>NC_090985.1:36546069-37171069 GCF_041146395.1 Eulemur rufifrons
TTTTACAGTAATATGTATTAATTAATTCATTCATTTTCCAACCCATTTACTCCAGTTTAGGGTCATGGGTGGCAGGAGCCTATCTTGGCAACTCAGGGTGTAAGGCAGGAACTCACTCTGGCCAGGACGTCATCCCCTTTCATTGCACACTCACACACATTCTCACACTCACTCAGACTGGCACCATTTGGACACATCACTTAACCTAATAGGCACAGCTTTGGGATGTGACTGAAAACCATAGTGTCCGGAGAAAACCCATGCAGACAATGGGATAATGGCAAACTCCACACAGACAATGGCCTCAGCTGGGAATCGATTCTTTTTCTTATCGAAGTTATAACAAAATGAGGTTGAACAAAACTGTGCTATTGGAGGGCCTGCTGTTTGTTCAACAAGGATTTGGGAACTTTATTTTTTTTCTTTTTGAAATAGAGTCTCACTCCCTTGCCCTGAGTAAAGTGCTGTGGCGTCATCCTAGCTCAGACCAACCTCAAACTCCTGGGCTCAAGCGATCCTCCTGCCTCCGCCTCCCAAGTAGCTGGGACTACAGGTGCACATCACAACACCTGGCTAATTTTTTTATATTTTTAGTAGAGATGGGGTCTCGCTCTTGCCCAGGCTGGTCTTGAAGTCCTGAGCTCAAGTAATCCTCTTACCCTGGCCTCCCAGAGTGCTAGGAATACAGGCATGCCCTGGCCAGGATTTGGGAACTCTTACTATATGTTAGGCACAAATCTAGAAAATGGAGACATAAAGATGGATAAACTAGCTCCTGATGCACCAGGAGCTCTCAGTCAGAATGCAAACCAATAATGATAATTCAATGTACTAAATATCATGGTAATGGTAAACACTGCAAGCTTTATGAGCTATTGGCAGGGTTCAAGAGGTTTGAAAAGACTTAGGAAGAGAGATAAACTTGAAGTAAGATGTACAGGATGAGTAAGAGTTTGCTAAGTGAAAAAGTTGTGAGAATAGTTCAACTGAAGGATGAACAGTTAAGATAGGGATGAATATTAATAGAAGCATTTCATTAAATGAGTAAATGAGGCATCTCTCTCATTAAAGACACAAGGAACAGTATATGCAAAGGCACAGAGAAATAAGAAAGTCCAACATACAAAAATAACTTGAGTTGGTTAGAATGGGTGTGTGTTACAGAGAATCAGCAGAGGGAGTAGCAAGGCAGACTGGAATCAGATTGTAAACCGCTCCCACACACCATGCCGAGCAGTTTGAATTTCATCACCTGAGCAACAGTATGCCACTGATCTTCTTTAAAAGTGTAGTGAGATGCTCAAATTTTTGTCTTAGAAAGATGACTCTGACTGAGTTGGGGTAGATGGTTCTGGGGATCAGGGAAGGAAGGAAACATTTACTGAGTGATATCTATGTGTCAGGATATTCATTAAGGGCTTTCACAGATGTATGGAAGTTTGCTTCATTAAATCTTTACAATAGCCACAAAAAATAAGCATTAGTATGCTCATTTAACAGATAAAAAATCTGATGCTTAAAATTGGAAATAGAGGAAGGATTAAAAATTGAGAAACTATTTACAATTCTAGGGGAGATAAAAATAGGCCTATGTTAGAAGAGGATGATAAGAAGGCAGGGAGGGCAGGAATACAGCATATTGGAGGAGAATTCAGAAGGCACACTTAGTAGTATGGCCATTGGTTGAACAAGAAATGAGGAAGAAAAACAGTGATAGTGAAAGAGTGAATTCAAAGTCCCTAGAGAGTTGAAAAGCCTGGAATTTATATAACTACTTTCCTGCAGTGGTTTTTAAATCCCTCACATTTCTTCTAATACCGCTGCCTTGAAATTCATAGAGGGAATATATACATACATTTCCCTTAAGATGCAAAACAAAGTTTAAGAGTTTTCTGTCAATAGTTGGCTGCTGTACCAGAAAAGAGTCTAGGTACTCAGTTTTCAGGACAGTTGCATGTCTTTCAGTTCAGTTGTACTGGGAAGATTTCTGTTGTAAAGTGCTCAGAGGAATTTGGAAGCAAACAAATATGTAAGTGCAAAGAACTGCATCAGATGGGAGACACCACCCAGACTCTTGGCAAGCCAGAATTCACTTGGAAGCAATTTGTGGCTCAAGAGACTGATATCATAGAGGATCAAAGTGTTCGTTGGGAAGTGATTTGGGGAGTAGAGGCCACCAATGACTTCATAGCAAACCACACGATGATTGTGAAACTCTTAGTGCCTTTTGCAATGTGATACACAGCAGAGGGATGATTCCAACTCCAGAGAAATGCTGCTGACATACCCAAAGCCTCTTTTTTCATGTTTCCAAGAATTTCTAGTATCACATATTCTTCTTCTTCTCTCAGGCTTAAGTTTTGGTGGCCTGCTCCCTATTTTGAGAGTTTCTCTAACAACTAACATGATTGGTAAATTCAGATATGCACATTCCCAGCCTTCTATTTTACAAAGAAATTGAGAGTGTATGAACTGGATTAGGGTTCTGAATATAAAGACAGAACTTTAACACACCTTCTCAACCCTTCTGGAGTAGTTTTGACCACTTCCTCTGACCAAACTGACGAAAGAGAAAATACCAAGAGAGGATGTGAGTGACTCAGGAAGCCAGAAGGCAGGCAAGGAGAGGGGCAAAGAGACCTCAGAGCAACCTTTATCTTGCAAATCTAATGAAGGCCCCTAGTTAATATCTCTCCTAGCAGCGTGTTCTTTTATTTTATAGCTTTTATAAAAGATTGTGGCTATATTTTTATAACTGGTTACCATGTACAATCCCTGAAATACTTACTAACACCTAAAATAATGGTATTCAGGAGACTATAGTGAGGGGGGGGTGTGTGTGTGTGTGTGTGTATGTGTGTGTGTATTAGAATAATAGTGCTTTCCATGGTGAGAAAAAACTCAAAATTCTCACTTGGAGTTTTACTAGGTAGGAAGACGAGATTTGTAGTTTCCAAATATAAAACTCAAGGAAAGAACAAGACCAATGAGCCAATGGAAGGGTAACTTTTATACATGGGTTCATAGTCTCAGGATCACTTTCTCTAAGAATAAAAATTCAGATTATTTAATTCAGTACATATTACCAAATTCATTCACAATAGACCCCAATCTTCTTTTGCCCTGCTATCATCTCCCACCTTCCTTTCTTCCATACTCAATCCCATACGCACACACACACACCACACACACACACACACATCCTGTATTTCAGCCATTCTCTTACTCCCACTCTGTTAGTTTCCCACTGCTATTATAACAAGTCACCACACACTCAAAGGCTTAAAACAGCACAAATTAATTATCTTATCATGCTAGAGGTCAGAAGTCCAATATGAGTCTCACTGGACTAAAACCAAAGTGCTAACAGGGAGTAGGGCTGGGTCCCTCTTTGAGGCACTAGGTGAGCATGTGTATTCTTGCCTTTTCTAGATCCTGGAATTTGCTTGAATTCTTTGGTTCATGACCCCATTTCTCCTTCTTCAAACCCAGCAATGTGGCACCTTCAAATCTCTCTCTAACTCTGATCCTATCCTGTTTCCTTCCTTCTTTTACAAGGATGTTTGTAATTGCACTGGACCTACCCAGAAAATAGGATGATCTCCCCATTTTAAGATCTTTATCACAATATATATATAGTGCTCTTTTGCCATATAAGGTAATATTTTCAATTGGGGAATTAGGTCATGATCATCTTTGTGGGGGTATCTTTATTTTGCCTGCTATACCTGAAGAGCACTAAGCATGTTCTTACTTTCATACCTTCTCTTAGTCTGAGTTCTCTGCTCAAATTCCCTTTCCTTACTTGTCTACCTAGAGATCACCTATCTTGACTGTGACCTCTTTGAATCTCTCTCTAACTACTTATCTTTTCCTTAGAAGAATTACTGTTGTATCCTTGTCTCCATGGCAACATGTTAAATATTGAGCTTATTATAGCATTTATCACATAATGTTGTTTTTCTTTATTGTTTATATGCTTCCTGTAATAGACTGGGAGGTTCTCAAGGTCAGAGTGTATACCTTAATTATTTATTTTTAATTACTAGTACCTACAGAAGTGTCATTAGTAAACATGGCTTATCTTGTATTTAACTCAATTCATTGATAAAGGTAGCTGATTTTTGAACATTAGCAACAAAAGACTTTGTTGTGTTCCTTCTAATGCTAGTTCAATAACTACCTTCAGTGGCATCCCAGAAAGACTATGCTTGTAACACCAACCTCAGTTCAAAATTTGGAAGGAATCTCTATGAAAGAAGATTGTTTAATGTGATGCCAGAACAAAGAGCTAGGACTAAAACACCAACATTACTAAAGGCCTAGTTTTAATTCATCATGAGTAAGAATTTTCTGGTGTAAAGGGCTGTAAATTAAGAATCAGCTCTCTTAAAAGAGGGGCCATGTTACTGTACTGGGTACAATTAATGCAGAACAGAAGTACCATAGAAGATCAATAAGGACATAGAAGTCTCAGAAAACACTATAACCAACGAGATGTAACAGACATGTGTAGAATACTGCACACGAAAATAACAGAATACACATTGCTCTCAAGTGCATGTGGGACTTTCTCCAGCATAGAAGATATAATATTAGATCACAAAACAAGTCTTAAGAAATTTAAAACATCATACCAAGTATCTTCTCTAATCACCATGGAATGAAGCTAGAAATCAACAACACAAGGAAAACTGGGAAATTCACAAATATGTGGAAATTAAACAACACACTCTTAAATGGCCACTTTTGACAATGGTTCAAATGAGAAATTGGAAGAAAAATTAAAAATACATTGAGATAAAAGGAAAATAAAACACAGCATACCAAAACTTATGAAATGCAGTAAAATCATGCTCTGAAGGAAATTTATAGCTTTAAATGCATATATTAGAGGAGAAAAATCTCAAATCAATAACTGAACTTTACACCTCAAGGAGGAAAATCAAGAGCCAACCAAGCTCAAGATAGAAGAAGCATGGGAATAATAATAAATAGAGCAGACATAAATAAAATAAGGTAGAAAAATAATAGACAGAGCCAGCAAACCCAAAACTGGATTCTTTGAAATTTTCAAGAAAATCGTCAAAACTTTAGCTAGGCTGAGAACATAAGAGAGAAGACACAAATAATTAAAATCAGCAACAAAAATGAGACATTATTACAATATTTACATAAATAAAAATAACTATAAGTTAATACTACTATAGCAATTGTATGCTAATAATTTCGAAAACCTAGTAAAATGAGCAAATTCCTGGAAAGACACAAATTATAAAAACTGGCATAAGAAGAAATAAAAAATCTGAACAGATATATAACAAGTAGAGGAATTGAATCAGTAATCAAAAACCTCCCAACAGAGAAAAGTCTAGGACCAGATGGCTTTACTCATAAATTCTACTAAACATTTAAAAAGAATTAACACCAATACTTCTCAAACTCTTGGAAAAAAAATTAAAAATGAAGGAGCACGTTTCAACTTGTTCTACGAGGCCAATGTTACCCCAATACCAAAGCCAGACAGAGACATCTCAAAAAAATAAAACTAGAGACCAAAATACCTTGTGAATATAGGTGCAAAAATTTTCAACAAAATACTAGTAAGCCAAATACAAAAACATATTTAAAGAATTATATGCCATGAGTGGGTGTGATTTATCCCAAGAATGTAAGAATGGTTCAATATAAGAAAATTAATCAATTTAATATACTACATTAATAGAACAAATTTAAAAAAATAAGGTCACCTAAATTGACACAGAAAAGCATTTGACAAACTTCAACCCACTTTCATGATAAAAAAAGCTCAGAAAGCTAGAAAGAGAAGAGATTTTCTCAAAGATGAGATGAAGAGTACTTACGAAAAAGTCACAGTTAAAGTCATACTCAATGGTGGAAACCGAAAAACTTTCTCTCTAACATAAGAAATGGCCACTTCCACCACTGCTGTTGAATATTGTACTGAAAATTTTAGCTAGAGAAATTAGGCAAGAAAAAGAAATAAAGGCTATCCAAATTGGAAAGAAAGAAGCAAAATTATTGCTATTTGCAGATGACATGATCAATTTACATATATAAAATTCCTAAGAAAACACACACACACACACACACACACACAAACTATTGGAGCTAATAAACAAATTTAGCAAAGTTTCAGGGTATAAGATTAATACAAATATCAATTGTGTTTCTAGAAACCAACAATGTATAATCCAAGAAGAAAAATAAGAAAACAATTCCACTTAAAATGGTATTAAAAATACCTACAAATAAATTTAACTAAGTAGGTGAAAGACTTGTGCACTGAAAACTATTAAGCATTACTGAAAGAAATTAAAGAAACTCTAAATAAATGGAAAGACATCTCATATTCACAGGCTGGAAGACTTAACATTGTTAAGATGTCAATACCACCAAAACCTGTTTGCAGATTCAGTATAATCTTTTTAAATATTCTAATAATCTTTTTTAATAGAAATGGAAAAGTTGATTTGCAAATTTATTCAATAGTGAATGACCCCAAATAACAAAAACAATCTTAAACAAGGGAAAAAATGTTGAAGACTTATACTTCCGTATTTCAAAAGTACTACAAAGCAACAATTGTCAAGACAGTGTGTAACTGACATAAGAATAGATATAGAGACCAATGGAATAGAATGGAGACTCCAAAATAAACCCATACAACTATGGTCAATTAATTTTTTGACAATGGTTTCTAGACCATTCAATGGATAATGAAGAGTCTCTTCAACAAGTCATACTGTGACAACTGCAAAAGAATAAAGTTGGCCTCTTACCTCACACCTTATTCAAAAATTAATGAAAATGTATTTTAATAGGGATTGCATTGAATCCAGGTCCCCTTCAATACATGAGTGGATTAATAAAATGTGGTATATATATACCATGGAGTTTTCTATTCAGCCACAAAAAACAATGGTGATATAGCATCACTTGTATCATACTGGATAGAGCTGGAACCCATTCTAAGTAAAGTATCACAAGAATGGAAAAACAACCACCATATGTACTCACCATCAAATTGGTATTAACTGATCAACACTTAAGTGCACATAACATTCATCAGGTGTCAGGTAGATGGGAAGGGGAGGAGAGGATAGGAATATACACACCTAATGGGTGTGGTGAGCACTGTCTGAGGGGTGGACATGCTTGAAGCTCTGACTTGAGTGGGGCAAAGACAATATACATAACCTAAACATTTGTACCCCCATAATATGCTGAAATAAAAAAATTAAAATAAAATTAATGAAAATGTATCAAAAATTTTAATATATGAGCTAAAAATATAAAACGCTTGGAAGAAAACATAAGGTAATTCTTTATTATCTTATATTTGGCAATGAATTATTAGATATCACACCAAAAACAGGAACAACAAAGGAAAAATTAATAAACTAAACATCGAAATTAAAAAATTTTGTGCATCAAAGGACATTATCTGAATGTGAAAATGGCAACCTACAGAATGTGGAAAAGTATTCACAAATCTTATATCTGATAAAGGTCTAATATCTAGAATATATAAAGAACTCTTAAAACTCAATAAAAAGACAATTAAAAAATGGGCAGAGGACTTAAATAAACATTTCTCAAAAAACAGCATATAAATGGCCAAAAATCATACACTTATAACTTTGACTCAAATGGTACAAAAGCAAATTAAGTAACCAAAATATTTTTACCCTGTGATATTCTGAAATAAATAAATCAATATATATGTATTCTCAACATTATTAGTTATTAGGGAAATGCAAACCCAAGCCACAATGTGATACTACTTCACACCCACCAAAGTGATTATAATCAGAAAAACAAAAATCAACAAGTGTTGTCAAGGATGTAGAAAAATTAGAACCTTTACACATTACTGTTGGGAATGTAAAATGGTTCAGTCATTCTGTAAAGCAGTTTGATGGCACCTCACAAAAATGAACATAGAATTATTATATGATCCAACAATTTCATTTCTAGATATATGGCCAATGAATTGAAGAAAGATATTAAAAAAAAACTTGTACATGAATATTTATAGCAGCATTATTCACAATAGCCAAAAAGTGGACTCAACTCAAATGTCCATTAATGGATGAATGAGTAGATAAATTATACACACACACACACACACACACACACACACGTGCATACACACAGAGGAATATTATTCACCCATAAAAAGTGGTAAAGTAGGCATGCTACAAAATGAGTAAATCTTGAAAACATTATGTTAAATGAAAGAAGTCAGACACAAAGTCACACAATGAATGGTCCTGTTTTAATGAAATATTCACAGTAGGTAAATTTATAGAAATAGAAATGATTTAGGGGGAAGAAAAAAATAGTAATTAACTATGTAATGGGTTCAGTGTTTTATTTTGGAGAGATGAAAATGTTTAGAACTAGATGGAGGTGGTAGTTGCACAACATTATGAGTGTACTAAATGTCACTGAGTTTTTCACTTTAAAATGGCTAATTTTATGTCATATGAATTAAACCTTAATTTTAAAATAATTTTAAAAATACCGGATTTCAACATTATTCCAAGAACTCACATTATAATTAAATGTAGCTAATAACTTTTAAAAAAGTATATTGAGTTCCAGGGAATAAAGATGTAACTATACCACAAATATTGTTCATTTTATTGCACAGAAAAGTTTAAATATATGGTGAGTTCTTATTATTTTGCTTACACAGGAGTAGAGTTCCTCTTCTTTGGAGAATGGTCTATTCACTGGCACTATTGACATGATGGTGATAGTATCAGCAATTTTAAGTGACCTCAAGCCCTGCCCACAGCTGATTTGTGTAGGAGTGGACACTTGTTCCCAACTGAGTCAATGAATCCTTATTTAATTCAATTTTAAAATTGTAATTTATATATCTTGGATTGTGTGATATAAAATGTAAAATTAGAAGCCACTGGATCAGCTGTTTCCCATCTTGTGGACCAGAGAAGATGAGAAAGGAACTTTACAGAAAAAGTGAAAGAGAAATGAGACACGAACAAAGAGAGGCATGAGGAGAGAAAGGGGGTCTGAGGACATCCATATCCCCAGTACCAGATGCATCTCTGAGCTTTAGTTTTATGATTGCTCTACATCCTTTTAAGACATTGTGTCTTAAATTCTCTAACTTAAATTAGTAGTTTTCCTGTCCCTGAAAATGAAATGAATCATAACCATTACACAATAAGAAAGTGGATACTGCTTTATAGACACAAAAACCTTAATACCTTTGCAAATTTTAAAGGCAGAAATACACAATTTCTTTTTTAAAAAATATAAATGTATATAGGACGTTAGAGTTTTAAAGTACATTTTAATGCATTATCTCATTTCATCCTAATGCCACCCTGGAATTAAATGTTATTATCACCCCCATTTTAAGGACTGGAAGGCTGAGACCAAGAAAGGTAAAGTAATTTTTGTCCATGCCAGCAAGAGAACAGGGGCTAAAATTACTTTCTTTAATTAAAAGCAATTATTTCTGAGGAGCTATTCTATTAGTATCTTTTCCAGAGTCAAGAGATAGAAAGCAATAAGGGGCGTTCCTACTTGAGCCTTCTCTTAATTTGAATTTCCTCTCCCATAGGCACAATCAATTCTCTACTTTGTGGGGCCAAATAGAGTGAGCTGTTCTGTGGGAAAATAATGAATTATGTTTCTCCTACTATGCTCTGACACCAGCTGTGTGGGGATTTTTCCCATAAGCAAGCAAGCAATCGGTTCTGCGCTGCACACCAGCCGAGTTGTCCTCTGATTCAATTAAATTTTGACACTGCCTACCTGGAAATAGCATCAGATCACACAGGCTGACCACATAGTCCCACAAGACTGTCCCAACTTCCAATGCCTATCACAAGCCCATCACAAGTTGTTTTATCTGTGCCTCTGACCGACCAGCTATAAACGGGGGTTCTCACAACCTCCTCTTCAGGTTTGATAAATTTGCTAGAGTGCTCACAGAATTCAGAAAAACATGTACTTATGCTTAATGATTCATTATAAAGGATATTACAAAGGATAAAAATGAAGAGCTGCATAGAGCAAGATATGAGAAGAGGGATGCTGAGCTTCCATGCCCTCTCCTGGCATGCCACCCTCCAGGAACCTCCATGTGCTAAGCTATCCGGAAGCTCTCTGAACCCTTTCTTTTTAGATTATGAAGGCTTCATTACACAGACATGATTGATTCAATCATTGGCCATTGGTAATCAACTTAACCTTCAGCTTGTTTCTCAGGAAGTCTCTGGGGTGGGACTGAAAGTCTTGGTCTTTCTGGGGACCAGTTCCAATTGAGAGGCTACCTAGAGCCTGCCAGTCATCAGTCAACTCATCAGCGTACAAAAAGACACTTATCACTTTGAAGATTTCAAAGATTTTAGGAGTTGTATGCCAGAAAATAGGCACCAAATATATATATTTCACAATATTACAGCTGTGCATCCTGGACCAACGCTAGCACCTCCAGTTTCCTAGAAGAGCTTGACCCATGGACACTGGAGCTATCAGAACTACCCCCAGCTCAGCTGGCTTGAGTGCCCCTGAAGCCCAAAAGCTCAGCCATCTCCATTCTTGTTTAGCCTTTCCCTGCTGCCATTCCCTCCTCACAGCAGCATAATTATTCATAGAGAAGCAATATTAAGTAGCCAACTTTCTATAGGTAAAGTAGGTGTGCAAAAGTTTTCATTTTTCTCTAACCAAAACTGCTTTGAATATATAAAAGACTGTTTTTAGAATTTTGTTATAAGCCTTACTGCAGAGTTATCTGGGCTCAGATTCCAGATTACAGCAAAAATTTACGACGGGCGAAAAAAGAATACACGGAAAGACTTTCTGTGCCACTTACTTTACTTACGTGCCATACAGCAATCCAGTTTTGTACAGAGTGCTACAGTGTCAGGGCCCCAGGATCTGTCTACTTTACAGCCTTACATACCCAATGCGTGGTTTCCAACTGCTGGCTCAAGATGGCTGCTTAAATCCTACTGTCATGTTTCATTCCAGCCACCAAGAAGGAAGTAGAGAATCTCCCTTTAAGAACATTTCTATTTGCCAGAAAATACACCACAACTTAGGCATGTAATCATAGTAATCACGGTTAGGTGCAAAGATGCTGAGAAAGGTAATCTTTACTCTGAGTAGCCAAGCACACAGCTAAAATTTTCTAGTTACAGTAATAAGAAATAAAGGGGGAACAGGTATCAGGAGACAAGTAGCAAACTCAGCCACAAGTGTGGAAGCTGTTATTATACAATAGTTATATCATCTTATGGCTGTGCATGGGTGGCCTTTATGAAAATGCCAAGTTAGAAAATTCTGTTTCCTTAGGTCCATTATATAATTTCTTTTCTAAAGAGGCATCCAGGTATACCAGCACCCTGGGAAAGGCAGGGAGAGAGAAATCTACAGAGCAATAGAGTACTCAAGATGTAGCAATTAAGAATGAAAATAATATTGTTATGGTAATTACGATAATAATGCCTCACATTTGCATAATGCTTTAGATTTCCAATATTTAACTTATCCTAATTGAACTCCATACTATGTTACAAAGATTTTAGTAATAACCAAGTTTTATAGAGGAGAAAATTGAGAATCGGGAGGTTAATTGCTTGTGTAAAGTTTATTACACAGCAAATAAATCCTAGTCCAGGGCCTGAGCACTGTTTTCAACTCTGGTTCTAACTTTTTCCAGCAATGCAATGGCAGCATAAGTGCGTAATTCCAGCTTCTATATACTCCTTTGTTTATTCAGCAACACACATTTGCTGAGCAGCTACTATACATCAGGCGCAAAGAAAACAAAGGGAACAAAAGAAGAGCTCCTGCATACAAGACTTGAGAAGCTAGCAGAGAAAAGTAGCAAAGTTACATACATATATATGTGTATATACATATGAGACAAAATATGTTAATATTTGTGCTTTTAAAAATAATATATACAAAATTCAGTGGAAGAGAGGAGGGGTCACGACAATTTTTTTTTTTCAAGCCTCGGATTCTATGCCAACAAAATTCTTAGGCTATTCTCTACCTAGAGTCTTTTCCACCCCCAGTGGGGATTTCTCTCTCAGAGCCTCATCTTCTCATCTTTTCCATCCTTGGTGATGCACTTCTCAGATGTAAGGTCTTGCAACTTCACCCCATTTCTATTTTCGAGAAAAAAAGAAGAAGGTCAAGATGCATAGACGACATCCTCAGGGTGGAAGCAAACTCCATGCAAAAGCAAAATTGGCACTTTTTTTAGTAAGCTACTTGCCAAATGTACAGGAACCTAATAATAAAAATCATATTTTTATATTCATTACTACCATTTTGTTTGCCTCTAGCAGAATGCCATGAACATAGTAAATAGCTCTACCTCCCAGGTAGCAGGTTCATAATTCTCTATGTACAATATTAGGTAATAATAATAACATGATAGATAACATTTATTGACTAATCTTTAGAACAAAGTCATAAGGCTGACATTATTCCCTCTTAGTGTGTGAAATCACTGAGGCTTAGCAATGTGTCTATGTTCACACAGTTCCTAAGAGTCATGTTTGTTGGGTCTTAAAATCTAAGTTCTTAATCACTACATCCTATTTTCATAGTTAGCCCTCAGAGTAACTATGCAAGGTAAGTATTAGAATTTACAGAGAGGGAAACTTGATATTACTTATAATTTTTATTCCTTTCACTTTGCCATAGTGAGCAGAGGTAAGACAACCATCTGTAAAAGCTGTGTCCACATGGTTGATTTGTTAGAGATTTGCTTTATACTGTGTTGTTCTCTAAGAAATAAGATCTGCTTTCTGTTGTGTTGTTCTGCAAGAAGTCAGCACATGGGCTTGTATCTGTCCTTTACCTTCAGAGGAAAGACCAATTCATTCTTATGTTGGTCCTAAGAAATGGTAGAATAGGAAGTCACAACAAAACAACTAAGCCTTTTCCATTTTGTTTATTCATTCTTGTGCATCTTCTAGTTTGGTCTTCATTTCTGACATTAATATTTTTAAATTTTCAATTATTTCCTGATATTTTCCAACTCATGTCTGAGTTTCTCTAATTTTGATTTATGTGATTCTTTTATATCTTTTGTAGTTTTTAAAAGACATTTTAACTTGTTTTGAAATAGAATATTATAATTGTTATCTTTTTGTGTATAACTGTCTGGTACAATTTTATTGTTGCTAGGGAATTTTTTGTTTCTATTTCTTATTTCACTTTTTCCTTATGGTCAATTTGCATGAGATGTTATTTTGACACATTTCTATTGGTTGGTTTTATGTGAAATTGAGTTTTATGAGTTTCTAGAAGGCAGTCAGATTCAGGGTAGCATTTTTAACTTGACCCATTTTTGGCTGTTCTAGGTACTATTCACAAATATGGCAGCTTCCCTGCAGGGATTTCATGGCTCCTTTCTCCTTTCCACTTTTATATACCTTCTCCTCTCTTTCCCTTTCTCTTTCTTCCTCAGTTCCATTTTGGCTGAACCTCTAGATGTCTCGCCTTAATAAGGAACTCTGTCCTGGAAAAGAGTGCTGTCTGGTGAATCTTGAGAGTGCATAAACTCTAGAGTGGTAATCCGACTCCTTAAAGGAGGCATTTTGCACTCACCCACTATCTAAGTGAGAAAGAACACTTTTTAAGTTTTACCTGTTTTCAAAATACTCCACTGTGCTTTCCAGGGTTCTAGTCTCTGCACTGTCAGACAACCCATTGTTTGCCTCTGCTTCTTCCACTTAGGTGCTGATTCCTTGCAGGTCTTTAGGCTATTGGCAATTTGTCCTCACTTGCTTATATTTTGGAATTCATGAGGATACTTTCTCACCTGGTGTTGCAAACGTTGCCCATGTGTTTTTGGTTTTGCTATCTCATTATTCTGTCTCTTTCACATGGAGATTCTGAGAGACTCAAAATCTACAGTGTGGTCGTCACCATCTCCTAGAATCCCCTAACAATTTTATAGTTATCTTTTTCTAATTAATTTCTAGCTTAATTATACTGGGATTTAAGAACCTGTTCTCTATAGTTTAAATCCTTTGATATATATTGAGACTTGCTTTGTGACCCAAGATATCTTTAATTTTAGTAAATGTACAATTTATGCTTGAAAAATACAAGTATTTGTTGCTCATTGTAGATTTTATATTGGTCAATTAGAACAACTGACCTACATTTTTTTACTTTCATCTGGTATTATTCTCTTTCTTCCTGAACATTCTCTTTAGTTTTTCTTTTAGTGCATATCTCCTGGAGCCTAAATTTTTCAGTTTTGTTATCAGGTATAGATTTGTAGGCAGTAGTTATTTTAGTCTAGTGCTTTCAAGCTGTCATTCCATTGTCAAGTGGTCTGCATTGTTTCTGTTGAAAAGTCAGCTCTTAGTGTGAGGGTTTAATTCCTTTTGACAGTATATTTTATTTTATTTTTGGCCTCTTACTAACTTTTTTTATTTTTTCATTTTGTTTTTTAGCAATTTCACTCTTTATGAGGTTCTTGGAGTTTGTGGTTGCCTCTTGAATCTGTGGTTTGATGACTTTCATCAGTTCTGAAAATCAGCCAATATTTTTACATAATACCTTCTGAAACATTATTTCTGTTCTCCTTGTGGGTCTCCAGTTATAAATACATCAGATATTTGCACCATTTCTCATGTGTTTCTTATGGTATTTTCTTTTTTATCATTTTTAATATTTATTTAATTTTTATTTTCATTTGTTAAATTTTATTTTCATTTTTAATTTATTCTCATTTACTTTGTTGCTCAGTGTAGAAAATTTCAACAGACCTAAGTTCTAATTCACAATCATTTTGTTTTACTGTATCTAAACAGTTGTTTAACCTATTTAATGACTTCTTAATAACATAAATTAAGTTGAAGTGTCAGTTCTAGATTTCCATTTTATTTCTTTTATGGCCTCTAATAGTCATACAAAATTCTTGATCTTATTATCTATTTTCTTCAACATATTAGTCAGTTATCTTTACAGTCTGCTTTTAATAATTTCAAAAACTGGTCACCTGTGGATCTGCTACTATTATCTTTTTTCCTCTTGATTTTCAGTTTTTGGTCCTATCTATTTGTACAACTTGTATTTTCTTCACTAAATGTCAAATATTGTATATGTAAAATAGTAGGGGCTCTGATAAATGTTATTTTCTTCCAGAGAACATTCAGTTTCTTTCTGATTGGTTGATAAAGTGAAGAGGAGCACCTTAAAACTCTCAAGGATTCAACATTTTAAGGCAGGTTTTCAGTCATAGTAAAGGCTCGTCTATTTCCAGTTTGTCTTCATTCATAGAATGTATTCATTCAAGAACCTTAACTGAAAATCTGGAGTTTACTAACTTTATTTCTCTTTACTGGAGAGTGACTACAGTTTTTGTCTTTCAAACACTATAAGGTAGCTATTTTTTTTTCTTTTTTTGTGTCTTAGTTGCCACTTTCTACTTGACTTTGGGTCCCATGCACCCTAGGAATTGGCAAATGCCTTGGTATAGAAATACTGGAGAAAGTTCAACTTACTTCTGAACACAAATTGTACTCTCTCTTATCCTATAAGACTGCTGAAAGTTCTGGGCCATCTTTACTTTTGTTTGCTTCTTGGCCCAGCATCATTTAAAAGTTGAGAAATGCCTTGAGGGGAGCTTCTGTGTGGAATCTTGACCCTCTCAGTGCTGGCTTTTTTGGTTGCTTTGTGAATTACTTCAAACATCTCTATTTTGATAAAATATGCTTTTATAATCATGTTTAAAAGAATCACAACCATGTTTTCACAAGTCAGTCACCATTTACACTCATATTTTGACAAGAGTGTTGGTCTGGAACAAGCTACTCTGTGATAGCCACAACTCCTCTTTGTTCTGCTTTTGAATTATGAACTTCTGAGATTAATTAGCAAAGGTTTGCTTCAAGGTAAGCTTCATGTAGATAGGGATCATCTTCTTATATTTCTAAAACCCAACAAATGCTTGCCACACACTGGCACCCAATAAACATCAGTTGATTGTTATTGAATAGAAAATCTCTATTTTCATCTGACTTTCTTTTGTTCCTCATCAAGAGTGCTTTGAACAGTTACTAGGCACCAAGCAGTCACTTGTGCACTTTGGAGGTACAAAGAAATGTAAGACATAGTTTTTGCCCTAAAATAATTTATATCATTAAATCATAGACTTCTATGGCTGAAGATATTGTTAAGGTCACTCAGGTGTACTAAACTTATTAAACAATTGAAATCACAGAGCTTAAATAGAGACTGGAGTTCTCCAGACTACACATTATATTTTAACTCACAAGACAATAACAGTAGTTTGATAGTGTGTTCCTGGACTATTGTTTGGAGAAGTGCTCTATGGCTACATATGGTGACAGAAGAAAGAGTACCAAGATCAATTAATGTTTCCTGTCATGTATGTGGATCATGAGAATGGCAAACTATATTCATATATTAGCATTCTCTGATAAAACTCCATTTACATCCACACAAAGATAAGACAATTCAGGTTTTAAGAAATAAAATTTGAGGGTAAGCATTGAGATTTGGGCAAGTTTGGAACTTACACCTAGCTATGCTATAGACAAAATAGAACTTGCTGAAAACTTGAGTTCATGTTCCTGAATTTCTACTGTATACCTAATATTTAATGAGAACTTACCATATCTCTGGCACAATTTTTAGAGTTTTACATGTGTTGACTTATTTACCCATCATAGCTTTATCGATACATTGTTGGTCATTTCACGATCTTGGAAAATGACCTGCATGCTCTCAGCCATACTTCCTTACTTGTATGACTTAGATCACCAAAGCTCTTTACAGGGCTAATTCAAGGCTCATGTGATATAGTGTATGTGAACACCATCTCTAATCTAAAAATGTGTCATAATATGGTATTATTATTCCCAGCCCATCACACTATGCTATTGACTGAGGGGATAAGCCAACGTAAAAAGCAATTTGACACAGGAGTTGAATTGTGTGGCATAGTGTAAGTCTGTACAGAAGGAAGTTGTGGAGGGCTGGGAATTTGATGCAAGAAACAGATTCATGGAGAGCAGTGACTTCAGTCATGAATTGAAACATGAAATGAAAGAAAAACATAAAGACTAAGGAAGAAGAATAAGAAAAGTGTTTCCTAAAATACCAAGAAGGGCTACCTGAGTAAAATGAAAAAAGTGTATATTGAAAAAAAAAAAAACTGTGAAAGAATAATAGAATACAATGAATATTTATTTACACTTAAGATAGGTATGATTTTAGTCACTGTTTTTTTCTAGGTATTACAATTATTTCTGTGCATGTTTTTGCTACCCTATTTGTGAACTTTTTGAGGACAAAGGCAAACCCTCATTCATTGTTATATCCCTCATATGTACTGAAAGAATACAGGAATTGGAGGAAGAGATGTACGTTGAAATCTTTACTGAATTCTTGTGTGGCTATAAAAGTCTTCTTGCTGGGCACAGCGACATGCATCCAAAGTCAGCTACTTGGGAGGCTGAGATAAGAGGATCACTTGAACCCAAGAGTCCAAGTCTAGCCTGGTCAACATAGCCAGGTACCATCTCTAAAAACAAATAAATAAATGAAAACTTTCTCATTTGTGAAATGGAGAAGAGCTTTAACAAGCAAAATTACATGACCATGGTGAAAATCAAATGAAAGTATGTAAGGTACACTATTGACTGAGAAGTGATATAAAATGTTTATTATTGACCCCATCATTGTAATCATCATCATGGTCACTCTATAATCATAATTTTCATTAGACTTAACATTGTGTCTTGAAAGGTGGGCCAGTGAATGTTTTTGTATGAAGGAATGATGGAACAAATGGATGAATAAATGAATAAGATAAGACAGACTGGTAACAAAATAGAATTCTAGAATATTCAGGGCCTTGAAATGCCATCCTTAATAAGTAGCTCAAGACAAAAGATGGGTTAATTCTGAAGTTATGCTTTTTGTGTACTTTTCTAACAGTAAAATATAAAATTTCCTTTACTTGGAGCCCAAGTAAAGGCCAGAGGGCATAGGTGGGATGGGGGGGGGGCAGGAGGAAACTTATTCTGCTAACAGGAACCTTTAAATACTTTGGTACTAAAAGAAAAACTAATTTTTCAGTGAGTGGGAGCCAACAAATAACCTTCCAGCAGAGGAAAGGAAGGAGTCCCACACCCTCCTTAAATAAGTCTATTGTGAATGGACTCTACGACCAGTGTAACTCTGCCCAAACTCTCAGCAGCTATATCCAGATCAGACATGCAAATTTCTGCCACTGAAGTTTAAAATGTTATTTCACAGTGGAAATCATATCAGCCAATTTTAGGGCATTTAAACTCATGACATTTTCTGTCCTTTTTGGGAAATTTGTGTGTGCTAAAAAATTCTTAAGAATCAGAATCACTTTTGTCCCAAAATAACATCAATTTTTTGCTTTCTCTTCATAACTTCTGATGTTACAGTCACTTATGCTTGAGGATAAAGACATCAGCCTGAAGGGGAAAAAAAGCAAATATGGAAAAAATTTGTAAGACTTGAAAGAGCATTCTGTTTTATATCTCTGGTTCTGTTGCATAGGGTCTTCTCAGGATGAGTGAAAGGAAGGGAAGGAAAACCCACAAAGCCAACCTCTTGGGTGGGTGGAGAAGAATGGAAGAAAGAATATTTTTTAAAAAAGATATGTCTTTGTTCAAAATGGAATCACTCGCTCAAAACAAAAGCAAAAGAAAACAAAACAAAAAGAACCATAAATTACAAACATTTTCAAGAGCTTGGTGTTATTTACAAATGGATTTCCATTAATGCAAGTTTTTGTATGCATCCATGAGTATTTGAATTTATATATGTGTTTTTATTGGTTTGTAAAAAAAAATTCTACCACAAGAATGTACTATCATTTATAACAAAGATAGTAAGAGTCTCAAAAATAGACATCATTGGGCTGTTGATAAAGTAGAAAAAAATGAACAGTGTTCCACAGTCTCTCTTCTTTTGATTTTTAAACTTAGTTTCAGCTCTTTGCCTGAAGTACTGTGACTTCTCATAACTCGTTTCAGCTCTTCACTTAGGGTAATTAATAAATACGAAAATGTCTTCCCATGCTAAATATAAGGTAGGGGAATATACAAGTCTCCAATCATCCTCATTTGTATGAATGCTGAATAAGGTTGTTAGAATGACAGGGAATTCGTAAAACCATTTGTTAATGAAAGCATTGGGTCCTAATTGAATCTTCCCTTATAAAAATGTTTTTAAAGTATTATCTAGTAGGGAGTCAGGGGACAAGAAAAATCAAGTGAGGTGTTTTCCTGTTTTAAAAGTCATCCCTATTTATTAAGAAGCAGGCCAAGTGATACTGATGCAGGTGATTGGTTAGAAGACTCTACTTTGAGAAACATTCATCTAATGGGGAAGAGAACAAATATTTTATTAATGAACATTGGCTACTTACCAAGCACTGATAGGTGCTTTGCCCACATTATCACCATTCTCCACAATAACTTATGAATAAATATTGTTATTCCATTCTGTAGATAAGAAATGGAGGGCAAGAAAGAATGTTCCGTAGCTAATTGGATGATCAGGGATTCAAATACAGGTTCTTCTGGCTATTTCTTTCTCTACATCAAAACTTTCTCCTTTTGCTCAAATATCTATCAATTCTGAGCATCAGGAAATTATTCCTCTTTGGGAACAAATATGGAGTGTTTTATTGTTTGGCTCATAAATTCATATTTGGATTGAACAATGTCTGGACAACAGCATGTGGATCACTCAGTAAAAGTATGGAGGAAATTATCTGGTGGGTCCCACCTGGCTCAGAAGTCTTTTAACAGCAATGGGCCTATCTGGTTGAGACTTTTTTTTAGAATTATTTATCATCTATTTTTTGGGTCTGAAAATTGAATATTTCTCACAAAAGAAAATTTGAGAAGGAGGTTGTAATTGGGCTCACAGATAATTATTTGTTTTTTCATAACTCAATCCTATTATTTCTTATGGCTCTATTATCTATGGAGAGTGGAAAGTTGTGTTTTTCTCTCTCTTTATGTTGGTTTTCCATTCTTTCTTATACCCAGATGCTAAAATTAGATTCAGGGCATCATAATTATGCCATAATTACCATGATCATATTTTTCTGCCATTGAAAATTAGTACCAATTTTGATTTTCTCCAAAACTTCAACAGATGCTCTCTTTCTATAGCGTCGTAAATTAATGTAAGAGTGTGTATAAATGTACACGCCATTTTCCTGAACTCATGAGGGGTGTGACAAACCCACTGTTTTACTAAAGTTAATTGTTTCCAAGAATTACCATTTTTTGTTGATAATTTCATTGTGGAGGGCTCAATTATTCTCCAATTATACTGCAAAATGTCTTATATTCACTGTTCATAAAAGAATATGTTATCTCTGCCAGAAAAACTTCATTTTACAAATGAAACATAGAAAACCAGAAAAGAGAAGTGACTCCTTCACGGTCACTTAGCAAGTCAGAGACAGAGATGAGATTACATATTTTTATTTCCAAATTCTTTTTAGTATCTCACACTGACTCAATCCAACTTAAGTCTTAAGACCTAAGACTAGAAATTTAATTCCAGTTAGCCATCTTGCCCTTGTTGATTTTGAGCAACAAAAGATTGGAAACGTTAGTAAAAAGAGACTAAAGTTCACCAATCTGGAAGAGAAGAGCAAAGAGCTTAGCGTCTCAGTAAAGCTTTGGAAGATAGGACATTGCTCTTTATGTAGAATTAAGAGTGTTGCTACTCTCTTTTCTGGATTGTTCTTGGCTAAGAGCTGAGAGTAATGAGTCTTTAGCAATCATTCACTTGTTCAAAAAATATTTACTGACAACCTTTTGTGCATACTCCCAGCCTGGGGGATACAAAGTACCATTGCCCCTCCAACACCACTGTTCAAGAAAAGGAGCTCCATTTCCAGTGGCAGGTGGAGATAGATCAAAGTTGATCACAAGATGTATTTTTGACACTATCTCTAATTTTATTACAAGATAATTGGAACCCCTTGGTTCAAACATTTTAATTTATATCTTAATTAGGTGTTTTCTGTGTCCTATGATCAATAAAGAGCTGAATCAAGCAAGATCCATATCTTCAAAATTTCACACAAATAAAATAGATAAAACAGGTATGTAAGTAAAATTCAAATTAAAGGATGGATATTCATTTTTAGAACTAATATATTAAGTGGTTAAGATAAAGGTGGCATTTATCTGATCCTTAAAGAATTGGTAGGCTTTGGCAAGTGAAGAATGAGCCAGTCTAGATATCAGTCTAGGTATCAGAGACTTTGTGCTTAGAGATCTGAAGCTTAGAGTTTTATGGGATAACTGGATATGAGGAAGGCAGTGGTGAAAAATTCAGTTTGGAAGGATATGTTGGAGCTATATATGGAGAAATGTGAATGACAAGCTGGACATTTTGAAAGCAATATGGCCACTGATAAATCAAAACAAAGCCATTTATTGAAATAGCATTTTTAAGATCAAAGCATTTTTAAGGTGGCCAAAATAGCTTAAGCATCAATTGAAGAGTCAATATAAGTACTGAATTTGTTTTACTTCCATGAAAAGTTCAGCTACTAGCCAAAGACTGCACAGCAGTTTCTCACTATGGTCATGAATGTATGCGAGTGGGTGTGTAAGTGTGTGTGTGTGTGTGTGTGTGTGTGCATGAGAGAGAGAGAGAGAGAAAGGCAGAGACGGGCAAAGGTCAACTCTCTGAATATAGTTTTGGGGATTAGCCACGAAGAAGGAGCAATAGAAGTATGGGTTAAGCACATTTGTCCAGCAGGATTCTGTATGAAGGCAACAGCTTTTCAAGGGACAGAGAGGGCTGAGGGATGAGAAGTCTCTATCCTTGCCTTCTCTCCTTACCCATCACACAGCCCCAAATCTTTCCATGAAGACCAAGGAAAAGTTCCACTCTTTCCACTTACACTAAGAGACAAAGAGAGAGAGAGAGAAAGATAGTTTGAGAGAGAGAGAGAGGTAGAAGAGCATATTTCATCTCAACCAGCTTTCTGTCTCTGTCTCTTCACTGACCTTTCCAAGAGATGAACACATCCCAGTCTTCACTGTACCTTAACTATTGTTAATTGCTCCAAGGATAATTGAGTGTGGTATCATTTATAATTTAGTTCTGATTTTAAATTAGAAGTGATCTCTCACTCCTTTCAGCTGTTACCCACCCCCACCTCCCTATCATGTCTTTACTGCACATACATTCTGAGGTCGCATATAAAGGAGGCACCTTTTGGGTAGAGCTAAGAAAATAATCCTTAGAACTTCATGACAGCTGATAGGAGGACATACAGAACCATTAGCTACCACCCGCTAGGGAAACAATGAGTACAAGAAGACTTAGATACGGGTCCCAAATTAGACTAAACTGACTTGACCCATGAACAATTGCTCCCAAATCTTGTGGCAAACTCTACTAATCAAAGGTAGAGTTGCCTTTTCAACTCCCATTTCCAATAAGACAATGAACAATACTTCCAGTTTATCCACATTGCATGGGTTTAAAAACTGCTAAGTGGGACAGAGGGCAATAATTCTTGTTCAAAATAAAGTTCAAATCTTAAACTGATAAATCTTAGAGAATATTCAACTGCAATGATACACTTGATTAAATTCAGTTAAGGTCATTAACAGTTATCTGTTCTCTATTGTGTATCAGAGACATGTTAGGTGACTTCAGAAATCTAGTTCTGTCATTTATAATTTGTGTAATCTTGAATTAGTCATTTATCTTCTCTGAAGCTCTTTCACCATCAATAAACAATATGAACAATGTCATTTCAACCTCACAGTGACATTTCGAGGATGAAATGAGATAATGTATGTGTGAGAAGAACTTTGTATAGTGGAAGGTGCTTTACACATGCTAGCTCACATTATCATTAAGATGTTATTATCATTAAAACATCACCCCAAGAGGTGGAACTTGCTGAAAACATATAGAATGATTGAAATCAATCTTCTCTTTATTCAACCAAACCCTTAAGCAAACAAACAAACAGACCAGCAATTACACAACCTTGTAGCTATATGAGAAAAATAATATGGGCATGGCCCAGACAGAACATATTAATACTAATGGAGGAAGCTTAACGTTGTAAGCTAAGACAGGGAGAGACCTATGCCCACTTTTATATAAAAGGCCAGAGTTGTTCACTAATTTGGAATAGGGTCAAAATGATAATAATATAAATATTTTAGTAATTATTAGATAAAAATTTGGAAAAAGGTGATTGATCTTAATGGGGTTGAGTGTTTGTTTTCATTTTTGTTTTTTGTTTTGTTAGTTTGTTTGCTTGTTTGTTTTGAGATGTGGGACCAGTAGTCATCCTCCTAACCTTTTCCCTGGTGGTGCAAGGAAATCTTGCCACTAGAGGGAGTAGCCTCTTCCTTCAACAGAAATTGAAGGAAGATCAATGGAAGTAGATCACTCTGGGAAATAAAAGAAAATATCTGGAGACCAGTACTTAATTATTTGGAGGAGAGAAGCACTGAAATCCTCTAAGGTGGGAAAAAGGATTAAGTGGGAATTTCAGTAAGAGGAATAGAGAATGGCAGTGTTAGAGAAAGGGAGCATTTTTACCTGGAGCAGCTCAAAAACTGTAGAGGGCACCTAGGGATGCACAGAAGCCTTACCTTTGTGCTGAGAGAGAGCCAAGAAGGTAGACCAAGGGAACTATGTTCTGTCCCATATTCCTTCTAATCTCCAGCATCACACACACACACACACACACACACACACAGAGAATGCATATTTTCTAGAACTTTAAAGCAATTCTCTGATTTCTTTAGAAAAGAGTTATTGAAACCATCCCCAAGTTCATTGGTATATTCTCTTTTGGGAAAGGAGAGAGGAGGGATGACCTCTACAGCAAAAAAAGGTATGATGTGGTCTCCTCCTGCAAGACTACTGTTGCTTCTCTCACTGTGGACTCCCAACGAACAAAGCTTATCAACCTCCAGACAATAGCCCTACTTCTCTCAGAGGGAAGTAGGAGAGAGATCCTGAATGTCAGCAAAGTGGGAGCTTAATCATGGATTAAAGATACGTAGTTGCAAATAAATGATTTCATGGCAGAAGAGCAAAATGTATCAAGCAGATTTTACATTTCAGGCACTTTAAAACATACTATCTCCATTCGCTGATGAAAAGATAGAGCCTCAGAGAAGTCATATCATTCCTGTAAATCAAATTATGTTGAATGAAAGATGTAAGATCCTAACTCAGGTCCACCTAACCCCAAAACTCTTCTCAGGGACTGCACCATCTTGAAGTATTAGTACCTATTATCATTTATTGTTTGCTTAGTGTTCCCCTGTCACTATATCGTACAATTAATCCTCATGAAAAGACAGATTTAGGGGGTGTTATTATGTCTGCTTTATAGGTAAAGAAACAAGAGAGATAAAGGTGATAATGAAATTCACCCATCTGAAAAGTAGATTTTAGATTACAGTTCAAATGTGTCTAAATAAAAGTGTGAGTTCCTTTCACTAAATACAATTAGCTCTTTGAGAGTTATTTATGAAAACAAGCTTACTTTCCTATCAGTTTGGCCTTTTGGGGTCTCTGCCAGACCAGGGTGACATTATTCATCTGTGTCTTCTGGTTACTCAGTGGTACCACAGCTCCTTGTGCTGTTGTTCCCTAAGGTCTTACACACTGTGTTGCCTACGTTTATAGGTGTCTCCCCACCAAAATATGTGTTGAAGTTTATCTTGCTGGGGCCAACCCTGAGTCATTGTCCATTTCCAGGGACTAACGTGTTGCCTTGCACGAGCAGGAACTCAAAAATTCTTGTGAATGCCTATTCTGATGAAAAGATTTTTCACAGTCAAGTCCCGAAATGGAGAGCTAAGGTCATGTTAAGGTTCCTCAGCTGGCTCTGAGGTTTTGAGACTGCTTAAGGCAACTATAAATGGACCAGAAACCATAGCATCCAGCACTAACTGCAGCTCTCAGACATTTGATAACTGCTTGTGTACCACAGCATTTCCCCATTTCCTTCAGAGGAGACATTTAAAATGGATTTCCAGGAGAAATCACAAAGAAATGATCACTCCAGTCTCCTTACAATAGAGTTGCTCCTCTGAGGCAGTGAACAGGCTGGCCAGGAACTGACGATCAGGACAGCCTGACCCAGAGGCCAAGCCATGGATGATGCTTTCTTTAATAACAAACCTTTAGGCTTCCTTTGCTAAGGGTGGCCAAGGATCACAATCATCAAACCGTAATGCCAGTTATTTTTTTTTTTCCTGTAGTCACAGACAAAATGAAGGGAAAGCAAAGGAAGTGGATTCGCATTCCCTGAAAAATTGCTTGGTAGGTATCGGACACTGTACCTGAGCTATTGCATAGGCTGACACGTTTAATTCTACAACTCTCTGTGTTGGTAGTTTGCAGAGATTTCAGAGTTGGTGTCTATGCCTAGTGACTGCTGAAAACATGTTTGTTGGATAAATGGATGAGATGCATTCTAGCCTGCCTTAGTCAGATTTACATAGAAAACAGAACCTGAAACAAAAGCTTCCTGGGGGCTGTGATTCTGAGGAAGCAGGGGGGAAGCAAAAAGGAAAGGAAGAAAAAAGAATAGGGAAGGAAGGAGAACAAATTCAAGAAGAGTGCCACCAAGCTGGTGACTGTTGTAACAAGTGTAGCCCATTCCTTGATCTTACAAGATGTTTTCAAAGAAGCTCAAAATAATGTGTTTCAGAACAGTCTGTCCATACTGTGAAGAAAGAAGAATATAGCTTCTGATTTCTTCCTACCCTTCATGTCTCGTTAGTCAAAGTCTACCTCATGTGGCACTAACTGCACTTCTCAATTGCTTCTGGCAGGCACTGTGAACACCAGAGCCCTGTAGGATCCTTTTGGTCAGTGTAGGCACAACAATCTCTCTTTATAAGTCAGACCTACGCATTGGGGCACTCAAGTTATAACAGCAGCAGCAGCAACAGTAGCAGCAGTGGCAACGTAGATCCATGACCCTTGTTAGGTCCTCTCCAGTCTGAAACCATGATAATAGGCCTCAGTTAGAGTCAGGGTGGGATGGGGTACAGGAGGCATCTTGCATGGATTTGGAAGGGCATAAACTCAGTCCAATATACAGTCCTAAATGGTGTTCTCCCTCCCAGGTTCCATACCCTTTTTCAGACTCAGAAACTCAGCTCCCTATGCTAATATTTCATCCCTTCTTTGTGGACTTCAGACACTCAGCCTGATTTTCCCTCCTTTCAGCAGCTGCAACCACATATTCTAACCTTTTGGAATTTTCTCCCCATGTTTGTGACTTGCAGAGTAATTGCCTACGGCCATCCAGATTCCCTCTTCAACCCACCACTCCCACCTCCTTATTGCTGCTCCCATGGACAAGCCTTAAAGACAGGAATGCCAGCAGGTGTCTTCACCTATGTTGGCCCAAACTATTAGTGACAGCCTGAATACTGTGTAAAAATTATTCTGAAGCCAGGTTCATTGTAAACCCTCCTGTGATTGATTTGGAATTTCTGCCCTTGGCTTGGATGGAGAATAATGATATCACATACATGGAAGAAGCATTTTTAAATCCCTCATTATAGATTCATTATATTTTGAGTTTTTTCTCTTATTACTTACAGAAAACCAGCTGGAAAAGACAACTTTCTACAATTTAAAAATATTAGGAATTCGTAACATTTATAAAGTGCTTAATGTCATGATTCCTGGTCTATGGTCCACTTCTTTTAAACTATCGAATTGGAATCCTACTGGGTTTATAATCCTATATATTTGGGAAGACTTATAGCCCTTCTACAAATAATATCATTATTCTGCTTTTTATGGAATCTTTAGCAAAAACTCTTGCCACATTTTTCTCCAAGGGAACTTCCTCATTAACCAGGAAGATAAAATTAAATTGAAACAGTAAGAATCCTTAGGTTCAACTCAGTAATTTGTAACTTGAAGACCTTCATTCTGAGGCATCCTTAAATCTCAAAAATTTGGAGCATGTCCTCACAGTCTGTGTCTGAAACAGATTGGGAAACATTGATATTGGCTGAATACCAGGTGTGTAAATTAATGACAGTGAAAATAGGTAGATTCTGAATATATTTTAAAGGTAGAGCCCACAGAATTTACTGCTTGATCTAATGTATAATAAGAGAGGAAAGTTAAGGCTTTGGCCCAAGCAATTGAAGAATGAATAAAATTTAAGAAACCAGAACAGAAAAAAAATCTCAAATCAAAACGCCTAAGATAAGAACAAATTTTTCTTTCATAAAAGACCAGATTTTGACCAGTTAAAAGAAAGCAAGAAAGGGCCAGACAACTATTAGAGGAATTAATAAAGGAATTACATCCAGAGCACTGGGCATGTTGTTTTCTCACTGCTATTTAAATTGTCCAGTATAAGAAGATTTTTTCCTCAAAATAACACTTCCAAGGAAAGTGTTCACCATGGCAAATGGACAATGTGTATGGGGAGGATTCCTAGAATGGGTACTGAGGCCTCAAACAGAAGCAGAGCAGAATGTAAAATGTCTGAATCTCTGCAAATGACAAAGATGAACAGAAAAAATACAAAGATCTTTTTTTGAAAAGAATTTCATTAAAATGCTCCATTCCCAGAGAAAAGCTTATTATTTTAGTAATCCTGGTATCTTTTGAGCTGGTTGCCTACCCAATTGCTTCTCCTCGAATTAAACATGCCCAGTGACAAATTCCATCCACTTAGAATTTAAAGTCAGATCTTCCAATTGAAGAAGGCATCTGTGAGGGAAAGAAACCTTCAAAACTACAAAGGAAATTCATGGAAGATAATTACACTTTAAGAAAGGAATGGGCAAGTCAGATTTACCAGAAAATTTAGGGGAAACTAACAGCATGAAAGTTAAGAACCAACATGAAACTGACCCTGGAACAGATAGAGATAATTCAGGAGGAAAGAGAAAATGGTAACCACAAGATTATCTGAGTAAGGATAATCAAGATGATAGTGTACCCAGGGGAAAACCATTTCTTGGACATTAACTATTTGATTGGCAAATGTTAAGTTTAATTTAAAGTTTGATTCATAAAATACGCATGACCAAAAAAAATGTGTTAGCAAAAAGAAAGCCAAAATGAAGAAAATGTCCCAGAAAGTAAGGCACAAACCCAAAGATATATGAAATATGGGCAAAGAAGTTAAAAATTGTGGGGGATATATTTGAGATTCAAAAATCCATCTAAATGAAATTTAAAAGAAAAATAAGTGCCAGGGAGGGAGCAAATAATCATCAAATTATTAGAACATTTTCTGAAGTTAAATAAAAAAATTATTATATTTCTCCTGATTGGCATAGTGTATAGAAAACTAAAAATAAAAATTTAAAAGGAAAAGAAAGAAATGTCTAGTGCTAGTGACTTTTCAGAAAGCCAAAGAAAAATAGAAAAATCTAAGCTCTTCTAGAAAGGGGGAAAAATATTTATACAAAAGCAGACTGATACAATATCTCGGCAGCAACACTGCCTATTAGAAGAAATATTGTCCTTCATTAAAGAAATTTTAAGAAAGAGTATCATTCATGTACTGATTCTGAAAGAATTACTTAAGGATGTATTTGAATAAAACAAAAAAAGAGAGAGATGATATGAGTTCAGAACTTGCGGCACCTGATACTAGCAGAGCAAATAAAGGAAGCTAAAATAAAATTACAGAAAGTCAAAAGCTCCTTGAGAGTTGTAACGTTCTTATTTGAGAAATACAGGTTTAGTAGCATATGGTACCAATTCTTTCCTTTGGGTCAATCACATCCTTTGTCTCTGCATGATATTTGCATAACTATATTATTATAAATTAATTTTATTGATTTCCACATTTTAGATCCAACACAGACAAAGGAAAGATAGCATTTTAATATCTTGATGTTTCTCTTTATTGCTGGCAGACTTTGGAAACTTCATAGTAAAGCAGATGATAATGTTTTATTTTATTTTCTTGCATTTGCAATTGATGTAAATTGGGCTTTAAACATTAGCAGCAGAAAATAGTATGTAAGGAGGCCAGAATTAGTACAGGAAGAGTAAAAGGTATTGTTTTTATTTTGTAAAGTAGATATAAAAGAGTAATTAATATGAATTCTGAATATTGTTTGAAAGCTAATAATTACATTATGAAATTTATAAAAATATTTTTAAATAATTTCAGTAGTTAAATTCTATTTAAATTCTAATTGCCTCAGGTTATTCAATATCATTGATGGCGTGGGAGAAGGGGACTATCATATAGGATTTGAGTAGGTGCAAATTAATACAAAAATTCCAGAGGGCAAAATTGTAAGTGTACGTAGTTTGGTAAAACAATTCTAATTTATGTATCTATCTTTCTGAAATATGTGCATGTGCATATGGGTATTTAGTATAACTTTAATAGTAGAAACTTGAAGACAAATTAAGAGAACTTATTTAGGGAAATAAGAACTTACTTAGGGAGATGCTGAAATAAATTATGATGCCTCCATATCACATACTACAATGTAAGTATTAAATCTCTTTGAAGTAATATGGAATCAAGTCTATGTTTCTAGGGGTTTTTTTAGAGTGAGAGCAAAACAATATGTATGGTTTGATGCCATTTTTATAATGAGAAATTCTTATATATAATTTTGTTCCAAACATAATAATATATGTGTATCATTGATTAGTTAAAATTATAGTAAAGTGTATGTACATAGAGAAAAATCTGGAATATTGCATAGGAGAAGTGTGGACATTAGTTATTCCTGGATACTAATCAGAGTGAAACACTTATCTCCCATCATCTGCCTTCAGAAGGAGAAATTCTCCCAAAGGTACTTCTGGCTTTTTCCCATTCTTGTATTTGCTCTGCCCTGGGTAGATGGAATTACCTATCTGACTGGTAAATAAAGAATCACTTGGGATTGCCTCCCTGCCTGTTCTGACACTGCCAATGGCCAAGTGGATGAATATGCCCGATTCGGGGATCCACGAAACAGACCCATTTGGTTCTCATACCAAGCTAAAAGGTAACCTCCATATGCCTAAATTATTCAGACACCAGGTGGAATAGAGAGTTGCTATTTAATACATCTCCTCCAAGATACTCATATCTTGTTCATTGACTGGGAACACTGAGAAATTTAAAAAAATAAATAAAGGAGTAGAAATTGGATGAGCCTGTTTCACGGAGAGGAGCTTTTGGAGTGTTTAGGAACTGTTGGCCTCAAACTTTGGTCTTTAGTTTGTGCTGGCAGGGAATTATGGCCCTGACTGTTTAATTTGGGGGCTTATATCAGGCCAGGTTTTAAAATTCTGCAGCTGGGCAAGAAGCTTTAAGCCAACATGTTTTATTTATAGTTTGGAAGATAACTGCGATTTGTGATGTTTTTTCTTCCAGAGGCAAGAGGATTCTTATAGAAAGATGGGGATCTAAGCAAAGGTCAAGCCTCAAGCAAAGGTTCTCAAAATCTAGGAAAGTCTACGAGCAACCCCAGAAGGTTCATGTGCAAAAAAGTGGACGATGCAGCTGGGGAAACATTAGACTATAGGCAGCCGGCATTCACTGCCTCAAATGCCTGAATTGTAAACGGTCCATGTCTGCGGGGCTAAGCCAAGGTGACAGCCTCAAGGTGCAGCCCACTGTAGCTGAATATGCAGGCACATCTCTTCCTAAAATGTTGTGGTGGGGCAAAGATTGAAAAATGGTGAACAACGCTCTTTTAAAGCTTTATAAGAAACGGTGGTCAAAAACATATGCACAGCTTTTCAACTGCAAGGCAGCTAAGTTCAACGTGCACCCCAGAATACTAGTGAAATCCTGGCTTTAAATCCTGCCAAAGTATGCAGCACTGTGTCCACTGCACCTAGTGCCACGCTAGATTCATGGCAAAGGAAATGCCACCTCTGTGGAAATGCAGCCCTTGGCTCCCTTGTCTCCACACTCAACAAATGTTCCCTCTCCACCAGGAGGCCTCTAGTTGGTTCTAATTGATTGAGAACATATAAGAGAGAAAATTTCCTGGGAAGTAGATATGTTAAGCCAAAGTAATTCTATGTCTCATGGTTATAAAAAGAGTTACTGAAGCACAAAACTGAAATTTTCCGTTCCAAGTGAGTGTTGATGCTGTTTTGCAATCAGTTCAGACTGTAAAGGGAGAAATGCAAGGTTCAGAGAAATGGAAATTACGGTTGTCTTAAGTTCTTCTCTGTGAAAACTAGTTTAATATAGAGAATGCACACAGGAAGTTTACCAGAAGATGCACCTATCGGGAAGTGTGGGAGACAGAATGGAGCACTGGAAGAAACTGACCTGTGATGTGGTGGCAACTAGGGCCTCAGCAGGTCCTACGGAGAGCTTTGAAACTGGGATGGCCTTTCAGAGTTGTCTCAAATGGCAGCAGGAGACCAGGACTTCATATCTCTGCATGACTCACTCATTGTCCAGGCCACAGCCCCTTGGGAGGGCTGTGGCCTTTAGTGAAGTAGATTCCTGTTGCCAAGCTATAAGTCATTAACAGCTGTAGATATGGGTATGTTGATGATACAGAGGGGATCTAGGATGAACACCAGAATGTACTTCTGGAAAGAAATTATATACAGGTGGATTTTCTGCTAAAATAGGCATATGTGTAGTGCTAAACTATTGCTGGGAGATTTCTCCCAACTGAGTTTAAACTCATAAGTCATTAATTCAAGAAAGCTGGCATCAACTGACTAGCATTATGGTGAGACCGTACCAAGATTTTCTCTTTCACTCACATATCAGAGAGTTTCTGCTATGCTTTTTGGCTGTAGTAAATGTTGTGTTCTGGGAACATAATTTTGCCAGTGATAATTGCTTTAAGGAGCTGGAGATTAGCTTGTTTCCCAAATGTTCTGTGTGTGGGCCAGGGAACATCTGTATGTATGATGCAGAAGGTTATCTACAATGTTTTGCTCAGTAAAAAACATGTATGTCCTGTTAACTCTTTAGACTCTTTAAAAATCAGTCAGGAAATTTTCTTTTCCAGGAAGATGGAGTGAACATATCTTTTCTTATTACCTGTGCTCAGTATAACCCTGGACATTATGTATAAAGCAAACATAAGGAGACTCTGAAAGGAGAAGGCAGACCAGCTAGAGACCCTGGGTCCCAAACTATGACAACATGGAAAGTTCTCTGGGTTTTCTTTTTGCTTCATATATACCACAATTGGAAATAAAAAATCCATCAAACTAGGAACACTGACACAGTTGTTTTTTAAATGGTCTCTTTAAGAAAAAAGCCTGTTCTGTCTAGCAAAATGATGAGGAAAGGGGCAACTTAGCAAGACAGAAAATTTTACCCGATAATACTCTACTCAAGCCAAAGATTACAGAAAACCTGGCTGTACTCCAACTCATGTCAGCAAAGGTGGGGAGGGAGCCTGATGGGGATGTAACAAAATGTCCCAATACCCTGTGCTGTGGCGGTGTCAGAGGAGGTCAAGCAGGGAGCCTGGACTCTCAACCAGCCAATAACAAGATGGCTCTTCATCTGCACTGTCAGTAGAGACCATGTGGAAAATCTGATGCTTGTCATATCTCAGCAGTTACAAGAAGCCTCCCCAACAGGTATAAAGAGAGGCCAAGAGGGAAATTTGGTCTTCTGCCTCTACCTGACAGTAATGAGGCAATGCCCTCTTCTTGCCCTGCCAGAGTAATATCAGAAAAAATCAGTTAAAACAGAAGATTCTTAATTTATGTAAAGAAATATTTAAGATAATTAGATTATAAATGCAGGTAGGTAAAGGGAAATAAAGCAAGGTAAATTTTCTAGACTTCATTTAACCTTGTTTTACTCTGGCTATGACTTCCAGTACTATGTTGAGTAGAAGTGGGGCCAGTAAGCCTCTTTGTCGTTTTCCAGTTCTTTGAGTGCTTTCAACTTTTCCCCATTCAGTAGGATGTTGGCAAAGAAAACCTTGAGGTGGCGGGAGAGAAACAACAGGGAAAGACCAGTTAGGATGATAATGGATTTCTCATCAGAAACCACTGAGGCCACAATGAGTTTATAGAGATTTTTCAAGTGCTGAAAGAAAAGAAATGAAAGGAATGAAAGGAAAATCAAGATATTCTGAGTTGAATGAAAACTGACTGGGTTATGTCAAAATTTTTGTCTTCAAGCTCTGAAATTCTTTCTTCTGCTTGGTCTTGTCTATTATTAAAGCTTTATAACGTATTTTCAAATTCCTTAAATGACTCTTTAATTTCTTTAAAAAGTTTTGCTACCTCTTTTCTAATGTTATCTCTTTAGTGAATTTTTCATTCTTGTCCTGAATTATTTTTTTTTATTTCTTTGGGATAGTTTTCTACCATCTCCTCAATTCCATTCATCTTACTTGCCATCCATTATCTGAATTCTATATCTGTCATTTCAACAATTTTCTTTTTGTTGGACTTCATTGCTGGAGAGCTATTGTAATTCTTTGAGGGTATCAAGACAGCTTATTTCTTCATGTTGCCAGAGTTTTTATGTTGATTTCCTCTCATCTGAGGCCACTTTTCTCAGCTCAAAAGAAAGAGCAGATACGGTGTATTTGTTCTCTGCTGAGATATCTGTTGCTTAGTGAAGATGTGTATGGGTCCCTGGATGGTGTGCTTGGGTATTATTCCAGAAGCTTGATCAGGCAGGAGAGGGGCAGATGCACTGTGAGCCTTTAATGCCATGCTCTGCTGCATCTCCCCTATTCCTTTGTGGTTGTCACTGTGCCACTGTGGCAGGGTTGGTCCTTGGTGCTGGGTGTGCACACAAGTTGGGGTTGGACAGCAGGACAGGGCATGTGCATGGGATGGAGGAGGTCTGCTATATACAGTTTGCATGTGTACAGGCCTGGGCAGTAAACTTGCCAAATGAATGGGCAGGACTATATCTGCTCAGGGTAAGGCGAAGGGCATAGCAGATGCCTAGGACATGGGGGCCCAGTAGGCCCAGAGGGCACAGAGTGGAGCAGGTTGCTAGTATGGAGTGGGCAAGTGGGTCACGGCTCACATGATGGGTAGAAGGGGTGTTCTGGATAGGCACAAAGGCAGGGCAGGGCACGCACAAGGTGCAGCACCCAGGGCACCTACGCAGGATGGTATGGGTCCATGGTGTGCAATCTGCCTAGATCCAAAGTCTATGATTGGGCTGGATTTTGTCCCACTTGGGGCCTTTCTAGAAGTGACAGTGGCAGTGGTCCAACTGCCCTGGCAGTTGGCAGTGAGCACTGAGGGCTACAGGTGCATGCTCCACCCAGGTCCCAGGAGATGCAGATGAGCAAGACCATTCAGGCCACTGCAGTGAGTGGTGGGCCCATGGTCTCCTGCTCTTCCCAGGGCCCCCGGTGGAGGTGGCTGCCACAGGGGTGCACATCACCTGCCCACAGGGCACATGTGAATGCTGGGATTCCCCACTCCATCCCTGCAAGGAAGGGATAAGGAGGAGGCAGCAGATATCTGACCCCTGGACACAAGTAGCATTCTTGAGGTTGAGATGTTATAATGGTGCCAGCTGTAGCACCTAGGGCTCACAAGCCAGCCATCCTTTCTGTCCTGAGCAATGCAGCTGCACAGCCTCCAGACAGGTCTCTGTACCAGTTCAGAAGACTGCTGCAGTGAAGCAACCCTCCCGTTGCAGTATCTTCAATGGGAAAGCATGGATCCTGGGATTTTCTTCCTTGCCCCTTTTTCATGTGTGGGCACCTTCTCTAATTACCTTCAGTCCTGCTGAGCAGCTTGTTCCACTTCTGTCTTCTTCTCTTCACTCCCACCTCTTCTCTTTAGATTCCCAGAGCCTTTGCTCAGATGATCAGTCCAAATTTGGATATGTATTTGTCACTTTCAATCCTTTCTGCAACAGCAGCATCATGCAGGCTGCTTCTAGTCTGCCATCTTGCTTTAACTCCCATATCCATAAAAGTCTTGAAATGACAAAATAATAGAAATGAAGGCCAGTAGTGATTGCCAGTAATTAAGGAGGTTGTGAGTGGGAAGTGTTTGTGGCTCCCAAAGGGTAACATGAGAAATCCTTGTGGAATGTTTTGTATCTTGACTCTACCTATGTAAATATTCTTGTTGTGATATCGTACCATAATTTCACAAGAGGCTACCTTGGGGGAAACTGAGCAAAGGATACATAGAGTCTCTCTGATTTCTTACATTTGCATGTCAATTTATATTTTTCTCAAAATCGAAAGTTTAATTAAAGAAAAATCAGGTGCATTAGAAACTTGGCATGGAATTATTTCTACTTCTTCGGCCTTGGAAAAAATATTCACCTTCCTGTAGCTAGCTGCAACTGCTGAAAAAATCCATATCCCACCAAGTGTCAAAAAGCATCTGGTTAAGAACAAATAAAATAGAAATCAGATAAGAATCCATTTGGGGCTTTGAAATTTAACTCACAAGGATAAGTGAATTTTAATTTTAATCCTTTTTAACATTTTGTATATGAAAATTTTACTTTGAATTTTAGATTCTTTCAGGGAGATAATCATGGCTGGGGGTGAAGAGGCTATCTTATGTATTTAAATTTGAAGAGTTTTAGTTACTGTTTTATTATTGGAGTATCTTTAACAATTTTATGTTAGTATTAGTGTATATCTCACTGAAAGCCCTCCGATATGCTATTGTGATACATACAGATGGACTTAGTATATGAAATAACTTTGTATATTGATATAAAAAGTGAGCCTAGGTTGATTAATATACAACAACAATGGTTCCTGGAGAATACTCAGTGGAGAGGTAGTTATTAATGTTGGAAAGGCCTCGGGAGAACAGGAGCAGGATCACACCTTTCCTGACATCCACACTTTTCTTCAATAAAGAATTCAGTGTTAATCCCAAAGAGGTAAGAAAATGAGAAGTTGGACGAAGGTATAGGGGATATGTTTTCTTCATTCCTGAGATTTTCAATGAGGGGTAATTTTCTTTACATATATTCTTGCTGCTTCTCTGTTTTCGTTTTTATTCCTCCTCTCCTGATATAGAGTGATATATCTGATTGGAAAATTTAGAAAGAGTAACCAGATATTGTGGGCTCAGGAATGGGAGGGTTCTTGTTTTTTGCTTTCCATAGAAAGCACATTCCAGTACTCCCCACTCCCTGTCAGTCTGCCATACAAGGAAGATCGCTCCAGTCTATACTAGTGGGACTTGGTGGGTGAATTTGCCTAGTTAGAGCATTCTACATTAACAAACCCACTTGCCCTTTTTTCTTAAAACAGATTATCTACACTGGCCTTGATCATTAAATAAAAGTATTTTTTAAATCCATTTGCCGTATATTTCTCAATTTCCTCAGAACACAAAGAGAGGTGTTTATTTATTGGGGTTATTTAGGCCCCAAATAAGAAATATATGTTTAAAACACTGTATTAATTTTCTAAAGTGGCCATGACAACATACTACGAACTACATGGCTTAAACAACAGAAATTTATTTTCCTACACTTCTGGAAGCAAGAATTCTGAGATCAAGGTGTTGACAGGTTTGGTTTCTTCTGAGGCCTATTTTCCTTGGCTTACGAATGGCTCTCTTTTTGCTGTGTCCTCATCTGGTCTTTCCTCAGTGTGTGTGCATCCCAGGTGTATCTGCCTCTTTTTATAAGGACACCAGTCATATTGGATAGGGCACCACTCTTACGACCTCGTTTAACCTTAATTGTCTCTTGAAAGGCCCTGTATCCAAATGTAGTTACTTTGAGTGTTAGGGCTTCAATATATGAATTTCGTGAGAACACAATTCAGCACATAGCAAACACCTATTAAAAAGCAGAGTTCAGAGATTTTTTAAAAATAGAAAATCTCATTTGGGGTGTTGATAGAAGATACAGTTAAGAGTAATAAAGTTAAAAAATAAAAAAACATGGAAAAAGGTAATTCAACCAACACTAAAATGAAGTAACTTTATAGTAATTGAATATAGTAATGTAGTATAAACAAATTAGATGTTAAGACAGAAAGAAATAACAGGGATAAAGAGGAATGTGGTTTAATGATAAAATGAAAACAAACCGTCAAGTAAATAAATATAATGATGAATTTGTACCTAACAATATAATCTCAAAATACACATAGGAAAATTTCTCAGAAATGCAAATAGCAATTGAACATTAATCATCATAATAGATTTTGACTAACTTATCCCAGAAATTAAGACCTAAAGCAATCCAAAAATTGGCAAATATATGGAAGAAAAAGTATAAGAAAGTTAGCACAATTAAGACATATCAGTATAGAGAACACTGAACCTACAATGCATGTGAAATTATAAAGGCTTAGGAACCATCAAAGCAGGTTTGAAAACAAAAAAAACAAGAGATTAAAAGGGTTGGCTAGATTACCTTACTGGATACCAAAAGTCAGTATATGAGACAGACAGCCTTGCGAATTGGTGAAGAACAATGGAATTGTCAACAAATGGTTTGGGGACATCTTGCTATCTGTACGAAAAATGAAGCAGAATTAGACACCTGTCTTATGTAATACCCCCAAATAAATTCCATCTTTATTAAAGCCCTATATGTAAATATTTAAACCCTGTAGAAGAAAATATGCAGAACACATTTGTTGCATTAAGATTGTTAGATTATTTCAGAAAACACAAACCGTAAGTATCTTTAGATAAAAACACAAACCAAAATAAGTAGATTTACACTAAAATAAATAACAAACCACAAAACACCTTATAAATACAACTAAAATCAAGATATTAACCAAGAGAAGATATTTGTAAATATTTAAAAGAAAATGAATCAGTATCTAGAATGCATATGACATGTCAATAAAATATTGATAAACTACAAATAGAAAAAAATGGTAAAGCACACAAAAAGGAAATTCACAGGTGAGGAAACATGAATGTCCAATAAACATGAAAATAAACTCAATATTTCTAGCAATTGGATGAATGAACATTAAAACATTGAGATATTCACCATTGATTAGGAAAAAATAAAAACAAACACTGAGAAAAAGAGAGACAAAGGTTTCATGCTGGTGATGGGAGTATAAACTGGTATAACCACTTTGGAGAGTAATTTCTCAATATTTGAAAAACAATGTTGCACAAATCTGATATACACAGTCATTCTGTGTTTAGATATCTGTCCCTACAAAATTCCCATACATGGATCAGCCAATTATTTGGAGACAATTATTTATGGGTCTCTTAGGTTTTTAAACATTTGCAAGCAAAGACCTTAATTGTTCTTCTGTTTCCACTTATCTTTTCAAGGATATGTGTAAGGTAAACAGACTTAGAAATAGACTTATTGTCTTCAGAGGGCAGGTTTGCTTACTGTGCAGTGCAATTAAAGTAATGTCTCCCTTTGGAACAAAGGTCAGGCATATTTGCTTCCAGCATAATATAAAAAATCCTGGTTCCCAAAGCTCAGAGTTCATCAGCTCTGATGCAAATTCACTGTGTACATAGTATCCAGTTGGAAAGGGGGGGGGGGCAAGGCGAATTGGTGCAAGTATTCTAATTCTCATGCTGCTTGCTATGCCATGAATAATAAAGCTCTTTGCCTCTGACTCAGGTGTCTTGTATCTTTCGCCAGAATTTATGAAACTAGGGCAAGCTAACTTATCTTACAAATAGGGTAAAATTCCAGACTTTTAATAGTTCTTGATACAGACCTGTGCAAATTAATTGTAGCACAGTTCAAAATCATAAAAAACATTAGAATCAATTTAAATGTACACCAATGGGAGGATGCATTTTAAAAGCATTGGAATATAATGCAGCAATTAAACTGAGTGACATTGATGTACTATGTTTAGCCATATGACTGCTATTTTTATAAGTTAAGATTAGTTGATCGTTGGCAATTTTATGTAGTTAAACCTAACATTTATATCAACACAAATAGATCTTAGAAACGTGAAACTGAATTTTAAACTTTGATCTGTTGATTAAAAAACAATGTATGCAAATGTTTAAAATAAAACCGTACTCTTTCTATTTTCACTGATCAAAGAACATGCATTTCACTCCATTGTAGAAGGAGTGACACTGACTTCAGGAAAATAGTTGTCCCTGGACAGAATGGGAGGATAATGAAAATATATAAATACCTGTGAGATTCCAACTATATCTATGAAATTCTAGTTCTAAAATCAACACAGATCAGAAGTAAATATCATGCTATGCTAAGTAGTTTTTATTGTATGGGTGCATCATTGCGTGCTTACTACAAAACTCCCTGAGCTCCTCTTTAGGTATTAAGTGTCCATTCTTTCCTAATTAACACTGTTGTAAACTACAGTGAATATACAGAGGCTCAAATGGTGACCACAACTTGGAAAGCAGCCATCTCAGGCAGGCTTTCCAAACCTCCAGAAGCAGCACTCGCTCTCGGTGCTCTCATTTTCTCAGAAGGCCTACCTCGGTTTATGGGGCACCGTATTTTTCTTCTAGAAAATGCATTATGAGTCACTCAGAGGGCTATAAGCCTACTCTAAAATTTTCACCATGTGTCATTAAATGTCATATAGTTCAACATCAGGAAATTTTTTTCTCATAATGAGAAATGCAAAGTCTGGGCTGGTTTCAGGTTTGTATTTCTTTCAATCCTGAGAAAACATTAATGAGTTCACATACTTAAAAACATCTTTAGAGTAAAATGACTGTGTCCTTGCTAAGCTATCGTCTCACCTACCAGCTCAATATATTTTGGGATGATTTTGTTTTGTTTTGTTTTTAGTTTTGAAATACTGCCAGTTCTCTCTGTTGGTGGGTTCCACATCTGTGTATTATTCGACCAATCATGGATTGAAAATATTTGGGAAAAAAAATGAATGGCTGTGTCTGTACTGAATATATTCAGACTTTATTTCTGCTTGTTGTTTTTCCTTAAACAATACAATATAACAACTAGTTTCATATCATTTGCATTGTATTAGGTATTGCAAGTAATGTATAGATGATTTAAAGTATAAGGGAGGATGTACATGGGTTATATGCAAATACTACACCATTAGGAATAAGGGACTTAAGTATCCCCTGGATTTCGATATCTACAGGGGATCATAGAAACACTCCCATGGATACCAGAGGTGACTGGATAAATTTTTGGAAAGGATTGGACGTGTCTAAATAAAATAAAAGCATAGAATTACAACTGTTTAGAGCTTGAAGGGATTTTTTTGTATTTATATTTTCATTTTATAGCTAAAAATATGTAGATGTCTCTGCATAGTGGCTATGTTCACAATATAAACTCACTTATGACCCATTAACAATATAAATTTCAACATGCTAGGCTAGACTAAGATTCTAACTAACATTTATGGAATGCTTACTGCATACCGGGCACTGTTTTAAGCCCTTACCTCGTGTTACCGTGTTTAATTCCCACATGAATCTATGAGTTAAGCACATTTACTTTTTTGTCCATTTACAGATGAGGGTACAGAAAGATGAAGTACATTTCACACGACCACACATGTAGAAACTGGTAGAACAAGGATGTTAGCCCAAGAAGTTTTATTCCCGAACTCACCCCCACTCTGCCTCTCTTCTAGATTAATTAAGGACTATGGAGTCCTCAAGAAGTCTCTGTCTGTCATCAACTTTCAATCTTGAGGATTAATTTGATAGTTTTATTAAGCAATCAAGGAGGTAGATGTTCTTTTCATTTTATGAATATAAAATATGAAGACTAGAATGGAAGAATAACTGGAATCTTGATCCCTGGGCAAGCAGAATTATAACATCGGAAATGACATACTTTGATTTTTAGAATCTTGATGCATCAGTAATTAGAATGTTGCTCTTAATGCCTTTCTCAATGGAATGGCGTCATGAGAAAGGTAAAGGTCTGCCTTCCAAGAGACTTGGGGGCACATCATGGTTAATAAGTCATAACCTTGGCTATGGCTGGGTTGTTTTAATAAGATAGAGGAAGTTTTTCTTCTTCACTTACATCACAGAATGTCATCACAAAATACGAATTGCCAAACATCAAGGCTGGCATTTACAGAAGCTGTTACTGTGTGGCAGAAACTGAACTAAGAACTTCATGTACATTGTTTTTATTTATTACAGCATTTAGCAAGCACACATGGTCCCTATGTTACGTTGGGTACTGTTCCAAGAGCTTTATACTTATGAATGCATTTTATTCCCACAAAAACCATATGAAGTTGGTATTATAGTTGCTCTTATTTTGCAGGTGAGGAAATAAATTGGTGGAGCCAAGCTCTTAACCCTGAGAAGTTTGGGTCCAGAATTGGTCTTAACCAGCACTGAGCTGTCTCTTATGATTATTATCAGAAGAGCATTGTAGATGCTGTATTCTTCTTTTTCCTGTGAGGAAATTGAAGCTCAGAGAAGCCAAATCAATTGCTCCAGTACTGTTTTGGATAGCTAGGATTGGAACAAAAATTGGTTAAACCCTACATTGATCACTATGATTTTAATTAGCACATTTTATGTTATTCTCTCTCTCTCTCTTTCGCGCTCTCTCTCTCTCTCTCTCATTTTATAATAGTAAAATACACTGAGCCTATAATAGGGTTTGCCTTTCTTGCTACAACCTGAAGTCATCTCTCCAGCTGTATTGTTTTACAATCAGGCTGGAATGCTAACCTCCCACTTTAACTCCTTACAGATTTGTGCCTCTCGTTGCCTAATTTTTTTATTATCAGTTACCAACAAATACCCTTGAGTTTGTCACTCTCCAAAAGCAGCTTAGCACACCATGTGTATCAGGGAGACAGACTGGACGGCCTGTCTCTAAGGAGAAAGACAAAGCACCACCCGGGGTCTGGGCTGGGAGAAGGTCATGCTGTGTCGCGCCAACCATTCCTGCTGACGCTTTCACAATGCCATCCACTGGCAACTGGCACAGAGTCTAACTCTGATGTTGGAGATTTTTATTAAAAAAATGATACAGTTTAGAGATTTCCCCAGTTTTAAGTTCTGGTTCTGGCACTGCATTACACCCCCCATCTTGGTGACTTGCACAAGCTATTAATTCTCCATTGTCTCATCTTTAAAATGGGGATAGAGTGAGTGGGTGGTGCATATTTCATAGCTGCCTTGTAAGGATGAGAGATGATGTTTAAGTGTCTAGTACATAGTAGGAATGTGCCTTGGTTAGGCACCTAATATCAGGTAGGTATTCAAAAAATGGTGGTTATTTTACCTTGTTGTATGTTACAGAACCAACATTGCTGACTTTCAAGGCACAGACCTCACAAGATTTTTAATGTGGCATTTAATCCATTTTAAATATATCCAAGTCATTGACACACTGGGCGTTAATTCTCCACCTACCTGAGAAAAATTTATTTTCTTTTTTAAACTTTTAACTGACAAATAATATATTTGTCTTTTAAACTTTTAACTGACAAATAATAATTATAATATACCCCATAAATAATGTGGTACAATGTGATGTTTCATGAAAATTTTAGTAATAAAATATTTCTGTTTGACAAGTATTTGGGGGGGGGGTATCAGCTTTTAAAAGCATACCACCATGGATCTTCATGCACAGAACAACAAATCAATTAATTCAGAAGGCACATCTACAATGTACACAAAACAGGTGTCTTTACTTATGTTTTCCACTTGGCTGTGGATTGCAAATAATAATATCTTCCTTGCAAAGGAAGAAATCAAAAGGTCAAAAATTACAGAATTTTCTCTAGGAATTGTCCCTACTGTTTGTTGCTAGGTCTCTCTTCTCTATTCTTGAGTTCATGATTTCCTGTCAGCAATTCTGGGTGTGATGTTTGGGAATGATCAGTGTACTTAGAGTCCTGATATTTCATAGCATACGTGTACTCGCTGGACCTTTCTAAGTGAGCCTGCTTTAAATGCCATGCTTATATTTGTGTCTTCTTTTTCCCTCTTGCCTGTGGTTGAGTATGCAGTTCTGTTTTACCGGGATGAAGTGAGTTTCTCCTACAAAAGCTTTTTGGTGCTTCTTTATGTAAGGCACCAGACTAGACTACAGAGATAGTTACCCATTTTCTTTTAAATTCATGTAATATTTTGATACAGGGGAGGTAGCAGAACTTTTCCACTACCTCTTTTTCTGTTACCAGTGAATTCAGGAAACTGGAACCTAACCAAGCTCATATGAGTTTGAGAGAGCATTAAAGCCTGGGAAAGGAAGGATGTGATCTCTCAGTGAAAATGATGGCATGAAATGTGTGAAGCTTTTGTGGCTTCGTTATTTGGTTATCAAGGAGTGGTTTTAACATCAAAAGGTGGCTTTTAACTCACATTTGGCAAAGTGCCTACACCACCAGTATTGGTGTAATTAGCAGTGATCAGTGGTTAGAATTTATTTCAAATTCTTCCCTATGTGATGGCTTCCAGGAAAGGAAAAATACTTTATTACAGCATAATTTGTTTATTTAACAAATCCTTCCTTATACTAAATAATGGGGTTACCAATATACATACTGCAGTATAGTCCCTTCTTCAGGGAATTTATAAAGTAAGGGGGCATGAATATATAAACCAATAATTGTACAACAGAATAAAAAAAGAATAATTTATTCAGTTATCAGAACTTGAATTTCTTCTTAGATAAAATGATGATTAGCAATAATATTTCTTATGGTTTTATACAAGAAATGGTTTTATAAAAGAAAATATAAGTAAAATGAGTGGTACAGGTAACAGTCCATGAGCAGTCAATTAGAAAATGAAAAACAGGAACACTCATACATTGCTGGGACTGCAAACTAGCACAAACCCTGTGGAAAGCAATATGGAGATACCTTAAACAGATTCAAGTAGACCTACCATTCGATCTAGCAATCCCATTATTGGGCATCTACCCAAAAGAACAAAGGACATTCTATTATAAAGACATCTATCTGCACCTGAATGTTTATAGCAGCACAATTCACAATTGTAAAGATGTGGAAACAACCCAAATGCCCATCAATACATGAGTGGATTAGTAAAATGTGGTATATGTATACCATGGAGTATTACTCAGCTATAAGAAATAGCGGTGATATAGAATCTCTTTGTTCTCCTGGAGAGAGTTGGAACCCATTCTACTAAGTGAAGTATCCCAAGAATGGAAAAATAAACACCACGTGTACTCACCAGCAAATTGGTTTCCCTGATCATCATCTAAGTGCACATTTGGGAATAACACCAATTGGGTGTCGGACAGATGTGGGGGGTGGGGGAAGGGGATGGGTGCACACCTACATAATGAGTGCGATGTGCACTGTCTGGGGGATGGACACGCTTGAAGCTCTGACTCGGGGGTGGGTGGGGGGGCATGGGAAATATACATAACCTAAACTTTTGTACCCCCATAATAAGCTGAAATAAAAAAAAAGATAACAAATGTTGGCAAAAATGTGGACAAAAAGGAACGCTTGTACATAGTTAGTAGGAATGTAAATTGATACAACCATTATGGAAAACAGTATGGAGGTTCTTAAAAAAATTAAAAATAGGCCGGGCGCGGTGGCTCACGCCTGTAATCCTAGCACTCTGGGAGGCCGAGGTGGGCGGATTGTTTGAGCTCAGGAGTTCGAGACCAGCCTGAGCAAGAGCGAGACCCCATCTCTACTAAAAATAGAAAGAAATTATATGGACAGCTAAAAATATATATAGAAAAAATTAGCCGGGCATGGTGGTGCATGCCTGTAGTCCCAGCTACTCGGGAGGCTGAGACAGGAGGATCGCTTGAGCTCAGGAGTTTGAGGTTGCTGTGAGCTAGGCTGACGCCATGGCACTCACTCTAGCCTGGGCAACAGAGTGAGACTCTGTCTCAAAAAAAAAAAAAAAAAAAATTAAAAATAAACATACAATTTGATTCAGCACACTCACTTCTAGGTGTATACCCAAATAAAATAAAAATCATTTCCTTGAAAAGAAAAAAATTTTAAAAAAGGAAGTTAGGAGGGAGGGTCGCAAACTAATAGCTGCCAAATCTTTCAAATAACACTGAGGCTTTTCATAGTTTTCAGATAAGGAAATCAATGAGGACCAAGCACTGATATTATTCCATAAGTAGGAGTTGACTTTTGGAGGGTGGGGGTGTCAATGATTGGGAGGTAAGCATAGGGTGGGTATGATGGCCCAACAACCGGTAGCAGGAATGAGTCAGTCCTGTGGCTCCAGGGACATGGGACCACAATTTTGTCATGCAAGGCAAACATTTTATTTCACCTCCCACCCTCTTTCACAGAAGACCTTAAAACTCTGTTTTTGAGGGAGGGATGGAAAATTCTATCTTCATAGTCATATTTTTTATTGATATTGAAAATACAATCCAAGACCCTTATGGCCAGAGACATAGTAAACAAGCTTAGTTACAAAAAGATGAAGAAAGTACTGTCTTAGGTAATTTGAGCTTTCAATTTGGTTTAAGTCAGGAAACATTTTACATTTCTTTTTCCAAGTGTGTTTTGAAAATTGTTCTAGGTAGGACAGAGGGTGTAAACTATAAGGAAGCATCGTCGTTGTCTTCAAGAGAGTTTACATTCTAACTATTGTATAGGAAGTATATACTAAGAGCTATATGATTAGTGCACACCATACTACAAGATTACAAAGTGGCAAAATCACACAAGCATTGCAAAAGAAGTTAAATGAATATGCATGGTTTTTGCATTTTTGCTGGGTCTTAAAAAGTGGCAGAGTTTCAGCAAATGGAGGTTAGAGGAAAAAATATTTGGATACAGGAAATGGCATGAGAAAACCCAGTGGGAAGCGAAACGCACTATCTGGAAGTATACAAATGGTGCAATTAAGCTACACAATAAGGTCTAAATTGGGAAGTGGGCAAAGCCAGTGATGGAAGTAGAGCCTACATGGTATAGATGCATTGAATATCAAGGTGAGGAATATGGGCCTTATGCAACTGGCAATGGGAAGAGGTTCAGAACACCATTTGGGGAATGGTAACGCTTGAAGGTACTGACTCAGGAAGGGGGGGGTGTGGAAGGGAGGGATATATACCTACATGATGGGTGCAATGAGCACTATCTGGGGAACAGACACGCCTGGAACCCTAACTTGAGGGGAAAGGCGGTACATGGGCAACGTATGTAACCTGCAATTCTGTATCCCCCATAACAATAAGATGGAAAAAAAAAAAAAAAAAGAGTATTTGAATACAAGACTTTGGAGAACATTTAGTAGCCTGGATCCTCTAGCTGTTCCAAATGCAGCTTCCATTTTTCTACACTTAGAAATCTCTACCATGAAAACAAGACCAAGGTTGGCTGCTAAATGATGAGAGACAGAGGCTCAGTTTCTCCCATTGCTCTAGATGCCAGGCTGCCAACTGCCAGAGAGATGAAACCATTCCAGAGCATCAAGCTACAGACACTGCAGATGCTTGACAAAGCCCAACAGAGATCATCTAATCCAATCCAGACAAGAAGAGCCATCCCACCAACCCACAGACTCATGAGCTAAATAAGTGGTTAAGTTATTAAGCTTTAGTGTGTTCAGATATATAAAAATACAAATCTGCCTGTGGCAGAGTATATCTTTATTCATTCAGGAACTAATTGAAATGATGGCATGTTTTAGCATTAAGAGGTATTGAATTACATTTGTTAATCGCTGGAAGGCTTAATCAATAATGGACATGTTTCCTGATTTCATCACGTGGTGTTTCTACATCCCAATGCTGCTTATCTATAGAACCCTTTCTATTTCCTTCTCTTCCTCTCTGGTGGTCTAATTGCTGTGCATTCACTATTTCTGAGAATTTCTTCCAAAATAAGGGAAAAAAGTAAGGGAAAAGATTAAATTATCTCCTTCTCCTCCTCTTCTTCCTCTTCTTCCTTCTTTATCTTCTTGGTGTTCTTCATCTCCATCTTCTTCATCTTCAGGAGGCTCCCTTTTAAAGCTTCTGAATGAAGGATGTGAATACAGATAAAATTAGGCTTTTAACTTTTATACCTTCTAATAAGACCTAGCTTGAATGCTGCCCCTTCATTTATAATTTTCACCACTCCCTCCCCATTTAAATGTGATTTATATCTCTCTCTCTCTCTCTCTCTCTCTCTCTCTCTTTTTAGTTCCAGTGGTATTTGGTTTACTGCTTTTGCATAGCACTTATTAAGATATCTACGTCTATGTCCTCTCACTTGGCTGAAAGCTAGTCAATGGAGAGAACATCACTTTGTATTTTACCCTCTCTAGGGCCTAGTGACACATAGTAGATGATTGAAAAGTGGTAGGAAAAAAAATTTGAAACATATATTTCTTACATCAGTAAATCCTTGCCTGTGGTTCATAGAGCAAGCCATGCTCTCTAGCCAATAGTAATAGGTAAACACTAAGTGAATGACACCAATGTTGAAAGGATAATGCACAGAAAAGAGTTAGCACAGCAAGCCCAAAATTGCTATTCTTAGAAAGGTCTACTTGCAAGCCTAGCTCTTGGCTGATACCTGGGGACTTAGATTTCAGGAGGGTTCCCCCATTCCCTGATAATAAGGGATTCGATGTGTCTAAACTGTGTAAATAATATGGCTTGTTTTGAACATCTGCCTTCTTTTAGAGGGCCTGGAATTTTAGTATTGCTAGGAAGAGGATGACTACATGACTATCCCCTAATGAAAATCCTGGATGGTAGGTCTCTAATGAGCTTCCCTGGTAGACAGCATTTTACAAGTGATTTCACAATTCACTTCTGGGGGAATTAAGCATGTCCTGTGTGATTCAGCACATCCCTGGTTTCCTCCAGACTTCATCTACGTACCTTTTCCTTTGCTCATTCCATTTGTATTCTTTCTTGTAATAAACCTTAACCATGTATGTGTCTATTTGCTGATTCCTTTGACTTCTAATGAATCAATCATTGAAACTGGGGTGGTCTTATGGGCCCCTGACTTAGATATAAATAATGGAAATGTTATAAGCTGGGATAGCTTTTCAGCTGCCCTCAAATTGCATCTGTTAGAGACTAAGTCATGCATAGGCAAAGACTGGCACATCCCCAAAGAATGTGACCTATTTATATATAATTGTATAAGGGGTCAACCCAAATGCCCATCAATTCTGAGTGGATTAACAAAATGTGGTATACGATTATCATGGAATACTACTCAGCCATGAAGAATGATTACTTAATGCCTTTTGCAACAATTTGGATGGAACTGAAGACCATTATTCTAAGTTAAGTATCTCAAGAATGGAAAAACAAACACTGCATGTACTCACTATTAAATTGCAACTAATCGATGGGCACACATATGCACAGAGGGAAAAGTCATTGGAAATCAAGCGGGGGGGGGGGGGGGTGATAAGGGAATGGACAAAAATCTACCTAATGGGTACAATGAACATTATCTATCTGGGTGATGGACACACTTATAACCCTGACTCAACTTTACAAAAGTGATCCTTGTAACCAAAAACATTTGTACCCCCATAATAATTTGAAATTTAAAAAAAACGAATAAATAAATAAATAAAACTAATACTGCTACCAGAAATAAAATTAAAAAAAGGAGACTGGTGAATAGTGGTCAGGAAAGCGAAAAGAAACAAAAACTAAATCTTATTTTAGAACAGCTTCTAATATCAACTTTATATATACTTACAATATTAACTTCAAAAAAGAGATCTCTCTTTCACAAAAATAGTATTACCTCCTTATTAAAAATTATTGTGGATGAATGAATGGACATAAATCTATTAACAAGGGGAGAAAATTATCCATTATTCCATATCATCTACCATATCTACTTTTGTAATCTTAGACTAATAGTTTAATTATATAACAGGATACATAATATTAAGGCATAACTAAAATTCATTACTAAGTTATAGAAGTGTCCATAAGAACTTAGAAATGTTTGCTGAATTAAGTGAAAAACTTATTCTGATGGAGCTTGGTATTAAAGTTATTTATTACGGTATAAAAATTATTACTGTTCAAAATTTTGTCACTTAAAATAACAATCAATTGTTCATGATTCTGTGGTCCAACATATTGGGCTGGTCTCAGCTGGGCAGTTCTTCTGCTGGTCTTGCTGACTCATGTGCCTGGTGGCTCAACAGAACCTGAATGATTTAAGATGGCCTCACATTTCTGGTAAATGATAGATACTGGCTGTTGGTTACTTGGTTCAGGGGCCCTCCGTTCAGATGATTTTTCTCTTCTCCACGTAGTGTCGTCTTCTTCAGGTAGCTAGACCAGGTTTCTTCACGGGATGGTGGAAGCATCCCCAAGGGACATGAACAAAAGCTGCAAATATCTTGAAACTGAGGTCTGCAAATTTCATAGCGTCACTTCTGACACATTCAATTCATCAAAGCAAGTTACAGGGTCAGCCCAGATTCCGGGGGAGAAGAAATATGTGCCACAGCTTGATGGGAGGAATACTCACATTGTGTACCAGGATGTGAAAAATTGTGGAGGCCATCTTTGCAAGCTATATACCAACCTTGATTAATTGCCCTTTGATGAACTCAATCCTGAATGCCTCATGCAGATCTACATCAGACTAATCAGTGCTGAAGGACTGTAGATTTTTAGTTTCACTTTGCACTGCACAAAATTCAATCTTTAAAGTATAGAGATTTTCCACTGTTAATACATAATGCTTTATCTAATAAATGTTCCCTATTTTGAATATTTCTTTGTCTGTTTTTTTCTCAAATTTGTGTGATGCATAAACTTCAGATGGTAGTGACTGTTTTCCAATAAAGAGAATGCATTCTAAATTATCTCCCAAATTAATAACTCCTAAAAGTCTGTGCTACCCAAATGGAAGGGTCTGTTTCCATATTTCTGACTTTTTGTAAGAAAATTGAAATTTCTAATTAAATGTGGTGTTATAACATTTGTCTATATTATGTAATCCATAGAATTGATGTGGTAATTAAATCTGGCAATGTATAGCTGCAAGAACTGTGGCTACCTCCAAGGAGTTTCAACCTAAGAGGAGAGATCGATACAGACATAGTGTCACAAGAGGAAATCTTGTTCTTTGAAATGCCCAACAGCTATATGTCTTACACTGGTCCATGCTAGTCAATGCTGACTCTACTGTCTAGATGAGAAAGCTCTTTTTCTCAGCGTGAATGGCAACAAATTAAGTCTTAAAACATAAAGATTTTCTACTGTGCCTGAATAGAGCATCATCTGTATACACATAGAGAGATGAGTATCATAAAAGGAAAATGGACAAATTCCAAAGGAAAATTAAAAGATGAGCAAATCACATTTAGTTGTAAGAAGTAAGACAGGCCTGAGATGCTTCAGAAATGTCTGTTCTCTTTTTCCATTCTGTCTTCCTGAATATGAGTTTTTTCTTCCTATAATGAGAGTTTTAGATTATATAGTTTTGTGTGTCCCGTTGAGCTCTAACATTTTTTGCTTACAGCATAGGCACCTAACTGGCATCATGATTTCCAATACTAGTGAGTCAAAACTATTCCCCACAATCTGTCATAAATAATCGACTGTTCCATGAAAAATAGTTGCTGAATTGAAATACATTTTCATCTTATCTATTCCATAGTAATGACACCACCTCCATCCCAGTGAAGGTGATATAGAAGGACTTGACCTTACATTTGAAGTCTGTGTGCACAATAGCAAAAACAAACTACAGTCAAAATGGAAAAAAAAAAAAAAAACAACAACTGTACCTTTCTGAAAATACTAGCAGAACAAATGACAAGTTGATTTCAAAGAAGTGCAATACTCTGCTATTAATGTAGTAGTGTGATTTGTAGATCTCTGTATAAGACAACAAATCCTCTAACCTGCTCTGTTATGGTTTGTGGAGTTCTTTCTTTCGTAATTTCACCCAAATGCTCTACATTTCCTCCCATTACTCAGATAATTGTTCTCATTTGTCAAGTACCTAAAATTCTAGTGTGTTTATATTTTATTGTACTTTATACATTTCAAATAACTTTCAACATTTGATCATAAATCAAAACAATGAAGGGTTTTTAATGAATAATGCAACTGAGCTCTTAGAAACCAAGTGACGAGCTCCAATTTACAGAGCAGGTCAATGCAGATAGAGGGTGAAACCCAGACACCTCACCCTGAAACCAGTTTCTTTCCTACTACTAATACATAATACAGTGGGCAGGGGGGATTTTTGATAGTTGTATATCTGCCTCTATTTTAGAGAAAACACCACTTAACGTTTTCACTCCTCTGATATTCAATATCGTAAGGAAGAAGCAGAAATACTTGGTGACAGCTCAGCCAATTTGCTACTCATCTCCCAATCTGTTGGACAGCTGGACAAGACAACAGCTGCCAATCAAGGTTGTTTTGCCTGGCACTTTCAGATCTATTGGCACTCAAAGCCATATGCCAGCTGGTGCCTGCTCTTGGTGAATAGATATTGTTTGGGTAGGGTAAGGCCCCAGTTGTTATGTAATGCAGTCATGAATCTCAGTGCCCCTATGGTGCAAGAGTTAGTATCAGTGCTAAGGGGTAAATCAGGTTCACCATTTAAAAAAGTTTGCTTTTGGTTTGTGGAGCCAGAACCTGGCTTATTGTCAGACAGACCAATGTATAAAATCCCACATTTGCCATTTCTCAACTATGTAACCTCAGACAAAGCACTTTGCCTCACTTAGCTTTGGGTTCCTTTCTCTACTTGGCAATAGTGCTCACCTTGCAGATGTACTCCCAAGATGAAATGAGTGTCTACAAAAGGGCTCTGCATGTTTTGTACTTTCATTCAGAAAACTACCTCAGTTCTCAGCCTGGAGCAGTCCCCAGAACAGAAGTTTCTGGAGTCATATCATGTCAATCTTCACCCAGCTGGAGGACTGGAAGGTGTTATTCTGTGTTAACTCTAGAGAGGAGAACTGAGACAAAAGTTTCAGAAGTTGTTGGAAAATATAAATTTAGTTCAAAATTAGAAGCAATCTTCTAAGAGCATTTAAGAGCTGGAAATATTGGGAGTAACATGCCACACCAGAGACTCCTGGGACGGGGCTGAGTCCCCACTCCTGTGACTGTTAGAGCAAGATGCCCCTTTTTCCTCTGTGTTAAAAATGATTCGGAGAATGGATTCAGAGATTGTATTGTGGAAGTTAGTAAGCATGAAAGGGAATGCGATCTGCAACTAGCCATCTAGAAATAAAGAAGTTTTACATCACTGGGGAAGTGTAAAGTATGTATCCCTCATGAAGCTTGACCACCTTGAAGCAGGAGAAATAACTTCACGAAATTTATTTCCCATGCAATATTTTTGACATGTAATACATTTGGCCTGTATTAGTTTGCTCAGGCTACCATAACAAAGTACCACAAACTAAGTGACTTAAACAACAAAACCTTATTGTCTCACAGTTCTGTGGGCTGGAAGTCCAAGATCAAGGTGTCAGTAGGGTTGGTTCCTTCTGAGGATTGTGTGACAAAAATCTGTTCTGTGCTTCTCTCTTAGCTCCTGTGGTTTTCTGGCAATTTGGCATTCCTTGGTCTGTGGAAACATCATTCTCTGTCTTTATGTTTATATGGTGTTCTCCCCATATGTATGTCTCTGTGTCTAAATTTCCCTTTGTATAAGGACACTAGGCATATTATATTAGGGCCCTCCTGAATGACCTCATCTGAACTAATTACATGTGCAATGACTCCATTGCCAAATAAGGTCACTTTCTGAGATACTAGGAGTTAGGACTTTAACATGTGGATTTGGGCGGGGGCAGGGCACAGTTTAACCCATAACAGGGCGTTATATATGGTAAAGTGTCCAATAATGTTTTCTGTATGAATGCAGCAAAAAACAGAGTGATCAAACCTCAGAGTTAGAAATATATGGAGGAAACAAGTTCCGTCTCTCCTAGGCCTGGATCCTGTCTGTAATTCAGGCTTTCCCTGTATCCAGGGATGCCAATTAGAGGTAGAATTTGTCTCATCTATTTGCTTTCATCTCGAAGGTTTTATGACTTTGTGGGCAGTTAGGGGAAAAGGCTGAAGAGAGAAGACCCTAGAATAATAAATGACTGTTCACAGGACTTAAATCTCTTTGCTTGCTAAAACATTCTTATTAATGGCTACTATTGAACTATCAAAAGCAAATTAATTGGAGAATAAATGGCTAATAATTACTGAGCACTTATGTGTCAGATAGTATACTAAGTGCTTATGTGATTAGAAGGAAAACATCTCACAGCAACAGAGGTATTACCAGTTATAACTATTGCATCAAGGAGGAACAAAGTCCTGAAGAGCTCAAGGAACTTGCACAAGATCACACAGCTTGTAAAATGTCTTGAGATTCAAGAGATCCCTCTGCCTGGAATGCCTCACCTTGTAAGCCCTGCACTATACTGACTCTTACTTTTCTTCACAATAAAATTCAAATAGAATAATCTGCTTACAGGCTCAGGGTGAAAGTGGAGGGTGGTGTGGATGATGTTTGTGTATGCATCCATGTATACAATCAATAAATTTTAAAGAGAAAGAGAATGAAGGGAAAGGGAGAGAATTGGTACAAGGGAGGGGGAATTCTTACCAATTTATGCTTTAGGAAGGTAATAGGTAGGTGGGTGGTTATTTATAGCCCGTTTTCTTCAAATTAACATGTGGCTATTACCACCATTTAGTAACACATGACAAGAGAATGATTCAGAAAATTCTATTTCCTAGAAAGGCACCTGGCCCTCTCTTCTGCGGGGGTGTGAGGAAGAACGCCAGATGTGCTGGGCTTTGCCTAATCTAGCATCCTGCTGTGGGTCCTCACCACAGCCCCTGAAAAGGAAAATTATTTTAGGTGAATTGACTAAATGAAGGTGGAATTGAAAACAGATTTTGGCTCTCTAGAAAGCCAGCAGTGTTCCCCCCAGCACATAATTAGTAAGTGTGCTACTCTTCAATTAGCAATATGTTGAAATTAATCTGTAAATACTCTCCTAAATTTTCCAGTCTTGGTGTTGAGATTGCCTACTTTGTTATCCTGGTTCTCCTTTTAGAAAATGACATGTAGAAGATTCTAAAGTGCCAGATCTAATTTTTCCTTATATTCACTTTTGTACTTCCATCCATTCATCTGACATTCTCTGAACATGTATCCCTGGAGAATTTCACATATTAATTGATGCAGAAATGTATTTATTCATTACAATAAAAGTATTAGATAGGAATTATTCACCCTCATTACAGAGGGATACACAGTAAAGTAACTGGAAAAAAATGCCAAGTTTCCTATTAGAAGCTGAAAACATTTAAGCAGAAGCTGTATGGTTAACTCATTCTTTCATTCAACAGATACCTTTAGATCATGCTAGTGATGAAGATAGAACAATAAGTAATGCAGATAAGGCACCTGTTTCATGGCACTTACAGTCTATTAGAGAAACAGAATATAAACATATTATCACACAAATCGCCATACAATTATAATTGCAATAAATTTATTACTAAATGAAAATGCATAAAAGAGAGACTTAACCTGGTCTGAGTATTAGGAAAAGCATCGCTGGGGAAATAATATCTAGAACAAGACATGATGGATGAGTAAGAGGTAGCTGGAAAGGAGCAATGGCAGATGAAATAGCAAGAGGGGAATGAGCTTCGAGTACTATGGGAGACCAGGGATCCACATGACTGAGAGGACGTGAGGAAGGAGAAGGTGGCACAATATGGGACTGGGGTATTAGAAACACACAAGATAATGCAACAACTCTTACACCATAGTAAGCTGGTCTGTATTCTAAGAATAATGGGAATTTATTGAAGGGGAGTGCAGTTACAGGGCCAAAAGTGCATTTAAAGGATCACTCTTGTCAGGAGAATAAGAAGAAAATAGGCAAGAGAAGATGGGTGAAGACTGGTTAGAAGATTCTGTAGATTCCATGGAGAAGATGTGGTAACTTGGATTAGAGTTATGACAGTGAAGATATAGAAGGGATCTTGTCAAATATAAATCGATATGCATCTGAGGATAAGAGAGATGTCCAGGATGACTGGGGTAACAGTCATTAGCAAATGGGAGGTTGGAGGTAATCATTTATTGAGATAATCACTAGAAATGTAGCATATCCTCATGGAAAAGACATGAGGTCAGTTTGGGATACACTGGGTTGTATTTACCTGGGAAACAGACAGACAGAAATGTCAAATCACTTTTTGGATATTTAGGTAGATGTCTAAAACCTGGGGGAAAAAAGATCTCAGTTGGAAATTTCAATCTGGAAGTCATAGCTTTTGAAGTGTTAATGAAGCCTTGGGCACAGAAAATGTGATATACAGAGAAGCCTACACTGAGATGACAAGGTAACCATGAGGAAGCCTGAGTTCTTAGAAATCTATTTATAAGGTAGAAGAACAACTGGGAAAGACTCTAACAAGGAGTGACCAATGTGTAGGTGCAAACAGGAGACGTCAAAGGAGGACTGTCTCAACATTTCTCACAGGTCAAGAAAAGGTGAGTAGTGCGAAGATTGCATGGAATTGGTGGTTTGGATATCACTGAGATCTTTTGGACATTCATTGCCAAAAAGTAACAGAAATCTGCTTAGATGTGGTAAGAAATGAAGAATATGAAGATGACAACTGGAAGGGAATTATCAGACAGCATGGAGGACACCAATTTCCACCATTATTTGAACCAAATGACCTCTAAGAACACTTTCAACTCCTAAACTCCAGTACAGTATCATAACTCTTTATGACCCCAGTAATCAATATGAACCTTAATAGCCATGCTTCTTAGTGTATGTATTCTCAACTCATGACACAAAGCCCACCTATGTTGTAGATGCTACTAAACATTTGTTGAAAGATTAAAATTATTATTGGTGTGGTATCTGCTGGGCTCATGAAATACTCACAGGAAACAGAAAACTGTTTGAGTGGAGGTCTAATAAGAGTAAAGGCCAAGATCTTTCAAAATCAAGTATGTGATATCCTTGTGAACAGAATGACTAAGTAAGCCAAAGGACTGCAGAGCCCTGGTAATGGAATATACACTCATTGGCCAATGAAACCACTAATGCAGATGTGTACACATTAGAAATGATTAATTTAGAAAGTACAATAGCCCAACAGCCAGAAGCCCCTGTAGGGTTTCTTTTAACAGTCAGTATTGGAATGATCTTTTCTCACACTCAAATGCTGTGAAATTAGTGTCAGGTCTCAATATCTGCAAGGAAATGATTGAAAGCCAGACAGAGTAAAGATGAGAGTGCCTTCCTCCTTGAGTTTCTCAAAAATATATTGGCTTGATTGCTTATCAATAACTATCTAGTTACTGGTTTTACAGCCTGAGGTTAGAAAAGCTTGAGAAGTGTACTAAGCAGATGATCTTCTCATATGCTTCATTTGGAGATACCTCAAATCCATACAAGGTCATGCAGCCTAGTGTGTTTGACACCGATCTTGAGACTAGCAGACCTAGACTCTAAGCTAGAATTAATAAGAGTAGCTATCAAGTAGTTCTATCCCATTGTGCCTCTAAATTTGTTTGTTCTGCCTAGTATGCAATTTTAATAACGATAATAGAAGTTAACATTTACTTAGTGCTTAACACATGCCAAACACTGAATATGTATTATTCCATTGAACTCTCAAAACAATATCCATTTTACAGAAGAAAAAATCTGAAAATGGGGCAAATAACTTGATCAAAATATCATAGCTAGCAAGGGGTTCAACTGGGATTTAAATTCAGCTGGGATGCTGACCAATAATAATGAAATTTACCAGAACACTGTTCTATAGTGAATGCAATTTAGACAAATAATGACTATTTGGGAAAGAGGCATTATCTCCATTGAAGCCAGCAAGAACTAGAGAGTAGAACAAGGGTGGAGAAAGCTTTCTTATACTTCTAGGTGCCATCTTGGATAGAAGAAGAGGGAGTAGATGCAAATGTGACATATTGATCCCTCACCCTCAAAATATTCTTCTAAACTGTTTGGAATCCCATTCGTATTGTAAAAAAACTGAAATGTCAAGAGCTGGAAAGTTTTTTCTTTTCTCCTACCCAAAAGATTTGTGGCTCAGAAACAATATTAGATGAGTTACACACAAATAAAAAACTTCTCATGTCTTTGCATGCTTAGGGTATGGTGTGAGATTGGTGATGCTGTTACTTTGGAGGCAGCAGGTTTTGTTTGCTTGTCCCAAGACTGCACTGATTGGTATCATCTATTTAGCACACTTTCTTTGATACAATCCTAGAACTCTTTCCAGTTCTTCAGCTCTGTGGTTCCCCCTCCACATTAATGCCAGACATAAGGTAGGATTCTTCCAACGCTTAAGGTCCTAGTGATCATCGAGTGTAAACATTTTTGTGTGGCTCTCTGAACCTCTCAGAGCAGAAAATACAAGTACACATGTCAAGGTGGGGACCTTGTGGGGTGGTTCATAAGAAGGAATAGGTGTCTGAGAACACCCAATGTTCCTCCATGGTCCTTGAGGGGCTATGCTGGGGTAATCCATGAAGTTTGCATGGGAGGGGTTCAGGAATTAGAAATTTATAGTAATTACTTGAATAATTTACAAGAAAAACTTTAATGGGCTCAGTTTCAGAGCCAACTTAATCATAGCCTCATGGAATATCAGCATTGGGAGAAAATTTAGAGATGGTTTGGTTAATTTCTCTCTTGAACTGAGATTTACAGATAGGCACCCAAGGTGACAAGTGGAGTTATTGTAGGAATGGAGCTTCTGGTCCAGAGATGTTTCAGCCTGTCACACTGCTGGATGATTTTAACCCTCAATTATCCAGTGGATAGTTTTTATTTCCATATTTCCTAGATAAGCCCTCCCCTTTCTTGTATTCTTTTGACAACCTATACAACAAGCTTAGAACCACTGATTTGTGTATTCATTTACTGAAAATTTTCAGGGCATTGTCTATCGCTAAGCATTGGACTTGGCAGTGGGGAGAAAAAGAAGATTAAGATATAAACTCTTCCCTCATATTACTCAAGTGTAATATTGGAGACAAGTGAGCAAGTTCAGACTAAGTCACACAACCTAAACACATTAAATCCCCTTGGTAATTACTTCATCTATGGTAACTCCCATTGTCAGTGCATGGAATTGAGATGACTGAGCTTGCCTTTCTGTCCACAAGATTTGCCCAGCATATAAATAAGAAAAATACTACTACAACAGGAATACTTGATCATTAAAGAGAACACATTATTTTTCAGCAAATCCAGTAAATTAATGCATGTACAAAAATGCCTAGGGTAACTCATCTACAGAATCCCAGGTCTTTTGGTGCAGAAGAAGGCAACTTGGTAAACAATTCTACAATGATCAGGCAGTTTTGTCATGCACTGAGCTCTAAAGAGGGGCTTCTAGAGCTACTTCTAGGGGCCAAATGAAAATCCAGTGGTCCTCACTTCAATCATGTCCATTTCACACCCATTAGTTTCATTTTTTTTTTTTTTTTGGTTTGCACTAAAGATTTCATTTCATCCAATAGTTAAAAGTAAAAAACTATATCAACTAGCCCCTTAATTTTCAACATCATAAGAATAAAATGAAAATATGAGTCACATATGAGGTTACACTTGAAAGGAAGTCAGGTCATACGCATGTTATTTACTTAAGAAATTATCAAGAAAATGAGCATGAAACAGCAGGTACCACCAAAAAAATGAGGATCTGATTATCTATAAAAATGAAATGGTTGTAATAGTTTAATTTTTCATTCTATACTTACTAATTTTGTCCAAGCTTGATCATCAGTAAATATAATTATTCATGCACATTTTGAATGGTAGCATTTTACATTTAATTTCATTAGTCAGTATAAATCTACAAACGTAGAGTTCTGACTATGATATATACATGCACACATATACAAACAAGTACACTTTATGGTTATGAACACGAAACTTACATACAGGCATAAATTCTCTTTAGAGTTGAAGAGATCTGAAGAAAATTTTAAAAACCCAAGTAAAAATTATAAGATGAGAGTTCTGCTGATTATGTAATATCTTTAAATTAACAATGGTGCTAGAAAGTTGGACTCAAAAGTGGTAATTCTCCTCAATTCTGCATTCTCTACAGCCATGGTCTACAAATTTTTTTCTGTAGAGGGCCAAATAGCAAATATATTAGTTTCTGTGGGCCATATGGCCTCTATTGCAACTATTCAACCTTGCCATTGTAGAGAAAGCAGACAGACATGATATGTAAACAAATGGGTGTGACTGTGCTGTGTCCCAATAAAAATTTCTGAAGACTAACATTTGAATTTTGTTATAATTTTCACGTCATGGAGTGTTATATTACTTTTGATTTTTCAAAATAGCTTAAAAATATAAAAATTAGCAGGAAGTGGGCTGGATTTGTTCTTTTGACCACCATGTGCCAACCCTGTTCTACAGCATCCAGTATATTCTTATCTGATCAATAATAATGATGTAATTGTTCTCTTAGGGATACTGTACTTTGCTCTTTTGTCCAAGGCTGGAATGGGCTATTTTGGGAAGTAGTAAATATCCTGCAGTTGAGCTATTCAGGCAGAGCTAAATCATGTTCCTGTAGACTTTCAGGTATTTCAAACTCAATGGGGAAATGACAACCTTTAGAATACGTGTCCCCAAGCTTGGAGAGTCCATATTTCCTTAAAGCATTCAATGTAGTGTCTAAAGAAAACAAATCCGTATATGTGAAGTTATCCTTCATGTACATGGGCCTTGTCTTCACAAAATCCATATATAAATTTAAATATTCAGAATACTTTAAATCTATTTCTGTTATAAAATTTAATGTTCAATTTTCTTATAGGACAGATCAATACCTTTCAGTCAAAATCCCTCAGCAAGTATCTGTTGAGCTCCTATGAGTGGCGAGCACAGTGCTAAGTGTGGGAGGGTCCAGCAGTGAACAAGGTAATGTCCTTGCTCTCAAGAAGCCTGCATTCTAGATTCTCTGTTACACTGTTAAAAGCAAATGATCAGATGAATCAGCTCATTACACATAATAATAAGTGACAGAATGTTGGAATGATGATGGTTTGGTAACATTTGACTTAGAACCTAAATGACATGAGGATTCAGTCATGAAAAACCCTGGGGGAAAGATCATTCCAGCCAGAGGTAACAGCTGATGCAAAGGCTGTGAGGTGGGAAAGAAAGGGAAATATTAGAAGCAGGGATAAGATTTCTGCCTGGCCCAGGCAAAGCGACAGGGAGAGGGGTGCAAAATGCAGCAAGTAAGGCAGATAGAGTCCAGAGTCTTGTAGATTATGGTTAAGGGCTTTGACCTTGTATTATATTCTTAAAAGTAGAATAAAATTATCACGTGTTGATGAGATGAGAAGCCATTTGAGGCTGGATGAAACAGTGACAAGACTAGACTTACATTTTTTTTTAAAATGTAGTTTTGATTCCCATGTAGAAAGCTAGGTTGTAGAGGATAAAAGAAAAAGTAGGGAGCCTTGTTAGAAGCTTGTTGCAGAAATTCACGTGAAGACAAGAGTGACTGTTACTATGGGGGCAGCAGTGGAGGCTGAAAGCGTTGGATAAATTCAGAAATATTTAGGAGGTGGATCCGCTGATGCATCAGTCTTGTAGCATGAGGAAAACAGAGGAATCTGTGAGAAGTCCCAGTGATCTAGCTTGAGGAACTGGGAAGCTGATATCATTTCCTAAGAAGGAGATCTAATGCAATGGTCAACTACCATTTGATTGATCAGATCATTTCATTTTTTTGTGTTTGTGTTCCTATCATCTTAACTGCTCTACACCTCAGGTTCTTCAGCTATAAAATAAGGACATAATATCTATAATATATTGTTACAAAGAAAATAAAATAATGAATATTATGATACATTGTTATTATACTGGTACAATATCTGAAACATCATTAGTATTTGGTAAAAGTTCTAATATTTATTATGCCCCTTGAAGCCAATTAGAATTAATAGTACATTTTATCAAATACCTATTCTGCACTAAACAGGTATTTTAAAATTCATTATCTCCCATACTTGCAACAGTCATGTAATGTAGATGTTTCTGCTCCTACTTCACAGACAACAAAACTGGGCCCCTGTGTGGATGAATATTTTGCATGAAGTCAAACAACTCATTAGAGAAGTTCAGGGTAAAACTTAAATTTGTTTGATTCCAATGGCCATGTACCTCCCCCTGCATAAAAGCCCTTCTCTGCAGAAGGAAAACTGTAGTGAAAATAAAAATACTCTTTTTAATAAATAACTGATTATAACCACATTTACCCTCCATAGGGTAAAATAATGCACATTGGTGGGTAAATAAATCTTTATATTTCTTCCTTCCTTACAAACATAGGTAAAGCCATGCCCAGATATTGAGACATTTAAAAAAGATTGTAATTTCAAAGCTTCCATCAATTTTTGAAAACCCCAAATAGATGGCCTTTTTTAAAAAAGAGAAAACCTTAATGACTATTTATATATTTAGAGTTTGGCAGAGCTGAAAGTTTGGGTGAGAAATAAATTGCTCTGTGTATTAACATGGAAAATTTTAAGAGTTTTGTTTTTGTCTTTTGTCTTTAGGTGAGGCTCAAAATAGAGATAGGGAAGGATTCAAAAACTGGGGGAGATTTAGAGGAGCATATGCAGATAGTAGGGGCCTGGGCACTATGGCAAACAAGAAGTCCACATGGAAGACTTCAGCCAGTGAGAACTTCTCTTTCAGGAGTAGGTCTGTAGAACTCTGGGAAATTAAGAACCCATTAGTAATTTCCAGTGATTTTTCTGCCTAGTACCTCCAAAAACAATAACAACAACAGAAAAATAATTGCTTCTTCTCTCTCTGAAGCTTTAATCAAAATGTGCAAAAAGGACTAGCTTCTGTTTTTGGATTGACCCAAGTTAGGAAGAGAAGAGTCATAACTGGTGAGAGCTAGAATCCAGAAGAGAAACTTGGAACAAGGGAAGATGGGGGGAAATGTGTGCCCTTCTTCAACAGAAATCCAAGCAGAGTTAATAGGAGGATTATTATAGATGGTTTGTCTAATGCATGTAGAAGACACCTTGAGCCTATTCATTTCAAAATTAAAGGAAAATAGTGAATGAGGACTGTCAGCTGGTGGACTTGGGAGACAGTCAGATGTCTGGTAATGGATTGTAAAGAGAATACTGAAATCAGTCCAAACTCTGTACCATGGAAGGAAAAAAAACTCTTTGAAAAAGGCTTTTTCCAGAATTTTTTTCTTTCACTCAACTGCATATTCTAGATCCCATCAACACCACGTGATTTGCTTTATGCAAATATATACTGTGATTGTTCAGATTACCATGATTTTCTCTGTCTAAAAGGCCATTTTCCACCTGCCACAATTCAATGCTATCTCCTAATGAAGAGTTCTTTCACTCTCCTGGTTTCTTCTTCCTTAATAACACCTTACATCTACCTCTACTATAGCCCCAGCTGCTCTGGCTGATCACTACTTAGGCCATGACTGTCCCCCCATATGAACTGTAAACTCTGTGAGTGAAGAGACCAGACATTATACAAGTCTGTGTTTCAAAACCTAGTACAAAGCTGAAACATAACAGATACTCAATAAATTTTGGTTAGATATATGATGCCTCAGGGTATCTTGCTAAGCAACTTTGTTGAAACTTTTTCAGAGACAGCTCAAATAAGTGCTTGAATTTTCTCTGAATTCCTACTGTACCTCAGTCACCATCTGTGATAGGGAAGCTATAATTATATATCCCCTGTGAGGATTATCATGACAACAAAGTCACAATCTCAGCCAACAAAATTCATGGAAACCCTGCTTGACTCCCTTGAGCTCTTGAGAAATGTGGCAATCTGATTCTGCAGTTTACTTGCTTTTCTTTTCTGAAATATTGGTTTCTAATTTGATTATTGCATTGTATTAAGTTTTGAAATAAGTTCAAACTTAAAGAAAGTTTGCAAGTACACAAAAAAGCCATATCCTCTTCCTTTATCCAGATTCACCAATTATTAAAATTTTTCCATGCTTGTTTTATCATTCTCCCTCTTTCTCTCATGTATATACTAATACATCTTTTCATTTTATGAAACAGGTGATAGTAAGCTGCAGAAATATTGCCCCTTTATCCCTGACTAATTCAGTGGGCATTTTCTAAAAGCAAGGGCAGTCACTTCCATTTCATAGTACAATTATGAAAATCAGTAAATTTAATGTTGGGATAACATTTTAAATTAACTATCAGATCATAATGAAATTTCATCAATTATCCCAATAATATCTTTTATAGCAATTTTTTCTGGTCTGGGGTCTAATTTAGGATCATGTATTATTTTGATTCTATCTTTTAGTCTTTTTATTTGGAGGGTGTTTCCTCAGCCTCAGTTTGGGTTTTATCCAATATCTCCTAATTATTAGATCTACTTTATGCATTTTGATCAGGGACACCACTAAAATGATATCAGTGCATCTCATTAGAAGTTGCATGGTACCAATTCATGCCATTTTTGGTGATATAGTCTCTATAAATTATTAATACTTAATAATTGCAAATGGAAACACAGTAACCACAATGGAGAAAACTGGCAAACCATCTTAACCAAGTGATCAAAGTTAACATCACCAATAGTGGATTAAAAAAAGATACTTTAGTAAAAGGTTCAGCTATTTTAAGAACTTCCTTGACACCCATGCAAATTATGCATTCTGAAAAAAAAAAAAAAGGAAAAATACAACTATGGTGTTTGCAAAAATATTTACTCAGCACCCAGTGTATAAGGTCTACATTACTTTTTTTTTTTTTTTTTTGATGTTCATCTAACCCCGAATGCCCACTAACCAGTGCCTTGCTGTTCTCACTTCCACATATCTTTTTAAATCTTCTCATGCATGACCCATGGACAGATCGAGAAACAAAGATAACTTGGCCGAGGACCCAAAGCTCCAGTACAATGCCAGAACCTGGGTGCTGCTCTCTCTCCCTGCAAGCCCAGTATGCTTCCCTCAGCATCTGTTTATTCAAAATCAGTGAAAACATGGATACTTAGCCTTAGAACATTACTCAACAAGAGCTATGGGAAAGGCTAGGTCCTAATTCTGTTTCCATACTAACACATAGCCCTCTGTAACTCCTTTACAAGACTGTGGGAGTGGGAGGGAATTGCCAGCTAAACAGGAAAGGTGGGAGAAGGGAAAAGGATTCCATTTTCCCCACAGAAGATTATTCTTGCCTATGGCTCTCTAAAAGGCATCCAAAGCTAATTTGGAGGCAGGTATTTCTGGGTGACTGGGCCTCTACTTGCAAGCTCAAACCCCTATTTCAGAGAAAGCAGGAAGCTGTGTTTTTCTGTAGATAGGAACTTAAAAGCGGCAGCTATATATATCACTCCAGCTAAGAAAAACCCAAAAAGCCTCCGAAGAGCCCCAAGCTCTCTGTTTCAATCATCTTCAAGTTCTAGATAAGCATCATTTTTGGCGGGAATCTCATTAAGCACATTTTCAAGGGGGGAGATGTCATGAGATGGAGTTTATGATGTTGTTTCCCATGCAATTTGCTGAGACAAGATGTAGAGTGGGACCAGACCGAGGGAAGGAGGTTACAAAACTGTCTACCTTTTTGCTTGAGTTAGGCAAAAGGGAGTCTCCTTTTACACTGGATCTTTAATGCAAATTAACCTACACCTGTGAAGCCAGTGAGAAGGAAAAGATGTTTTGCAATTTTCAATATTTGAAACTACTAAAAGTTACTTAGACCAGCTTACTTGAGGTGAGAAAAAAAAATAAACAAATAAAAGTGACTAACTGATTTTTTTTTTTTTTCAAATAGTCATCTGAATTCTATAGGAGGTGGATGGGGCTAGAAGAAATCTCTAAAGGGGAAGTGGAGCCACAAACACTCCATAGATATTGGGGTCCTTAAAAAGTCAATTGCAATCACTAGCAGGAATCATTCCATTCCTCTCCCTCTTTGCCATTCCGGGAGGGTGTGTGGGCCAGTGCAGGGGAATAAGCTATCCAGATCACTTTCTTTTTATTAGTAACTATCTCATGCTCTGTCCAACAGCAGCCAAATAAATTCTCTTTGCCTGGGTCGCTTAGTCACAGGTCCTCTTTCAAAGTATGTATCACTTTTTCCTTGCTGACCCCAGAGATTGGGCCTGTTTTGTTCTCTTCTTCCCAGCTTCCACCCCCAACTTCTCCATTAGGGTATCTCTTTGTTAGAGTAGAGCTCAGCCTCTCCAGCTACCCTTTCCCTGCTTCCCTTGAAGACCAGCACACAAAACTGAAAATGTAAGACCTTGAAACAACACATCAGCCAGACAGAGAAGTTAAGAGCTCAGACATGGGAGCCAGACACACCTGGTTTTGAGCAAGGTTCTTCCTGTTGTAAAATTCTATGATCTTAGCCAAGTCTGTGTCTCAATTTCCCCATCTGTATAACAAGCACAACAATGGAATCATGTCTCACAAAGTGCTTGCAAAGTTCTTGGCACATAATAAGGATCTAATAAATCTTAGTTCTTAGTATTAGTATCATCATCACCATTGTAGTCACTGTCATTGTCATCATCACCATGATTGTCTTCTTTAATCATTATGAGGTAGTAGACAAGAATAAAAATCACAGGTTTGGAAATTTCTAGAAATTCCAGAATCTTACTAAATTCTCACTCCTTTTTCTTCAGGAATATGTCTTGATCTCCTTACTTAAAAGTCATTTGCCTTCCTGGAAACATTTATGTCTCAAGAGAGGATGTAAATTTACAAGGATGAAGCAGGAAGAACAAGGAGAAGGTCCATGCCCACCCCCACCCCCAGTACCTGGAGCAGCACCTCCTTCAGGTGGCCTGAAGGAGGCAGAGCAGGGCACAGCCGCCCAGGGCCCCTGCAGTCTATCACTTCCCCTTTGCCCTGGGTCAAATGTACAGCACTCAGCACGTTGGCTTCCTAGTGCCTTGGAATTCACCACACTGTGTTCACAGTATGCTCTAGAGCTGTGGTCCATTTTCTTAATTGCCTTCCTGTGTAATCTACAAGTGCCTCTGAAGCTAAGAGTGTGCTTTGTTCATCTTCGTGTGCCTTGGCCTAAGCACAGTGCCTGGCCCCCAAGAGGAACCAGCTCAGTCACTGAGCGGTCACTGGTTCTTGTTTGCTTCCTCGTAATGATTAAAGAAGACAATGATGATGAGGAGGAGGACACCAACAGCCACCACCGCGATGATAAAGATACTAATGCTAATAACTAAGATTTTTTAAGCCTTTATTATGTGTCCTGCTATTGCCTCTCTCTATCTCACTTTCAGTTCCTCTTTTGTCAATGCTGAATCACATTGGGACAGGATCATAGATGTAAATGACCTGCCCCCCAACCCCACCCACAAGCACACGTACTCATTCCAGTGGACTCCAAAAGGGAATATCCAGTGTCTGGGATCCCACAGCAAAAGGGCAAGTGGCAGCAGCAAGACTAGGATTCAGCCGTCAGGGCTCCCGGTCCACAGGTCCGCACTCCCACACAGCCTCTGTGTTCAAGGGCTCATAGGCTCCCCTGGGTGTTTATGATTTGGGGGAACCCCAGACAGGTGACTCACCACAGAGAACTACCCTGTTTCCACAGGAAGGATCACCTGCACACCTCCCTCACGCCCTTCTCGGTGAAAACTGCCCCTGAAATCCAGTGACCACATCCCCTCTTTGTCATTTACACCCTGCTGGGGTCTTTCCCTTTCTCCTCCCCCACCTCCACTTTCAGCAAAACTGGCTTATTCTGGGCATCAGCCAATTTTCTTTTCTTTTTTTTTTTTTTTTTTGGTACTAATGTAAGAGCAGCTGCTAAAAATGTCAAGTCTATATGCATTTTTCAAGAGGCCCCATAGAGGTCAGCTTCTCTAAGCAAAGGAGTGATTGTAAGTCCTGGGGTCAGGAGGGCAGATAAGAATGGCAGCATTTCCAGATCATGTATGTCTGTGGGGAGGTGGGGGGGGGGGGGAGAACTGTGCTACCACGTGTGATGCAAACACTCTGCAGTCTGTACTTTTGATGGTCCAGATAATTGGTGAGCAAAACATGGATAGTCTGACCCACAGACTATGGAATGTTTCACACCACTACCAAAAGTCTTGATCATATTACCTGCTCCTTTCGTAGAAGGAGAGATAATAGTAATAGAAGAAATTGTTGTCAAAGCTGTCATTTGTTTATTAACTGCTTACTATGTATAGGAGAGATATGTATATTATATCATGTCTATGTAAACCTAGGCAACTCCTCAAAGTAGGAGTTACTATGAATAAACCTAAACCCAGAGAAGTCACATAATGTTATATAGCTTAGAAGTGCCTTTGAATGTAGGCCCACCCTACTCCCAAGCCCACTCCTTGTATGATCATGATCACATGGATCTGTTTGGCAGAGACACCGAAGGGCATGGATTTAGTGACAGGAACATAGAGAGGGAGAATGCCTCACAAGGGTCACTGATGGAAGGCCCAGGGTCCCTTTTTTGTTGGTCTCTTTTCTTTGGGTCCCAAGAATGTATCTAAGTGAGCCAATGGCTACCGATCCAAGCAACTTGCTCCCTTACCTTACACCTGTCATGGCTCACATATTTATGACTCCTGTCAGTGACTGGAGGCATTTGAGGATTTAAGTATGAAACAGAACTCAGAGTGTAGAGCTGGCCAACTGCATCTAGGATGTGATAGGGCCCAGGGGGTGCTTAGAAAAACAAGGCATAGATGCCCTGTGTTGTCCTGTTCATGTACACAGCAGCTCACAGTCTGCGCAGCCTCTCTCAGCCCAGCCATCCTCTTTTTGATATCTTAGGGTCATCAAAACCTTGCTCTGGAGATGGTCTCACACAGCTTACCACTCTCACTTTCCTTCCTTGGAGTACTTTGGAAACTATTATGATAAAGTCAGGCCACATCATTGAGCATATTGAGCAAAAATTTCCCCCCCACGCACACACTCCCAGCAAGTCTGGTTCTTTTATAGCCATAGACCTGCCATAGACATGCCTTAGACCAAATCCAAGCACCTTTCTCTCTTTGTTAGCATGTTTTCCACTCAGTTTTTTGATAGGTAAATTTCTCTTTTCTGCAAAGTTCAGTCACTCCCCTCTCTCTGACATACTCAGGTTTAATCCAGGGCTCCCCAGCTGAACTTTCCTTCTATGCAGACCATGCAGTGTTAAATACACTGCATTTATTTAGTCTCTCCCCACAAACTACTTGAGGACAGGGATTCTTTGTCACCTCTTGGTTTCTATACCATGCCTAGCACATAGAAGACAATTAATAAATGAGTGTGAAATAAATAATGTGATCCTCTATCATGTCAACAATATCATTGAATACCTCACCAGTCTTTAACAGAGCAGGCCCAAGGGATGTGAATATCAAATTATATAGCTCAGCTCTTCCTTCTGGCAAAATGATATTCTTTCCGGGAAGAAAGAACAGGATGGACAAAAACACAAAGTGGTGAAACAGCTGTGTCCACATCTAGGATTCTGAGGCTGTAAAGTAAGAGGTAGGAGGAGCAGGAGGGTCTGAGGGGGTGGGAATAGGCAGAAGCCATATGATGCTGTATGTGTTTATCCCCATTTAGAATTTAAACTGTACTCAGTAGGAGAAAAGGGGGAGCCAATGAAGTTTGAAATAAGGGAACAATCATGATTCTTTTACTTGTTCTTCATTGCAAAGGATCATATGGGTCTCAGCATTTACTAATCTGAGTGTCCCAGTTCTCAAATTTCAACACAGGAGAGGACCTAGAAAGTTCAAGAGATGTAGATGAATATGCAATAGTCCAGCATATAAACAAAATATCTTCATTTCTTCCACGAATGAAATTTCCAAACCAATAATGACACTTATTATCATTATTACCATTGAACATTTACCCTGTACCAATGAACATTCTAGATACTTTACATAGAGCAACTCAATACTCCTGTTGACCTTCTGGAACTGTTCACGGGTAAGGCTCAATCATGTGTTGCAAATCACATCTATATGTCACCTTAAACATTTTGGGTTGTTTTTGTTCAGCGTCCTGACAATTTGCCTTGTTCTCTAGAAGGCTGATTGCACTGTAGTGAGCATTCCTGGAGAATGGGGACTTTACTGTGTGTGGTGTGAGAAAGGTGGTCCAAGTGATGGCTGTTCTATGTGTAAGACACTCCAAGAAAAAAGCAGTGGAGATTTAGCCAGCCAAAAAGATATGTGCAAAAGTCTATTTATTCAGAAATTAGAGCTGCCACGGACAACTCACTTATATTAATAACATCCCCCTCTCCCTGCCAGTAAGCACTGTTCAGAGGCCTGAATACAAATCCTCTCTCTTAGGTCCCTTGTGGGAAGGACAGAACTAGCCTAGGAGAAAAATGACCGGACACCAATGTACGTAGCTCATTCTCATTCCTACAAAGGGACATGAGAATCCTTTGCTATTTTGTGGTATTTCTTTATGGTGGACCTGATCTAGGAAGCTGCTCTCTACAGAATTTTCAACAGCGATTTCTCTTGAAAACCAACTGGGGGAAAATTTCCCAACCCCATCCATTTATTTGTTAAAGTAGAGTTTCTCTCATATAATATGTCTGAAATCTTCCTTTCTCTTGAGGGATATTGCTGGACTTTTGAATCCTAAAAAATGTTTGGAATCTCAGCCCTATCAGATACTGGTCTCGTACAAATAACTTCAGTTGTAAAATGGGAAGGACTCAGCGATTACCTTACTTGCAATAATGCATTGAAAGCAATACACAAAATACCTAAAAGATATCAATATGCTCCTTGCCTCTTTGCACAAATCCCTGTCATTTTTTTGCTCAGATGAGAGTGATAATCTCTTGTCAGCTTATCTTTCTCTCTAAAAGTCAATTTTCAAGTTCTGTCACTAAGAATTACTTAGGACACTCAATCAGTCCTACAGGCCAGTAAGATAGGCAATGACAACCTGGATGAAATTAAGGAGAAAGTGATCAGAATTAGGAATATACTCAGAACCACACCACAGTAGGAATGTTTAAAAGAACTGGATTGTTTACACTGGAGACAAGGATGTTTGTGTCACCTTTTTCAAATATCTAAAAGATTGTTATGTAAAGGAGAAATTATTTTTTAATGAAGATAAGTGGTAGAATTCACACCCACTAGTGCAAAATGCAGGGCAGCAGATTTTGGAACAACTAGAGAAAGAACTTTATAATAGTAATAAAATATTTGGTTGATTCAGGAAATAGTGAGGTCAGGTAGAGGTGTTCACCTGTAGACAGGTTGGCCACATGGTGGAGGTGTTGTAGAAGGTATGGAGGTATCAGCATAGGGGATTTGGCTCTATGACCTTGACAGTCCCTTTGAACTCTGAGATTTTGTAAGTCTACAGATTCATAGTTATTTGTATCTAGTTTATGCTGGCTGAGGACTGGTGCAGGGAAGGTTAGAGCTTTCAGAAAAATTCATAAGAAATGATCCTTGACTTCAAACAACAGAATCACCAAATGTTACCGCTGAAATAAAACTTAAGAGAACACTTCACATGACCTCATGGTAAAAACGAGTGTGCAGAGGGCAAGAGTGTTTAAATGGCCTTCCCAAAATCACTCAACAAATTATCACCAGGTCACAGCTCAAAATTTCAAATGAGAGATAAGATACTATGTATATCTCCAAGGAACACTTTTAGGAACACCATTTTCTAAAAAGAAAGCTGTAATGAATAGTCTCTTCTCTTATACTTTACTTAGTACTCACTATTAAATTGAAACTAACCAATGAGCACCCATGTGCACAGAGGGAAGTAAAACTCAGTGGAAATCAACCAGGTGTGGGGGTACGTGAAAGGGAGAGGAAAAAAACCTTCCACTGGGTACTATGAACACTATTTGGGTGACAGGCACACATTTAGCTAGGACTCAGGCAATACAAAAGTAATCCATGTAACCTAAAACATTTGTACCCCCTTAATATTTTGAAATTAAAAAAAAATAAAGTACACTGACACTTTTTAAAAATTAACCAAATGATCTTTGTTTAGCAAGGAGTAAGGAAGCAAGAAACAGAGTTTTTAACTATGCAGTCCTGTTCCTAAATTTCAGAGATAAATGGGCCCAAAATAGTAAATTAGCAAGATCTCAGAAAGGTTACAGGAAGATAATTCTTAACTTGAACTACTGCCCTGGGAGACATTTGATAGGAGACTTGAACTTCCTAAGGAATTGAGGAAGCCTGTTTCAGGTAAAAGTTGTCTTTTCTAGGCAAAAAGCAACGGAAATCTACACAATATTTCCCACTGCCACAATGCAGAAGAGGAGGCCAGTTGTGGCAGGCAGTTTCAGATTGTGGGTGGAGTCAAGGAAAGTCCCTACCCTAAGTGCTTTTACGGATTTGTGAAATATTAGGTTATTATATATGGAATGTCTGATTTCCTTAAGTACTAAATTTGACAGTTGATATCTCTGACATTTCACTTTGACACTTCTTTTTATTACTATTATCGTGAAGGTACATCCTCATTCTTTCAAACGCATATTTTGGCTTGTGATTATCTTTCAAAATATTTTTTAGACCAAAAACCATGGATAAGTCAAAAATTCATGTTATTTTTGAACATGAGTTCCATCGTGGAACCAATGCAGTGCAGACAGATTGATACATCAAGGAAGTGTTTGGGAAGGATGTGGCTAATGAACGCACAGTACATGGATGGTTTGAGAAGTTCCATTCTGGAGATTTTAATCTTGAAAATGAGCCACATGGGTGACCTGAGATCAAGGTGGATAATGATGAGCTGAAAGCTGTACTGGAAGTGAATCCATCTCAACCCACATGTGAATTAGCAGCAAGGTTTGATGTTACTATTCCAACAATATTGGACCATTTGAAACAAATGGGCAAGGTAAAGAAGCTGGGTAGATGCGTACTAGATGAATTGAATGAGCATCGGAAGAGAAATCATCTCAAAGCTTGCCTTTTTTTGCTGTGATGACATAAAGGCGAACCATTTCTACACCATATTGTGACTTGTGATGAATGAATTTTTTTACTATAGCAAGTGTTCGGCACAATGGTTGGATACAGACAAAATGCCAAAACACAGCCCAATACCAAATATTTTTCAAAAAAAGCCAATGGTGTCTGTTTGGTGGTCCAGCACTGGTATTATCCACTACAGCTTCATGAAACCTGGTCAATGGATCACAGCGGATGTCTACTGCAACCAGTTGGATGAAATCATAAGGATGCTTGCTGTTAAGCCACTGAGATTGGTCAGTAGAGACAGGCCAATCCTCCTGCAAGACAGCACTCAACCACATGCCACATAAACAATGTTGCTCAAACTACAGAGGCTGGACTTGGAAACTCTCTGTCACCCAGTGTGTTGAGCAGACCTTGCACCAACTGGCTACCACTTCTTCTAGGCTTTGGACCACTTCTTGCAAGGAAAAAATATTCAATTCTAAGCAAGCTGTGGAAAACACCTTTCATGATTTCATTGCCATTGGCTCTCCAGGCTTCTTTGCTGCTGGCATAAACAAGTTACCGTTAAGATGGCAAAACTGTGTCAATAATTTAGGCACATACTTTGATCAATCATACTGCCTCTTGTTTGAGATATAATAAACTAAACTTTTGATTCAAAATCAGACTGTTCATATTTAATGACCTAATAATAAAAAAGAAATAAAAACAATTATAAAAGAATAACTGATGGCAACAACTTTAAAGACTGGACTAAATTGAGAAAATTAGGCATATAGAGGTATAAAAATCTGAGGTAGAAGGAAATGACCAGTCTGCCTTGAGACTCGTAAGTTTAGTGAGATATTCACTAGACACGAAGCTCCATAATTCCAGTGCCACACACAGTAATTAATGCAGTGGCACTCAATTGATTGACAATTTGCACAGATGGAACCCCCCATACAGAAATGGCCAAGGCTTATGCGTCCCAGGAATTGTCATGAAGGCCAGGGCCAACCCTAGGCAAAATCCAGATATCTCTCATTGCATTTTCAGCATTAAAATTAAATTACACATTTTCATATATATCCATCTTTAAGGTGATAATGTGAACATCTCAAAGTCAAGATCTTTTAAAATCTCTTTTTCTCTGTGCAAAGCTAGAATCTGCTACAGAATAGATGTGCAATTAATTTTTAGTTAAACTGAAGCTAAGCTGTATTTTCCTAGTTTATAAGGAACTGTAAATTAATCCCAAGCCTTCTCTTCAAAGTATACCTGGGTGCTATGGGTGTGTATACATAAATGTAATATTTGAGAGCAGACATAACTTTGGGAATTTGTCTTTAGCATCAGTAAGACAAGTGGCTTAACTATTCCAAGACTCAATTTCTTCAACTATAAAAGGGAGGTAATTATATCTGCTTCTAGATTTCTAGAACTATGGTGAGGATACAAAGTGCTTAGAACAGTGTTTGCCATCTACAAGTGTTTAATAAATGATGTGGGTGGCCATTATTAACAAATTATTTATTTTTGTTTCTTTATTAAGACCTGAGTTAAGAAATTGCTTTTGCTCACTTTCAGAGATGAGATCTGAACCAGCTGAACCCTCTAGGTATTCAGGGAGGATTCTGGTTCTCAGAGAGGACATCTCTTTTAACTAAAGACCAGCAACTTAATAATATATATTCCTGTTGGGACCTGCTCTCCTGTAAAATATCTGGAATATAATTATGTTGTTTAATTGAATATAACACCTGTTAACTTGGTGGGTAATTTTCGCAACATGTAATATTTTCGGTCACTCCCTATTTTTTCGCTTTAACTTAATTTAGCCCACGGCTTTTATACTGCTCCAACTTCAGAACAGGTTTTTTCCCCAGTCTCTGTGTTCTGCTGAATTGCATCTTCCTATCTGTTCAAAAACAGAGAATGAGAAATGAGAATGCAATGATCAAGGTCCTTTCCATCTCTGCTGCCTGTAAAGAGTGGTTTTTTGTTTGTTCTCTTTTATTTAATTTTTTAATATTGAACACAATAAAGATTATATGACTAGTAAAATACTCTACAGAGAAGAAAATATCTAGTCATAAGAAAAAATGTAAAAGCCCCTAGACTAAAAGAATTGTGGACTATAAACAGCTAGTTGTCCTCTCTCTGGGTCTCCAGGGGGCCTCACCTGCTAAAGGAGGTCATTAAGCTACGAGCTATCCCAGGAGGTCCCGAGGACACCAGTATCTTTCATCTCTGTGAACGTCCTCTTCCCTCCTCTATTACTTTCACATAATTGGGGCTTTGAAAGTTTAAAGTAGCAATGGAAAAGAAAAATAAATTAAATAGTAAAAGAAAAGATCAACAGTAAAGCACAATTTGAATTTAGAATCCATCTTATACTTTTTTTTTTTTTTTGCTGCAGATGCCTTCGTTGCACTAAAGTTAGAGACATTGAAAATCACGTTGTATTTTGTATTTTCTGCACACTCAATGGCCAATGATGGGAAATTTCTGAATTTACTAAAGGAACAAAATTCTTAAACCCACCTGGGAAATTCCATACCTTTTGGAGGAGAATTAGGTTGTGCTGAAAATCTTAAATTCAAATTAGATTTTTAAAAAGTAATATAATTTAAAAAAGTTATATAATAGTAATTAAAACAGTAATTTAATAAACACAGAAAATTAAAAAACAAGAAACCTCATGAACACAGAATATAGTCTATACATGGTTTTTATTCAAATCAGTTCAATGTGAATGATACACTGTTGTCATTTTTACAGTTTGCAAAGAACTGCAAATTGATGCTCTGAGAAGAGATAAGATGTGCATATTATATATCATAGGTACCTTGGAATGGAGGTAGAATAAAACTCTGGCATCAGAGTTTTTAAACTTGCTTTGTACAATCAAGTAAAGTATTGCAAATCTTGGAAATGAGTAAACCAAATCTAAAGTCACTGATGCAAGTACGTATTTTGTGCTATTGATGACAGCTATGATCAACACAGTGTTTGGAAGAATAGATGGTACCATGACATCTTTGAAGGAAGGCAGAGGAAAAGACAAAAACTAATGTGAATATTTTCAGCTGAGAATGTGATATAACATGATTTAGGGAAACAAAAAAAGATTTTGTGACAAGAATTCTTTTTTGGCTAAAAATCATGGACATGAAACTTCATGGGAGAATGTTGTTTGATGAGCTGCCTCAGGCATCCAAGCAGCCTGAGGAAAGTTTTCAGTGAACTTCTTGGGTCAGACTCTGGATAAACATGTAAAACAAAAGCTTCTCTGAAATAATGGGTTCCTAGTCCTTGAGGAATCCACATTTTAGGCACTGTCTATGATATAAATTTTTAGTCAGTCATATCTGAGAAATCATCACTTTAAATTTTTCCCTGCTTTTACAAAAAGCTCTGGTAGTGTCTTGAAAACAAACGTGCTCTATAAATGTAATAGCCAATCTTTTCCATTTTCCATTTGCCTTCTGATTGGAATATCTCACATTTATGGATAACTTTCCTTCAAAAATCTCCAGGGTTTGCTGCTTTGCAAATGGTATACATTTGTTTAGGAATGTTTTAGAGGGAAAAAAAAAATAAGAAAAATCCTCAAAAGAATTTCAGAAAGAGTTCTTTCAGAGATCATTACTTTTATTAAAATTATTTTTAAAATTTGTAATTAGACTTTGAGAGAAGAAAGGCTTGTCAGTCTATTTATATCAATAAAATGTCTCTTCCTATACATTAAATTTTCTCCAAACTTGCATGCCTTCGCCAAATAGTTATTGATAGATTGCCAGAAGAAAAAAAAAGCGGAGAAATGAACTAATATATATTGAAAACAAACTATTTGCAAGGAACAGTGATGAGTATTTTGCATCCATTATTTGATAAAATCCACCCATGATGAACAAACCGATGGGTCTCCCAAGAGCTCATAAGTGAATCAGAAACAGTCACACAGTTAACAAATCCAACCCATGCACACAGAGTTTCTGATAAGCATTATCATAACTCATTCTCAAATGTGAATGGACAGCTAGGGATTACCAACTAATTAAGACAATCTTTCAACTTGAAAAACAAAGACTAAAAGGAAGAAAAGCAAAACCAAAGACTAAAACACATAGAAGCTTAGAGGAAAGAGAGACAGTGCAGACAACATAAAAACATCATTTTAAAACACTTTAATTAGTATTCTCAGATAGATGACAGAAGATAGTCTATCCACGGAATGATAACAGGGTACTATATAAAAGAAGGAATTAGAAAACATCAACTTTTTTAAATTAAAAATATGGCCCAGCTAAGATGACAGACTAGAAGCAGCCCACACATGCCTCTTTCAAGGAGGAGATCAGAAGTTGCAAGTAGATGCCCACTATGGGTGGATGGCCTTGGAGAAAGCATTGTAAATCATCAGAGAGGGAGACACTCAGAGTGAAGGAGAGAGAGACAGGGAGATCTACCCAAGATTGGAAGTTACCCGGGGGAGACGCTTACACAAGGGGAACGGATAGAGGAGAGAACCCCAGGGGCCCATGCTCCCCACGTGGACACTGTGACTTGAGCTGTGAGCCCCTCCACCACCACCATGGGCCTCTGTGCTGATCAGCGAACTGCTTGGAGACCGTATAGTGAAGTTGCATCAGAAAGCAGGCTCAGCAGGGACCCGCTGGCCTCTGTTCCCAGACTGCCACAGCTGATGCCACTCTGAGCAAGAGGGTGCAGAGAACTTGGTCTAGACAAGGATCAACTTCACTGTATCTGCCTCCACATTGCCCATTGCCAGGACCAGGAAGGGGCAGGAAGAGCAGATGCTCTCACACACCTGAGACTGGGAACCAAGCATCCCCCCACCAGAGAATTCTAATGTAGCAGGCATTAACGCTACCCAAGAGGTCCTACAGCAGCAGCCCCAGAGATACCTGTGAAGGGAGAGAGCCCCAGGCATTCAACAGTCTATCCCTCTGCTCTGCATGCTGCTGTGCCTAGGTCCACACTCCTTTGAACCTACATGCTGATCAGAGGAACAGGATCCCCCACTCCACAAGCCACATGGAGGTCCATGCCCCCACAGACATGTGCACTATGTGGTGGGCCATGCCCCTAGCTCTGTGCACCAATCAGTGGGTCATGCCAATACAGATCTACACGTCATGTGGTCTACCACACCCCTGTAGACCCATGTGACACCATGCTTACAGTCTAGCTCTCCACCACATACCCACTGGCCACCAGCTGCCACCCCACTGCATCCCACCATTACACTTAGACATGGGTGGAGCAAATGCCCACAGCCCTAACACATATAACCACTGCCTAGATAGCCTCATCAAGCAGCCACTACCTCTGTTGCAGGAAGACCCGGGCAGAGCAATCACCTGCAATGCCCACCTCTGTGGAGAGGGACTCACCAAGCACCCTACCCAAGCTTCCAACAGTAGACTAGGGACCAACCCACCACTCCACACAAAGATGCCCCAGGACTTCTTGGACTGTGACAACCACAAGGGAACAGGACAATGTAGAACAGCTACATTACAAGATCTCAGTGCATCCATCCCTCTCCAACCATATCAGTAATCCAGAGTAGGACACAAAAGCACCATCTAGGGACCTCTCCTTCTCACTAAATAGAAAAGTTCCCAGCAAAGGAGAATAGGAGCACTGCAAAGCTGTCTGCTTTGAACTGAGAAGAGATTTTAGATGAGAAGAAACCAGCAACAAAACTCTGGCAACATGAAAAAACAAGCTGGTCCAACACCTCCAAAGGATCACAGCAGACCTACAAAGATGGACCCCAACCAAAAGGAAATTCTTGAAATGTCAGAAATGAAATTAGAATATAGATGGCAAACAAGATGAATGGGATTGAAGAGAAAGTTGAAATCCAACACATGCAAGCTAAAAAAGTATTTCAGGATGTGAATGAAAAAAGTGAAAAAGTCACTAAACTGATAGACAATATAAGAAAGGATATAACATGACTTAAAAAAATAAAAGAGTCACTTAGGGAATTTCAAAATACAGCAGAAAGCTTTAACTTGGCTAGACCAAGTAGAAGAAAATTTTACAGCTTGAAGACAAGGGTTTTTGAAGTAGGCCAGTCAGTCTAAGATGCAGAAAAAAGAAGAATGAATAATCACTCAGAGAAATATGGGACTATGTAAAGTGAGCCAATATGCAAATTGTAGGTATCCCTGAGGGAGAAGAAAAAAAAGCAAAAATCATGGAAAACCTATTCAAGGGAATTGTTGAGGAAAACTTTTCTGGTATCACCAGAGATTCAGATATTCAGATACAAGAGGGTCATCAAATACTGGGAAGATTCATAGGAAATAGTACATCTCTAAGACACATAGTTATCAACCTGGCCAAAGTCAGAGTGAAAGAGAAAATGTTACAAGCTGCAAGATGAAGGCAGCAACTAACCTGCAAAGGAAAACCCATCAGGCAGTAGACTTCTCAGCAGAGACCTTACAAGCCAGAAGGTTTGGGGGCCCCATTTTTAATCTTCATAAACAGAACAGCTTTCAGCCAAGAATTTTATACCCTGCAAAACTATGCTTTATAAATGATGGAGGGGAAAAAACACTTTTCCAGATAATCAAACACTAAGGGAATTTGGAACTTCTAAACCTACACTACAGGAAGTGCTCAATACTGCACTGTGCATGGAAAAGCATGATACATACCCGTGAGTGTAAAAACACCCAAAAATTAAAGATCACACCTCTTATAAAACAAGTGGAAAACAGAAAATGACAGGGTATCATTCAATGTGACAAACAGAACAGAATTCCACATATCCATACTAACACTGAAACTGAACGTGAATGTTATTAATGCTCCAATTAAAAGACATAGACTAACTGAATGGATGAAAAATCATTGCCCAAGTATACACTGTCTGTAAGAAACCCATCTAACTCATAAGGATATGCACAGACTCCAGGTAAACTGAGAGAAAAAATATTCCAAGTAAATGGAAACTAAACACAAAGCAGTAACCTAACTAAAATTTATTATATTATGATATTATGACGATGGAAATCAATAAGGGAGTTGGATAAGAGTTACAAATTCTCATTGCCAAAATACAAAATCAATAGAAAATATGATAACATAAAATTGATAAGTGAAGAAAAGGATTGTAAGCGGACTATTTAGTATGATTTAAACTCTCACAAGGAACACAATAATAAGTGAGTAGAAGAATTTAGCAGAGAAGAAGGATGACACAAAAAATATGTTTTTTAATTGTACTCTTATACCATGGTTTTATTAAGATGTTTTAAATAAATATAAAAAGTAATTTATTTAAAAAGGTAGATAAAATAGGAGCTCCTTTCATAGCGAAAATAAATTTAGCTTTACCAACTATGCCTAGATTTTTAAATAATGAAAGATTTTCCACATGCATTAGCAATTTTAAAATGACCTCTATATTTGTTCTTGCATTGAACACATCAAATTCAGAATAAACTGATGTCATCGATAAACAACCACAAGGAGCTGATTTTCTGAAACAATACCAAGTTCAGCTGTTTTTCACAGATAATGATACAAGTCAAGGTGGTTTTGTCTCAAATTAACTGTTATCAACCATTATCTAGACTTTTCTTGAGCAGTCTTTCTGTCATAAGCAAATAACTAGAAAAAAAAAACATGATAATGAAGTGCTATATTTGACATGGGATCAGATGATAATCATAGCATTATAAAAGTAAGAGGTTATAAGTATGTGCTTAGAAAATGTTCCTTTCCTAATTGAGAAAATATTTATTTGTTTGATTACTTTTTTGTGATAAAATGGAAACTGACATTGGATGAAGATAATCTTGTTGATTATAATAATGATCAACAAAGTATTTCAACTATTTCAGAAACCTCTTTATCCAAAACACAGACAACCCTAACTAATAATAACAAAATTACAAATACAACAAATTAATAATAACAATAATAATAAATAACCCTACTGGAACAAAGCTGAGAGCCAAGATGAGTAAGCTGAGTAAAATGGCCTCTGTGGCTGAGGAACATTGAGAATTAATAATTTCAGATTTAACTAGTATTTATTGAGCATATAATACGTATAGGAATTGCATTTGCTACTCTGAAAACATTATCTCATTAAATGTGCAATTTGTTAATGAGAAATCCAAGTTCAAAAAAGTTAAGTAACTTGCCCCAAATCATATTACTACAATAAATTGTGGAGCCAGGCTTCAAACCCAGTTTAATCTAAATTTAAAGCCCATTCTCTTTCTATTATGTCAGAAAAATTATTCTGTTGAAGGCTTCTGCAGAATTACTTTGGAGAAAAAATATGAGATATGCTGCATCTAAAGCAAAGGAATGCAAATCAACAGAGGTTTATAAAAACAAAATTATTTTGGCTGTGGCTCCCCCAGCAACAATTAAGTTATGTGCATACTGAGAGAAAGAAGAAGGAGAGAAAACAGAATAATACCATAGTCCCTGAGTAGATATTTGGTTAGCTTGTTAGAACATGAGTACTAAAATAAAATTAGAGATAGACATGAATATTAAATATACAAAATAAAGAATAGTTAGAATAGGAAAATATAAAAAAATAAGACAACAAGAAAGAAGAGAAGGATAAAAAAACAGGTAAGAAGACAAAAGAAGAGAGGAGGGGAGAGAAGAGACAATAGAAAGAAAGAAAATGAAAGAAAAGAGAAGAAAAGAGAAGTGAAGGTGAGGAAAGTGAAATGAATAAGCAAAGAAAAAAAAAAGAAATTGATATCTCTCTTTGTAATAAAAATAAATGGTATGGGATCACTTGTGGAAAAATGGAATAGATATAATTTCTCCTATTCCTCCTGCTAAGTACAACAAAAAAACACTGAATATTGTATATAAAACAATCATGATAATACTTCAAAAGGTACAGCAAAGGCAGGCCAGCTAGGGAGGAAGGAGTGGCATGATGAGTTCCCTGGGTTTTCATTTTGCCTCATATATCCCAGGCTTAGACCTGAAGAAGTCAGCAACCCAGAAATTTCAATGGGCACAGATTTTAAAAAAATAATAATAAATAATAAAGTCTGTTCCCCTAAGCCCAATGATCAGGAAAGGAACAGAAATATTTTACACAGCAATTGTACTACTCTATCCAATACCACAAAATAAATTGTAGCTTCCTCCTTACCTATGACAACAAAGGTAATGGGAAGCTCAACCTACACACTTGTCTGGCTCTGACAAGGTCTCCCAACCTCCCAACTGGGGTGGTTTCAAAGAAGGCTGAGTAGGGAGTCTGTACTTCCATCCCCACCTGGTGATAATGAAGCATCTCCACACTTTCCCCTGGGTTGATATCAGAGGAGTCCCAGGGAAGAGTCAGGGCTTTTACTATTGCCCCACAGTAACAAGGCTATAACCCTAGTGGTGTAGGTGTAGGTTGCACTGGAAGCAGTAAGAAGGCACTCCTACCCCTCCCAGTAAGGGGGACATCAGTAGAGGCCTATTAAGGTGAAAAACTCCCACCCTATCCAGCTTTAACAAGGAGCCTTCTCCCTCAGGTAGCAACAAAGACCAAGAAGAAATCTGGGCTTCTATTCTCACCTGATAGTAATGATGTAGCATACTTCTTTCCCCCAAGTAAGACTTACATATGATCCAGAATCTCTTAATACTACAAATATCCCAGGTGCAATATAAAAATAACTTATCACTACAAAAATGAGGAAGATCTCAAGTTTAATAAAAAATATATTAACACGAAGACTAAAGTGACAGAGACGTTAGCATTATCTTAAAAATTATTTTAAAGAAGCCATCATAAAAAAGAAGTGAAGTGTTTTAACAAGCAATTTACAAACATGCTAACACACATGGAAAAACAGAAAACCTCAACAATGAAATAGAAAGTCTCAGAATAGAAATTGAAGACTAACAAAGAAATAAATGAAAAGGTTACACTTAATATAACAACCAAGTTAAAAGTCTCAATGGATGGGTTCAACATCAGAATGAAGGTGAAGAAAAGAAAAGAATCATTGAACTGGATGATAAAACAATAAAAATAACCATACTGAACAATATGGAGAAAATACACTGGAAAAAAAATAACAGAGTTCCAGGAAACTGTGGAACTATTTAAAAAATACTCAAAGAAATAATGGCCAAAATTTCCCAAATTTGAAAAAATATACAAACATACAAATTTAAGAAACTGAGTGGATCCCAAATAGGATAAACCCAAATAAATTCACACCAAAACACGTAATGGTCAAAATTCTAAAAACTATAATCAAAAGTCTTGAAACAGTGAGATAAGACATCTTACCTATAGAGAAAAACACTTCAAACAATAGCAGATTACTCATTAGAAATCCTAGAGGTCAGAAGAAAGTGGCATAAAAATTTTCAAGTATGGATGCTCCTTGACTTAGATGCGGTTACATCCCGATAAATTCATCATTAGCTGAAAATATCATAAGTCAAAAATGCATTTAATAAATCTAAACTACCGAAAATGATACCTTAGCCTAGCCTACCTTGAACATGCTCAGAACACTAACATTAGCCTATAATTGGAGACAATCATCTAACACAAAGCCTAATTTATTGTGTTGAATATCTCATGTAATTATTGAATGCTGTACTGAAAGTAAAAAACAGAATGGTTATATGGATACTCAAAGTATTGTTTCTATTGAAAGTATATTGCTCTTGTATCACAGTAATGTTGAAATATCTTAAGTTGAGAAATCATAAGTTGAGGATTATCTATACTAAAAAAACCAGTCCATCTATAATCCTATTAGCAGCAATATATTAATGTACTTCCATAATGAAGGAGAAATCAAGATATCCTCAGATAATGGAAAACCATGAGAATTTTTCACTAGGAGACCCACACTAAAAGAATAGCTAAATAAAATTCTCTAAATAGAAAGGAAATAATTTAAGAAAAGAAACCTAGGAACATTAGGAAGGAAGAAAGAAAAAGGTAAGCAAACATATGGGTAGAGTAGATTTTTCTTCTTCTCTTGAGTTTTCTAAATTATGTTTGATGGTAGAAACAAAAATTATAATACTGTTAGATGTAATTACAACAGTATAACAATTGCAATTGTAATACAGTTTTCTTCCAGGTATTCTGTGTGACGTGTGTAGATGAAGGACAAGGTCACTGCCTCGCGGGACCTCGGAGTAAGCAGTCTGAACAGCACAGTAGGTAGGTGTTGCAGAGAGAAAGAATGCACAAGATACTGTGGACCATAGAAAACAACCACCTGGCTGAGACTTTGTGAAGTTATGTAGGGCTGCCTACCAGTGCTGACATCCAAGCTCAGATCAATAAAGAAAAGAGGGAAATGAATTTTTAAAAAATGGGTAAAGAAGCATTTTAGGCACAGTGAACTACAGGGACAAAGGAACCAGGTGCATGAGTTGCTGTTGGAGATACTGATTAAGAGAAAATACTAGGAAACCCAAAGCTCTTGATTCTATACTAGTTCTAACACTTACACTTATATTGCTGTAAATTTGGGAAAGATAATTAACCCCTCTGAGCCTCACTTCCCCTATCTCTGAAACGGGAATAATTATATGTTCCTCAAGAAATTGTTGAGTACATATGTTAACCAAAGAAGATGAAGTATGCAATGTACCTAGAACAGAAGACAAGCAAAGGTGCAGCACATTGTAGCTCTCACTAGTATACTGTATTTTGATGTAACAATACTGTAGAAAAACTCTTACTAACAGTTCCCATTACTCCCAGCACCCTCTTTACCACAACAGTCTCAAGAGTACATAAGATACGAACATAATCCAAAAGAATTTGGAAAGATAGCCAAGTAATTCATCTGTGGGATATTTACAGAAGACTTAAAAACGATGCACATTACAAAGGTTATTTAAAGTACTATTTTTGGTTCTCAGGAAGAGAAATATTGTTGCTTCTAATTCCGTGCATGGGAAGACCTCTTGAAGTTCTTTCTGGTGAGAATCAGAACCTGTAAATTAGAAGGGTACCATTATAGCAGGTTGCCAAGGGAAGCAGAGAGGACATCTTCAAAGGTTTTTTGGTTGTCAGACCCTCAAAGTAGAGCTGGTTTTCTGCAGCACAGTCTATCTTTCTATTGTAAATATTTCTTCAAAAGGATCACAAGGTTAAATACAGAAGGTGGCTTATTAATGACTTTCATAGGACATTGCCCCTCGTATGCGAGCCATTCAGTGAATGATCTCTACAATGTCAGAGTGCTTTTCATTAAGAAGAAACACTCAGCCTGCACTCTGGTCAGGACATTTCGGTCTCACCGCATTGCTGCTTCTCGCTTTCATCAGTGGCTGTTTCCTTTTTGGCTCGGTTCCAGTGCCAGATGAACCATTGATCACCCGTAAGAGGATGCCTTTGATAGGTGGCCAAGGCCAAGCAGAGGTTTGTCATGGATGATTTGCTTTAGAAGTACAGTTTATGAATGAAGAAAAAAAAAAAAAAAAAAAACACTCTACCTGATCTGCCTTTTGGTCTATGAGTAGGAAGTCAAGCAATAAGGAAAAGAGCAATTAAAAAAATAATGAAAAATACATATTTGGAAAAAATATGATGTTTCTAACAGAGCTGCTTATTGTACACACTGGCTCCTTCCTCCCTCTCTAGTCTTATTCATGCCATGTTCAATCTGGAAACTTCATATCCAATGGTACAAAACCATTTCTAGTTTCCAGGAAATGCTGTGCTATTTAATACTTCCATGTCTCCATGCAAGCTCTTTCCTCTGAATGGATTGTCTTTCCTGACCTCCACTCAGATCTGGTTTCAGCTGTGAAGCTTTCCCTTATTTCTTTTCAAAAAAAAAACAAGATTAACAATTTCTTTCTTGCCCACTCAATATTGCTTCTCTGCTAGAGTCATCCCTGATTCTTGAGCAGAGTTTATGTATGGGCATGTAAATGTCCCAGGAATCCACATGGAAAGGCTGGCATACTTCTTTTGGTTCCCAATTTTAAGATTAAAAAAACCCAATAATTTAGAAGAGTGGATATATTATTGTGCAGAGTTTTTAAAATTTTTTTTAAAATATTAAACAAAAGTTCTTAAAGGATATTTACTCTTGTAAATGCCTGTTGTGGATTCTGGCTCCAGATTTCTTCATGTAGGTAATCTATACCTTCAATTTTGGTAGAAAAGTTTGAGGATCAGTGGACGAAAAGTCTGTGATTACACATCTTAGCTTATATGTTATTCATTTGATTTCATGTCTGTGTTACTGAGAATGCCAGGAAACACACTTAGTAAAGGCACCCAGTGTTATTCATCGGGGTGTCCTTAGAATCATGTATACAGAACAGAATCTAGTAAGCGTCTCTTAAATTAAACCCAAATGTAGCATACAGGAGTTCATCATGCGTGGTAAAAAATAATGACATTAGATAACTTAGTTAATAATTCTGTTCTGTAAAGTGCTGACTGTGGATGTGGCATAAGAATAAGAACAGATAAAACTGGTTTATGCAACAGTCTGTCACATAGAAGTCTCCATTAATCAATATTTCATTGACACTGATCTTCACGATTGTAGATCTCGGAATAATTTGTGTACCATTAAAGGCAGGTCAAATTTGATTAAATCTTATTTATAAGCTCTCAGGGCTGGACATGGACTTAAAAATCATTTGGTTTAGGAATGGCAAATGTGTGTACATGTGTGTCCACTCCCACTTTCTAAGACTCTGGCAGACATCATTAATCAATCTTGAGACTCTCTCTTTCACTGAGCTTAGCTACAGGTGCAGAAAATTTCTTAACCTGTTACTGTAGGCAGGAACAACCAGCCAATATTATCTTGCAAAGAAAATTTAATCTATCTTTTATTGAGTTCAACCCTATATCCAAAGAATTAATGTCCTCAGTAATATTCCACAGAAGAGGATATCAAGCTTCTGATTGAGTACCTCTAAGAGGAGGCATTACCTAAGTAGCCCATTTATCATACTCTGATTATTTATTCATTAATGAATATGTGTGCCATTAATAACAGTGACATGCATCAAGCAAATACTAGATATAAAATATTGTAATCTTAACACCACTACCAAATAGAAATTATTCATCCAATTTTATAAATAGGAAAAATCAGAATCTAAGACAGAGGCAGGGAACAGGCAGCATATAGTTTGACCTGCTTATTGTTTTAAAAAGAAAATTAAGCCAACATTTAAAAATCAGGAGATTTTGCACTAAAAATGCTATTTCACTGCTTTTTATGTAAAGTTAAAAACCTGTTTTTCCAAGTGGCAGCAATTGGTCCACGCTTCGTAGCAGCCAGACCCATTAGATGATTTTGTACTTGAAATTTTCCATAATCCCCACATGTATACAATTCCCCAGGGTTAATTTTCTTTTCTACCTGCTTCACTCACATTACCTGTGAGTCCCTTTTAAGCATTTGAGCTGATATTGACTTCTCCAAGTTTCCCAAAGCTATTACAGCTTTTGTTGTCATTTTGACATTGCATTTGTTCTTCCCTCTGACTTGAATGGCTTTCCCTTCCATTTCCATGTTGATAAAACAATAACAATTGGCTAGGGCCAGAGAAGACTAGGACTCTGAAGGTGAGAAAACTTTGGAGAATTTAGTTCACTTCTGCAGCCACTTGAACCCTGGGGCATATGCAGATCATTCTCCTAGGCAGGAGGCTGAGAATTCAGGTTTGTACCTACAAAGGTCAGCTCATAGGGGTCAGAAAAAGCAAAAGAACTTTTGGCAGAGATTTGGCTGGTCCTACAAAGTTAAATAGGTGTTTTCCATTTTGACCTGCTATGCCATTCTATGGCATAGAGCCTAACAGGCTCACACTTTCACATCAGATTATCATATGGAAACTCTCTGTTCTTCATGTGTAAGTCATACTGGATCTCAGTAAAGTTTCATTGCCTTTGTTGTGATGTTTTGATAAGTTTACTTATTTTGTTGTCATTTCTTTGTGTTTTTACTCCAGCGTCCATCCCATACCTGACACAGAGTTCAATAAATGCTCATCAAAGTGTCAAAGAATTGAACTGCATCATTGTTCCATACCTTAATCTCTTCCTTCATGGTCTCTTTCAAACATTAAATCATAATCTACCTCCAAGCCACCAAGAGGCAGGTGGAAAATGTTATCCCCATTTCACTGATGGAAAATATGAGGTATAACAGAGATCAAGTGTCTTTCCTGACATTTTACGTAAAATTGAGGGTAAAGAAGAAATGGAAATGCAGTTTTCAAACCAGTATTTATTAAGTAACATGTCCCTGAGAGGCAGTGAAGTGGAACAGAATGGGTGTGGAGTCTGAAACAAATTCTAGGTCCCATCTTTACTAGCTGCTGTCACCCGTATCAGGTACTTCCCTTGATTTTGTTGGGTACCAAGCTTCAGTGCTTTTCATATGCATTGAGCTTTCTGGTAGAAATTGTAGAATGACTGTATACAATTTCATTATGTTCAAACAGTTCTGTGCATATTCAAAAAGGTTTATTTCACTTGTATGCTCAATTATCTTTTCCCCTGTAATGCAGGCTCAAGTATGGGTGAACCAGGGACATAGTACAAGGGCGGGGTAAATCTTAGTGGTAGACAGCATAGTGTTTTCCTTGTTTCCAAAGACTAGCACAAGATTCTTCCCCTGGCTTCCTTATTAAGATGAATTATCACCCATGAGGTGCCTTAACCCCCCTTATAAAATGTCTTGGGATAGTCTGCTTCACCAAGGAGCCAGACATGATTATGTGTGAAATACCAAGTATAGGCATAGAATAGGCTGAAGCTAAAATCCCTAGCCATAGAGATAGGTACAAGGTATGGTTTGGGCAAAGAGATAAAAGAGAGGAGCAACTAATTATATTTAGGGGGAGGGAAGTGGAAGGGGGATGGGAAAGATGACAATGAAGAAGTGATACTTCTATTAGATCTTGAAGGATGATTAAAATCTCACCAAGGCAACACAAAATGAAAACCACTCCAGCCAGAGAAGCCAAGGAGGCACAGAAGTGAGAACACCATCATGTTGGGAAGCAGTCAGAATTGTCAGGGAAGAACACGCCAGGGGCAGATGTGGCTGGAGATGGGGCAGAAAAACAGCATCTTTTCCTGAAAGATAAAAAGGAAAAGAAGAAAGGACCAGAAGAAAGGAAAGAAGGGAAAGGGCAGGTAGGAGGGAAGGAGGAAGGGAAAGAGAGAGAAAATGAGAGGAAGAGAGGGAGAAAAATTGTTTAAGGCATTATAAAGTACATCTATGAGTTTGTCAATTATATCTTTCTCCCAGACTCAGAGTCACAGAGAAAAGTGTTTGCCCCAGCTTGGCCAGTTGGGAAGTGGTGGAGCTAAGGTTCCACACAGGCCATTTGATATCAAAGCCGATGCTTATTCTCTGATGCCACCCAGCACCCCTGGGATAAGTGGGCATTTTCCAAGAGAACTTCTTGAGTGGGGACTTGGCTTTCATTGAGATTAGTTCTGATAGGTTTGCTTACAAATTAACCTTATTTATTTGTGCTTAAACTTCAACATTTTGAATGAGACAGTTACCATCTCACTTTGGATCTTTTTCCCCTACTCCCAAAGCACTTGAAATAACCTATGCAAGAAGAGACAACTCTATAGATATTTGTGGAAGGCCAACTATGACTCTAATTGGACCTGTAAATTTTGGCAAGACACATAAAATTTGTCTTTCAGGATTTTTCACTTATTAAAGTGTGTTTAAGGAGAGTCAGTGTTGAATATTTAAGTAAGGAGCTTATGCTGAGGTCTTAGAAAGATCTGGGTTTGAATCCCCAATCCGCCACTTTCTACCTGCATGATCTTTATTGTTAGTTACCTGCCCTGACACTCACTTTTCTCGTTTATAAAATGAGGACAATCATACATTCACAAAGCTTTTTTGTGAAGATTAAATATGATCACATGTGTAATGTCTCTACTGCAGTATATACTGTAGGATCTTCGTAAATAGAAGGTACATTTACTTTTTACCTGCCCTGAGCTTCATTGGAAGAAAAACAGTCCCCAAACTCACTAACTTCAGCCATGGAGCACGCACAAAGTGATGGGGCAGCTCTGAAGAATTTCCCAGGATGGTTGGGCGTAAGTGGGAAACCCCCTCTACCGCATGTCTGAGTACAAGACTTCAATTCAGAGGAGTTCCCCAGAGCTTTTGACTGATACATTATTTCCATTATTTCCCCTGTGCCTATCTTAACTTTCTCCACCCATTCTACCAAACATGTGAGAATCCTCTGCCAGTCCCCACTTGGGGCTTTGGAGGGAAAGAAGGGAAAATCTTTTATCTAATGACAACAGATCTCTACTCTAACTTCATAGACAGGCTGAGTCACAGAGGCTGTGCCCAAGTTGAAGACTGGCCAGAGTCAGTGTTGAAAATTGACTGGTTTGGCATGGATACTGATTAATCAGAGCTGGTGCCAGGTGAAAATGACAAATATGGTCATGCCACTTTGAACAGGCTGCACATCAGTCATACCTGGAATAGAGATGCATATTTGGAAAGTTTACCTTTCCTTTGATTTAATACTGAACCAGCAAATAAGCAGTAAAATGGATATACAGGAAATCAAAGACACCAGTGAATGGATGGACACACACAGCTGTCAATGCCACCCTGGCTTCTCAGAGATCTGACCCTGGTCCACAATTGAGCATTTCATACTGAGTCCACACTGAGTCAGTACCTCTCAAAACCTTCTGCTGTCTACCTTTTAGTGCAAGCAGCCTCATTCCCAGGAATGCACACTGTTGGCACAGTAAGGAACTTTGACTTGTTCAACAATTATATACTTCTGAATATATTTCTTGTGTCACCAGGAATCCTCAGCTTCCTGACCAAGGCCTTCTGTAAGTGCCAGCTTAGCTGATTTGGTTTTTCCCCACTTCACTCTGCACTGTCCAGTGGCCCCCATGGCCAGGTGGCTTGAGTTCAGGACTCCAACTCAACCACTTGAAGCTTAACAGAGGCAAGTAATTTAATCTCTAAGTCATAGAGATGGACTTAACAGACAAAGAAATGCTCTTCCCCAAATTAACCTTGCCTCTCCACCTTAATACTCTTCAATAGTCTCTCATTGTTTTTGGAAAATAAAAGTAAAGAATCTTGACTGGTTCTATCCGGTTGACACAATACAGGCCTTCCCGTGCATATATGGAAGTAACATTCATTGGATCGGCCAGATGGGAGTGGCGTGGAGTGGGTGAAGTGTGTGCTGTCTGGGGGATGGGCATGCTTGTAGTTTTGACTCAGGTGGTGCAAAGACAATTTATGTGACCAAAACATTTGTACCCCTATAATATAATATTCTGAAATTTAGAAAACAATATAGGCCTCCCTGGCCTCTCCAGCCTGATTTCTACTAACAGTTCTCCAACCACACAAGCCTTTCTTACTTCCTTAATTACTCCTCGGTTCAGAGGAGTTCTTTCTTTCTTTCTTCCTTCTACCTTTACTAACTCCAATTCATTTTTAGATATGAAGTTTAGAATTCTCCGAGGAACTTTTCCTTGAGCCCCTCTGTTTAGGCTATGTTTTGTTTGTTTTGCTTTGTTTATACTTTCAACGTCTCTTGTTTTGCTAAGCAAAACCATAATTAATTAATTAATAGATGAAAATGACATTACGTTGTATCAATGTTTGTTTCGGCTGCAGAAGAAGCCATCAAGGGAAATTGTGGCTTCTATTCTATCATTAACGTAATTTGCCCCTAGCAAAAGACAAGATTTAAAAATAAAGAGTTAATGGGTTGGCATGGATTTTCTTTTTAAATATTATTTTTCTACATTTCCTGATTTATTTAAAAAAAAAAAGTCTAAGGAAACTGACTGAAAACCTGATAAAAAAGTCTAGTAATATTTTTACTCTTTTTATTTTCTGCAGCACGTGCAGTTTATATGACTCATTTAGCATGGGTAAATTATCTTATATTTTTTTCCTGCACATAATTCTCTCTTTTTAGCAGCTTTATTGAGATATAATTTACATCTTATAAAATTCATCCATTTAAAATGTACAACTAATGGTGTTTTAGTATATTTACAGAGTTGTACAGCCATCATCATAATTTAATTTATAAATATTATTATCACTCCAAAAAGAAAACTCATAGGCTATCTTTTAAATACATTTTCTTGTACAGTCATATAGCTATCTTACAGATCACTTATCTCATTTGTATATACATTTACTAATGTTATTTTTCAGTTAATACCTATTTCCAACAGTGCGGTATAAGCATGAGAACAGAATCTGTGTCTATCTGGGGGACCACTTTCTGTCACTAATGCCTGGCAGACTACCTGGCACATGTAGAAGCTTTACAAATGTAAAAGGATTAGGCTGAGGATCCTCAGAGTTATCATCCATAAAGGAAGATGAAAATATGTGTCACACAGGATGTTTTGAGGGTCAAAAAGCATAATACATGCAAAAACACCCATTAAGCTAAAATGCCACACAAATCTTTTGATATTTAATATGTACTTTCAATTCAGGGAAAATTTAGGTTAGAGAGACATAAAATTGAGAGCATCAAGATTGTGCCTAATCTTTCTACCTTTTTCCAAGAACAGAGGAAGATTAAATTTCCAAGAATCTTTTGTGGCCCTTCTGGACCGCAAAGACTACTTCCAAACTCCTTTTGGACAACAGGATGTGAGCAGAAGGGACATGCACTACTTGCAAGCCCAGCCCTTAAAATGTTCTTGAGGTCTTGAGGTTTTTATGGCATAAACGAAAGGACCTGGAGATAATAGATGGAAGAACCATGGACCCATCTCTTTGAGGAAAACCTAGGAAACCAGTACCATCTGCAGCAAACTCTGACATGAGGGAAAATTCAACTCTTTGTGTGCTAAGTCACCAAGATTTCCAGACTGTTGGTTATGTAACATGCAGAAATCAGTGCATTGAAGTGGAGGGCTGCTGTATCAAAAAGATAAAATAAATGACAGCAGTTAAGCATTAGGAGATTAGCATCAAGGGAGCTCTCTCAAGCTGGAAGCACGGGTCTCCAGATTATTCAAGTACAAGACATTTGATTTCATTCCCTCTTGTAGTTTTTTGGGATACAGATAGTATTGACTAGTCAACAAATAGCTCTAATAGAAAAACTTGGAAAGCGGAATCTTAGTAGAGTATCTTGGCTACTAATGGCTGTCTTTGACAAGATATTATAAGATATGAGCTCAAAGAATTAGATATTTTACAGGCAGAAATGAAAGAGAATTTCTAGAAAAAGTCTAGAAATTCAAGATCTTTTCAGAGTTTAAAAGGCTAACAGATTCCAGGTCCCCAAAAGTAAGACATGAAATGTTTAAAGACTTTAAAGTGCAAAGTCCAGGAAAAACTTCTCAGCTGAATGAAGTGACTCAGAGTGATGAGATAACTTCTGCTTCAATCAATACAATCCAGTTCTGATAGCCTCAAGATAGCTTTAGTTAAGACAGAGAGGTGGGGGGTGTTGAAAAGCAAAGAAATAGAGAAGGTCTGAGAACTATGTCTAGGAAAGGATTTAGAGTGTAATCACTGGACTCAAAACTGACTGGGAAGTATAGAGATTAGAAGCCATGAAGGTATTGAAAGAACTGCATCGCCAAAGAAATCACAAACTCATTCAAACCATCCTTGGTCCTTTGAGACTTAAAGTAACCTTTAGGTTTCTCACCTATCGCAAGCAGGAGAAAAGCCTTAAAGCCCCTAACAATGGAATACTTTCCAAGCTCGACTTTAGATGTTCCCAAAGAAAATGCCGGACAAAGAGAAGACCTCCGAAGGTAGAGCCACAAGCCATGGACTACAAAAGACAATGGAGTTTTTCCACCAGAGATCGAAATCAAAGCCTAAAAGGAACTCCCTTCACCCACTTAGACTAGGAGGACTTTATATTAAATATCAATTCTGTGAAATTTCAGAACAATTGTAACCAGTGTCATAACTCAAGTCCTCCAGGAAACAGACTCAGAGGTCCTGAGATGCATGTACACAAGGCTATATTTGGGAAACGCCCTTGGAGACTCCATCTTTAAAGAGTTAGGAAAGCAGGATTAGGAAGAGGGGAAAGTTGAACTGGTAAAGTCATTGCAACAAAGGACTCAGGGAACTCCACAGGAGCTCAGAGGCTGGGAGAGTCCTTCAGAGTTATCCCAAGTAAGGCAAAGAGTCTATGTCTTTGCACCCCACATTAATCATTGGACACAAGCTGCCACAGGACAGGCCATAACCTTGGTCAAGGCAGCATCCTTCAGAGGGCAGTTCCTGGAGGGGGACTTGGCTGTGAGCCATCAGCAGCCAATACTCTTGGCAGCTGGGGTGACGAGGGCTTTGGTCCTAAAGGGAGATGTGGACAGGGTACCACAGTATCCACTATAAGTAATGATTTGTGTGTCTTGTATTTTTCCCCTTAATAAATACAAGTACAAATTGCAATCATCCCATTTCTATTCCACTATTGTTCATCTGGTGGTGGTAGCCAAGGAGAGGGATTGGGAGCATGTTCATCTTCACGGATTATCAGACCATGAGGACACACATCTGGGTCTAGTGGGGAGGAAGCGAGCATATTTCATGTTTAGGAGGAAGAAAGAAATCCGTCCTCGGTGACCAGACAGGATTAATCAGAGACTGACTTGATGCTCTCTCTTCCCATTTCCCCTTCATGAGAACACAGGAGAACTTCATTTCCAGCTTCCTGTGCACTTAGATTGTATCTAGATATGGCCAATAGAATTTGGAAATAAGAGAAGGAAGCCACTTCCAGGCATGGTCCTAAAAATCTTCCACAAGAACCTCAGTTTGCCCCCTCACCCCATCCATGAAGCTAGAAATGAAAGACCCTCAAGTTGGTAGAGCTATAGACAAGAGGTATAGTTACAGACTATCATACGATTGAGCCAAATTATAGAAGGAACTGGAATCTCTAGGTACTCTTTGGAGGATAGCCACCCAACCCACAGTGGATTGTGATATGAGGCAGAAATAAACATTTCTGGTATTAAACCACTGAGATTAGGGATTGTGTGTTAGCTGAAAGTAGGGGTAACTAACCTGAATTATGCAGAAAACATAGTTTATATGTGTTCTTGAAGTTAGGAGACTAGATAAGATGACCCAGAAGAGTCCCCAAAAGGTGAAACTTTTCCAATTTCAAGGAAAATATTCAGTTGAAAGTGAGAACAATAGTGTCTGAAGATGCTTTTTATACAAAAGTAGCAGATAAAGTGAGAAACACAAGTTTTCACTTCTTCAGAGGCCTTAAATGACAAGATAACAGTTAAGATTTTAACCTGTAGGTCACTTTCCTAAACAGGGAAAACCAGTGTTCTGTAAGCTTCTTAGGGCCATTAATATGTTTATGTATGAGGGCTGTCCAGAAAGTATCCAGCCATGTACCTGTTCTCATTATATTAACTATATATAATTATATATACATAATTAACTATATATATATATTGTTCTTCCCAGTCCACCATGTCCACCCCTACCACCTGCCACTCCCCACACCCCCACAGGCTTCTGGGCTCCCAAGAAATCACATAAAGACTTTTCTAATTTTTCCCCCTTTGGTCAAAGAAAATGGCTTTTCCAAGCAAATACAGATGGCCCTTTGCATCCATGGCTTCCACATTTGTAGTCTCAACCAACCACACATCTAAAATACTCAGCAAAAAATTTGCATTTGTACTGAGCACGTACAAATTTTTTCTTCTTGTCATTATTCCCTTAAAATACAGTATAACAATCATTTATGTAGCATTCACATTGTATTAAGTACCATAAGTAATCTAGAGATGATTTACAGTATACAGGAGGATACGCATAAGTTATATGCAAGTACTACATCATCTTATATCAAAGAATTGAGCATCTGTGGATTGTAGTATCTGAGGGAGGTCCTGGAACAAATCCTCTACAGATACTGAGAGACAACTATACAGTACACATTTACAAAAAAATATCAGCATTTTTTTGAAAAACAGCATGGAAAACATTTTTATAGGCCATAACATTGTTTTGACTGCTTCCATCACCACAGAAGGAAGATAAAGCCAAATGGGTGTGGGGAGTGTTAGGAAGAAGATAAAAAGCCTGGTATTCATTTTGCTTTCTCCTTCTCTCAGCACTGAACCTTATTAGTGGTGGGGAGCTTTGAGGCATCTCTTAGGGGAAAGCAATCCCTCCCCCCGCACTGCAGCAATTCCAGTTATGGATGCTGAACAGGAACAACAAATAAAAGCTTCCCTGACTCCATCTAAGTGGCTGTATCCGCAAGACACAAGTGTAGTACGTACCACACAGCTAGGAGTAATGCATCACCATACGTATGCTGGAATTTTACGATTTTTAAGATCAAAACAGGTGTTTAAAATGATCCCTTTTGCCCAAAGGCCTGGAAACAGGAGAAAGGCAGTGTTTCTCTGCTTTCAAGAATCAACTGCTCAAAGGGGAAAAAATAGCTGATTAAAATTTTATGCCATAATTTTACAATTGATCATTAGAGCCACAGAGGGCATAGTACAAATTTATTTTCCAACCATGGGGGGAAAAAAGATGTGTCTTGAAAGAGGATATTTTTAGCATAATAAGTGATTGTATGGTTATATATAGATTTTGTTTCACTTTCCTCCAACTGTGAATGTGATTGTGTTCATATGCTTGGGGAAATTTGCATATAATGTGTGCTATTTGTATCAGGGCCAAATCGCTTGAATTCAGCCTTAAACTACTCACTGAAATGTGCCTGAGGCCCACTGAGATAAATATACTTATCTTTCATTTCTTAAGGCTAAAGTCCAGGACACTATCTTCCTCTCTTCCCAAATTTGCCCATCTGGAAAATTTTGTAATAATTGTCAAGTTCTCTCTTCTAAGAAAAACAGCAATTGGATAAAGAATCAATAATTGTGGTCTGTAGCCTGGAAGCAAAGAGAAGACCAGATCAGAAAATATTTTTGACTTCCTACTATGTTCTAGGTTGAATTCAGTTAAAAAAAAAAAAAAAAAAAAAACAACTTAACTTGTGAAACTGTAAAATGTCAGCAATAGAAAAGCCTTCCATATGTTTATTTTAATCGAAATATTATTCACATACCATAAAATTAACCATTTTAATGTATACAATCCAATTGTTTCCACTATATTCACAAAGGTGTAGAATCATCACCACTAGCTAACCATAGAACATATTCATCACCTTAAAAAGTAAGCCTGTACCCACTCCCAGTCACTTCTCATTGCCCCTTCCTCCAGCCCGGCCCCTGGAAACCACTAATCTGCCTTTGTCTGTATGGATTTTCCTTTCTGGATATTTCAATGAATTGTGTCACAAAATGTGTGTTCTCTTGTGTCTGACTTTCTTCAGTAGCCTCACTTGATGGATCAGGTAGCTGGGTTTGTGGCAGGGAAACAAATTGCCCAGTCACATGAATTTCTCTGGACACATCCAGAACTAGAATCTACTCTTACCAGAGTCATATTAGCAGAACATGAGAGGAGTGCTTCCTGGGAGCTCTAATCTCAAGGGAGCTTTCAACTTCGTTGGAAATGTCACTGAATAAGGAAAATTGTGTTCATTGTAAATCTCCTCTGAGAATTCTTTACAAGGTTTGAAAGAAGACTTTGGGAAACTCCATGGAGTGTAAAAGGACGTGCGAGCTCACAGCATAGCATGAGCAAGGTGCACCAGATGGTATCTAAACTGCCCTACGGTGCATATGGATTTGGTGAACCCAAGGCGTTTGTGTTGCTGGGTGGGTATACAATATTGGAGCTGAGTCTCCCAAAATAAACTTTGAATAAATATGTAACAAAATATTTGTGAAGGAGTACCAGAGAATTAGCCTGCTCAAGCCCTCTGTGTTTTCCACCCACCTCTCAAAGTCAAGCCCTGGCTCTAACACCAGGGTCCCCTCATTTGAAATTTGTACAATATTGATTTAGGAGTGGTAAAAACCCATGCCCTTTGGAATAATCCATAATGAACTCAAATCCTGTAGTGATCTCTCCCTCTTATCCCATGAAATCAGCCTGATTCCATCTTTATATAGTTGCAAATATTCTTATTTCTCTAGATTCTTTTTTTCTATCTCAGAGAACCCACCATATCCATTTTATTGTAGTCCACATTGTGTTTCAAGTGAACCCACTTCAATAGCCTTCTTTTTAGAGTCCTAAGGTATCAATTATGTCCTCTGTCCCCAGTTCTGTATCCACCCAGGGCCCGGTTTACAAACTTAGACTTCTGCAGGGCTACTCTGGTATGGTGTCTACTTTCTTTTCTACTCATGATGACTTTCCTTCTAGATACTTTCTTCCAGAACTCCAGAACTGCAGTCTGCCTCCTCTCATCCAAAGTCTAGATGCCTTGAGGCTACAGTTTTGCTACACCCCTAAATAAGCAAAGGTATTTCCTAATAGCAAATCATCAGTCAGGAATTATTCCTCAAATGAGAAATTCTAAGTTCAGTTACTAAAAGAACATGAAAATGGCAGTCCAGTGCAGTGCTTTGGAGGTGAATGGCCAGGATTTGTAGCCCAGGCTTGACTACTTCTTAGTAGCTATAGGACCTTAGCCAAGAATCTTAACTTCTCTGGGCCTCAGTATCCTTATCTGTAAAATGGGGATAATAGTGCTTCATATCTTATAAACTCATTCTGAAGACTAAATTACTTTATATATGTTAAAAGTACTTAGGTAAGTACTTTTAATATAGAAATTTTATAACAATAACTATTATTTTATTTCCTCTACACGCAAGTAGCTCATATGCAACATTTATGTAGAAATGATGGAGTTTTTTGATTGTTTTTCATAACACTTTGAAATATCAACAGGAGAAAAAGTGCTAGACTGGGAAATAGGAGGTCTGGAACCTAGTTTTGGCTCTACCACTACATAATTACTGAATACATACACTGAATTTTCTTATGGACACTAAACATTTTCCCATACTCATGCCTATAACGTACACATTTGTCAATGCTGTCCTTACAGAAAGTAAAGATATAAAAATGTAAGTGATCACAAATGTCAAATTAGTGGCTTCCTAATGAATGAGATGTCCATAAATGATTCATCTCCCTAAGGTTGATTAATTCCTTAGCTCAGCAGTACACATTCATCTTTCTGAGTTGTCTTTGCTCTTAAAGAAAAATTCCATCCAGTACATCACTGTATGGAAATGGCAAATGATGGCTTATAAAAATCAGGATATCAGAAAGGCTGGCTAAATGGGGGCTGTGTCAACCCACCCTCCGATTGTGCTACTGAGGCTTTCTAATTGTCTCGGGTTGAACTCTTCTCTATTCCTTACTGCTCTCTCTAAGAAAGGTCGTTTCATCCCAGCCAACCTTCCAAGTAGTATCACCCGGTGGTCTAGCAGAGGCATGAACCTTCTTGCAATCTGTATAGAACGTGCAGTGAAAAACCCAGTCTCTCTGACTTTATGTTCTCATAGACCTTGTGGTTCTCTTAATTTTAATTATTAACTTAGTCTGTCTTTCTTTTCTGTGCAGGAAAGCTCAGACTGGGTTTTCCGAAAGATGGGACTGGATTTTGTGCTCTTTATTGTCAGTACTCAGCATTTAATCAGTGCGTAAAAAAATGTTTGTCTTCTGCGAGTACAAATGGTGAGTCAAGACAAATTTGTCCTAGGTATGCCTTGGTCCTTGTTTACATATTGCCCTCTTTGCCTGGAAAGATCCCCCCTTGTTATACCTTTAATAAGTCATCCTTTGCAATCTGACTCAGGCCTCACTTCATTTGATATGTCATCCTTGAGTCCCTTAGATTCTCCCTTCTCTGTCACAACAGTATATTTTCTTATGGAGGTCAAAGATTTCTCCTATGGCTATTCCTATATTCTTTGAAATGATCACACTGATTTTCTTAGTTTTAAGTAATTTATTTACTTACAAGTCTGGTTTGCTTATAGGATATGTGCTACTCAAAGAAGATAAAGGTACCTCCTTAGTCAGTGTTCTCATGATTTAGCATAGTGCATGGTACATATCAATTACTCAATAATATTTGTCGATTGGAACTGCATTGAACTGATTTGAATTACATTTATTTCAAAATCATCAAGAAAATTCATTACTTTGAAGGGTTGTGATATAATTGATATGATCAAATAAAATGGGTAAATTATAAAATATATATAGTTAACTCTTCCTTTGGGGGAGTTATAAATTATTTTTACCATCATAACATATTTAAAAATATTATCAGAAGTTTTCTCCTCCTGATAGGTCTTTCCTCTGTACATAAGTAAAAGCATTCAGTTGTCTCCAGAAAGATTAGTATTATAGAAGAAGAAATGGAAAAACAGTCAATATTCAACTTTTGGCTCCCAGAAAAAGGACATAAAGCATTTAAAGGAAAACAAAAGTCTTATAAGCAGATTTTTGTGGGTGTGTGAGTGTGTGTGATTAAAAGGTATTTCCAAATTCAAACATCTCCTTTTGTATAGTAAAAAAAAAAAAAATCTTGCAGATTTGAACAGGAAGTATTACTGCAAACTCTGGGTAGAGAGAACTCAGTGTATGGCCAAGGATGCTTCCCCCGTTTCAAAGAGAGGTAGAAAACTTTTCTACTTCAAGGACAAAATAGTGGCTTAGAAAAATGTTGAAGGGATCAAAGGCAGAGAAAGAATTCTGTTCTGGTCTTGCAGGGATTTAGAGCCTCTACCACCTAAGATCTCAACCGTGGGGAGGGGGTGCCTCGGATAATGGAAACCACACAAGGATCATGAGGGGAGCTGAAAGCAGATGGGGCACTTGTCTCCCATTTCCATTGGAGGCGAAACTGTCTCCCAGAATGGATGATTAAAGCCAACTACAATAGTAGCATGAAAACTTTAAGTAGAGAAAAGGAGTGAAGGAGTACGTCTCTACTTTCCGCCTCTGTGAGCAGGACATTTTTGAACGCCTTACGGGGGATTCAGAAGACCATAGTGAGCACTGGCGGCTGAGTCTGTGAATGGTGCTGGGCAAAGTACCTGCGGGTACAGAATAGTGTTCCCAATTCAGGGAGCACATGGGATGTGCGGCCAGAGCCAGGGTGGATTCCTATAGAAGCTGGGATGGTTCCCCAGAAGAAGTCAACAAGCATCACCTGTGCCAAAATAACTTTGCCTCAGTCATAGATAGTTTTTCAGGGTGTCCCTTCCTAAATATCAAGAAGGCAAGGAATCCCAAACAGAGGATAACACAAAAGTTTCTCCTTCTGCCTAGATGCCATGTAGGGCAGGAACCAAAGAAGGGAGACTTCTTAACAGAAGAGAGAAATAGTCTTACTAGGAAATTTGAACTTTGAATCTACAGATCATTTGTCCAAACAAGAGCAAGGCAACAGAACAGGAAAGAGACTGGCTTAAACTGGAAGGGAATGGTTAGTTAAGTATGAACTCCCATCTCCTTCTGTCATCTGCAGGAATTGGGGCCCAGCACAAGACAGAATATATTTTAGAGAATAAAGTTACTTTTTAATTTTTATTTTGCATTTTGTATAGCATGTGAGTTTTGGCTCCACTGAGCATGGTTTGGGTTAACACAGCAGTTTTTGAGAAGCAAGCATTGCCTAGGCCAGATGGAAGTTCTCCCCAGACTTGCTGTTTGACCTTTGTGTGCAAACCACAGTTAAACCACCAAAATGGCTCCACAAAGGGCCTGGGAGTACATTAGCAGCCCAGATGATGAAAGGTCAAGAATATGGGCTATTTAGATATAGAGGAAATCTGACAGATGAAACACTATAGTAATCTAATAAGACCTAGAGGGAACTGACATTAAAGTTTGGGTGAGAAATTGATGAGCCAAGATACTACACAAACAAATAAGACCACTATGGCTATCAAACTATTATTGGAAGGCAGTCCTGTCCAGCAAAGGTGGTCATTAAGTGTTAGGCCCCTGTCTATATACCGCTTCTCTTTTTATCTTTGTTCCCCAAATATCTTAAGGAAATCAAGAAAATTAAATAAGGATTTTATCAATAATCTCTAAGATAAAATTATTCTGGTTAATTGAGTGTTCTAATTAACATATGAGGACTGTCCAGAAAGTATCCGGCCATGTAATATATTCTAGTTATATTAACAATGGCTGGATACATTCTGGCTAGCCCTTGTATATCACCTATAAGGCTTATTGATTATTCAAGAATTAGAAATGCTATGTATTACTCAATGTTCTGCAGAGAAACACAACCAATAAGATATATATTTTATATACATATATATAAAATACACATATATAACACACACACACACACACACACACACACAGTCAGCCCTCTGTGTGGTCACCAGAATCTCTGGGGTCCCTAGCAAATACTTCTTTATCCTCCCTTTTCTTTACATCTCCTAGAACAACATTTTATTTCTCGTTTACTAGGCCCCATGACTAAAGTTACCTCACTTTGTACTGTCTGCCAAGCTAATAATCCTCAAGGGGCTTTGATGGCAAAACTTGCCTGCCCAGCCCAAAGAAAGGGGACTTACCCTGGCGAGGACTGGCAGATAGAGTTCACCCAAATGCGCCCCTATAGAGGATTCAAGTACTTACTGGTGTTTTTTGACACTTTTTACTCATTAGGTTGAAGCTTTTCCTTGCAGGACTGAAAAGGCTGCTGAAGTTCCCCGAAGACTTCTGGAGGACATCATATACCTCATTTTGGCCTCCCCCAGTCCTTACATAGTGACAATGGTCCCGCCTTTGCTTCACAGGAAACAGCTGAACACCAACATGCCCTTCAAGTAGCTTGGTTCTTGCAGATATTACAAGAGCACAAGCCACCATGTATATACCTTTCTTCCCCTAGTCCTTTCTGTCAGCCGGGGAACTGAATGCTCATCAGTGGAAGGATGGGTCCCCCACATCCCAACTAGCCCCCGTGTGGGAAGATCCTTTATCCAGTCTTACTTTCTACTCCAACTGCTATTAAGGTCCCAGGAATACCTACTTGGATCCACCATTCTCAGTGGAAGCCATGGAAGGACCAAAATGAAACTCATTCAGGCCCTGTGGACAAAAGGACTCCAACACCGGACACAAATACTCATGTACTCCCTAGGAGCATCTCCCGTGTCTGTTTAAATAGACTCATCCTGCTGTGGCTCCTTCAGATAAGTAACAAACTCTTTATCCATGGGCAAGACATATTTTTCCCTGGCAAACCAAAGCGCTACTTTTTGCCTTTATGGGGGAACAGCAGCCACTGCTGGAGTAGACACAGGAGACTCATCCTTGGGCCTGCAGCAGTCTTTGGCTGCGGAGACAGCACAAGCCCTGGTGAAAACTGGCCATACACTCCCTCTCTTACAGGAATATTTAAATTCGCTGGCAGGAGTCACCTTACAAAATAGGCAGGCCCCCAATTTCTAACTGCAGCAGAATTGGGCACCTACTTGTTCTTAAAAGAGCAGTACTGCTTCTATGTGAACAAGTCCAGACAGGTTCAGGACAACATCAGTGCCATCCTAGAGTCCACCTCCAATCTCTAGACACGAGGCGAAATCTCTAGGCCCTGCTGGGTGTCCTTAATTCCCTTGGTCACCTCGTTACTTTGAGTCCTGGGAATTCTTATATTGGGACTGACCCTCATAAACTTTCTAACTAAATTTATTTTACCCTGTTAGAAGCCATCAAGCAACAAATGGTCCTACATTCTCTGCTGGCCCTGGCACCTACCTCCTCACCTATAACTACAACAATCTACCAAGAACATGTACCAAAGTGCCCCAGAGAGACCCTGGAGAACCTACAAGAGGCCACCCTAATAGGGATCATCACCCCCTACTAAGCATGAAGCAGCCAGATGAGTCGATGCCCCTACTCAGTGATTTGGTCCTCTGGAATAAAGAATAGGGAACGTTAGGTAGATAGTGAGGGATTCTGGGTCTCCTAGGGATGAAAGTGGGTGCTGTTGCCCCCATTTTGGTCCTGCCCACCCTAATTCTCCATACCTGGGGGAAGAGGGAATACCCTGTGAATCTGCTAATCAGAATTTGGCACACCAGCTTCAAAAGACTGCAGAGGACTCTAGCCCACAGGCCAAGTAGCATAGGTATCATAAAGTCCGGAAAGTGAGCTAGAACCCATATGCATAGTTAAGGCTCAGGTCATGTGACTCCCAACTGTCCAATCAAAATGGTTCGATGGTGCCCTCTGAACCACGAGGGAGGTCCCTATCCAGACAGTATAAAATAAGACACAGACCATAACCAGCCTCTCTTTGAGCCCTTTCTTTGGCTCTCACTTTGCTGCAACAATGGGTCCAGTCGCCGCCATCTGTGGCATATGTTTCATGCTCTGTAAACCTATATCTTTCTCTTGCCTTATAATCCTATCTTTCTCTCCTCAATAAACCTCATTTTGGTGTTTGCCTTAAAAAAAAAAAAAGGCTCTAAAACAAGTGGCAAAGCATTTTGATAGTGATAGAGGTCCGAATAATTTAGCCAATTAATTATTCCCTCTCTTCCTTCCCACAGGGATAGAAGGGAAGATTTATCTTTAAAAATGAGTAGGATTCACCGGGACACAACAAGGGAAGCACATTTCAGACAGGAGAACAATGTGTGCTGATAAATGGAGACATGAACAGGAGTCTCCAAGCAGTTCCACAAAACGAGGGGAGAGAGTGAAACAGAAGGAAAATGGACAGATGAGATTGGAAAGTCAGATAGATCAGCTCCAGCGCTGCTGATATTCTATCTGGTCCTCAAACAAGCCAAGCTCCTTGCTGCCTCACGGACTTTGCAATAATTTATGCCTCTGAACTGCCTGCCCTAGACATTATTGTGTTGACTCCTTCACACCAGGTATCAATCAAATCTGTGCTCAAATATCACCTCCTCAAAAAGGATGCTTCCTGCAGCTCAATCTGAAACTGACTCACCCATTTCTCTCCTATAAATCTGTTTTGTTTTTCCTTAGTGTTTTCTACTACCTGGAATCATCTCACTGATGTACATGCTTGTTTATTTATCTTCTGCTTTCCTCCACTGGGATAAAAACTCAACAGGAGATGAAATATTTTCTATTTTATTTACCAATGCATTTTCAGTACCTGTAACAGAATAGTAGGTGCTCATGAAATATTTGTGAAATGTATTAATGAGAAAGCATTGCTTAGGGAGACACATGGTCTGATTTGCATTTTAGAATATTATTTTGGGTGCAGCGTGGTAGAATTGCATCTTTCTGAAGGAGAACATTCTAAAGGCATTATGAGAGATTTTTTTTTAAATGTCCAATTGAAACTACCATGAAGATGGATTAGAAAGGTGCAAGGCCACTTTGGAGACTCACATTCATTCTTCCAGGACAGTAGTCCAATATTCCTAGACAGTTTTTAAATTGCAGAATAGGATATATGCCTTTTTCTGCACTTGACACCCTGATTATCAATCTAGAGGGTTATTTCAGCACATTACTGAAATAGAAATTAGGGTAGAGATGGGAGACTACCTGAACCATTTAATTTTTTGTTGTTATGAAGATTGAGTATTGGTGAATTTTTATGAGCTGATGCTCATAAGATACCACTTTATAGAAAGTGAAATTGGAATGTCTAATTTTTGAGGCTGGGAAATCATTTAAAAATAGCATTTAGTTCCCTCTTGAAACAAATAAGAAAAAGAGAACTCTTCTGTCTCTTTCCATCCTGTGGTGCTCAATTTTACATATTCGAGATGTTTCTTCAGTGAACTGAATTATTATTTTGATTGGTTTTGAATCCACTTTCTTTCAACCAGCCATAGCTTGAACTTTATTGCAGAAGATGCCTTGGAATTAAAAGACCAACATGCCCCTCAACGGATCTACTATTTCTAAGGACCTGAGTGTTTAGAGTTCCAACTTTATCCTTCCTCTTATCCTGTTCTTTTCTACCTCAATAGAATACACAATCCTTACAGGAGATACTAACAAATACTAGCAGGGATTCAACAGTTTTCTTTCTTTTCCTCTCCTATCCCCAAAAAACTAAATATAAAAGTTGAGCAAAAATAAGCCATTGATTTAAATTCTCAAATACTGGCCTCTCCCTCTCTCTCGTGAACATACATTCAAATTTAGTCTTTTCTTATAAGCAACTAGGAAAGGGGACAATATTAACTTTCCACTTGAACTATAATAATCTGCCAAACATTGCTGTCTAACTTGCAGTGAGAGATGAAATTCTCTCCTAAATAAGGGTTAGTGCTTAAAAGACTTTTGAATCCTGCTGAAAATATTTTATCAGGATACAATCTCTATCCTCCCACCCCACCCCCCACCCCTTAGTCTTTTCTAAGAGTGAAATTATGCTCTGCAGATTATGGTAGTTCTAACTTGGTTTGACACTGTAGGCTAGTAGGTTGAAAAGAGACTGAATAAGCCTTTGGGAAATCCAAGTATCGGCCTTGTATAGCCATGTGCCAGCCCTCACTCTTCTCATTGTAGCTAGAAATTATTTACTTCTGCATGTACCCCGTGCTAAATAGGCAGATTTGGCAGATGTCTCAATGTTTGTTGTCCTGCACAAAGGGCTGATGGACACATTTGGTCTGTGGGCATGTGAATATTAAGCTGAGTACTATCATTTCAATAATGCTTCACAAATTGCAAAGCATTTTTGCTCCACAGGTGCATACTACTGGGGAGCACTGACCACTCCATGCCAGGTCTAATGTCTACAAAGATAAACAGGGCTCAGCGAGCTCAGGCTCAGCTTTCTAGCCTGGGCGCAGGCCGATCTGCAGGGAATCTCAGGCTTCCTGCCTTTAAGAGTTGTAAATATGGGAGATTTATTCAACCTTCCACAGCCTCATTTTTACATTAAAATTAGGATAATAGATCATATCTCATAAAGTTTTGCAGGGACTTAAGAAGACAGTATAATAGAGTGATTAACATAGTAAGAGTTAACAATCTTATATTTTAGCTATTTAATTATGTTAAAGAGACTTTATAACCAAAAAGGAATTATGGTGATGATGATGATTTTCATTTTATGTGTCCAGAAACAGAGAATCAAGGATGCAAAGCCACCTGGCTAAAGTCACAAATGTCCTTAAGTCTTGGGTCTAGGTTCTACGCTTCAAACCGTATCTTGTTTCCAGGCTGTTGGGGATCCGTGAAAGGGTTGGGGCTGGGTGCCTCTATGGGAGGAACCTGTCTGTGCCCATAAGAAGTTCCACTGCAGAACGTTTTTAAAAAAGAACTCAAGGAGAAAGTTTCCAATTCTTTTATTTCCATTTTCACCTTTGTGAACAACAACAAAAAAAGAGTGTGTATTACAAGCCTAACTTACAAGGATTTGACAGAAGGAGCCCCTTGTACTATTTGAGTTACTAATGGGATAGCAAACAGTGCCTGTAATTTACTTTGTACTTTGATAATGTCTTGGCTGGAAGGGTCACACAGGCCTTTCCAAATATTAACTTATTTCCCCCTTCTAACGTTTCTAAGGGGTCGGAGAATGTTAGCATTCCCTTTGTTTTACAGACGAGAAAACTGAGATCTAAAAAGGTTCCGTGTCCCACCAAGGTCACCCCACAAGCCAGTGTGCTATCCAATCTGCTGCTCCCAGCTGCAGTTGCTCCTGGAACCCACAGAGGGAAATTTGTCCAGGATGTTTTTCATCCTGACCTGGAACTGCCACCAGATTTCATTTGTGTTACTTTTCCATACATCTCAAGCAATGCCTGGAATGAACAAAACAAGGGCATACTGCAAGCCTGGCTTCTTCAGGACTGTGGAGCTGAAAAAGGTGAATGAAGGGGAGCAAGCCTCATTACAAAATGTATTAGTTGCAAGCAAATATTACTTATCACATTAAGTGTAAGTGGGGAGGTTGATTTATTTGTTTTAAAAGTTAGGTGGAACTACGTAGGGAAAAATGTACACACAAGTCGACCAGATTTCAGCAATTCTTCTGCATACGGGGAATTAAGTTAGAAACCAGTATTTACTGAGCTGTAGGCATTAGTTTAGAAGCTTTCACTTAAGTTGTCTCATTTAACCATCACAACAACCCTGGTGTCTGTACAATATTATGCTTTGAGATGGAGGAGAGAGAGAGCCTAAATAATAAATCACTTCTTTCACGTGCTTATACAAAGTCACCTTCCCACTGAGACCTTCCCTTTCCAGGTGATTGCCATGTCCCTAGTGCCTACAGGAGAGTGTCCAGTACACAATAGGACTCAGAAAACACGTATTGAATTAATGAACAAATGCATTAATGTTCTCCTGACAACTCATAACTCTCTTAGTAATGTGAAATTATATTTGTAATTTTAAATTTGTTTGTGTGGTTATTTGATTAAGCTCTATCTCATCTTCTAGAAAGATCTGTGAAAATAGAGAATGTCTGATCAAGGTCAAACAGTGAAAAAGTGACACAGCAAGATTTGTAATATTTTCCTTTATTCAAAAACTATTTATTGAACAACAGACATTATTGCTGCCTTCCTGGGGCTTACTACCTAGTGGGGTCTTCTCATGACAATTCATTTGCCTTATGATATTTAACTCATAGTTTAGACATATCTTATAAATAAGAAACTTTAATATCTGGCAACTTTACTTTTCTAAAATGTAGGGAAGAAGCAGGAAAACAAGCCAGAAAAGCCCCTTTCCAGTTAAAATAATCCCAACATTTGACAACATATGAGTCTCTAAAATCATAATTCACCTTCCACGTACTCCTAAATACCACAGAACTACCCTGTCATCTTAGGGTCATCCCTCCTCTTAAGTACTTGCCCTCATCCTTCTATCACTAAGCCCTCTTGATTCTACAGACAATATCTTTTAATTTCAATCCTATCTCTCCATCCCAACTTCCATTAACTTAGTTTTGACATTGTGGATTCCAACCTGGGTTATGTCCTCTCTTAACTGGTCTCTCCGCCTTTGCGTTTTTTTTTTTTCTGGCATAGGATTGAAAATCAAAATAAATAGGGTAGGTAAAGTAGAAGTCCCAAGCGAACCTCAGTGCAAGAAAACGATACTAATCCCAATCTGGTGTCTGGTGGTAGAGTCTTCTATAGCTGCTGTCCACAACCAACCCTCTCCTCCAACCCCATCCATGGAAAAATTGTCTTCCATGAAACTTAGGAACCAGGCCTCACAGTAGGAGGTGAGTGGTGGGCAATCCAGCAAAGCTTCATCTGTATGTACAGCCGCTCCCCATCACTCACATCACTGCCTGAGTTTCGCCTCTCTCCCACCTCTGGTCTGTGGAGAAATTGTCTTCCATGAAACTCATCCCTGATCCCAGAAAGGTCAGAGATCACTGTTCTATAGCCATCTCTAGTTGAACAGAATGGATAAATCCCTCACCATATGGTTCACTTCTTACTGAGCTTGCCTCTTGTAGATTTAGCTTCTAACTCAACAGTAAGACAATTCCCTGAGCACTCATCCTCAAGCCATCTCCTGATTGCTAAACTTTACTTTTTATTGAAAGATGAACTCATTTGGTATGGGGCTTTCAAGGCTCTTTCTTTCCTTTTTCTTCTTTTTTTTTTTATTTCAGAATATTACAAGGGTACAAAGACTTCGGTTACATAAACTGCCTTTGCACCACCAAGTCAGAGCTATAAGCATGCCCATCCCCCAGGCAGCATGCACCAGACCTGTGAGGTATGGATTTACCCATCCCCTCCTCCCCCCACTGCCCGACATCTGATGAATGTTACTTCCGTATGTGCACAAAAGTTTTGATCAATCAGTAACAATTTAATGGTGAGTACATATGGTGTTTTGTTTTTCCATTCTTGTGATACTTCACTTAGAAGAATGGGCTCCAGTTCCATCCAGGATAATACAAGAGGTAGTTCACCATTTTTATAGCTGAGTAGTACTCCATGGTATACATATACCACATTTTATTAATCCACTCATGGATTGATAGGCACTTGGGCTGTTCCCACATCTTTGCAACTGTGAATTGTGCTGCTATAAATATTTGAGTACAAGTGTATTTTTTATAGAATGTCTTTTCTTTTTTTTCCTTTGGGTAAATACCCAATAGTGGGATTGGGGGATCAAATAATAGTTCTATTTTTAGTTCTTTGAGATATCTCCATACTACTTCCCATAGAGTTTGTACTAGTTTGCAGTCCCACCAGCAGTGTATAAGTGTTCTTGTCTCTCCACATGAAGGCCAACATGAAGGACTTCTTGATAAAAGTCATTCTCACTGGAGTTAAGTGTTATCTCATTGTGGTTTTGATTTGCATTTCCCTGATGATTAGAGATGTTGAGCATTTTTTCATATTTGTTGCCCATTAGTCTATCTTATTTTGAAAGTCACCAAAAAAAAAAAAACCCAAATCAAACACCATTACAAAGTAGGCAAAGGACATGATCAAGGATGTTTAAAATCTATTCCCTAGCAAAGTCTCTTTCTCATTCCTTGCCACAGATATTGTATTTGTTTGCTGGTGTTGCTATCTTCTTACTGGATGTGTATTTCCCCAGACATGATCTGTGCATCACTAGAGGAATGAGAGTTGTTTTTACATTGTACCCCGTGCACTTTATAATAGTTAAGAATAAATGGAGAAAGTGTTCCTTCTCATTCCCTTCACCCCTTCTGATAGCTTTAAAGAGAAAGTCTAAGTTTTGTGCTAGTATGCCCTTAACAACTCTCTTGTATTTGATAATCTCCTTCATTTATCGAAGAGACAGTAAATCCAAGTTTGGAGCCTTCAGCGCACAGTGTAGCCGGGTTGAATTTCATCATATTGCTATTTTAATTTGGATTTGATTACCTTTTATTTATGGCAAGTAAGACTGGTTTTCCATTAAGTTGAGACAAAAAGATTTCTTTTCAAATAAGTTTATTAAGGCATAAAACTATATGTAATTAAGGAAAACATTAAATAGTAATAAAAGGAGCACAAAGATCAGAAAACCATGATGGGACATTTGAATCATGGGAGTTTAAGAAATAGCACACTATAATGAAAGTTTCTTCTCTTAGAGCAAAAACCATATCTGTTCATTTCTCCATCCCCAAAATTCAGCATGATGCCTCAAAGCCTCTCAGTAAACACTTATGGAAGGAGGAAGAAAAGCTTAAGTTCCATGGTGCATTATTGAAACCATGCTCAGGTAACATTTCAAATCCTTTGCCCCTCTCTCCTTATGTAAATATGCCTCAGAGTTATTGCAGGTTTCAGACCACCACAATAAATAGAATTTCACAATAAAGTGAGTCACAATTTTTTTGATTTCCCAGTGCATATAAATTTATATCTGCATTATCCTATAGTCTGTTCAGTGTGCAATAGCAGTATGTCTAAAAAAAAAAAAAGACAATGAACATACCTCAACTAAAAAGTGCTTTATTTCTAAAAACTTCTAATGACCATCTGAGCCTTCAGCAAGTCATAATCTTATTGCTTGTGGAGGATTGTTGGTTGCTGACAGATCAGGGAGGTGGTTGCTGAAGGCTGCAGTGACTGTGGTAATTTCTTAAAATAAGACAACAATGAAGTTTGCCACAACAGTTGACTCTTCCTTTCACGAAAGATTTCTCTGTAGCATGTGAAGCTATTTGGTAGCATGTGAAGCTATTTGATAGCATTTGACCCACAGTAGAATTTCCTTCAAAACTGGAGTCAATCCTCTCAGCCCTGCCACTGCTTTATCAACTAAGCAGATGTAATATTCTAAATCCTTTGTTGTCACTTCAACAAAGTGTTCACAGCACAGGAGTAGATTCCATATAAAGAAATCACTTTCTTTGCTCATCCATGAGAAGTGACTTCATCGATTCAAGTTTTATTACAGGATTGCAGCAATTCAGTCGCATCTTTAGGCTCCGCTTCAAATTCTAGTCCTCTTGTTATTTCCACCATATCTGCAGTTACTTCCTCCACTGAAGTCTTAACATTCTCAAATCCATCGATGAAAGTTAGAATGAACTTCTTCCAATCTTCTGTTAATGTTGATATTTAGACTTTCTCTCATGAATCACAAATGTTCTTAATAGCGTCTAGCATGGTGAATTCATTACTTTGCCCAAATCCACCAGATGAGTCACTATTTAATGCAGCTATAGCCTTATAAAATATATCCCTTAAATAATAAGTCTTGAAAGTCAAAATCACTCCTTGATCCACTACAAGATGCATGTTGTGTTAGGAGGCACAAAAACAACATTCTTCTCCTTAAACAGCCCCATCAGAGCTCTTGGGTAACTAGGTGAATTATTAATGTTAATGAACAATAATATTTTGAAAGGAGTCTTTTTGTCTGAGCAGTAGATCACAACCATAGGCTTAAGATGTGCAGGAAATCACGCTGTAAACAGATGTGCTATCACACAGGCTTTGTTGTCACATTTATAGAGCACAGGCAGATTCTCAAAGGCCCTAGGAATTTTGGAATGGTCAACTGACATTGGCTTCAACTTGAAGTCACCAGCTACATTAGCTGCTAACAAGAGAATCCGCCTGTCCTTTGAAGCTTTGAATCCAGGCATTGACATTTCCTCTCCAGCTGTGGAAGTCCTAGAGAGCATCATCTTCCAATAGATGGCTGTTTTATCTACACGGAAAATCTGTTGTTTAGTGTAGCCACTTTCATCAATGATTTTAGCTATATCTTCTGGATAACTTGCTGCAGCTTCTACATTAGCACTTGCTGGTCTACCTTGCACTTTTATGTTGTGGGGGTGGCTTGTTTCCTTAAACCTTTTGAACCAATCTCTGCTAGCTTCAAACTAATCTTCTGCAGCATTCTCACTTCTCTCAGCCTTTGTAGAATTAGAATTAGGGCCTTGTTCTGGATTAGGCTTTGGCTTAAAGGAATGTTGTGGCTGGTTTGATCTTCTATCCAAATCACTAAAACTTTCTCCATACCTGCAATAAGGCTGTTTCACCTTTTTATTATTTCTGTGTTCACTGAAGTAGCACTTTTAATTTCCTTCAAGAACTTTTTCTTTGCATTCATAACTCGGTTGGCGCAGGACTAGCTTTGGCCTATCTCAGCTTTTGACATGCCTTGCTCACCGAGCTTATTCATTTCTGACTTTTGATTTAAAGTAAGAGACATGCGACTCTTCCCTTTACTTGAACGGTTAGAGGCCATAATTAGCCTAATTTCAATATTGTTATGTCTCAGGGAATAGAGAGGTTGGAGGAGAGAAAGAAAGATGGGGAAACACAGGCTGGCGGAGCAGTCAGAACGCACATAACGTTTATAGATTGAGTTCGCTGTCTTAACATTGGTGTGGTTTGCGGTGCCCCAAAACAATTGCAATTGTAACATCAAAGGTCACTATAACAGATATGAATAATGAAAATGTTTAAAATATTGTAAGAATTATTGAAATGCAACACAGAGACATGAAATGAGTACAGGCTGTTGAAAAATGGCACCAATAGTCTTGCTCAAGGCAGAATTGCCATAAGCCTTTAATTTGTAAAGAACGGTATCTGTGTAGTACAATAAAATGAAGTGCAATAAAACGAGGTAGGCCTTTACTCACCTAGCAAAATCCCAATTTGTTGTTCAATCCAACAATCTGCACATTTCATGTCTGCACTTGGGACAGCGGATATGGCTTGTGAAAAATACACAAACTTTATTAACTCATCTCACATTATATGACTTAATCTTAAGTTGGCAATGAGGCCTCCCGAAGATCCAACTGTATTTCTCTTGTCTATCCCCTTTCAATGTCTTAAACAGCTTTCTCATTCCCTTCTTCTTATACCTCCAATTTCCCCCCTTTCTCACTGTCAGATAATGACCATTTTTTCCTATTTCAATGAAATTAGAAGCAATCAGAAAAGAACTTCTTCACTCATACAGTCACCTGTAACAATCTGTTGGTTTCATAAATTCCATTGTCCTTAACATTATTGTGGATGAACTGTCTGCACTCAAATCCAAGACCTTACCTCCACTTGTACCCTAGATGTCCTCTCCTCTCCTTATTCGAGGACATCATTCCAGGAAATTTCCTCTCTCCTGCATCTCATGCCATCTCTACTGACTCATTCCTGTCAGCCTTGAATATGTTGTAAAATAAAATATCTTCCACCTCTCGACCTCACATTTATATCATTTCTCTTGTCTCCTTTACAGAAAACTATTTTCAGTTTATCTCATTTTGTCTCTGGAACTCTTCCCAATCTGTTTTTCACCAAAACAACTTTGATTGAAGTCACTGAAGACCTTCATTTACTTAAATTCGAAGGCCATTCTCAGACCTCATCTTAGGTGGCCTACCTGCAGTGTTTGACACAGTTAACCATCACCTTCTTAAAGCACTCCCTTCACTTGCTTTTCAGAAATCCACTCTCTCCTGGTTGTCTTCCTTCCTCAATCTCATTTTCTCCATTTATTCTTATCTTCTATACCTATAAAAGTTGAGATGCCCCAAGGCTTAGTCCCTGGACCTTTTGGTTTTATTAAACTTACTCTTCAGTTGAGCTAACTAGATACAAAGATTTACATACCATCTACATACTGATCATTACTATATATACCTCTAGCTCAGACCTCCTCCCAAACACCAGCTGTGCATATGTACCTGCCTACACAACACCTCCATTTGGATATTCAACAGGCATCTTAAATTCAGAATGGCCAAAATCACCTCCTACTTTCATCTCTTCTTAATCTGCTTTTGCCACAATCTTCTGCATCACAGCTCTTGGCAACTCCACCCTCCCATTGCTCAGGCAAAAATCTTGGCATCACCCATTGCTCCACTCTTTCTTCATACCCCATATCCAATCCTTCAATAAATCTTTACTCTTTTCCCTTCAGAACATCCCCAGTGCCTGACCAGCTGTGAGTATTTCACTGCTGTCTCTCCCCTGGCTGACGGCTACACCTCCTAACAATTTGTTCTTTCCTGATTCTATCTTTGCTCTTTATATTCTATTCTTCACAGGACACTCTGAGTGATCCTTTTAAAATGTAAGTCATATCATGTCACTCCTCTGCGCCAAAGCTTCTGACGGCTCCTCCTCTCCTGTCCGGGAGGTCCTGGGTGATCTGGCCCCACTGACTCCCCGACCTTATCTTTTACTACTCTCCTTTTGGCCCGTCTTCTCCAGCTGTGTTGTCCTCTTTGCTCCTTCAAACACCTTCTCACCTCATTTGCATTTACAGGTCCCTCTGTCTGGAACATCATTCCTTTAAGAAAATGTATGTCTTTTCTATTTCTGGTAAAAGTCACCTTCACATTGAGATATTAAGATCCTCCCTGACCTCCTACACTGAAGAATAATACTTCCCCCGACTGCCCTGACACAATCTATACCTCTTTCTCTGCCTTATTTTATACCATAGCAAATATTTCTCATATATACACACACATACACTTACATGTATAGTATCCGTACATTCTAGTTGGGAAGATGCAGACAATAAATAAATGAATGTGTACAAAATGAGTAGATACACATTGAATAAACCCACATAGCTTGTATGTATACTCGTTGTGTATATACTTGTTTGTTTGCTGCCTGTATCTTCCCAGCTAGTGAGCAAGTGCCATGAGAATAGGGGCTTTATCTATTTGGTTCATGGCTATATCTGCAGAGCCTAAAACAGTGTCTGGCACATAATGGGCTCTCAATCCTTATTTTTTGAACAAGTGAAGAGAAAAAGGAAGGAAGATCAAACGCTTGTACTGTCCACATCTTATACTTTTAGATCCACATTACATTTGAAACGATACTACCTTTTTTGAGGTTTTTAAAATTTATTCAATAGGTATGTATTGGATGTCCCAAATCCCTGCCCTTGAGGAAGGAAAGAAGAAACAGACATAGAGATGAAGAAGACATACAGTATGCCAGAGGGCGTACATCTAGAGAATTCAATTCCCCTTTCCTCTAACTGTTCGTGCTCATCTGTTGAGATTCAGTTCACATGTAACATGTGCCCTGACCTTGCAGTCATAATTAAACATCTCTTTCCCTTTATTTTTGTTATACCCAAGGGTTTCAAACAAGCAGCCCAGTGTTCTTAAAATGAGAAAACTACGATTTAAACAATGGAGATCTGGCTACATGGGACTCTCCACTCAGGATGATAAAAACTGACTGGAGCTGAGTACAGTCTTGCATGACCACAGCCTGTCCCACAGGAGAATTCCTTTATTTTTTGCAACCCATGTTCCTCCCCCTTCGTCCACCTTACTTGGTCTGTCTCTGTGGGCATCTGAGTTTGAGATCCCTGTCAGAGCACTTTGTTCTTACCATTATTAGGGTCTGCATTGCATTGAATATGGTTAATTGTATAAATGCCTGCTACTTCATCAGCCCACTAGCTACTTGGGTTTATTCATCTCTGTATCCCTAGCTCCTAGCACACAGCTGACATGGAGTGAACATTCCCCATGTTTTTGAAAGAAAATAAATTAAGGGCTTGATGATCTTATTTATTTATTTATTTATTTTGCCATTACAGACAGGACCCAGTCAAAGGCTCTATGCCAAGCAGACATATTGTCCACAATAACATGTAATTCCTGAGAGCCTTACAGAGAGGGAAGGAACTGAAACCTATATATAAAAAAAAATACATAAGAATTCCTACCACATAGCAGTCTGAGGCCAGGCAATGAAAGGCAAATATACTACACACCTATGCTGACCCTGAAGTCACTATATGGTGTAATTAGTGACAGCGATAATGAATATGTTCCTGCTAGATTCAAATTATGTGATGGAGTCTACATGATAGCTTCATAAATCTAGGAAGTATGCGAGATATATTGGGGGGAAATGTGTCCAATAATACTGAACACTAAATTATTTGGAAGATTTAGCCCCATGGGCTCACTTATTTCCAGAAAATTAAGGTTTTACTGTAAATTTGGAATATCTGAAAACTTGCCAACCATTTAAATTTCTAATTGCCTACTATAATTCTTTAAAAACTGAGAATCTTACTCTCTTAATTTTAAGAACATGTATGAGAATTCACTGAGCATTTGGAATTTTCAAAAAAACATCCTTTGCTGAAAAAGTATAGTAGATATCAGGGGAAAATGAAAGCTCTTAAGAGATAGCAAATACTTAGAAAATAGTCTTGCAATACCGAGTATTGGCATGACAACTATCTCCGTCTGTCTGTTTCTCCTCCCTTACTTCCTCCTTATTTCTTTTTTATCCTCCATTGCCTGATCTTCTGCTCCCAGTGTTGAAATTTGCATATCAAGATTTAAGTAAGTTTATACTCCACTAAATCTTGCCCTGCAGTTGAAACATTAACAAAATTCTATCCTGGAAGGCTGTTGACATACTGTTACACCCAAACACTGTGGCAGTAACCAATCTGGTAGGGTAGATTCACTTTTAGACAGGAAATGATAGAATCTTGTTCAGAGCTCTCTCCCATGCAACTCAACCTAGTTTTATGCTGATGATTCTGAAGGTCTGATCCTGCTCGCTGATAGCACTCTGTAAATTCTGAAGTATGGTTAATTATGATAACTGGGAAACCTTGCTTTTAAAAGAGCTCAGAGTATGTTCAAATTTTCGTTACAGCTATTGCCAGTAGAATTGTCAGACACGGCTTGGGTCTTTGAAATGAGTCTGATTGAAATACAAAGATAGGAGTGGAATGAAGTCCAGAGGTAATTTGCACACAGCCTGCATGTTCACTCACTTGTTCCACTGCATAATAGCACCCTCAAAAATATTTCAGAACCTAAGGTGAGTGTGAGGGTAGGTGAGAGTGTATATGTGTGAGAAGAGATGAGATTGGGGGAGATAATAGGAGAGGAATTTGGAGTAATAACAATAGGCTTATTAGATTCTGAGAATGTGACAAAATACCAAGAGTTTTATGTGCATTATATCATTTAATCCTCTCAACAGCCTTATAAGGTAGGTATTATTATCATTCTCGCTTTATAGATGATAACTGAGGCTCACGTAAGTCTTATACCTTGCTTAAATTTATACAACTATTAAATGACAGAGCCTGATTATAGACTCATACTTCTCTAACTCCTGATTTTATTTATTTATTTATTTATTTATTTATTTTTGTTGTTGAGACAGAGTCTCACTTTGTTGCCCAGGCTAGAGTGAGTGCCGTGGCGTCAGCTTAGCTCACAGCAACCTCAGACTCCTCGGCTTAAGCGATCCTACTGCCTCAGCCTCCCGAGTAGCTGGGACTACAGGCATGCGCCACTATGCCCGGCTAATTTTTTCTATATAGATTTTTAGTTGTCCATATAATGTCTTTCTATTTTTAGTAGAGACAGGGTCTCGCTCAGGCTGGTCTCGAACTCCTGACCTTGAGCAATCCACCCGCCTCGGCCTCCCAGAGTGCTAGGATTACAGGCGTGAGCCACCGCGCCCGGCCCTAACTCCTGATTTTAAATTCGTAACTACATGAACTAATTCAGTTGCTTTTAGCAAGCCACTAGTGGGAGATCAGGAAAACAAAGATAGACCCAGTGACTTCCTCTAAGTACCCACCTACGTACACCATCCCTGGGACTACTGCTGCCAACATAAGACAGACACGACAAGTGCTGAGTCTCCCTGTGATCTCTTCAGTCACCATGGGGGCCCACCAACTATTGCTGTTGTCTCCATTTGCTCCTTGATAGAATGAATAGGAAGTTCATGAAGCTGAACATGTCTTTAGGCAGGAAAAAACTGGAAACCTGAATGAGTCACCTGCTTTGGAGGCCTTTGAAAACTAAAACAAAATGGCAAATATTTTTTTAAAAATTACTGAATACCTATTCTGCTGACCTCTGTACTTGATATATATGTATGTGTGTGTACATATATAAAACACAAAAATACACATAAGTATGTATATCCACGTATAAAGACATAGACATGTTTTGTGTGTGTATATATTCATATATATACACATATGTATATGTCCATATGTGTATGTGACCAGTGATGAAGGCATGCATTTCTTTTCAGATAAGAATACTGAATCTCAGAGGTTAAGAAACTTACTTAAGGATACAGACTTAGCAAGTGAGTGATGCTGTGACTTTGGGCATATCATAGAACCTTCCTAAGCCTCAGCTAACCCCTCTGGAAAGTGAGGATAACACCTGCCACAAGAAGCGGATGAAATATTGTACATAAGGCTCCCTCTGGGCCTGGCACAAACCAGTGGCTCATTATATGTAATCTGAAATCAATCTGGATGCCCTGACCACCCAGTGCCATCTTCATGTAGGTGGACACTGGGGAACTTAGAGCTCTGCTCTGTCCCTGTAACTTTGGATCTGCTGTAGAAGTGACATAGGCACTATTGGAGTAGATTATCTTTGACACAAGCAGAAATCAGAATGTAGCATGCCACCTTAATTACACTTTAATTGAACTGCAATATACATCACCATTTGGCATAGGACCTTTGAAATCCAGCATCACTACCCTGCCTCAGAGGAATGTGTGCCGTTACCACTAGCGTAATTGTTGGAGCAACTGACACATTCCCGGCAGCAGGTATTTCAGCAGGTAGTGAAGGTAATTAGGAGAAGATTTTGATCTTGCTGACTTATGAGGTAAAGCAAAGTATCAAGGGATATGAATGTAGAGACAATCAAGTCATATTAAAGTCGACCAGGAAAGCTCCCTTTCATAGGAGGGAGCAAAAAGCAGTAAAAACAAAGCTATTTTCAATTTGAAGGAGAAAAACTGCTCTCCTTTGATTCCTGATATAGTATGACAGGGAAACAAAGCACTCAGACTAATCATTATGTATGGTAATTTTCTTTCTCGTTTGAAATTTTTTTGAGTGTGTGACAACCAAGTTGCTGCTGCTTTAAAAAGTTCATTCACATTGTTCAATTAACAAATGTTTATTAAATGCCTGACATGTGCCAGGCACTGTGTTAGGCTCGCGGACCTTTGCACTCAGCTGTTCACAGTGTACTGGGGGAGATGGAAATATTTTCAGGTCATGAGAGAGTATAGAGTGTTAGGAATCAAGTATGTTAAGCAACGGGGCCCTTAAAGCCAGGAAGGGGACCCTCTGTAACACACTAGTGGGGGCCAGGTAGGTGTGTGGTGAGATCAAAGGTGGCTTTCTGGAGGAGGAAGCAGTCAATAAGATGATGAAATAGGATTCCACTGTGTTAAGAGGAAAGGCTTTTTTCTACAAGGCAAAGAGCTCACGGAGGGGCACAGAGGTATAAGGAAGTTCAGGGAACGGTACAAAGTTCAATTTATCACCATTGTGGTGTACATGGCAGGGTTGTGAGAAGTGAGGATAGATGAGGCAGGAACAGTTGTGGGTGCTGTGCTGAGGCCTTTGTGCTTCTGTCTTAAGGGAAAGAGAAAATCTTGAGTGTATTTGTAGAGTCATGTTTATGTCTTTAAACATCTCCAAATCTATGAACTGAAGAGGAATGACCGATGGCAAGGAAGGCTAGTTAGGATGCTGTTACAATCAGCAGGAGAGAAATCCGAAGGGTCTGGGATAAGAGAGTGGTAAGAATGGCAGGAAGAAAAGAGGAAGCTAGAGAAAAATCTTTGTACTTTGAAGCTGAATTCAGAGTAGATTTTACTAATGCTTAAAACTATAATTTAAGGAAAAAATAGAGGCTTCTACATTGCTCATAATTAATGGAAATGGTGATAAGACTACCTTTGCTTAACATATGGGACTTTTGTGATCTTGACACAATTCTTTTAAGTAGATTGGATTTTTATAAAGTAAATCACATTTGAATATGTCATAAGAGCTTGTGATTTTAAAATATTTTTGTGCTGACTGATTACAGTATAGATAATAACCTTCCAAGTTGTTTATTTAATTTCAATTTTTGTATTTGGGATTAGTTCAAAGCATATTTTGTATGCCTTTGCCACTAATTTAATTTTATTTGGTCAGATGATATACTCTGGTATATAATAATATGTGGATATCTCTTGTTCACTACAGTAGTTTTAAACCTGATTGCCACAGTTTCAGCAGTGTTTTGGCTAATATTAGTGGTTTACCTAATGCCCAATGATCCATTTACTATAAAAAGGTAATTTTGTAAATGTCATAAAAGTGATTGTGATGGACAAATAGATGGATGGATGCATAAATAAGAAAATAGATAGTTATAAGTTGACAGAGAGATATAGAATCTGTAGAATTACACCTTCAATAATCTCTAGATATTAATGTCGTGTGAGGAAATGGGGGCTCAGAAATCAGCCACAGAAATTGCTAGTGGCCATAAATGAATTAAAATTCAGATCACATAATAAATAATTTAATGCCACTTACCCACATGATACTGACAATGGATAGATTTTTAGATAGGTGATAAACAGATAGTAAAATGACTTTATACGTCTATAGCAGTCCAAGATAATGGTATAAGGAAAGTTAAATGAAGAAAATGGTAGCTCCATTAATATTCCACATAACAGCTAGTTTTGAAATTAAAAATATATATATGATGGTGTTGTGTAAAAGAAATCACCAGGCATTGCATGTAGATTGTCTCCTTTAATCGTCATAATCAACCTAGCATTTAGGTATTATTACCTCCCTCATACAAATTAGAAAATTGGGAACCAGAGAAATTGAATGACACATCCAGCATCATTCACTTCTTTAGAAGTTGAAGAAGCAAGTAAAACCTAACTTTTCACAACTCCATGGCCATGTCCGAACACCTCCCACGGAAGCTGAGATTCTGCAAGCCAGTTCTGCTGCTACTCTGATGGAAACACTCACCATGAATGCCTTCTGTTTGCTTTTATGAACTGTTTTTGAACTTGTCTCCATGTGGTAAGTGAATGAGTTACTGGAACATTTCCTTGTTTGACACTTTGTAGGTAATAAATAATTTTCTTCCAATAATTCCAAATGCAATGTTTTGAAGAGCTCAAAGCCATGTGTGGGCGTTTGCTGAAATCTCTCAATTACTTAATCATGTTCCCATGACTGAATACAAGAAGAAAACCTACTAGGTCAGATCAGTGGTCCATTCTGCCCAGTGTACAGCACTAATGCTGACACGAAAGGATCATTTGTCATTTGGGCTCCATAATGTCAACTTCAAAAGATTCAGCAACTGCCCAAGCAGGTCAAGCTTGTCCTAATTACAAATTGTAAGTCAGCCATTCATCATTTGAGCACAACCCTTTTAGAATGTTTTGGTATAAATTTATGCAGATTCTATTCATTTATGCATCTGTTAACTCAAAAACATTTATTGAGTGCCTTCTGTGTACCACAAAATTTCTAAGGTGTTGGATTGAGAGATGAATAAGACTCACTGTCCTTCAAAAGCCCAGGTAAACAGACAATTATTGATGGGCTATGATGGAGAATAGCAGGGGATATTATAGAATTGCAGTATGGGGGTTGTGTTTCCATGTTGGAGGGGAGTGCTTCTGGTAGCTACGGCCCCTTTATCCCAAGCTCCAGAATAACACATAAAAAGCAAATATGCCCTGAACACCCCTCGTGGAGCCAGGATCAGCTGACTCAGAGCCTGAAGCAAAGCCTCCCTTCCAAATTCAGTTTATATCAACCAAATGGTAGTGAAACCCCATGACCATGACGACAAATGCTTGCTGTTCATAAGCCTTTTGTTTGGGTTTGTTTTATTTTATTCAGCATGATTGCAACAATGCCTGACTGATACCAAATGTAAGGCCCTGGCACAGGAAAGATTCTCAATACATGGTAGATTCAACCGTTCTTATTCTTCTCCTGGCATCAAGAGTTTATTGAAAGTGGACTGTGTGTTTTAGCAAATCTGTGTCTACACCATGTTTAAACAAAATATTGTACTGTTCTGTCACCAAAAAGTACCTACGTCCACATCACAGGGAGGGAAACTGAGTCATGGAGAGTCACCATAGTGCCTAAACCCCATCTAAATATATAAGAAACACAAGGTGAAGTGCTGCCTGTGAGAACTATGCCTAACATAGTGGAAGGCATAGTGGAAGCTCAATATAAACATTTACTATTCTCTCAAAGGAGGAGAAGATACCTGGGAAGATGGAGAGGCCTGGCTGGGCTTCCACCTTAGACTCCGTGGACTGTGCTCTGGAGACAGGCCCAAATGTCAGGTACCAGAATGTAGACGAAAAAAGGTACCAAATGATTCTTAGGAGAACCTTTGCAACCATTACTGGGCAGCCAACCGAGTTTCTCTGTTGATGGCATCTATTCTGAACCCCAGCAAAAGGAGAAAGACAATTCCTGCAGCTCCCTCCTAGAGTCAGAAAGGGCCTGGTTTGATTTGGTCCTTTTCTTTACTTTTAAAAAGGGAGAAACTCAAACTGGTTGCAAGCACACTGCATCAAGGTGAACGGTCAGGTTTCCTTTCTTTGCAGAGTCCCGTGAAATGGCCTGGCACGGGAGCCTCTTGCCCTTTAACCATGTTATCTCCTCACAGGTTGAAAAAAAAAAAGGGCACCTGGACTTTTACACTTTTTACTCATGCTACAAGTATGTGCTGATCCCTGATTTTGTGGCAGCAAAGGATTTATGAACAGAATGTGGTTAAGGTTGTGAGGAGAAAAGAAAAGAAAATTAACCATCTATGGACGGCCAACAATGGCACTTCTTTTCTACATTTTACTTTAAATCCTCACGACAGTCCTATAGGGGAAGTAGAGTCTTTTATATTTTAAAAACTGAGCCAATTTAATCTCAAAATGGTGCCTTAAGCTGGGTTTTCGGGAGACATAAACTCTGCGGCAGAGATTTGCACGCAGCAAGTTTACTGGGAGGCGCATTTGGGAACCATGCCTGTGAGGAGGAGACAGAAGCAGGGCTGGGCGAAGGGAGAAAGGGAACCTTCACACAGTCCCCACAGAGGCCTCAGCTGATTCTACGAGGAGCTCTTAAATTGTCCCACACTGAGACAAGGAGCTGAGATAATTCAAGTTTTTACACAAATAGAATTATTTTATTAATTTCTTATTATGAATATTCAGGAGAGAAGAATGTCACTAATTTACTTTTTTTTGCTCACGCATGACTTCATTGATTCATTCATTCATTCACACTTAGGAGCCCCTACTAAGTGCTAGAAACTGTGCTGTATAAACCCTGAATATTAGTGAGGTATCCTTTTTGGCTTTTGAGGGCTTTATAGTCCAGCCTTGTGAATGTCTAAGTACATGGGGTTTTAAAAAAAAGTTTAAGAAAAAAATACCTATTTTAAATATTATATCAAATTAAAACAGGAAAAGATCTAATCTGTAGACAAATTTTCCCTTAAGGCTACAGGAAATCTTTGAGGGACAGGAAGACACTTGTATAGAGAACTTGGGTATTCTCTTCTCTCTTAAAAACCACTCTTTGTGGGTAGGAACTAATTAAAGACTATATTTTGCTGTCTCATCTCCTCTGTTTGATGGATTTGGCTCTGCACAAAGGCCAGAGTCTGCTTGGATTGCTTCTAAATTTGCCCTTGCATCAACTGCAATCTCTAGACTCCTCTCTCTGCCACAGGAAAAAAAAAAAAATGTAGTTACTATGAATAATAACCCCTTACATGAAGCAACTCCAAAGAAAGTAGATTGGAAAATAAAGACTGAGCTAAATAAAAATGTCATGATAGGTAAAAAGTCCTGTCAGTATTTTTCCACCGGTATCCTGAGCCCATTATCCATCAATATTTGGGGCCTACAGCAGACAATGTAATTAGCATGACACCATTTGCTGAGACCTCCACAGACGTGAAAAACTGCAGTTCTGGGTCCCGAGCATCCTTGTCAGCAGAACAATGTGAACTAAGTATATATAACTAGAAATACTTGCTAAAGACAAGCTAAGGTTTCAACCAGTTTGTAAAGAATATGATACACTAATAGCATGTTGACTTCTGAATCTATTGTTCTATCCAAGACGAAACTTGTGGGAACTACTACCACATATACTGGACCACCTTGCGCAATGACAGTAAAAAGAATAAGAATGATTTGGTGTTAATAGAAGAAGAAGGAGTTGACGTTTAAAGAAAGTTAAACTGTGGTTGAATTATGCTAATCTAATTTCTTTGACACATCCAAACCAACAAGCTTCATTACTAAAAGAGAGTAAAAGAAAAACCCACTGGAAACTAATAAGTGTGGCTCATTCATGAACTCATTCATTCATTCTAGGAATGGGGGATAAAGTGGTAAATACAAGAAAAAAGCTCTTCTTTCCATGGAGGTCACATTCTGATGGAAAATAAAAGATCAGTATCCAGTATAAACATAAAGAATGTAAATATAATATTGAAGACTGATAAAGGCTACAAAGAGATTAAGGTGCAGTAACTATATAAAATATAACGATGGGGTCAAAGATTTTAGATAGAATGATAAATACAGGCTTCTCAGAGCAGATATCATTTGAATGGGGAAGGAAGAGAAGAGAAGGAAGAGAAGGAGGCAAGGAGGGAGGGAGGGAGGGAGGAAGGCAGGGAAAAAGGAAGAAAGGAAGAAAAGGAGCCTTCTATGGGAGTCTGAGAGAGAGAGAGAGAGAGAGAGAGAGAGCACGCGAGCTCTCCAGGAAGAGGGAGCAGTTTAAAAGCCCTGAGGTGGGAAAAAGTTTGGCATAAATGTGAAAAGTCTGGCAAGCCAGTTTGCAGTCTCTTCACAAAGGTGTATGGTGTTCCAGAAGGAGGATTGCCTGTTCCTAATTTGCCCTAATCTGCCCCTTTTGGGAGGTCCAGGAGCTTAGAGAATAAGATGGAGAATGGCAAGAGGTATGCTTGGCGAAGCCAAACCATGATGTCATTGGAAAAGCAACGCACCTAAAGTTACATCCTGGTTTCTGACTCGAGTGTTGCCCCTCATGACAAGGTGATCCAAGGTGAGTCCCTGCTCCACTTAGAGCCGCACCCCTTTTCTACAAAATGAGGGAGCTGAACTTGATGGTTCCCAAGGCTCCTTCCCACCACGCTGTTCATGAATCTGTGAACCCATTTTTTAAGTGCAATTTAAATCAAGAACCTTAAAACTTAAGGCCTTGGCGATGCTGGTGGATAATCTTATCGTGTGATGTTTGCTTTTGTTTGTTTAGGCTAAAATAATTAAGTCAATTATCTTTTACACAATAGACAGCAAGCAACTTTTGAGTGAGATGAGTAAGGGAATTTGGAGACCAAACGTGATGGAGAAGGACGATAGAGGGTGGGTGTGGGTCTGTTGCCCTGGATAGAGAACACCTGGCCTCGTTTGCACCAGGTGATGGCTGACTACATGGGTTTTCTGGATTTTAAAGATTTAGCTTGTTGTTCTTAGGAACCAATTACAGATTGTCAGGAATTTTTTAATAAGGCAGATAATTGGATAAGATGCAGTTAGAGCATCCACTGAATGATGAACATGTCTACATTTTCAGAGTACTAAAGAAATATATTTGCATTTAATTTAATTATCCAGATTAGAGGGGAGGTAACCTCTTCATTCTACAAATGAGCAAGTAGAAGCTGAAAGCAGCTAAGGTAATACCTTAATATTGTTAATTTCCAGCAAAGCCAGGACTAGAATCAGGTTTCCTGATTACAAATCCTGTACTCTCAGATGTGTGTAATTGAATGATATTATAAATATATTTAATTCACAAAGCCCTGGTTTCTTTTGTACCAACAAGACTTCTATTAGCCCAAATAGTCCCTTTACGTGAATTAGCAAAAATAAATAAGAAAAGCAGCCCCACGCCAGGGTACATGGCTTTGTCAGCCTACGTTGGTTAGATTGCGGCCCTCCTTCACCCCACCCTGGCAGCCTAGTTGTGCAGTATAAAACCTGTGCAGTTCATACATGGCAGCCTTGACACTGATCCACCAATCGCCTTTTGCCCATTTGAGGATATGGTGGATTTTATGTTTTAAGACAAAATAAAAAGAGGAAAAGAAAAATATTTAAAATATTACTTACATTTGCTTTGTGCTTTCCTATGTACTGAACTACTGTCTTTCATAATATTTCAGTTGGTCAGAGGTGCAATCTTGAGAGACAGAACAGAGAAAGCGTTCGTGCCCCTATTCAGTTGTTTAGGAAGTGAAGATTCAAAGAGACAAAATGACTTCTCCATGTCCGCACAGTCAGTAATTGGGGGAAATTGATCTTGATCCCAGAGCTTCTGATGCCAAATCCAATCCCTTTTTTTCCTTATTTTGGTAGAGAAACTTAAACCTATTAATTTTATTTTTCTGAATCCTGGACAAGGGATTAAAGTGGATACCTTGGGGAAGAAGTTAAAATGTGAGCTGCAATGGAGTTCTGTGGTGATCTACGGATTGCATTTTTCTGAATCTTGTCCTTCTTCAGGTTGAACGGGTTAGTGGTTCCCACACATGAACTGCTACATTCAGGAAAGGAGGTTAGAATCAGCTGCAAACTCTTTCTTGCCTATGTGGGGCTCAGACCTGTCCAAGGGCAGGGAAAATGATGTTACTTATAAAACACGTAGGTGCAATTGAAAAACAAAACCAATTATGTTAATTAAGGGTTGGAACACAATGAAAGAGTTTTAAAAGTTATAATAATTTTACCAAAATAAACTGTTACATTTAAGAAACAAAACTCCCTCATACTCAGTATTGTGTTTACAGTGCCATGTACAAAAACATTGGCTAACAGCCCATTTTTACCTTTGAGCTCTTTGTGTTGGCATTATGGAGAGGGCCAGAGACATATGCCATGCACTTGAGCTCCCAAGTGGTGGGCAGATGATCAGGACAATGCATCTCAGCGTTAAAAAAAGTGGGAGGAGACACTCAGGTTCAAACAGAGAATTGCTATGTGCAGATTCACTTTGTAACAGAGTAGCTTATGTCAGCACAAAATTTTGTCTAATTTATGTTCCATTATATTAGGAAGTGTTTACATTCGAGAATTGTAAACAAGCCTCTAGTTGACCTGCAAGTATTGTTAAAATTTGTTGGCCTAACTTGAATGGCTCCAGTCCTACCACTAACCATTCATTGCTGGGGCATCTGTGCAGGCTTTGAGTTCTAAGCCCTGTCTCAGCATGCAGGACTACTCAGTGTGCATTTACTGCTCCTTTAGGATTGGCCTCTGGGAATGAATATTTAGGAACTCCCTGTACTTCCTGGGCCTACCTTCACTGGAAACCCAGATTCTGGGTTCATCTCATCTCTGTACCTTGTGATCAGAGCCCAGCCTCACCCCCACACGGCTAAGGCTGTCCTCAAGTGCCCTGCAGAAGACACTGTTGCCATTCTGAGGAACAGTCACTGAGACCTTTGAAAAAAGCGCAAATGAGCTAGAAAAGCTATAGGTTTCTTTTGGAGACAAATTCAGCTATTAAAATGATAAAACATGTTAAATAAAACAGTAAAAACATTTAAGAGAACTTCTATTAGCTAGATTTATTTTTGGAAGAATATTCTCTCTCTTTTCTATTAAACCATTGAAAATCACTGTTTTTTGACTAGAGCAAAAGTTGAACTACCAGTGTGTAAGCATAAATGTATGACTGTGTTTTCTTTATGGTCATTTTGTGAATAAGAAACAATAGACTTTCGTTGCTCTTCTGCAGACTCCAGGAACAACTAAGGTCAGCATTTCTCCAAATGAGTTGAGCTGACATATTTGAGCAAGACTACAATAACCCTTTAGTTGTTATTGGTGATACTTAAGAATGGTGATTAATAAAGGCCGGGCGCGGTGGCTCACGCCTGTAATCCTAGCACTCTGGGAGGCCGAGGTGGGCGGATCGTTTGAGCTCAGGAGTTCAAGACCAGCCTGAGCAAGAGCGAGACCCCATCTCTACTAAAAATAGAAAGAAATTATATGGACAGCTAAAAATATATATAGAAAAAATTAGCCGAGCATGGTGGTGCATGCCTGTAGTCCCAGCTACTCGGGAGGCTGAGACAGGAGGATCGCTTGAGCTCAGGAGTTTGAGGTTGCTGTGAGCTAGGCTGACGCCACGGCACTCACTCTAGCCTGGGCAACAGAGTGAGACTCTGTCTCAAAAAAAAAAAAAAAAAAGAAAAGAAAAAAAAGAAAAAAAAAAAAGAATGGTGATTAATGTATTGAAGTGCATGGGAGATTTTTTCTTTAAAATTCAATATGCTTCATGTTGGCCATGTATAAACTTTCTTTTGCAAAGGAAAGATCTAAAGAGGGCACACGGCTCATCCCTACGACACTTGTGGTTTGAGTCTAGTTCATCTAAATGGGAAGCCAAGTTATCTAGTGTAGTCCACTAGCCTTGTTCTATTTGGCAAGTGCAATTCTTAATTTTTTTTGCAAATGCAATTCTTTTGAGCAATACTTGAATTTTTGGATAATTCGCCTGCTGATATAAATAAGTACATTGCAGCCCACTGTCTTTGACTGGTAGGCTTGTAGTCTTAATAACAATGACAGTCCATCAACCTTAATGAGCCACTTAACTACAAAGCAACTACATTCTCAAGATCAAACCTCATCATTTGGGAAGTAGAGAGCCAGGGCATGCTGCGGGGACAAAGAACTGGGTTACCTATTGGTTCCACTGATGGTATGATAATATTTCTGAAGAAAGCAAACACTGTCAGAACAATTTTATAAAGCAAATGTACACAGTATGCCTGCATTTTTAACCATAAAGTAAAGGCTGAGGGAACAGATCTGGAATCATATTACCTGAGCTCAAATCCTGGTCTCACCACTTCCAAACTGCGTGATGTTGAATAAAGTGTGCTGTGAGCTTCCATTTCCTCTGTAAAATAGAGACTAGAACTTGTCCTAGGCTTGACAGAGATTAAAATAAATTACATTTTCTAGCACATTTTCTCTCATTCAATAATATTAGCTGTGAAAATTTTCTCTAACTTAGAAGAATGAAAATAGACATGCTAAAGTCACTCAAGAAAACTGATAAAAATGCTATCCCGCTGATTAACACCCAAATTTCTGATTTATAAAACACTTGTTGAAGATAGCTGGGACAAGAAGGAAAAAGTGTGGTTTTACAATCAGAAGACCTGAATTTGAATTTTACCTTGTGTAATCTTAAGCAAGTTGTTTATCTTCTCTCTATGTCTTCCTAAATAGGCAATGGCTGTGCCTGCCTCATACTGTTACAGTATGTAACATGATAATATCATGTTAAGAGACTAATGAAAGCATGTATGCAAATTAACTAACATTGCCCATCCAAGGAATGGAGAAGGTGCTACGTAAATATTAATGTCCTCACCCTCTTTTTCTTTCTCTTAGACTCACATATCACAGTTTTTAATTAATCTAAACTGGTGATTTGAGCAACATTTTCTCAGTGCAATTTTAGGTCAAGACCATTTGGTCCTAACACTAGTTCAATGAGCCCCTATTTAAAGTGCTTAGATTGTATAGATTAGATACATTTTCATCACAAAGTAGCTTCAAACACCATCAGCAGAGGAAACTCTCAGAATTTGGTTCAGCTTCATGCTTAGGTGCATTTCATGTGTCTAACCCGGCTGTTGGCTCATTGGAATAGCACCAAATTTCACATTTTACATTCATGGCCTTGAAAGAGAGTGGCTGAGAAATAGTTTGTGAATCTGAGTCATCTTCTCCAGACTCCAGGCCTGTCTGGAGAAAACATCGCCCCCTTTTTATTGGAAACACCTGAAGCTCTAACTTGTTATTGAGCAAGGTTCTCACCCATCGAATCCAACCTCTCTTCCTCTTCAGTCACACCGTCCTCGGGGAACTAACCGACGATGTCTAGTCAAATTAAATGGACCAACCAGAGATTTTATTTTGCCTCCTGTTTTGCTATATTTTAATAAGGTAAAATGGTGACTAATGTGTTCCAGTTTCAGGCTGGGACAAGATAACCCTTCCCAGAAAGCTGGTTCACTTTTTTCAAAGACAGAACTGTGCTGTGCAGTTGAAAGATCAGTTAGGGATTTCCATTTTGGTCGGAAGTCTGGTAAATGTATGCTAATTTTCAAATACAGGGTTGACTTGGACTTCCCTAGTGTAAGGAGATTCTGTTTAGAAGTCAATGGAAAATCAATTCCTTGCTGATTTAAAAAATAATGCACTCACTTATTTTAAAAGTGAAAGAGAGCCGGAAATCAGACTTCCTTTTAAACTTGAACTTATCAGGCCACAAGAGCTTCCTTAGCAAAATGTTTTTCTTTTCTATTGCATACAGTGTAAAGCAAATGCTTGACATCAAGACCAGACCAGCATGAATGTTGTAATTAAATGTCATGATATTTCTATTCGGCATTCAGAAAATGGTTTGCATCCCCCAGGAAAGCGTTAGAGCAGCTTTTCTACTGCTCCAGTTCCGGAATGTTTTTCCTCAAGAAAGTTCACTGTAAAGGTCTGGTTTTCAGATTACCTTACTAAACTAGCTTTAGAATAAGCCTGAATACATTTAAGGTGCTGAGTTACTTAAGCATTTCTACTATGGATGCGTGCTATAAAGAATTAGACAGTAAAATAGTGATACTGCATACAGTGTGTGTTACTAGATGCTTCACAAAGTGTGCCACAAGAGTCATCATTATGACAAGTGCCTTTTGTTGTTCATTTTTATTTTGATTTCTTCATCACAGCAATTCAGATTCATATGCAGCTAATGTTTGTAGGCTCTTACTGTGTGCCAAGCACTGTGACTGGCATTTCATCTGTTATCTCATGTAATCCTTGCAATGGTTCTTGAGGCATGCCTTACTATTTCCATGAGCTTCAGAGGTTCCAATGACTTACTCAAGCTCAGTCAATTGTGGGCGGCCGGGACACTCACTTAAAAAATGGCAGAGCCAGAGTTTGAACCAAATTTTCTCAAGCTAGGCAGTGGTTGTACTTTGCCAAATCTGCGTTCAGTAGAACACAGTCCTATTGCAAAAAGAAACCAGAAAACAGCCCAAAAGTTCTGCAGTCAAAGAAATCTGGGAAGCATGGAATAATAGTTAAATGATATCTTATAGGATTTTCTTAGAACTAAGAACAAGATTTCATGTGTCAAGAAGAGCCTAAGGTTGGATTATGTCCCAAACATTTTATCAATGAAATCCCTTTTATAAGGAGCCATTCTTAAGAATCAACATATGTAGGGAGATGTTCTGACATATTCTGACCTTTCCATTGTGTACTATTTTCTGAACTGTTTATAATATCTAAGAGAGTGGCAAAGCTCCTTTTGGTTCATTCCACAGTCCTACTGTTGAAGTTATTTAAAACACACCTGGGAAAACATGGCCTATACCCACGAAGCCATTACAAGCTCACAGAGGGTAGATCATTCTAAGTTTAGTTCAAGCATTTCTATTTATCCAAAAGCATTTCTAGGATCCTTTACCTAAAAGCATGGATTTGGAAATGTCCTATGTAGTGAGTGTCAGACTCCATCTTCTAAGAATGTAGGTTCTAGGAGCTGCAAAGGGACTTTTTATGTTTCATTGTGTGATTCTCTGGTGGAACTTTACAGGCATCAAAATTCTGGGAAACAATAAACATTTGTCCTCAAAAGGATCTTTTCCTTTTGAATATGTGTCTGAAGAAGCATAACTTCTCAATGAGTTCATTCAGTCCTAAATCATCTGGGAAGGAATCGAGAGAAAGGAGATTGAAGAATAAACAGTTTCTAGATATGACATATGATAGAACCCATCGAACTGAAGCAAAACTTCCTAAATCTTAGATATCCTGTGTTTCCCACAAACAAACCCACAACTTTGGCTGGTTAATGTGGATGTACAGATGTGATGGGAACTGGAAGTCATGGGGGAGGGGGCAATCTCTTTATCCGTTAACTGTTGTTAACAGAAAATGTACAATGTGAGACAAAGAAGGTGAAGAATGACTAATTCCCTCACTTTAGGTTATTGTACCCACTCTCTGAAGATGTCACTGCAGCTGTACTTGTTTCCCATGTGTGAACGTGGCTAGAATTCTTGATGCAACCGAAGTTCCTTCACACCAAGGGTATAGTAAGTCTGTCTTCTGTATAATGTCTGTATGAGCAATGGGTAGTTCTTTTGTCCTGGTAGCTGCTGGGCTACAACCCCATTCATTGCCAACTCTCTGCAGCTATTGGTCTACACTCTCAGCCTCTTCCTTTCCATCAGTCACCTCAACACCCAGGGCACACCACTTGGGATCACATCCCTCTCTGTTCTAGCAAATGTGGCCACCATCTCTGTGAGTTGACTGCCAATTCAGCTTTTGTTGTTAACACATTTCAAGTTTTGGGATATGTTGACACACATATACACACATGTAGCCACATGCAAATACATTCCTAGGTATATATCTTAACACATGTAGTATACTATATGCCTATATGTACATAGTTACATGACTTCATTTATCCATCATCTTCCATGAATGTGGGTGTAGGTAGAGAACACTAGATTTATTCTGGTCATACCATCATAGCAAGCATTTGACTTAACTTCTCCAGGTGACAAATTCCTCATTTGGAAAATGAGGATGATAATGATTACCTCACTGTGTAATTGTGATACTGTCCATTTAAAACATTTTTCAAATTATGAAAAGCAATCAATTTGTGCTATCTTATTCATTGATTGAGTCAACACAAATATGTTTGAATCTACTATGTGAGAACACTAGGCAAGGTCCAGGTGCCCAAGTAAATAATGTCTTGCCTACCCACAAGGACATCACGTCCATTATAGAAGTACATCATGCAGCAATACTTATTTGATGACTCCTTAGTAGCATTTAATCACATCCTTCTTCTTGAAACTCTTTTCCCTTATATTCAATGAAAACATACTTTAGGTATATCTTCTCTCTTTCTATTTTTTCCCCTTCAATTGCTTTGGCCAACTGAGTCCTCTACACAATTTCTAAATGTTGGTGTTCCTGAGGTCTTAATCTCAAGCCCAAGCCAATGCATGACTTATACTCTCTTGTGCACTAACTTATCCATTGACTTTAAAGTTTATCTCAATGTCAAGACCTCCAAATTATTTTTTCCCCAGCCCAAAGTGTGATTTCTTAAATTCAAGATTATTAATATTCATATAACTAACTGGCTTTCAAACTAAACATGTCCATATTTGAAATCTTGATTTGCCTTTTTAAATCTGTTACTACCCTTGCTTTTCTTACTGATAAATGTTACCTCCATTCACCCAGGTGAACAGGCCAAACACTGGCCATCAATATTTGTCACTTTGACAATATATCCTTTCAAAGTGTATCGTGAATCTCCCCACCTCCACTGTCACCATATTAGTAAAATCCACCAGCATCATTCACATGAATCGTGGCAATAATTTTCTAATTGATATCCCAGAGTCATCTTTCTCCAACAAAGACATACTTCCTTGCTGAAAACTCTTCAATACCAGCTGTTCAGTTTGTCATAAAAAAAAAAAAAAAAAAAAATTTCTTTACATAGTGTACTAGGCTAGGGTGACCTGATTTCTTACCAGTCACATTTGAGGTCACCCCCTTGCTGCATCCAATTACTTTAACCTTCTTTTGGGTCTACAGACACACAAGCATTCCCCTGCCTCAGGATCTTGCATTTGCCACAAACAATTTTGACACCTTCTCCCATCCACTCCTTCTCCACTTCACTAAGACTGCTCACACATCCAGGTTCAGCTTGATGTCACTTCTTCATTTAGCAGTTAGCCTGGCCTGACTCATCTATGTAAAGGAAATTGCCTCTGTTATTTTCTCTCCTGTGAGCCTGTACTGTCTTGTCGTGGTGCTTATAATGATTATAATTTTGTATTTATAGTTATATCCTTATTGTTTATCTTCCCTACTTGAGAACACATTCTATGAGGAAAGAGATTGGGATGTTTACATTCCTGAATATCCATCCCTTAGTACAGTACCTGGCAAATAGCAGACATTTAGAACATACATATAGAATAAATTATTTAAATAATAATAAATGTTTTTGTCACTCAGGTAATTGAAGCTTGACCACTTAAATAACAATTTATAAGTAAAATATTTTGGAAGACAATTTTTATCATTTACCTGACTTCTTATATTGAAGAAATAAAACAACATCATTTTTTCTTGATGATCTAGTTATCCAAAGATCAAAGGATTAAAAAATTTAATGCATACAAGACTTACGTTTAAGGTCAAAAGCCAACTGCATTGGCATAAGTTGCAGAAATTTGGCTTTATAAGTTAAGGAGAACATACCTCAGGGGTTTTAGTTTGACTCTAAATTCAAAATGAGTCAATAGCAGAATATGGCTGATAGACATAAACACAGGCTGTATTAGCAGAGCTATAGATTCTAAAATAAGATAGGTGAAAGTTGAGCTCTGATCTATGCCTGTTTTTCTAATATTTATCGCAGGGCACCAACATTGAAGAGACACATAGAAAAACTGCAGGGTATCACAGGAAGACAACTAAATGCAGAGAGGCCATCTTATTGTTTTCATGAGTCTTCTGTGCTGTCTCATGTTGGTATTCTATACAACTCTGAGTCCAGCTGACATCTCCTGTCATCGGACATTTGTAGACTCTTAGGCAAATTTCTATATTCTTACTGTTCCAAGGACCTATTATTAGTCACTGATTTCCCAAACCTATATTGCTTTCTCAGACCTCTCCCTGAACTTCAGATGTTCAAAGCTCTGCTGAATCTCTCTCCCTGGTTATCTCCCTGGTTTGAGGTACCTCAAACTTAAGCCAGTACCTCTCCCTAAATGTAATGTTTCATTCTTAGTAGTACCACCCACCCGCCTCCAAATCAAACACTGAAGAGATTCTTGTCTTAGTCCATTTGTGCTGCTATAAAAAACACCACACACTGGGTACTTTATTAAGAGTAGATTTATTTCTCACAGATCTGGAGGCTGGGAAGTCCAAGATCAAGGTGCTGGTGGGTTCAATGTCTGGTGAGGGACAGGTCTCTGCTTCCAAGATGGTGCCTTAAACACTGTGTCCTCACATGGCAGAAGGCAGAAGGGTAAAAAAGGGCCTATCTAATTTCTTCCAGCCCTTTCAGAGGCACTAATTCCATCCATTAAGGTGGAGCCCTCAATGCCTAGTAACCTCCTAAAGTCTCTACTTCTTACTAGTGCTGCATTGGAGATTAAGTTCCAACATGAATTTTGGAGGAGACATAAACATTCAAACCATAGCAATATCTTAACTTCTTCATCCTCAGTTGCCAGACCAACTGAAGTGATTACAGTGTTTTTCCATTCTTTGAGATCAACCGTCTCTAATGCCAGCTCTCTCACTCACCTACAGGTTGCAGAGGCTTAGAAAAGCAGAGGATTAAGTTGCCTGGTTTTTCCAGAAAAGAACAAGTAATTAGAATGTAAATGGGGCTCTCTGGGTCCTCCCATGGATGTATAGTACAGCTTTAAACAATTAATTTAGTTATGTGCATTTTGTCTGATTAATTGTGATTTCTATTAGACCAACCTATTCCACACCACCATGCTTTGCTTATTCTGTTCCCTCTACCTGTAAAGCACTCCCTATCCTCACTAATTCTCTTTGCATAGAGTAGAGAGTTCCCACTTATATGTTAAGTCTCACCCAAGGCCATTTTCTCCAAGGATGTCTTCTCTAGTTGTTCAGGCTGGGCTAAGCCTTCTTCATGGTGGCTGCCTAGCTCCCTGGTCCTGCAGCTGTCCTGACATGTATGAAGCTATGTTCTGATGGTTTGCATAACCTGAATGACTCCAAAACATCAAGCCTTAATATGGAATTAAAATGTCATGAGTAACTGTTCCACATTCTAGGGAAATCCCAGGGCCCTCTCAATGTTTCCAAGGATTCTGAGAAGGTAGGGGAGCGTATTACATTTTCTTTGTTCCATCTCACTCTGAACCTACACTCCTTTGTATTGTTGATTCCAAACCACTAACATGAGCTGCTTACCTTCCCAAAGATGCTTCATATACTCAAGTCTCAGTTTTCTCATCTGTAAAAGGAAAAGTGATGGGACTTTTCTTTGGATTGTTGTGAGGTTTGAATGCATTATTGCCTATAAGGCACTTAGCATAGTGCCTGGTACCTAGGAAAAGATCAATAAATGTAGGTTGCTCTTGTTACTATCAACATAATGCACAGGTAAGAGTTGTTTTGTTTTGATAGACTTTATTTTTCAGATTAGCTTTTGATTCACAGCAAAATTGAGCAGAAGGTGCAAATTTCCCATGTGTCTCCTGCCCCCACGCTGGCCTAGCCTCTCTCATTGTCAACATTCCCCACCAGAGTGGCACATTCGTTACAATGGATGAAACTACATTGATACATCATTAACACCTAGAATCCACAGCTTACATTAGAATTTGTCTTGGTGCTGTAATGTATGGGTTTGGACAGATTTATAATGACATATATACACCATTATTGTATCACAGAGAATAGTTTCATTGCCCTAAACATCATTTGCTCTTTGCCTATTCATCCCTCCCTCCCCTGACCCCTGGCAAACACTGATCTTTTTATTATCTTCATAGTTTTGCCTTTTCTAGGATGTCAGATACAGTCACCTCTTGAACAACATAGGTTTGAGCTTCATGGATCCACTTATGCACAGACTTTTTTTAAATAAATGTATAGGAAAATTTGGAGAAATTTGTGACAATTTGAAAAAGTCACAGACAAAACGGATATAGCCTAAGAAAAAGCCTCTGTGTTTCTGTAACTGAAGATTTAATGAAGATCTACTATAACAGGCTATGGTCCCACTAGATGATATATCTTAAAAATTAAGAAAAAGTTAGGTATGTCATTAATTCATAACATATATGTAGATACTAGTCTATCACTAACCGCCCTAAAATGTATACAAATCTACCGTAAAAAGTTAAAATTTATCAAAATTTACACAAATAAATGCAGACTGTACATGGTGCCATTCGCATTGGGAGATATGTAAACAAAGGTAAAGATGCAGTTTTAAATCATAACCACATAAAATTAACTATAGTCCATACTGTACTTCTATATTCATTTTGTAGCCATCTCCTGTTGCTACTGCAGCAAGCTCAAGCATTGTGAGTATCCACTTAAAACTCTCCGTGATGCTCAGCATCTCCATGTGAGCAGTTTGCCTCTCAGTAAATTGCAAATCTCAGTAAAAAGTGATCTTGATCTCTCACTTATTTTTCATCATGTCTAGTGCTTGCTTTAGTTTTCATCATGTGTAGTGCAATACCGTAAACTTTGAAAAACACCTAAGGACCCATATGAAATGCCACTGGTGATGCTGGCAGTGCTCCCAAGAAGCAGAGAAAAGTCCTGAAAGAAAAAGTTGAATTACTTAATAGGTACCATAGATTGAGGTCTGCGGCTGAGGTTGCCCACCATTTCAGACAGATGATTCATCTTATAAACAGACAACATACACATATGGTATCAATAAATACAGCACAGCACTGTATGTGTATTTTCTCTTCCTTATGATCTTAATATTTTCTCTAGCTTATTTTACTGTAAGAATACAGTATATAATACATATGACATACAAAATATGTATTAACAGATTGTTTATGTTATCCATAAGGCTTCCAGTAAACTGCAGGCTATGAGGTAAGTTTTTAGGGCGTCTACTCCCACATTGTTCAAGGGTCAGCTGTAGTTTGACTGTGCAGACTCTTCAGATTTGCCTCTTTCACTTGGTAATATGCATTTACTTTTCCTCTGTCTTTTCATAGCTTGTTAGCTCATTTGTTTTGAGTGCTGAGTATATTCCATTGTCTGGATATACCGGATTATTTACATCATTTTTGAATCATGGTTTTCCTCCACTTGACTCAGGTCAAATTATTAATCTGGAATCATGACTTTTCACATAACTAGAAAATATGTTTTCTCCTAAGGTAAAGCGAACTCCACAGGCTGCTGCTTGTCCTCCCCACCCTCTATTTCTCCCTCCTTTCCTTGTTCTCCCCCTCCTCCTTCCTCCTACCCTCCCCTCTTTCTTCTCATCCTACTTCTTGTGGCAGAGTTTTGTGGTCTATCTTTCCTGCTAGATTTCAGACTTTTTGAGAGCAGGAGTTATGACTTATTCATCTAGTGTGACCTTAGCTTGTTACTGTGGATCTTCATTAAATCTTTTTTTTTTTTTTTTTTTTTTTTTTTTGTTGAGACAGAGTCTCACTTTGTTGCCCAGGCTAGAGTGAGTGCCGTGGCGTCAGCTTAGCTCACAGCAACCTCAGACTCCTGGGCTCAAGCGATCCTACTGCCTCAGCCTCCCGAGTAGCTGGGACTACAGGCATGCGCCACTATGCCCGGCTAATTTTTTCTATATAGATTTTTAGTTGTCCATATAATGTCTTTCTATTTTTAGTAGAGACGGGGTCTCGCTCAGGCTGGTCTCGAACTCCTGACCTTGAGCAATCCACCCGCCTCGGCCTCCCAGAGTGCTAGGATTACAGGCGTGAGCCACCGCGCCCGGCCTATTAAATCTTCTGTTACTGAAGCACAGAGGCTTTTTCTTAGCTGACCTTCCATTTCCTAAATGCATCCTGGATATTGCATTGACTTAGTAAGTAGCCTCCAGATACATATTTCTTTGTGATTATTTATTTGTGTGTGTGCACATTCGTGTGTATGTTTGTCTGTGTGTGTGTGTTAAAAATAGCAATGATATCTAGCATCATTAGGGAAACTGCATTACTTCATGTAAGTACTACAAACAAACTATGAGTTATGTATTATTATCATCTCCATTCTACAAAGAAAACCGAGGCTCAGAAAGTTTAGGTCATTTGATTAATTTTAAAATAATCATTAAACACATTAAGTCATGAATTAAATCAAGACAACTTAACTCTGAACCTTGTGGTTTAGCTATTACACTGTACAGATAAATACATGCACTAGTTTTATCACAGAAGAGTGCGGCTAAAAGAAATTTGCAAAGTCCAATGTTTCTAAAGATACTATTAGAAAGGTCTTTTAGCCCATATCTAATACACAATAAGTTAATAAAATAAAAAGAAAACTATAATGAAAATTTAAAATCTTTTCTAGGAAACTAATCCTTGCTCTCAATCATTCTCTGAAAAATAAATCAGTAAATTAAACTCCATACCCAGACTCAGAAGAAAGAAGAAAATTACTCAAAAATGTCATTTTGTCATCTTTTTGCTTAGACACATAAAACTGCTTTGACACTATGATTTACAATGGAGAAAAGGAAAGATAACCATAAATCTTACTTTGCCTGTTCATTTACTGGAGCAGCAGCTACATTCTAGCCTTTTGCTGATTGGGTGGACTCAGTCAATGAGTCAGCTTCTAAAATCTGAACGGTAGTAAGCAAGTGATAATATAGGTTAGCAATTTCTGGTAATGTGCTTTGGAAATTAACTAAAATAAGAGGTCAAAGACAAGAGAAGAGGGATGAAACATCAAACACAGACACACAAAGTAGGCCAAATTCCTGATTTTGATAACATATGCCACATTGTGGACTTTAAAAGGTCTGTTGAGGATGTTTTTACATCTTAAAATTTCTTTGGTAAAAGTCAACATAAAGAAAGAAGAAGGGCGTCAGATATTTAGTGAATTAAACAAATAAAGAGAAATGACGGAATTTCTGGCCTCAGACCTGTCTCAGTCAGGGGAGCATGTGTCTTTCAAAAAGGCTTAAATGGACCATGACTATCCTCTACACCAACAATCTTTCTCCATTTTCCAAGATGCAATATGGTACCCACTAAAGAGCTTTACACTGGAATCTCAGCTGTACCATGGACTCCCTCTGTAGCTTGTGCAAGTGATTTCTCTAAGCTTTGCCTCTTGCAGGATTAAGGGGATCATATACAAGATATGCACAAAGCCCCTTGGGCAATGTTATTTTCCTTCTTGATCACTACAGGTGAAAAATATAAGATCCCTGTAGTAAGCGCCCTGTTGCCACCTCTTCTCTACCATTCAAAATTTTTGTTTCCTTCCAGTCACAAGTCTAGTCTAAAAGCCTTTCCATAAAGGGCCATTACTGTAATCTTCCTGGACTTACCTTTTCTCTCCAGCTAACATCTGTCCCTTCAATTTGATGATCAATCCATTCCTTCCATCCTTTCTACTACATTGAAACATTTCTCTTCAACTTCAAAAAACAAAACCAGCACCCTTAAGCTTCAAGCACTTTAAGGGTTTCCCATTGATTTTATAATAAAGTCATAGCTTACACTTCTAGCATTATTTTACATAAGCCTTCCACTCATTCTCAAACCCCAAATCACGGTGGCCTTTCCCATGCGAGAGTACACCAGCCTCTCTCCAACCTCATAGCCTTTGCACGTGCTGTTTCTTCTCCCTGAGCTGTACTCTTTCCACCCCCACTTAGTTAATTCCTATCACCCTTCAGTTCTCAAGGGTCAAGTCTGCTTATTCTGTGTCCTTATGGGCACCTACACCATGAGTTGCAAACACTCCTTGTGATCGTCATTCTATGGTGCTTCGATTAATGGCAATCTAATTAAACCATGTGAGCCTAAAGTGTGGGGAATCTTTGTTTCTACTCATCTTAGTAGAGACTAAGTTGTACACTGATCTTAGAGCTCTCCACTGTCTGGGAAAAAGGTGAAGTTGCACTTCCCTGCTCACTCCAAGTCAGGAGAGGCCATGGACTTGCTTTGGTCAATGCCAGGTAAGTGGACATGAGATGTACCACTTCACGTCACATGGCCAGTGCACAACTCACCATGTTTTCCTTCATTTTGCTATTGCCTATTGCTGTTGCCTTTATCTGACTCCAATCTCTGATCCCTACCAGTCCTCTCAGGACACTACTTAAGAACCAAGTTTATTCCAACTGTGACACAACAGTTATGGTCCAGGTGACACGAAAGAAGATAGACAAAACAGTAGCAAATTCAGTTCATAGCAAGCAATCAGAGCTATAGGTACAGGAATGAATAAGGAGAGTAAGAAGGCTGAGAGTTGATTTTTAGAAGATTGTTCTGGAGAGACCAAGAAGATTCAAGATGTGGGGTAAAGTGAGGACATGAAAAACAAAATAACATAAAAATTTTCTAAAAGACCTGTAAAAGGGTTAGTCTGATCAGCACTATCTCTCAAAGATAGATCAGTGCAATTGTGAAAAAGAATCACCCTTTCTACACAGAGCCACATTTCCAAGATGCCACATTGGACATCATAGAGCCCAGTAAATTCACGATGAGGAGATGCAAGAAAACAAATGACAGCAAAATCTGTGAAATATCCATCTGTCTCCCTGGGGGAATGAGCAGAAAATTTATGGAAAAGGAAGCCATCCCCTAAGGAGATAAGACATCAGGCTGGAGGGCCTTTGAGATGACACAGGATCCCAGAATGAGTAACAGGCAGGCCATCATGTCAGATTTAATGTGTGCTGTGGGGAGTGTGGAAGGAAAGGTGAAACAGAAAAAAATGATTACAGCTGAAAAGGTTAACAGATTGCAAATGGAGGAGTTTTTTTGTTCATGTTTTTAAGCTCTTTAGTGGAGCTTGAGTGAAAGTGAAATGTCATAGGCAGTAATATAAAAGACCCAACAAAACCTACAAATTCTATAGGGGTACGGGACCCAAGATGCAAATTACTCTCAAGGTTTGCCAAGAGCTCGGTCCATCATAATGACCAGGCAAATGGACTTCAGAGGGGGAAAAAATCCAAACAGGTACATTCTTAAGTGGATCTTTCATAATGTAAGGTTGCTATTAATATATACATTACTCATCTCATCCCTCCAAGATCTTCATATGCATGAGTCTGTGCATGATCTATCTACACGAGGCTGTGCATGATCTATCTACGCCTACTTTACTTATGTCACCTAGTGCCCCTAGCCTTCTGAGGCTGTATGATCCAGACACTGTAGTCTTACTCAGCTCCTTGGATTCAAGTTTCTTACATTAGAGTTGCTAATGTGGTTCCTCTCACTGCACCTTACCCATATCCCTCTAGATCATCTGTTCTCCCCAGGGGACATTTGGAAATGTCTGGAAACATTATTGTTGTCAAAACTGGGTGGAAGTGCTTATAGTATTTAGTAAATAAAGGCCAGTGATGTTGCTAAACATCCTACAATGCACAGAACAACTCTCCACAATAAAGAATTACCCATCCCTGAGTGTCAATAGTGCCAAGGTTGGGAAACTCTGCTGTAGGTTACTCTCCTAGTTAACTATCTTTCAGGTTTCTGCCTAATGGTCCCTGTTTCTGGGAAGCCTTCTTTGATCTCTGTGGTTAGTGTAGGTAGTTTAAGTCACCTTACTATCCTACTTTGTAGCAATTATCACAATCATAATTAATTCATTTTCTGTTTAAGTATGTATGTAACTCAGTCAAGGAACAGCTAGAAGGATATACAGAAAGAGGTTTATCTCATTGATAACTGAACAAGAAAATGATCAAATTCCAAAGGATAATGGAAACACTGTTATCATTTCCCTTACTCCATGTCCAGTCAGTTTTCAATAGATTCCCCCGTTCTACCTTCCTTTACTCTTTTCCCTAAAGTCCAGATTCATCAAGAACACCCCTTTCATTTACTCGCATTTCATTCTGAGGTTTCTTAAATCCAAGGCTCAAGTTGGCACTTTCAGTTTATCTCTGGACCTCACATTCTTCAGTGTAGAGAATTGGCATGTCCCACAAAGTCTTTTAAAAAATATTTTGCTAATAACAATCACCTCTCATAGATAATTTTGATGTATTTTCATGCCCCCCAAAACCCTACTTTAATAAGGATGAGAATTAAAAAAAACCAAGTCCAAACAACTACTTCCTGCCTGCCTATGGGGAAGAGGCAGACAAAGGAAGTTAAGAGGCAGAAAGAGTCCTCCTACCTGGAAGTCAACACATACCTTCAACCCCTACTCCCATGTACTAAAGGTTCTACCTCACTATTTCCCTACTTCCTTCCCTCACCCTAAATCACTTCCAACATTGCCTTATTGCCTTAGTCCTTTTGGGCTTCCATAAAAAAATACCACAGACTGGGAGGCTTATAAACAGAACTTTATTTCTCACAGCTCTGGAGACTAAGGCTGGGAAGTCCAAGAGCAAGGTGCCGGCAGATTCACGTCTGGGAGGGTCCTGCTTCTGCGTTCATACACGGCTGTATTTTCCATGTGCTCTCACGTGGAGGGAGGGGTGAGGGACTTTTTAGGGTCTCTTCTATAAGGACATTAATCTCTTTTATAAGGGTGCTTCTCTAAAGTCCCATACCAACCACCTCCCAAAAGCCCCACATCCAAAAATCTTACACCGAGTATTCAGTTTCAATGTATGAATTTGGGTGGGGATTGGGGGACCTAAACATTTAGTTCATAGCACTTATTTTAAGCCTTATCGTTTCTCATTGCTACATATCTTACTTACATGAACTTTCTCTAAGTTCACAATGTGGCTACTCTATCCCAGCATCTATTTATAATATACTGTAATGGATTTTTTCTCGTGCTTCTTCCTATGAAATTGTGAGCTCCTGGGGTTGAGGGACTATGTCTTGATTATCTTTATATGCCTAACGTATATTTAACTCCTAACATGAGCATAATGGTCATGTTTCCATTCTGAAAACATAAATATTTATTGGAGAGACTCACCCTGTTTTACAGCTGAGAATAATAATTTTACCCAAGTATATTACAGTGAGACTCTGATACATTTTGATATGTCCTTTAGTTGCAAATCTCCAAAGACAGTGATCTAAGTTTAGTACCAAAACCCAATTCATTCTTTGAACTGACATTCATAAAATTGGAAAAACAATTGACTAAAAATGATATGGAAAAATACTTAACCCCGTGAGTAATCAAATAAATGCTAACTTAAAGCAATTAAATAGAATTTTCACTTTTTTTAATAAAATGAGAGTATCTATGGTTGGCAAGAATGTGGGCACACAGACATTCTCATCTGTGTTTAAAGTGCTAAAACATCTTTTTAAAGCAATTCAGCGATAACTAGCAAGACACTTGAAAAACAACTGATACCAACAATAAGAATTGGTTTACTGTGAATTCAAAAATTAATTTAAAAGCATCATAACTCTTCCTCTTTCTCTTTCTCTTCTTTTTCCACTACCTTTTCCCTTCCCTTTCTTACTCTTATTGGTGGCATGACCAGGAAATAAGAAGATGGTAGGACTGGGACATAGCAGGGCTGACAAGGTGAGGGCAGGAAAACTAATGAAGAAATCCAATCCTCATGATAAACGTAGGGAATCAGGAAATCAATCTCCCTAAGCCAGCAACTGTCATGGTTTCAGGACAAGTCAGTGTTGTAAGCCCTTCAAACAGAAAGTCATCCAAAGAAATCACTGAGGATAGAGGTTAATTAAATACATAATTAGAATCTGATTTCTTGGAAAGACCTAGAGAGAGACTAAAAATAAATTTTTTTCATTTGCACTTTTTTGGTTGTTTGCTTTGCTTTGGATATTCTAATACCTTCAAATTTATCTTTAAAACCCCAACATAAGACCATTACTTGTAGCTGGGCATGGTGGTACATGCCTGTAATCTCAGCTACTCAGGAGGCTGAGGTGGGAGGATCACTTGAGCCCAGGAGTTGGAGACTTGCCTGGGCAGCATAGTGAGACCTTACCTCTATAACAAACAAACAAACAAAGACAATTATTTTTTTTTAAAATCCTCATTTTTTTACTCTTTAATAACTGCTGGAGACTATTCAGATTTTTTCTCAGGTTTTACACAATTATTGCCAGTTACTCTTCATCTCTTAGGCTCTTGATTCATTTAAACTGGACAGGCATGCATTAAGCACCTACTGTGTACAAGGCACTGTGCTAGGTAATAAGCATGCAAAAATGAGTGTAGCAGCATCCCTGTCCTTACAGAGCTCATGGCCCAGCAGGAGGGATTGGCATTTATGCAAATGGTGACAGTCAAATGGGAGACATGTCAGAGTTGGCTGAGATGCAAAATACCACGAGAGCACAGGGGAGGAAGCAATGTAGCACTGCCTGAAATGGCCCAGCACACCAAAAAAATGATGCCTGAACTTGGCCTTGACGGAATAGCAGTTTACCAAGTAGAACAGAAAAGGCACACAGAGAGATCCAGAAAGTGCCATGGAGAATTCCAAGACCAGTAAGAGGCTTCAAAAGCCTTATGTGAGTGTGCAGAGCACACAGGGACTTTGGGGTGAGGGTGGGACTTAGTGAACGCCATGCATCTCCTTTGCTTTATAGAGGCCACAGGGAAGATGCAGAAGCTTAAATGTGTTCAAGAAAGAACACTCAGGCAGCAACATGGAGGGAGGGAGAGCTGGAGCAGAGAGACAGAGGAGCAGCGGCATCAGACAAGAGGGGAGTGCAAAGGTCAAAGAAGAAAGCATGTAGGCCTAAGAGGAGCCTGGCACCAAGTACCAGCAGGAAGCCACTTCTGTGGAAAATCTTCCCAGATGCTCGGGGTACCTGAGTGAAGGGTCTTCTCCTCATTTCCCCCTTCATACGCATGGACCCTTCTCCTCCCACCCCCAGAAAACATGAAGAGGCATGAACAGAGCTGAAACAAGACGGTCTTGGATTCACAAAGGACAGGATGCTGAAGGGGAAGACCTAAAGGTAACACCAGATTTCTGGGTTTGGAAAGCAGTGCAGCTGGCGTTGACTTCCAGCAAGTGAATTGATTTCCTGTGCTGATTCTGTTTTAGTTTTTTAGAAAAAAAAAAAAAGAGTTTGTTTTAGTTTTCTTAGAAAAAAATTGTTTCCTTTTTCTAATTGATAATTGTATACCAATGTACAATTGATAAATTTATATATATTTATTGTGTACAACACAATGTTTTAAAATACGTATACATTGTAGAATTCCTAAATTGAACTAATTATGTATTACCTCATAAAGTTATTTTTGTGGTGAAAATACTTAAAATCTATTCTCTTAGCATTTTTCAAGACTATGATATGTTGTTATTAGCTGTAGTCATCATGCTGTAGAATAGATCTTTTGGACTTATACCTCCTATGTAGCTGAAATTTTGTGTCCTTTGATGAACATCTCTCTAACCTTCCCCTGACCACACCGTCTCAGCCTCTGGTAACCACCATTCTACTCTTAACTTCTATAAATTCAACTTTTTTGGATTCTACATATAATTGACATCTTGTGATATCTGTCTTTCTGTGCCTCGCTTATTTCACTTAATATGATGCCCTCTAGTTCTGTGCATGTTGTCGCCAATGACAGGATTTCCTTTTTTATGGCTGAATAGTATTCTACTGTGTATGTGTACCACATTCATCCATTGACAGACACTTAGGTTGATTCCATACCTTGGTTATTGTAAATAGTGCTACAATGAACATGGGAGTGCAGATACCTCTTCAACACACTTATTTCAGTTCTTTTTTGGATACATAAGATAGTTCTATTTTTAACTTTTTGAAGGCTCCTGTGGCTGATTCTAAGTTAGTAGGTGGAAATTAAGAACGAGGGCTTAATTTCTGTTCCTAGAGAAATGTTTCTAGTAGGAAGACTGTCACATGTAACGACTGGGGCCAGTGCTAAAGTAGCCCTGAGAGCTTGGGCATCAGATCAGGCAATGGGAATCTGACTCCAGCTTCTGTCCTTATCAGCTGTCATCTCCTGCATGCTCCCTAAACTGTGTGAGCCTCAAGCTCCTCATCTATATAATGGAGACATTACCCCACTACTGTTGCTGAAGGCACAAATGTCATTTAAAGCCCTTAATCCAATACTTGGCACGTGGTACACACAAAAAAAATACTGGTTGATTGAATTGACCAACAAATATTATAGTTTATACTACTTTGAAAATGGACATTTACCTTTTTTAGTGTCTCTAATACCCATATCTGATCCTCTGATCCACTGGACCCTATAATTGGAATCAGGCAAAAATATTTATCTCCACTTTTATTAATATAAATAAAGAGGCAGGTTCAGAGAGACTAAACATATAGCTTCTAAAGATTGCACAACAAATACAAAGTAAACCTGAGAATAGATTCCATACCTTCAGACGAGGTTTTAAATGCTTTATATTGTTTCACCCATCCATTGTTAGCTTCTTGCCTTCCACAAATATTTACTGAGTGTCTGTGATGAGTTAGTCCTTGTGGTAAATACCGTATTGTATGTCCTAAGGATGGAGGCTTAAATAGCTTGTGATCCTGCCCTATGTGTTTTGCCTTCCCCTCTCCACTTTTTAGCATGGGAAATGTGTTCTAGTCAACGCTCTCACTGGGACTAGTAGAGAGCCTGGCACAAAGTAAGTATGCATTAAATGGCTAGCATTAATAAATGTAATCATTGATGAATGGATAATTCTAATACAATCTATTCCATGACAACTGTCCCAAGAATTATGGGTACTGAGAAGGAGAGACCTCTACTCTGCAGAACCAGAGGTGTGCAATAATACATGGGCTTTGAAGTCAAAAAGACCAGTTTTAAATCCTAGCTCTGTGTGAATTTAGGCAGCACACACTTCAGTGAACTTTGGAATACACTTTATCTGAAGTTTATTTTGAACTTCAGTGTCTTTATCTGCAAAAAGCAGCCAATCATACTTGCCTTGGGAATTTGTTGTGGGGATTCAATGAGATGGCCAATTGAAAGCACCTGGCTTAGTAAGCCGGCACTTAGGAGGGGCCCAATCAGTAGTAGTGATTATACCTGTGCAAGGTTACAAGAGTCGGCATCGATTTGAGATTTAGCATGGTAGGTATGCAGCGAGACCATCACTCTAACCAGAATTATGGCTACAATATCCCACCAGGTCAAGCCACACTCTGAATGAACACAGGGTTTCTTCTCAGAGTGAGCGATCTTTTGCTGGCCTTTCCTTCCCCACTGTACTCTGGAAGTAGGAGCAAGTCCTGGCCTTACAGAACTGGTTCCTTTCCCTCTGGGTCTGAGTCATGCTGACTTGCACCAGTGCAACTTTGCCCATGTCATTAAAGCGCAGAGGTCTGCAGGCGCCACGGAAGTGAGCGCTAGCTTTTTATCCTTCTGACTACAAAGTCCAGAATCACACATAGAACAGAAATGTAAACACACTCTGCAAGCTTCTATTTGCTCTCAAATTGGCCGAAGTTTCCCACCCGTACACTCCCACCCTCCACCCTAAACCCCATAGACTGGAAATGCAAATGAGTGAAAGCTTCAATGGCTACTGATTCAAAGAGAAGCTTTGAGCTTGAAACCCAGGATTTTTAAAGATTATTTATAGCAATTTTAGCAAGAACTGGGATAAAAAAATCATTCTCTGTATAGTTTTGAAAAAGTATGAAAATGTTAATATTAATACAATAACTGAACCCAGAAATATAAAAGGACTAAAACCTATACATTCAATAAATAAAAATGGAAATAATATTAACAATCAATAATAGGAAAATGATTAAGTAAAATTGTGACACACGCATGTATTGGAATGTATGCAATCCCTAAAACAATGTTAGTTTTAGTGACATCAGAAAACATCTAAAATATGATATATTAAAGCAAAGATTAGAAAATTCTGCATATGGCATGATTCAAATTATTAAATATATGTAAGATATACCAAAAAGACTACTTCTATATGGAATTACAATACTTATTTTTAGTTATGCTCTCTATATGTTCACATTTATTAAAAAAATGCTTAAAATCATTTATATTGAAAAATGTTTTTAAAATGTATAGTATAACTAATTTTCAATCACCTTTGCCCTTAAAAGGGAGATAAAAGACAGATAGATTCAATAAGAACTTTGTTAATAAGTACTTACTTCATAAAGTTCTAGTCATGCCCACAGACATGAACTGGTTAAAGACTGGCAACAAAGGTGGCTGTGGCGAGGCAAGTGCCATCTTAGTTGCCAAATTTCTGGAGAACGGTGTCATACGGAGTTAAAAAAAATAGATAAATCTTGGATTGTGCTTTAGGAAATCAAAGTGTTAATCCTAACTCTGCCACTACCTGTTCATTAAACTTGACTAGTTTATTGACCCTCTCAGATTTTTAGGTTTTTCATTTGTAAAATGAGGGGAAATCATTTCTGTACATGTTCATTTGTTCACTTATTCAAGAAATATTTCTGGAGGGTCTACTATTGTGGACAGTGGGGACACATCAGTGGACAAAATAGATGAGTGTCTCTTGCCTTCAGGGAATTTATACTCTGGTGGGGGAAGATAAACCACAGGCAACTAACCAAATAAATACGTAAAATAATATCAGGTGTTACGAAGAAAGATGAAGCTGGGTAAGAAGAAAGGGAACAGCCTAAGAGGTCTGCCAGGAGGTGATTTGCAAGTAGATAACTAAAAGCAAGCCGTGCTGTTATCCGGAGGAGAGGATGTCCCAGGCAGAGGGAACAACTCGCCCAAAAGCCAGGAAGCAAGAGTATGGCTGAAGAGAGACTCGGGCAAAGCATGATGGAAATGAAAATCAATTCTTTGCCACTTCCGTTTAACCAAATAGAGTCCACAGGAGAAGCTGTCAACAAGCTCAAAATGCGCTGGGTGCACTTGAGCTCTAAAGTCCAAGGCCTTCGCACAGACAGTGCATTACAGAAACTTCCTCCGCCCCACAGCCATGCTTTGAAGGCCCGCTGTGCAACTATTAGCTGATCTCACTTAACAAACAGTGACGCAGTCACTGGGCCTGTTTGTGCCCAAACAGGTGATGATTTTCTCTCCACTGACTCCAGTCAAGGACTTTCCGCTTCCAGATTTCAGACTCCAGGTGACGTTGAGCACAGAGGGTCAGGTGGAGAGTGAACAGGTCACGCACAGGGCGGGTGGCATGATCTGTACTCAGCTCGCATTTCAAAGAGTCCACTTTTCCTCCCCCGTGTCAAGCACACAGTTAGTTTGAATGCTGCAGCGTAGGATGATTCATCAATTTCCAAACCCCTGGGAAAGGAAGCTATTGTTTAGATATTTTTAATATGTTTTACTAACCCCTACAGAGGTAACTATAGCTCAGGAAGATAAAACTGGGATGAAGTTAAGGACAAAAAAAGAAGCAATTACTGTCATCTATAATTATAAGCCTTATCATTTACTGTGCACTAACAGTTGCATTTCGAAGCAAACGCTATTAATTAGTGAAATAACAAGGCACTTTGTATTCGTCCCAATTCAGAAAAATTCAAACTACTTCAATCAGCCAAACATAGGGAACGCAGCTTAATTACTTTTTGGTATTTTAATAGATGGGGAAATTGAGGCATGGGAATTGAATGGGTCACGAAAAGAATTAAAGTAAAAGAAGTTTTAGTGAAAATGTCATAGACATCAGATTGTCACCAAGGATAGCCGTGCACTGGGATAACTTGTAGAGATGTGTCAGAGTAGAAAGTGGAGACAGAGACATGGAGCCAGGCAGATTAGGTTAACCGCTTGTTACCAACATCAGCTTTGGCGTGTGGTCTAATCTCTCTGAGCTGATTTCCCTATCCATAAAATGGGGCTGTCAGTCCCTGCCTGACATACATGATCGTTCTGCAGAATAAATGAGAAACCTATGTGCTTGCAAAGCAGACATGCTTCATCATGTGGATGGATGCTGCCCAGGAGAAGTGCTATTTCAGGAGGAGGAGGACCTGCATTAACCTAGAATGTGTGGGGCTAGAGGATTCTTTCTAAAAAAGAAAAACTTTTATGCAGGGACTACACAGCCAGAAGGAAATGAAAATCATCTTAAGGAAGCTGTTCAAAGTTTAGTTGGGCTTTCAGCCTGAGGCATGAGAAAGAATCCTAGCAGGTCCATTTTCCATAAGAAAAGACACAACTAGGAAGATGTGGAACAAAGTGGGCCATGCACCCAACCATCCAATGACTTGGTTCTGGAATGAAGTGATTTGCGAGAGCATGTGTAGGCCTACTTTTATGAAATGCTAGAGATTTGTGACATGGAGAAGTACTCGTGGCTAAAATGTTAGCTCGGTACGATTAGAACTTGTGGCATATATGTAAAAAATGGCATTCACAAATTCCTTTACGCACATTAGGAAAACACATAAACTGGACAAATATAAATAGCAAAAGTGTCCAGGAATGTTTTTCCATGTTAGTTTCCTTTTATTTTGTTTTGTTTTTAAATAGGGGTCAAGCAGTGTGAGGCAAAACAGAAGAGAAAATAATCATCACACTATAACATAAATCTGAGACACAATCTTATACAGGCTGTTTGCTTTTCAAACGTAAAGAAACGGAAGCTGTGAGAGGTTTAGTGGCTTCCCCCAGATTACAAGATGTAGACAGTATTTCATCGGGATCCAGACCAAGATCTTCCCTTCTAAGCACAGGGTCTTCTCACCCCATACAACATGGCTCATTGCAGATGCACCTTCCTGAGTCTCAGCCAGCTCCTCAAAGGACAGGAGGACTGTCATTTCTGAGTCTTAAGTTCAGACCACCCAAGATTCTCATCCCGGAGAGAAAGAAATGAAAAGCGATGCGACTGAGCAAAAGTAAGATGGTGTTTGGACTCAGATCTGTGAGCTCAGATAAGTCACTGAACTTCCCTGGGCATCAGTGTCCTCATCTGTTAAATGTAGGTGACAGAGGCTACCTCATTGGTTTGTTTGAGCATCAAATTTTTTTTTTTTTTTTTTTTTTTGAGACAGAGTCTTGCTCTGTTGCCCAGGCTAGAGTGTGCCATGGCGTCATCCTAGCTCACAGCAACCTCAAACTCCTGGGCTTAAGCGATCCTACTGCCTCAGCCTCCCTAGTAGCTGGGACTATAGGCATGTGCCACCATGCCTGGCTAATTTTTTCCATATATATTTTTTAGTTGGCCAGATAATTTCTTTCTATTTTTAGTAGTGACGGGGTCTCGCTCTTGCTCAGGCTGGTCTCGAACTCCTGACCTCGAGCGATCCACCCGCTTCGGCCTCCCAGAGTGCTAGGATTACAGGCATGAGCCACCTCTCCTGGCCTGAGCATCAGGCCTGAGCATCAAATTTTAAAAGAAAATTATATATGAAAGACATTGATGAAGAGGAAAACAATAAAGAAGAAAAATCCCTATTCTTTCTCCTTCTACTTCCCTTCCTTCTTTTCCTCAATGCTGTTGTTATTCTTAACAACTTATCCTCATTCAATGCAAGAAAATAGCCTCTCATTTCATCTAGAGCTTCATCACATATATTCACCTTGATTCTTTTTATTGGGTTCTGGAAGGATGAACACAGTAAAGACTGTCTAATATTGGCATCATCTTTCTTAAAGCAGCAGCCATCTTTGTGAGCAGCCTGAATGAAGGCAGAAAGCAGGACAGCAAGACGCTCTACATCTATCTCTGCTGATCACTTAACAGAAATGATGTAAAGATTCTGTGTTTTCCCCTTCTGCTGCTTGCCATGAACTATAATATTCTATTCTATTGCCTTGAATTACTTGTGATAAGGAGGGAGTGTTTGTTAAATATTATCTAGCTAGTAATACCCTATTTGTATAGGACACCTGCTATCCCAAGGTTTCACTTTACCCTATAAATATCTCATTATCTAAAAGACACATCCCAGTGCCATCAATCAACGGATTTCCTCTCCAGCCTCAGTTTCCAAAAGAGGCAGGGCTCTTTGGCTGTTTTTCTCTGGCCATAATCCTGCTCCTTGGAACATATTTTGTCCCAGGCCCAGAGGAGTTTATTTTTCTGTTGAGATCAGGGAGGCAATGAGGTCTAAAGCATTGGGCTAGGGGCAGGAGGTCCATGCTTTGACAGTGATTGTGGTAGTTATTATAATGATGACATTTTTGATCACCTGCCACATGGCTTGCAATTCTTATGTCTTAACTGATTTAGTCCTAACCAAAATACTGGTTAGAATATGATCTATATGGGTAACACAAGAACCAACTAAGAATGATATAAATAAAAGACAGTATCAGTAGCATACCTAAAACACTCTCAGTGGTAGGATGCTTCCAGGATGGGTCCACACCTTTGCATTCCACCCTCTTCAGCCTGCCGGATTTGCCCTCAGATTTTTCTCTTACTGAACACAAGGTGGCTGTTATAACTCGAGGCATCACATCCTCACATAATAATTTGTAAAATTAGAAAAGAGGAATGAATATCCCTTTTTAAGTATCTTTCCTAGAAGCCCCTCAGAGGACTTCCCTCCATGTCTCATTGACCCCATCCCAACTGAGTCATTCACAGGCAAGGGGGAAGAATTGCCACACCTGGCTTAAATTGGCCAGTGCATGAGGGCACGTGTACGTATCCATACATGCATGCTCACACACACACACACACACATACACACACAAACATAGTCCCCCATCCCATGGCTAGGGCTGAGGAGGGGCTCAGACTCCCTTAAAGCAAAAGAATGGCAATTAACTCATTATGATTTAGGTTTCATTAGCAAGGAAAAAGGGAAAAAATAACTGTCAGGTAAGTAGCTATCACTAGCCCAATCTCACATATGAAGAAGCAGAAAATAGTTATTAACCGCATCACTCAGGGTAAATTAACCATTGTGACAAAAAATGTAAAATTTTAGTGGCCTAATACAATAAAAGTTTATTATAGTGCAATGACAGTTGGGCATAGGAGAGCAGGGCTGTGATCCACATAGTCATTCAGGGACCCAGGCACTGTCTGTGGGTGAATGCCCCTCCCCCATGTCCTTGGACTTCTCCCATACACTTTGGGATAGAGAAAGAGCTGGATTGTCCAGGGAAAGCTCTGGGCCAGGCCTAAAAGTGGAGCATATCACTCAGCTCATACCCATTGGCTATAACTCAGCCCCCTGGCCACAGCCAACTGCAAGGGAGGCAGGGTGTCTAATGGTATGCTGAATAAGAAAGGGTAGCACCCTCCCATGGCCACAGAGCAGGTGGCCCAGGGGACAGGCCATGCCAAGTAGGTCTGAACGCATGGGTAGAGCCTCTTATCCTGATGATCCTCCTACCTGTGTTGCACTTTCAGCTACCAATTTGTTCAACTTTCCTATCAACATGTTTCCCACTGAAATCATTTATAGTAATACCTGCTCCTATAATGGGACCTAAACAGTCCTTTTGAAACTTATTCCAGATCTCGCCTTAGGTCTCAATTTCTTTGACCTCTCAGTGATACAATTTTATTGGCTCCCTGTTCTGGAAACACCATCTTTCCTCAGATCTCAGACATTACTCCTATCTTTCTGTTAGACCATTCTGTCCCATTGCTGACTCTATTTTCCCCTCCTCTCAAGCCCCAGTCCTCTTCCCTCTACCGCTCTTCTCGTGGAAAACATTGCTCATGATGACGACTCCATTGTGGCCTCTGTGTTAACTTCTGCAAAACGTACACAGTTACTCTGAGCCTCTCGCCTGACCACAGGCAGTAATTCAGATGTTAATTTTATTGCCATGACTACCATTACCTATATCCACACTACTATTGTTATTACTCCTACAAATATCTCAGCACATACCAGATATTATGATAAGTGCTTTCCTTATTTTATCTTTAAACCTCTCTAGAACCCTAGGAATTTGTTTTGCCTCCTGCCCCCCCCCCTTTTTTTTAGAAAAGAAAGCTGAGGTTTGGAGAGAAAAATAAAATGCTATTAAGTGACAGAACAAGAGTTCAAAACTTGACAGTCTAACTCCAAAACCAAAACTGTTAGCCCATCAGTGCAATTGCCTATGAAAGCTACAGAATTCTGAAAGCCACATGCTGTAAGTTCCCTTCAAGCACCCTTGAGTCTGACACAGAGCTAAGCACGCAGTAAGTGTAAACGTGTGTTAAATCTACTCATCACACCAAAAAGCAAGCAGATCTGCTAAAACAAACAAACAAAAAACACTACTCTTTTCCAAAATTGTTCTTACTTTTGCCATTCTTTTTGTAATTATTTATATTTAAACTGTTCTATCCTTGATATATGCTCTTGATCAGGCCCCTGAACAATAATATCAGCTAACATTTATCAAACATTCATCACGGTCTAGGCAATGCCTTTTACATTCTAACACAAGAGGTAAGTTTCATTATTATTCCCATTTTACAGATTGGAAATTTAAGCTTAAAGCTTAAGTAGATGAGAGAGGGTAACAACCTAGACTTCTAAGTCTAACTCTATCATTCATCCACATTCCTATCCTTTACGTTCTACTGCCTGTAGCAATGCCACTAACTCTACTACATTCCTTTCAGTCCCTTGAGGCTGTATTTGTTCCTTCGTCAGTTCTGTTGCCAAGACCCAGAGTAGATTCTCAAGTGCCTGATTATGGAAACAGCCTCCATCCTGGGCTATAAGTCCATCCTTTTAAATTAATCTTACTACTATTAGCTAATTATAATTTTTTTTTATTTTAATTGGCTCCATTATCTACCCTCATCTTGTCTATCAATATCTTCTTCCAAAACCTTTCTCTTTGCATTAGGCAAGTCAGAAGACTCTTTGTGTCTACCTAGGTCATATTTATCATTCACTCTATGACTTAAACTTTATAAGGAGTATCAAGTGGGGCTTTTAAAGCATCATGCACCTCAAATTGTGAAAAATATATTCCAGATTAGTAAGGCACCATCTGCCAGAATTATTCTCATTGTTTCAGCAATCTCTTCCACTTTGTTGGCTCACAAAACTACCCAGTCCGTGATCACGGGAAGTACTTGATCAATAAAAAGAACATAGACTTTGGACTTATTCATTCATCCAACTACCACTGCTCTATGAATCAATCACCTACTAGGTATGAGTCTCTATCACATTACCTGGAGGGAGGTCATGGGAATTGAATGAAATAAAAAGCCTTTTGAACAGTGCCTGGCAGGGAGTGAGTGAGCCACATGTATGTGAGTCCAAATCCCCATTTCCTCTTGAATAAATCAATGGGTGAATGAATTCTCAAAGTCATTTTCCCTGCAGTATTTTTAAGCCATGTCTCTTCTCTCTGGCTATTTTCCAGAATCTTCCACTTGGTGCATGGATTGACAGTGATGCCAGCTTCTTCCGCCCTGGTGTGGATCCCACCAACTGTTGGTTTTGCTCCTGCCTATCAGCCCTGCATTATGCTTATCACTCAACATTGATCCAACAAATATTTATCAAATGCCTACAACGTGCCTGGCACTGGGATGGGCTCTATGGATGCAATGGCAAGCAAAGTATATATGACCCTAGAAGAAATAAACAGTAACAATTAAGTGTGAAAAAGGACAAGCTTGGGAAGTACAGGGTGCTATGGAAGAATGCACTCAAAGCAAAGCACAATATATCTATAATGCAATATTCACTTTATCCCACATGTGTGAGATAGTCTCCCCTTTTCTTTATGTCTGGTTAAATCCTACCCCTCTTAGGATGCTATTGGGTGTGGGCATAGAAAACAAAACAAAACAGGACTCAAAATGACATAACTAGCATAAGACAGGTTTTTCTTTACTCTTTACTTTGGCTCATATGACTGAATAGTTCACAGTTAACTGATATTAGGAGAAGCTTTTCATCCAGTGACTCAAGATAAAACCAAGAATTGCTTTCTCTCAATTTCTCAGCTCTAATCACTCAGCATCTACTGTGTTATTGGCAAGCTCCTTGCCTGTTGGCTGTGGAGGACGCATGCTTCCTGGTTCACAGCAAGGAGGAGAGTGTCCAATAAAACTCTTCTCAGCTTTTGTCTAATTGGACCCCCGTAAGTCCTATAGCTATTCTATGAATAGACAGAAGAATGTGTGGTGAGTAGTTAATATTGAGCCACATGTCCCACCTCTAAACCACGGATGGGGTCAAATTCCCTAAAACATACAGTATTCCTGAGAGAGGAGTCAAGTGTAGACATTAAGTATACCTCTTCATATTTACATTATAGTTATTACAAAATTGCTGTGCATTTTGAGTTTTAATCCAAACTCCTGCCATCAGCAAATGAGGGTTGCTGTTTCTCTACATTCTCACCAACACATGGTATTTTTTTTAAAAAAATAATTAACGTTAACACTAAAAGATGTGAAATGGAATTTTGCTGTTTATGAGTTATTCTTGTCTCTTTTTTCATATATTGTCAGTTTAAATAATTTGCCTATTCTATAATTAGGTTGTTTCCCTCCTCCATGTATATTTTACCCATCAGATTTTTTTTCTCAATTGATTTCTGGCTAATAATTTTTACTAGTCTGTATCTTTCCACTTTGGTGTTGGTGCATTTGCCATGCAGATGCTCTGAATTTCAAGGTACACAAAGTTACCAGTTTTTTCCTTTACAGTTTGGTCTTTTTGTGCCTTATTGAAAAATTCCTTTTCTTGCCAAAGATAGTGAAAATAACCTATTTTCTTCATTTATAAGAAGAAATGAAGAATGTTCTTAGTTCTTCACCTCTATGTTCTTAGTTCACCTGAAATTCATTTTAGTGGATAATGTGAGGTAAGGGCCTTATTTATTTACTTATTTATTGAACTTGGATGGCCACTTTTTCTAGTACTATCTATTGACTTGTCCATTCATTCCTGATGATTTTTTATATGTTAAGTCTTCATTTATAAATAAGCCTAATTCTGGGTTCTGTATTCTATCTATTAATATCACTTTGTGCTTTCTAACTTCCTTTCTTCTTTTGTGCTTCTTTTTCCCCTGTCCCTCCCTTCTTCCAAAATGACCAGATTGTCTTTATTCCTACTCCTTTCCTCATGCTCTACTGATTTAAAAGCTATGACTTCTACATTCTGTTACTTAGAATTATCCCTAAACTTGATTTAACAATGTCAAAGTTCATAGTGGATTACCTAACCCCCCACAATAAAATAAGCATTTTAGCACACTTTAACACCTATCACCCTTTTTTATCTTTCATGGTGTTGATAACTAGTATTTTAATTCCATCCTTCTTGGAACACCTCAATTAGTAATCATCTTGATGTTTTCTACAGTAAGCCTTATTTAGATTCAGTTAGACACTTCCCATTTTTTTTTTTTGCTCATTATTGTTCCTAATATTTTTATCATTCATCCTTTCCACACTTTGCAAATATTATTTAACTGGTTTCCAGCATCCATTGTGACTGTCAGTCTAATTGCTGCATCTTCATAGGTAATCTGTCTTTTCTCTCTGCTTGCTTTTACATCATCTCTCTGTGTTTGGTGTTCTATATTTCTACATTATGTGTCTAACTGAGGTTTGTGTTTGTTTTATTATCCACAGAATTTATTGTGCTTCTTTATTCTGAAGACTCATAATGTTCTTCTATTTAGGAAACTTCTAAGTCATGATCTTTTTAAATGTTATTTTTCTCCCATTCTCTCCATTCTCTCTCTCCATCCCTCTCTCTCTCTCTCTCTCAGATAACCTACTAGATATATGTTGAATAGACTTATTATATCTTCCATCTCTCTTAACTTTTCTTTCATATTTTCTATCTTTATTTTTGTTGAATCACATTCTATGTAATCTCTTCAGATCTATATGTCACTATTTTTTTTTCTTCTGCATCTATTTATTGCATACCCCTTCCATTAAGCACCCCCTCAATAACCACATATTTTTCATCTTAAGAAAAGTTCTTCTGTTTTGTTTTGATAAAATACACTTTGTTTTTGTCCACAGTACATTGTTCTTTCATTTTGGTTGTAATACCTTTTTGTTTCTCTTTACTATATTCAAATACTTTCTATTTTATAGTCCCTCTCTGATTGTTCCATTGTATTTAATTCTTGTAATACTGTCTTTCCAGTGAGTTGGGTTTGCTGGATTGCCCTCTTGACATAGCATTTCCTCACATGGTTTATAATTTGTGATTGTGAGCTCATCTTCAGTGGAAGTTGTTTCTTTCACTTCCAGGGTCACACAGGCTGAATTGTAAACATTTTATATTTTCTTCCATGGTGATATTCAGTTGCTTCATGAATCTATAACTAGTTTTTGTATTAGTAATTCTATTTGGGATTTCCACGCCCTGTAGGAACTATAAATTCAAACTCCATAACCTCAAGTGGTATAGCATTGTGTTTTGATTTCCTTTAAGAGACATTTCATTTCTATCCAGGGTCGTGGGCAAAGGAAAATCTTATATTGCTTCTGTACATCAGTGTTTGGAGTTTTCCAGTACCTTTCTAATAGAAGTCAAACTCCTCACAGGACTTTGTATCTGTAAGAATGCAAAGTTTTAGCTCTCCACTGTACTCAGGCTCAAGTTTTGATCTTCTTGATCCCACAGAGACATTCAAACCTCAGCCATAAATCATGAAAGCCTATGTCTGCCTCTAGTATCCATTGTAAGTTGCCACAATGCCAACTCAGATATTTCCCACCACCATCAATTTGAATTTTTTCTTAATTTGGGGTATGTAGAAATTTATCTTTATTTGATCTTGCCTATGTCCCTTTAAAAATGCTTATTTTAACCATATTTATATCTATTTGGGGTGGGGCTGCCCTGGGATACTTTTTTTTTTCATGTTATTAAAAGTTAAATCTGAAAGTACATCTCACTTATCTATCTGTCCATCCATTTATCTATATTGCCCAGGAAACTGCAAACTCCTTATGGGCTTGAATGTTAGCATTTTTTAAATTGGGTAATATACACAAATATTGGTAAGTTCTAACTCTCCCACAATTAGGTGTGCTAGTAAGTAATAAACATTCTGTGGTCCAGTTTTAATCTAAAAATGGTAATACCTACTTCTTAGAAGGGTTATCAAAATGAAATAAAATAATTCATGAAAAAAAAAAGCCTAGCAAAATGTCCAACATGTAGCAAAAACAAAATAAACAAAATAGAAAGAAAAAGAACTCTCAATCAATGCTAATTAGTTTTTTTTAAATGTGTTAAATGAGCCTATAAATAAATAAAGGAGCCTTAACACTTCACACATTAAGAGCTGTGCATCCCATATTCTGGAAAGCAGAATTTTCTCAATATGGAAGCAATGTGATTTTATTCTGTAACCAAAGCCATGTCAGCCCTAGCTGGTATCCAGGCCTTAGAAAGTACCCAGAATGAGTTGCTTGACTTTGGAATCTAGGTAGCATTTCCTGGCTTCCCTCCACACATTTATAGAGCAACAGCTCTCTGACACCCTCCTGCTTGTCAGATGTGCTAGAATTATGGGACAATAATCTCCCCCCCCCTCCTTTGGGGACACTGTTACCCATATGTAATTTGCCATGCTACCAACACATAATCACAATGTCATCTTATTTAATATTAGGGGGAAAAAAGGAGCAATTTGGGTTAACAAGTCTCAGGCTAGAGAACTAAAGTTGGGGAGTAAAACAGGTTAATACCTCATTAAGACCAAAGATTTAGAAGAGGCAGCTTCTCTGAGGAGATCTAAAAACCCACTTCCCATTGCATATGCGGGGTGCTTAGGTTGCACTCTAGGTGTTACCTGCTCATCAAATGTTTCCATGCTGTGGCCTTCACCCAGGTTAAATTCTTTATCTGTGCTTTAAAGTCGTCTCTTCTTGAAAGAGAGGGGGAAAATCAGAGTAGTATCTCATAAAGTGTGTCTTGTTTGGGAAACGGAAATGAGGCTAGGTGACCAGGGGGTGGGGGGAGTCAGGGCTGGGAACAGGCCTGTGACTTTCTCCTTTTGGTTTCTCCCACAGTGACCTGGCAGCCACTCTGTGTGACCTCTGTCTGAAGACATGAGAAATAGCTGAGAGGAAGGTAAGGAAAATGGTGTCATGTAGCCTTGACAAGAGATTGGAAGGAGACATTACAAACATCCTTTTATAACCGTACAGTGCTTGAGGAGTAGACTTTTCCTGTGGTGTCCCCAAAACACAAAGTATATGCCATCAATTATTTAGCAATCATTTATTGAACGCTTTCTCTGTGCAAGGTTCTGTGCCAGCAACAGAAATACTAGTGGAAATTTAGTACAAATGAATGTTATATGCCCAGTGTGCAGTGTTTTATTTTTATTATGATACTTAATTTTCACAGTACTGAAAAAGACAGTACCATCTTGTATCTTTAAGAACTATATTATGTTGATTCCCAGTTGCTGGAGAGCTGAGGAAAGCTGAATTTTGCTCAATATGGAAGACACTATGATTTAATTGAAGACAATTGGGCTTTGTAGCTAGATAAGCCTAGGTTTATTCCCTGTTCTGCCTATTAGTTTTGTTACCACGATCAGCTTAATTCAAATTCTTCTAGGCTCAATCTGTTGGTGCATAAAATAAGAGTAATAATAACTACCTTGTAGGATACTTACAGGATTAAAATGAGATATATTTACATAAGCATATTAGAAGTTAACATTTCTTGAGCACTTTTTGTGTGCCAGGCATATGCTAAACAATTATAAACATCTTATTTAATCCTTACACTTCCAAAGCACAAAGAATTCTAATTTCTTTTAAAGAAACTAAGGTTCATAAAGATTACTTGTTTGCCCAAAGCCATACAACTAGTAAATACCATAATTGGCATCCCAAGCCCATCTGTCTTACTCTATCCTGTCCTTACTACTGTCCTTCGAAGGATTAGGAAAGACTGAAAAATAGTAGAAATATCCACCATTTTTTGAGGTTTTGTACAAGTGGTTTTTGCATTGTAAAGGAAGTTAGATGAGGTAGTTTCTAATGTATGTCCCTTTCAATTCTAAATCTAGTTTCTCTATAACAGATTTCCTGAACCACTAAGTTAGAAATAAGCATGTGTTGGCAAAATTTGGCCACTATGAACACTAAGCCACAGTTTGCTGACTTGCACATGAGGGACACCTACTCCTGCTAACTCTTCATAGAGAACATCCCTTGGTCCAATCTCCAGCCATGTTTCTTAGACCTTTATTCTTTGGATTTGTTTGAATCATCTTCCCATTCCCCTTCCTGACCCATCACTGATCTCCGCTCACACGTGTAAGCGTAGCTTCCCGGGAACTTCCACCATGCTCAACACTCAGCACTTGAGTTCTTCTTAGCCAGAGGTCCACACGGCCCTGGCCACTACCTCTTCCGAAACCCTTTCCCTGAGGCACTATGAATTTGGTCTCACTCACTGACCACTCACTGCCAGGAAAATCTGCTCACCACAAAATAATTTCCTTTCAGGCTACAGTCTTTGCTAACAGCGTGTGCACCTAGAAGCCAGGTCAATATTGCAGGTGCCCCACCTGATTTTTCTGTCAGATTTGATTTGGCTCCAGGAGAAACAGAGATCTTTAAATATAAGTGAATCATAGAAAGAAGAAAACAGTTCTCCTTTCACACAGAGAGGACGAATGTTAAGAGCTGGAAGGGGCATTGGAAATGCTTTGTCCAATCGGTGCATTTTACAGTGGTGGAAACTGAGGGCCAGAGAAAGAAGAACATATATGTCTAAGTGTGTCATTCTTAATTTCCTGCTCATTTTGAGGACTTTTTTCTCTGCTCCACACACTCATAGACATACACATGCACACACATACACACACACATACATTCACACATACACATAAGCTGAAACTATACCATCTAAAAATTAATCTGGGAAAATAACCTCAGATATTAAAAACATAACTATTTCACATTGGGTTAAACTGCAACATTAGACCATTTTTTTTTAATTAGACTTTCTTATTAGAACACAGCTCAGTGGAAAGAAAGGAGAATTTCAAGTCTACCTAACTTTGGTTTGAACTGACAATCTCCTGTTCTTTCACTGTGTGACCTTTGGGTAACTTATTTAATGTCTTTGGATCTCATTTTCCTCTTCTACAGAGGAAATACAATTAATTTCTTCCTTGGAGGACTGTTGAGAGGATTAAACAAGGTTCTGTAGGTGAGAATGCCTATCCTCCGGCCGGCACCTCATAGGGTATTCAATAAATAAGAGTGGCTTTCCCTGAACAGGGTGAGGTTCAGGACTCTGAAGAAATGGGGTTTTGGTAAGTGCTGCGGTGAGGCAAAGTGAAGTAAACAAACCCTCAACAACAGACCCATATTTGGACTAACCACACCCAGTGGCACTTAAGTAAGACACACGAAAGGAATAAAAACATAACTTGTTGACCTACAGGTAATGGAGATATTTCTTTTTCTTTTCTTTTCTTTTCTTTTCTTTTCTTTTCTTTTCTTTTTTTTTTTTTTGAGGCAGAGTCCTACTCTGTCACCCTGGCTAGAGTGCCATGGCGTCAGCCTAGCTCACAGAACCTCAAACTCCTGGGCTCAAGCAATCCTTCTACCTCAGCCTCCCAAGTAGCTGGGACTACAGGCATGTGCCACCATGACCGGCTAATTTTTTTTTCTATATATATTTTTTGGTTGTCCATATAATTTTCTTTCTATTTTTAGTAGAGATGGGGTCTCACTCTTGCTCAGGCTGATCTTGAACTCCTGACCTTGAGCGATCCACTTGTCTCAGCCTCCCAGAGTGCTAGGATTACAGGCGTGTGCCACTGTGCCTGGCCGAGATATTTCTAGAAATCCAAAGTCACAGGCTCTCTAGGCTGCAGAACATCGGAAGGTGTCCCCATTGGGCAATGGACACAGCCTGACACACCTGCCTGACCCCTCTAGCCCTGCAGCCCTGGCCCCTGGAGGTGTGGAAAGCACAGGAGCCCTCCCTGAGAATGATGGCAAAGCGGGAGGCCTATTTTCTCTTGTAGAACTGGGAATCTGAGCCGCTGCCCCAGGGGAGGTCACTAGCAGCCTTACTCAGACTGATTTGAGTCGGGATGAGCCATGATATTGAGTTCCAGTAAAACCCACAGAATGTTCTGAACTTGTGACTAAGTCTGAGCTACATAAACAACCCCAGACATCCACTTCAAGAAGGATGGCTCTCTGTGGTGTGGCCTAGTAATCTCTTTTCTCAAAAAAAAAAAAAAATGAAAAAAAAACCAAGGTTCTACTTTGCAATTTTCAACATTCTTTTAACAATGACAGGTCCGGCCCCTATTTCATGACTATCATTGTGGTAGCAGCTCTGACCAATGGGAATGCTACTAACTGTGCTCCCTGAGGCCCAGGAGCCCCGCCGTGGTGGTCCTCACCGCGGGGGTTTGGGTGGAGCTGAGCAGACAGTGTACCACTCCCTTGAGTCAACTAGAACAGCTTCCCTTTCATGGATTTTATTTTATCAGCTTTCCTCATATTTTATTTAAAAAAATAAAAAAATTAACAGAAAAATAAAATAAACTGTATGGAATACAAAAATAAATAAAAATGTTAAAGGGTCTTGCTTTTGTTTGTAAGTATAGAAAGAATCTATGACAATAATATTAAGTTAAAGGAAGGATAGACATATCATTTAATGCTGAAGGGGGAAAAAGATAGCTGATGTTTGTTGTTTATACTGTGCCAGGCACTGTTTTCAATTACTCCTCACATGCTCCCGTAAGTGAGTACTATTGTTAGCCACATTTTAGAGAGAAAGCAGCTGAGGGCCAGAGGATTTGAATAAACTTGCTCCAGTCAGGCAGCCAATAAGTGGCCCAGATGTTTAATCCCAGGAACACTGACGTTAAGGCGTGTGCTCTTCCCTGCCACACGATGCTGATTCAGCCCCCAAATCTCCCTTTGTATTTGTATTATCAAGTCCAACCACTGGGGCCTTTGCCTGGCTTCCTATCTCTACCCCTGGGCTTTGTTATATTCAACCTCTGCTCAAATGTTTCCCCCAAAGAAGGGTCAGCCCTCCCTTCCCTGGCTACTCCATCTAAAATAGCTCCTCCTCCTGTCAGTCTAGTCTCCTTTACTCGGCTTCATTTTCCTTCTTAGAGCTAATCTCAAACTGACAACTATCAGATATGTATCTGTTTATTGTCTTTGGACTATGGACCCAATCATGTCAGCCACCTTGAGAACAGGGGCTTTGTAAGTTCCCAGATTGCTGTCCATCCCTGACAGCTGGATGAAAACAAGGCCCTGCAGAAATAAGTATGGAAGGCCATGCAAGAGTTGAAGATGGAGGAGAAAGATCTGGAATGAGAGAAACAACATGGTATGGGGTGGTAATCCTAGAATGTGGTGTTAAGACAGCTTAAATCACAATCACACCTCTGCTGTGAATTCTCTGTGTGACCGTGAGCAAGTTTTGGTTTCCTCATTCATAATAGGGATAATTACCCCAGACTCACAGTGCTGTTGTGGGGATTAAATAAGATAGTATGCATCAATATATGGTTCTTTACTGTCTACATAATTCATTTCTTTTTGAGAGCTAGTGCTGGAAACCTAGCTAAGCATATAGTAAGCACTCACTCAATAAATATATATTGGATGCTAGAATGCCGGTCAGAGCTAATGATTGGAGACCATGTTGTGTTATGAAGAAAAGCATGTGAAAAGAGCAAGGAGACTGGTAACTATACCCAATTCTGCCACATGACTAGCTGTGTGCCCTTGGACAAGTTGCCTTCCCTCTTGGGTCCTCCTGAATAAAAGGAGGGTGTTTGGCGAGATAACCTCTAAGTTGCCTTTCATCTCTGGGATCCACAAAATTGAAAACAACATCCCACAGTTGATCTTGTTTCCCTTGGATTTCCAGTAGCAAACCATCCCACGCTGATTGTTGTCAGGAAGCTGGAATGACCTTTATGTTTTGGATTGACTTCCTAGGTTCCAGTCAAAATATAAATTCTTAGTGCTACTCATATTAGAAAATAACGGTTGGCATCTTGGCCAAAGGATGCCGATATTTACAATGGACAATTAATTCACTCTCTTATCTGGGTCTCTGGGGGTCGTTCTGGATTGGTGACCCTCTTGACTGACTGGGTTGAAGGAATTCCATCACCCCTTGTACTTGCCTCAATGAATGGGGAGGGAATAAGATGTATCGAAGTTGTTTTGGAGACTTCTGTTCCAAGTCCACCTTGGAGAGTTCAATGGTTTTGTTCCTGTTCCAGGGGAAGGGTCATTGTTTCTTCTGACAGGCGGATTTATTGGAAAAGGCTGCTGCCAAGGATTTTGCTGGCTTAGGAAGTCCTATTGGTGACCTGATATGAAAGTTCTGTGTTCTTAGCCCTCATTTCAAACTAATATTTTACCTTTGTCTTGCATTCAAAAACCTAAATAGCCATCACGAATCCTAAGAATTTGACAGAGTAATCATTGTTTTGTGAATTAGTGTCTTATGGTCAGTAAACTAGTGAACATATCTCACTCGTAAAATACAGATTATTGGAAAACTCATTGTAATCCTCACCTTCTGTTTGACATACAAATAAATGTGTAATATATAGCACTTTTTGATTTTCAAAGCATTTTCACATGTCTTATTTGATCCTCATGAATGCTGCATAATTATAACTCCACTTTTCATAGGAAGAAGCTGAGTCTCCCAATGCCTTTAAGACTTGACTGAAGACACGGATTAAAACTTGGATTTTTCTCATTTAAATCTTTGGAAAAGAACCAAGGCAAAAGCCCCCATGTAGAGCAAAACAAGAGATGATGCTGTTTGCAGCATCCTCTCAACTTTCCCACTCTCACGGGCGACATGAAAAGTCCCGAGGAAAGGAGACACGGCCATAGTAACAAGTAGCCCACAGAAGTACCAGAGATTATGGCCTGAGCTGCTTCCTCACCCTGTGGAAACCAGGAGTGGGAAGCAGGAAGGGGAGGGAGGGACTCTGAAGACACCTGCTCAGGAGCCAGACAGACCTGGGTATGGAAACACAGCTGTGCCAGCTGAGAGTTGTGTGACTTTAGTCAAACTATTTTCATCTGTGTGCCTCAGCTTACTCAGGGATAAGTAAGAAAATCTCCATCATATAGTCATTATAACAATTGGATACAGTAATACATGAAAAGTGCTGGGCACAGTCCCGGGAGCAAATTGGTAGCTGTGCTGATGTGTGATCATGAACAAACCACTTCACCACATTGGGCTTTAATTTATTTATGTATAAATTATGGTGGTTGGGCTAGATGAATTCTAAAGCTTTTTTATTCAAGCCTTGTGTATGATTTATGACTATAATTCATGGAATAGAGGGAGATAGGCTTGTGATGGACTTACAGAGTGACATGTCACTCATGTGTGTTAAGGTGGGTAGCAGGATCTTGTAAGTGAGTAGAAGGTGGCTGTGGATACTACATCTTGTTGATAATAAGGATAATAGTAATAAAAGCTATCTTTTATTGAGATAAAGTATATATTATCTCATTAATCACCCATGAAAACCCTATAAAATAGGAAATATTAGCTCATTTTTACGTAGGTAGAAAAATGAAAGCTTCAACAGGTTAAACGACTTGTTCAAAGCCATCAAGATCACCCATGGTAGATCCAACCTTGTTCTGTCTGGCTCTGGCTGTCATGTCCTCTGGAGTATCCCGTGCTGGCTCTATTCATTAACATCGCCGTTTACTCTCTACTTGACCTTTGTTTTTTCCTTATTCCATGTTGACTTCTCCATCTGTCTTCATCTTTCTACCTAATAAGAATATGATGTATATTTTTTAAATGTACCCTCTACTGCATTGTGTGCTTTTGTAAGTGTGTGAGCTATTATTATCTACTTAAATCTATGTCTTTATGGCATAATTCAGCATTTTAATATTCACTTTGAAAAGTGTTTTGAGTCACTTCCCTGCAAAGGTGCAGTATTAAATTACATTCATTATTCTTGCTAAATGTAGACAAGTCATGGTTCAGGTGAACTAGAAAGTAACTCCCATTATCTTCAGCACATTCCATCACATTCGTTATTCAATGTGACATTTATCAACACAGCATTTAGACATTTTAAAGAAAGAAAAAAATCACTTTAAATTCCAAAGCATTTAACTAACACTGAGCCAAATTCTGCAGGTGAAAAAGTCACTTCCTTGCTACAAGTTCCACACATTGCCTTAACTCTTTTGAAGTATAATGAGCACATGTAAAAGCACATGCTAAGAATCAGGGTGTGTGAACTATTAAACCTATCTGCTGGGATTTATGTTGCATCATGCTTATACCTATGCTCATGTTATTCATAATTCTAAATGACTCCTTGTGTACCATGGGCACAGCAGGGGCTGCGCTGACATTCTCCTAGGTCCCCTTTGCCACCTCCATGTGTTATTTTTCCATCTTGTGCAAAAACTCTTTGTTTTCTAAGGTACGTGCCATCTGGCCATACTGCCTTCCATCTATCCGCTGGCTGGCATCTACCAACCTCACTTCCATTATTTATGGAGAACTTGTAGACTTATTATCTACTCCAATTTTAACCATTATGGGTGCTGAGGGGATACTCAACAGTGTCTTAAGCTGGGGTCCCCAGAAACGAATCTTGAGATAAGGATTCAGGTGCAAGTGACTTATTGAGGCAATGTTCCAGGGAGAATCTGGCAAAGGAATGAGAGAAGTGGGGCGAGGGGAAGACCTCAGATGAAGTCCTACGAAAGGCAGTTTCATCTTTATGCTGCAGTGTATCTCCGGAGTGTAGGTTCTGCCTCAGAGGCCAGAGAGCTGGTGGTTCCTATTCCTGCATCCTTCAGCCATTGGTCAAGGGCCACTGGGTATGGGAAGGGGGGTTGTAAACTCGCAGGGACTGTCTGCAAATGAGAAAAAGGCTGCTCCAGTAACCTGAAGGCTATATTCCTTCCAGAAAGAAGACACAGAAAACTCAATGAAGTGGGAAGAGGCTCATGGAAAGGCAAAAGGCATCCAAGGGAATAAGGGTGAGGTACCAACAGTATCCACTAGAGGCAGCCACGTGGATAAGCCATCCAAAACCTAACATCTTAATTCCTTGATATTTGTGTGACTTTGCGAGGGCTGCCATAACAAGGTACCACAAGCTAGGTGGCTTAAACCACAGAATTGTATTGTTTCATAGTTCTGGATGACATAAATTCAAAATCAAAATCTGTCAGCAGGGATGGGTCCTTCTGAGGGCTGTCTGGGGAGAATCTGTGCCTCTCTCCTTGGTTTGTTGATGGCCACCTTGTCATCTTCTCCCTGTGTCTCTTCACATCATCTTCCTTTTACACATGCCTGCCTTTCCATCCAAATTACTCCTTTTTATAAGGATACCAATCATATTGGATAAGGGGCCCACCCTACTCCAATATGAACTCAACTCATTACATTTGCAATAACCCTGTTTCCAAGAAATGTTGCTGCCTGAGCTACTAGGAGTTAGAGCCTCAACATATAATTTTTTTTTAATTTCAAAGTTTTATGGGTGCACAAATGTTTCTGGTTACATGGTCACTTTTGTAATGCTTGAGTCAGGGTTATAAGTGTGTCCGTCCTGCAGATAGTGTTCATTGTACCTGTTAGGTAGGTTTTTGCCCATCCTCTCCTCTCCGCTCCCCTCTGTTTGATTTCCACTGAGTTTTACTTCCCTGTATGCACATGTGTGCTCATCAGTTAGTTCCAGTTTTATGTTGAGTACAGGTGGTGTTTGTTTTTCCATTCTTTAGATACTTCACTTATAATAATGGTCTCCAACTCCATTGATACTGTTGCAAAATGAATTAAGCCATCCTTCTTTATGGCTGAGTAGTATTCCATGGTATACATATATCACATTTTGTTAATCCACTCATGAATTGATGGGCCTTTGGGTTGATTCCGTATAAATTTTGAAGGACACAATTCAACCTACAACAATATTCTTCCATTTTGAAAAGTTTATTAAACCCCACTTCTGTGTCTACATTCAACATTTTACCTCCTGGTACTGCTCTCTGGAATCTTTAACTCTTTTTTTTTTTTTTCCTATCATAACTGTTTTGTGTCTTTCTTATACTCTTTAGTACCTAATGGATGCAACACAGAAGACAATGCTATAAAATTTAGAGGGTTGAGAAAATGCTTTGTAAATTATAAATCCCTATATGACTTTTAATTGCCATTTATTAACATTCATTTAAGAAATATATGTTGAGCCCCTATCTTGTATTTAGCACATGTTTCCTGGTATTTCTGATTTTGGGAAGCTCTGTTTGTGAAGGATGGATTTAAGGAGGGAGAGAGTAATTGTGAGGCCATTGTAGTGATTCAAATTCAAAAGGATGGGATTTTGGATTATGCAACCACAGAGGAGATGCAAGGAAAGAAATCAGTATGAGACACAACCCCAAGGATAATTGTAAGGACTTGGTGGCTCATTAGATAATGACGGGGACATCATGGGTAGAAAAGGCAGAACTTGATACATATTTTTTTCTGTATCAAATACATTCACACGTCACTAAACCATTGGAAGAAGTTCTGAGAAATATGTCCTTATGCAATTTTGTCTGTGTGTGAACATCATAGAGTGTACTTATACAAACCTATATGGTACAACCTACTACACACTTAGGATATAGTCCATTGCTACTAAGCTACAAGTCTGTACAGCATGTTACTGTGCAGAATACTGCAGGCAATTGTAACACAATGGTAAGTATTTGTGTATCTGAACATATGTACACATAGAAAAAGTAGAATAAAAATATGTTATACAACATAAAAAAAATAGTACACCTGTATACGGCACTTACCATGAATAAAGCCTACAGGACTGAAAGTTGCTCTGGGTGAGTCAGTGAGTGAGTGGTGAATGAATATTAAGGGCCTAAGACATTACTGCACAGTACTGTAGACTTTGTAAACATGGTACACTTAGGCTACACTAAATTTATTTTAAAACATTTCTTTCTTCAATAATAAATTTTAATTATCTCACTGTAACTTTTCACTTTAAAAACTTTTAATTTTTAACCTTTTTGACTCTTTTGTGATAACAATTAGCTTAAAATGTAATACATTGTACAGTTGTAAAACATATTCTTTCTTTATATCCTTAGTCCATAAGATTTTTTTTATTTTTAATTTTTTTCTAATTTTTTCTTTACTTTTTAAAACTTTTTTGTTAAAAACTAAGATACAAACACACAAATTAGTCAAGGCCTACACACCCGGGGTTAGGATAATTGATATCACTGTTTTCCACCTCCGCGTCTTGTCCCACTGGAAGGTCTTCAGGGCGATAATACACATGGGGTTGTCATACTCTAGGATAATGTCTTCTGGAATACCTTCTAAAGGACTTGCCTCAGGTGTTTTACAGCTACTTTTTTTTTATTTTTAAAATAGGAGTACTCTCTAAAATAATGACAAAAGTATAGTATAGTAAATACATAAACTAGTAACATAGTCATTTATTAACATTATCAAGTATTACTTACCATACATAATTGTATGTGCTGTCCTTTTATAGGACTGGCAGCACAGTAGGTTTGTTTACACCAGCATCACCACAAACAGGTGAGTAATGCGTTGCACTATGACATTACAATGGCTGCGATGTCACTAGGTGATAGAAAATTTTCATCTCCATTATAATCTATGGGACCACCAGCATATGTGAGGTCAGTTGTTGACCAAGACGTCATGAAGCAGTGCATGACTGTACAAAGTGCATCCAAACAACACACAATTTTATTCCTATGCTACTACTGTTTCCCTATCAACTCCCCCCCCAAAAAGGTGAACTTTTCAGCAAATTTCCTTCCTTATCTTGCCCCTGGCTACTCTCCAGCCTTGTATTTTTCCATTTTTCCTCACACCCTTGTTCATACTTTGCCAAACTACTTAGAGCTCAGCTCCTTACCCTTGTTTCTTACTTTGCACCTGCTCTCCTCTCTCCCGGCCAAGTCCTCTCCTGATGTATCCCTGACAAATGGCCACTCCACAGCTGAAACAGGGAGGCCTGCTTGGATTCCCTGGTGGAGATCCAGCCTCCCCTGCCTTCCTGCTGTCTTTGCACCTCATAAACCCTTCTGCCAGCGTTCTTCTCACAGTGGATGGCAATCCTTTCTTACATATGTGTCCTCTCCATTAAATCAGAAACTCCGTGAAGACAATAACATGTTAAATTTACCTTTGTATCCTCACAAAGTCTCAGCCTTGAATAGATTCAAGAAATGTTTTCAAATGAACAAAGGAATGTAAACACAAACTCAGTCAGATGCTGGGTAAAGGATGCCCAGATATTTGCATTGTTCTCTGGCCAACACTGTGGATGCCCACGGGCATCTCCACTGCATATTCACCCCAATTCTGAGAGAAGAGGCTCTCTGTACAAGAGAGACTGGTGGTTAGCAAAACAATCTCCCTCACAGCCAAGGAGCAGCTTGTCACATGGCCGAGGATGCCAGAGTTCAACAATTACCCTGTGAATTAGCTACTTTTTCTACCCAATTAGGGTACTTCTGTTACAATTATGATAGAAATATATTGACTTACTTTCAATTTTCCATGTTTCAGAAGGACTTGAACACTAATATCTGGAAACTTGTAATCAAGGAAGCAGAGTGTAGCAAAAAGAGTGTAATTTAATTTTGAATCTGTGAATTCAACCCCGAGCAATGCTTATTCACAGCTTTTTGATCTTGGACAAGTTATTGAAAATCTCGGTTTCCTCATCTGTGAATCAGGGGGAATAATAACTGACCATATAGCATCTCTTTTAGTAATGATTAAAAACTATGAAGCCCACAGTATAGGGCCTAGCTTTGTTTCCCAACAAGGACTGTATTGACATATGGGGAACACTCCCTTCGTGCAAGTCTTTTGCATACATTTTAAGACATGAAGCATTCTGGAAGCTACGCTCTAAATGCCAGTGTAGCACCCCGTCATTGAGGCAGTCAAAAATGCCCCCACTCACATTGTAATAAGCCCCATCATAATAAGAGATAAAACTTATCAAGGGCTACTACATGCTAGGGTGTAGAACTTTATTTGACTCATTTCATTTACTCCTCATAAAAATTTTATTATGTGCTGTAAGGTTAAACAAATTGCAAGGTTATATAACTGGAAAGTCAAGGAGCCTAGTTTGTAGGCTTGTGAGTTTGGCATCTGAGCAGTCCTGACTGGAAGCATAGTAGGTACTCAGTAAACTTTATTTTCCTTTCTTCCTCCCATGTGGTTTCATTTCCAGTGCCTTCAGCTAAAAGCTACAAGTAGATTTTGTCCCCATACATGTCTCTCAGGAGACCCCAGATATGCAGCCCTCACTGGCCTAAACCCAACCTTGACAATCAGATTAGAGACATCATTTTCTTTTTTTGGCAGTGACAGATACCTCAGGACTAAAATTGTCTTGCTGTAACATGGCCTATTCCACCAAGGCTTTTTAGTGGGGATAAATGTAAAAAAAGTTTTAGCTCATGCATTTTTCCTCTCACTTAATTCTACTCTCCTTTCCATATCTTCAGGGTCTTCCTCTGCTCTGGGGAAAACCTTAGTTGATTTTTGTTACTGCTTCCTAGCTGATTTTTGTTAATGATGTATTCTATCTTGGCATACCAGGTATAATGCAGAAATCACCCCATCAAATGTAATGTTGTGAAGCAGACATGCTCTTTGCCACCTGCCACCTACAGGGAATAGGTGTTGCAATGGTGTTCCAGGTGGTGGGAGTGAGAACTGGGCAGTTCCCCCTAGGTTAGGTGCTGGGTTAGGAAGAACTTTGCACTTAGGGAACGAAAGGACTTCCTATGCCATCACTCACCTCATGAATTCAGGCTTCTACCTGTAACAAGGAAGCACCAAAATGAATGCTTCTTAAGCTCTTCTACTATAAAATTATGGTAAATTCCAAAAGGTAGTCCCAAAGTCAGTAAAGAGGCTGCAAAGACAAGAGTTAGAAGGGTGCTGGAAACAAGAGACGGACAAAGTACAAGGTGAGCTCCATTCAAGACAGTGTGCATCGAGCCCCTACCTGTGTCTAGTGGGTCCAGAGATGGGGATTACAAGGGTGAGTGGCCTCATCCTCCCCAGAGAGGTCAATTGGTAGTTAGTTATTCATTTAAATGAATAAGAAGGAGAAGACTGTAGGGTTTTTATTTGTTTATTTTCAGTTTTGGTTTTGTTGCTGTTGTTTGTTTATTTGGTTTTGGATCTGTGTTTTTCTAGACCCCAGAAGGCTTGGCCTAAGAATACAGCATTGCAATCACTGAGGGGCTGGTATGAGCATCAGAGTGCCTTAGGAATGCCCGCAACACGTCCACAGACGCCACTGCAGTGCTGTGTCTGAGATGACGGCATCATACGGGGGAACATCGGTGGTGTTGGTGGGATCAGGTCCACATGCCAGCAGTCTGCATTTCAGTGTTGTGATCTGGGATGGCTGTTTGCTGTCTCCCAGCCTTAACTCTTCCCTCAGTTAGGGGAGATGGTATTATCTAACGTCCAGGGCATGGTAAGTATTAAATGAAGTAATCTCTCTGTGTGTGTGTGTGTGTGTGTGTGTATAAAATAAATATATATACACAAACATAAAAAGTACATTGAATATAATATGATTTGTATATAATTACTACTTCTTGAAGAACTCTCAGAAATCGTCTCTTCCAAACTTCTCAGAATACAGGTGCAGAAACTTAGGTCCAGAGATGCAGTCATTTGCCCAATGTCACACTCACTCAAGGTTCATTCAACTGAAGTCCAATTTCCAAAAGTTTTAGCCACAGGTTGAAATCAAACCAGCTATGTGCCACATGCTATGCTAGTTCTTTTCACAGTCGACCTCTGGGGATAAAGATTATCATCTCCTTTTCACAAATAAGGAAACTGAGTCTTGGAGTCATAAATGGCCTCCCTTTCCAAGGTCACACACGTGATGACAACAGTGCAGGTCACTGCACTTGTTCAATTATACTATCTGGACACAAATGTGTCCATTATTTACCAGTTTGTTTGATTTCCAGAACAGACATATTCTCAATTTAAAAAGATACACTGATTGATTTCATCTGTGTAGGCGGGGTTTTTAAAAGTCTTCAGGGAGGGGAGTCTCTGTCTTGCCCTAGACACGTGTATCTGTTAATTGCCCTTGTGGTAGTTTCAGGGTCATGGGAACAACATTGTACCCCTGTAGCATTAAAATATCTAGAAAAAATTAGAAAAAGGGATCTTCTTTATTTGCTTAGCTCACATATCTTTATTCTAGATAAGCCCCTTGGAAACATGAACGGCCATTACGATTATATTTATCTAAAAGAAGGCAGATAATTTTCTGAAGGAGGAAGCTGATCCTTCAAAAATTCCGTAGGGATCAGGAAGCAGTAGAGGACAGTAGGACCAACTTCCATTTCCGTGACTAAAAATCCAAGAGATTTTTAACATCTTGTCAAGCAAAACAGTTCTGGGAAGGTTTTAAAGCCTACGCAGGGGATATTTGTACCTGTCAGCCAGGCTTACTAGACCAAGAAGTCAATGAATGCTTTAATGTCAGAAATGAATGGGCTTTAAAAACTATCCCTTTCTAGAATGGACATCCAGTCACATCTTGTTTTCCCTGACAATGATACCAGGGTAACTCACATTCAGGAAGGTATGCACTGAGAATTAATTGCCAGGAATGGAAAAGGATTTATTCAGTCAATCATCTCCTGTATTATAGACCCGTCACATCTTTTAGAAGCCATGAATAGTTTTCCTCTTCCAACTGGCCAACATCATGACCATTTTTACCTTTGCACGTATTTACAAATGATGATCAATGGCTACAAAGCTGAGCAAAGTTGTGTGGCCTGGAGCAAGGTGGTTCTCCGATGTGGGTTCATTTTCTTCATCTTCAACATCATGAGGTTGAACTAGGCAACCTCACACCTCTTCCAGCTCTGACATTTAAGGATTTAAAACATGGTCCGGGCCGGGCGCGGTGGCTCACGCCTGTAATCCTAGCACTCTGGGAGGCCGAGGCGGGTGGATCGCTCAAGGTCAGGAGTTCGAGACCAGCCTGAGCAAGAGCGAGACCCCGTCTCTACTAAAAATAGAAAGAAATTATATGGACAACTAAAAATATATATACATATAGAAAAATTAGCCGGGCATAGTGGCGCATGCCTGTAGTCCCAGCTACTCGGGAGGCTGAGGCAGGAGGATCGCTTGAGCCCAGGAGTTTGAGGTTGCTGTGAGCTAGGCTGATGCCACGGCACTCACCCTAGCCTGGGCAACAAAGTGAGACTCTGTCTCAAAAAAAAAAAAAAAAAAAAAAAAAAACATGGTCTGCAGGAGAAAATAAAAGCCATGACTGTAGCCCATTAGGTACTGTGGTCTGGGTCAATGATACATACAGGACTTCCCCCCATTAATCTATCCATCAGTTCCTCTTTCTCACACTCCCATGACAAACATGTCCTAAGCATCTCCTCTGTGTGTCTCAGCTGCCAGAAGGCACCTGGGCTACTCAGTGAGACAGAACTGTGTGCAGACATTAGCAATCTAGTGTGTGGCAATATACTAGAGTGCTGCAACTGGTTGGGGGCCAAGAAGGACAGAGACTACCTTCATCTGGAGAAAACAAAGTAAGCTGCTCGATACAGAAAGAAATAAACCGAGAAGATAAAGAGCCTAGCACAGAATTAGGATTGAGGTAAATCTCAGCTCCATCACTTACTAAGTGTATATGAATGTGTGTTTCATCTCACTCAGCCTGTTTTCCCTTTTATTCTATGAGGGTGGTGATAACACTACTCAAAAACAATAATTCCTTCAAAAGTGTTTGGGAGGACTTAATGAGGTAATCAATGAGAAAATGCTTGTTAGACTGTAAGGAAGTCTGAAAATCCTTTTTGTTTATATCCACTTTCTTCTTTCCCTGCTCATTAGCACAAAATGCAATACCCACCAAGTATAGTACTTAGAAACCCTTAGCTGACATTTTTTTTGCCTAATTGTAATGCTCATCTCCAGCCCAAAAGAGTGAAATTACTGGATCCGTTCTCTGTCCTTAGAGACGGCAAAATCTCCCTATCCCTGTAGGCCTCCCTTTCACAGCCTCCTCAGGTCTGAGGGAGGATCAGACCATATTGATGACCAGCATTGAGCCTGCCTATTTGGAAGGCTGAAGCTGATGAAGCAAATCCCCAGCAATTAATTTCCTGTCAACTTTAAGTTCACAGTGCTCTATCTTCCCCTCCCTCCTGTGTTATCTTGCAAAATAATACTTCCTCATGATCATTTAGCAGCTGCAGCAGAGAGGGACAATAGAGCTGAAATTAGCATAATGGGTTTTCAAGAATTCTAAACCAGGTGTTGGAATGGAGGAACCAGATTCAAGATTCAGCTCCAGCCACTAATGAGCTGTGTGAACTTGGTTAAGGTCCTTCGTGTTTCTCAGCCTCAGTTTCTCCATCCAGTTTCATAAGATTGCTGTGAGGATCAGAAGAAAAAAGAGAGGATGGATATAAAAATATCTTTAAAACACTAAAACCTTGCACAAACATTAGCTGTGTGGATAATTAATATTAACATTGATAATGAAATATATTAACACTTACTGAGCTGTATCCAGCAAAAACACCAAAATGAATTTTCTTCCTTTATTCCTCAGGACAAGCATATGGGATAGTGTGCGAGGTGGTCATCTTGCTTGTTGATGGTCCCCTGGTAGAAACGGAACACATGGAATTGGGAACTGCATGGCCCCCTCCCGCAGTCTGATGGCATGCAAGACAGCAAGCCCCCAGTTGCTAAGCTTTTCCAACCTGGTGGGGCACTCACTTTTGGCACACTGCACAGATCCCTGAACTTCCCAACACCTCCATGGGAACCAGGGAAGCATTGCCCTTGTTTATTTACTGATTCGTGGATAAACTGCAATAGAAAGCAACTTGAGCTAAATCTGAGTTGTCATCATCCACCCAGTTTTTGGATGTTGATCGACCCTTTATTCTGAGCTAACTCTTCCCTCTTCTGTGCCTCCTTTGTGTGGCTTAGATAAAATTCTATAGTGACACTCACAAGGTGTCACTGCATTTGTCAGTACTTGCCAGTTCCATGCTGTTAGCCTCTAAGCCCCTCGAGGGCAGAGACCAGTAATACAAGTCTGTGACTCATAACAAGTAATTAATATTTACTGTGTGTAAAGGTATAAATGGATGAGTCAGTGAGTGAGGGCGTGGGTGACTGGATAGATGGATGAATGTATCCTGGCTGCCTAGAACACGGTAAAGAAGTGCATGTCATCTTTTGAAGTAAGTTTGACTTTGGTATCAGAGCAGGTATTAATAAAATGACTTGACTTTTACTTCAAAATTAGCCCCTAAACCCCACCACCAGGACCACCATGGTGCTTTGTTTATTTTATCTCCTCTTCAACATTTCTTCAATCCAGTATTCTGGTTCAACCAAGTTCTGGTCCTGATCACTTGGGTCGTCTCTAGATTTAGCTTCACAGGGACAGTTGCTCTTGGCCCCAGCAATTGTTGTTACCAAGGACAATCCCTTTCACCACATAACACAAAAGACCAGGGGATCTGGAACTTTCTGGTGGCTTTAATGCTGATCAGGTATTTCCCCAGGTGGTCTCCTTGCCTTCATCCTACATGCCACAAACTACAGAGAGATCCCAGATTGGCCACTTAAAGCTGAAGGCATTCTAGTACATACGTCAGCAAATCATTGCCTACAAGTCAAGTCTGTCCTGCTGCTTGTATTTATAAATGAGGTTTTATTGGAACCTAGCCTTGCTCATTTGTTTACAGATTGTCCATGGCTGCTTTTGCATTACTACAGAGATGAATAGTGGGGACAGAGACCATGTGGCCCACAAAGCCTAAAACATTTACTATCTGTCCCTTGACAGAAAAAGTTAACCAAAGCATGATCTAGTAGATAAACATTCCTTAGGGGAGAAAAACAGATGTTTAAGTTATTTGAGTGACTTGCTGTGATTGCACTTGGCTCTGGACTTGGTGGCAAATGGTCCACCATGTTTTTCCTTACTCCAACTCCAAATCCTGACACTACCCAGAGAAAGCAACATTGTTAGCATTGGCTTATTGTCAAGTAGAGCTCAGGTAATTCTAAATTCTAAAAAGACATTTATATAAAGAAAGGGAGGAAGCGAGGGAGGGATATAAAAAGAGAAAGCAGCAATAAACACTCCTGATATCAGAAGATCAATCCAGGGTTCATGGAACCAAACTAGCAGAGGAAAAAGAATATGGACAGCGTTGGGTTCTTTACCTGGTTTTAATACTTATTACCTGAGTGACTATGCAAAAGTCACGTACCTGAGTCTCAGTTTCTTCATCTGTGAAATGATCAGAATGATATTTACCTGTAGACAGTATATGAAGTAACTGTATGTGTGGCAAAGAAGAGCAAATGTACATGCCTTTGATACTGGATAGAAGTCTTCCTAAGGTATCTTTTCCTGGGCACCATGACTTGTCCGTGCCTCACATTCACAAATACCCATATTTACCATGGGCATTCTCTACTTTATGACATTTTGATGTCAGAATGACACCAGCCACTGTAAATGAGATGCCAGTATGTGTTGTTACCAGACTGAAAATGTGTGGATTAAAAGTGGCAGAGAGTAAATCACTGACATGGCAGGCACAAATCACAGCCAGAGCACAGCAAAGGCTGGAAACCTAATTGAACTGAATGCCATTCACACAAAGGGAAATCTGGGAATGCTGCCAGCATCTTCCCAGAATACTAATTTTTCATTTAAATTCACCCCATCTTTCCCCCTTAAGGCAGATATCCTTCTATATCATCATCTTATCTGCCTAACTCTTCCTCCCCTCCCATCCTTGTGGCAGAAACAACTGGATTCTTCCTGGGCTCAGAAATATTGTTTGTAGACACCTACAAATCAAGGTGGTTAGCACTGTGCATCTGCTTCACAGAGACCAGGAGATGAGTCATGGTGTAGGAACATGGAGAGCTTTTCCTAAGCTGCCAGAGTGCTATCAGATCCCCAGGGCTAAAGAAGAGTAGAGAAGGTTTTCATTCAATATGGCCCTGGTGGTTTGAAGAGAGTCTGGTTGTTCCAAGCTCCGTGATGGAATAATCCCTGCAAGACAGTCAAGGAGGCTTAACCTTATTGCTGTTGACCCAGTACAGAGTGCATTCAATGACAATTCATGACTTTATTCAATATTTATACCCAGAACATCATCTATAGGGATTACAAAGTGTCTATGTTGGAAGTTAGCCTGAAGTTTAAAAGCCTAAAATACCATTTGAATTTAAAAACTATATAATTGGGACTTTGGGCAAGAATGAATTTAACCCATATTTGACTGTTAAAACAAAATATACAGTACCATGGTGTGCAAGTCTAGACAGTTGCCAAAAATCTTAGAGATATAATCATTGAATTAATTAATTCAGCAAACATTATGAGTCTTAACAAATATAATAAAGTTAACATTTGTATGAAGGCTTAAAGATTACAGAGTACCTTATGTCACTAAGTCTTACAGTAATTCTCTGAAAGAAAAGTACTGTAATCCTTAGTTTTTAGGTGTAAGCAATTCTTCAACAGCAAGGTCATTTGTTCAGATTCACATGACTTGAAAGTGATGGAGCTGTGAAAGAAATGTGTGTCTTTTGATTCCAAGTTACTGAACTCATGCCTATCTGCTTTTCCCTGTTCTCTCTGAATTCAGGGGAATTACATCTTAGTTCTAGATTCTCAGACTATTCTTTCTGACATTCTGATGGGAAATGGTACTTTGTGATTGTTTTCTCCACTCAAATTTATTGCCACAAAAATACTTAAGAGTTTGGACCTTCAGGGGTCAGTTTCCTAAAGTTGCCTCCAGAAATCAACTCTTTAGATCAGGGATCAGCAAACATGTTCTATAAAGGCCAAAAAGTAAATATTTTAGACTTTGTGGGCCATATAGTCTCTGTTGAAACTACTCAATGCTGCCATTGTATTGGAAGAGCAGCTATAGACAATACATAAACAAATGAGTATGGCCAGTTACAATAAAACTTTATTTACAAAAACTGGCAATGGACCTGACTTGGTCCACAGGTTTGCTAACCCCCACTCTAGATCCATATTTGCTTTCCAGTAATCTCCCAACCTGTGAGAATCCTCAAACTCAGGATTTTTATTGTCAAGTGTCTTAGTCATTTATGGAAAATGCTCATGTTATCTACCCATTAGGTTAAAGAAAGCCCATGTCAATTATAAAAAATAAAAAGCCACACAAGGATCAAAAAGCTGACAAGATAAGTGGCTACTAAGACACAAGCAGAACAGTAGCTCAGCACATTCACAGCATAATGTAGAAAAAGGACCTTGCAAGTGCTTTTCTATCTTGAGTAACTTTAGGATGTAAGTAAAGCAAGGAAAGGAATTATCATTTTTAAGTGCTGATTATAAGCCAAGTACTGTGCAAGATATTTCACATATTTATTCGCAGACAATGATTTTATAGCTTTTACTGATGGAGAAACAGATCCTTGGATTACTGAATAGCTTGCCCAAGTTGATACTACTGGCAAGTGGTTAAATTTTAATTCAAATTCTTGTCGAATTCCAAAGTGAGGATTCCTTTGATTTGCCATGGTCAAGGATGAGCTAACATCCCCACCGTTATGAATGCTAGGTCTTATGCATCCCCAGCTCTGAGCACAGAATAGGTACTAAGCACAAGTTTATTAAAGATATCATTGAATTCAAAGAAGATAAACAAATGGCCAAAAGCATATGAAAAAATCCTCAACATCACCAATAAACAGGGATATGCAAATTAAAATCACAATGAGATACCACCTTACCCCTGTCAGAATGACTGTTATTAGGAAGTCAGAAAACAGTAGATACTGGAGTGGATGCAGTGGAAAGGGAATGCTTATATATTGTTGGTGAATGTAAATTAGCACAACCTCTATGGAAAACAATATGGAGATTCCCCAAAGAACTAAAAGTAGTCCTATCACCTGATCCAGCAATTCCACTGCTGGGTGTCTACACAAAGAAAAAGTGATTTTATTAATATAAAAAAGAGCTGCACCAAAATGTTTATCATGCCACAATTCACAATTGCGAAGATATGGAATCAATTTAAGGGCATATCAACTGATGAGTGGATTAACAAAATGTGATATATATATATATATGTGTGTGTGTGTGTGTGTGTGTGTGTGTGTATATATATATATATATATATCATGGAGTACTACTCAACCATAAAAAGGAATGAAATAATGTCTTTTGAAGCAACTTGAATGGAAGTGGAGACCGTTATCTTAAGTGAAGTATCTCATGAATGGAAAAACAAATACTTACGTGTTCTGACTTATAAGTGGGAGCTAGATGATAGGTATATATGGTCACACAAAGTAGAATATTGGACATTAGAAACTAAGAAGGGAGAAGATGAGATGGGTTTGAGGGATCAAAAATTACCTATCTAGTACAATGTACACTATTTGAATAATGGGTATACTCAAAGCCCTGATTTCACCACTATATAATTCATCCATGTAATAAAAAGCATTTGTATCCCCTAAATCTATTGAAATTAAAAAAAAAAGAAATTAACTATCAACCAACCAAAAGAATCTTAAATATATGTTACTAAGTGAAGAAATAAACTAATTTGAAGAGGCTACATACCTAGTATGATTCCAACTATGTGACATTCTGGAAAAGGCAAAACTATGGACACAGTAAAATGATCAAAGGTTGCCAGGGATCCAGGGAATGGGGGAGGGATGAATGGGCAAAACGAAGCTTATTTTAGGGCAGTGAAACTATTCTGTACAATACTGTAGTGGCGGGTTCCTGTTGCTATACATTTGTCAAAGCCCATGGAACGTACAACACTGAGAATGACCACTAATGTAAACTATGGACCTCAATTAATAATAACACATCAATAAACATCGGCTCTTCAATTGTTAACAAGAAAAAGATATCATTGAATTCATGACCATTTTGCTCAACTTCTACCACAATGAAAGTTAGACATGAATACTTAAACTCTCCAGAATCATTTATTGTAAGCTATTGTCCCGTCTCCTGTTAACCAACTCAATTTAAAAAGGCTTTATAGTCATTCATGAGGGAAAAATACATCATTAACCTATGTGACTAATAAATTGGCAAAACCAATGTCATGAAACTGTGAGTCAGCTATGGGCTAAATAGGAAGGCAAAGCAGGTTCCAGGACAACCAAGAAATTTCCCAGAGCTAATAAATGATAATGATGTACAGTTTTATATCTTTGAGTGAGGATGTAGAGATGTCAGGGCTTAGTAACATGTCTCTATTGCATAGCCTCTCTGTTTCTTCTATAACCTAGAAAACACAGATTTCACAAGGCAGGAGATAGTGGAGTATTTTCTGAAACAGTTGTTATTTCTGATGATTTTTCATAATTGCCTTTCTTTTTAATAGTAGTGTGGGAGCCCTGATCTGATAAAATCACTTTTCTAAAGAATGCCTATTAATGCTACATTGGATAAAAGACAGTAAACCAAGTTCTTTGGGATTTTAATTCAAGATTAGGACACAAACAAAATTTCCATTTATTACTTCCAAATAGTTTGAACTATTTGGAAGATCCAGTGGTTTAACACATTATAACATCATTTCTCAAACTGTATTGACTAGAGAGTTGGCATCTTGAAAGAAGACAGTAGGTGATCCACAGGAGGTGTTATAGAGGGGGAGTGTAGAATGACTTCAACCGCTAAATATTTTAGGAAGTCTTATTAATTACCTATTAATGTACAAAAAGCTACTCCAATGCTTATTGACTTAAGACAACAAACATTTATTACCTCACATATGCTGGGGGCCAGGGACCTGGCGTCAGTGGAGCAGGATGTGTCTGGCTCAGGGGCTCTCGTGAGGTGCTGGTGAGGCTGTCATTCATGGCTGCAGTCATCTCGAGGCTTGGCTGAGGCTGGAAAGTTTGTTTCTAAGCCCCTTTACTTGGCTGTTGGCAGCCTCAGAAGATCCACTTTCAAGTGTACTCATGTGGTGGCACATCTTGGATGCTCACCATGTGAGTTTCACCAGAGGATTCTTGAGTGTATTCACTTTCTTTGTTTAGATCACATGACAGCCAGTGGTCCTAGAGCAAGAGGAAGCAGAGAATGCCCCAGACAAAGCCATGGGTTTTTTTTTTTATATATATATAACCTAGTTTTCCCAGCAGCATGTATTAAATAAGGAATCTTTCCCCCAGAGTATGTTTTTGTCTGCTTTGTCAAAGATTAGATGGCTATATGAGGATGGTTTTATATTTGGATTTTCTGTTCTGTTCCACTGGTCTGTGTCCCTGCACTTGTGCCAATACCAAGCAGTTTTTATAATCACAGCCTTGTAGTATAGTTTGAAGTCTGGCAAATTAATACCTTCCATTTTGTTTTTGTTACTTAAATCTAAAATGATATCCTAGCACTTCTGCCATGTTCTATTCATTACAAGGGAAATTATTCAGTCCAGCTTATCCTCAAAGGGAGAGGAATCCACAAGAGCAGAAATAGCAGGAGGTGAGAATCGTTGAGGGCCACCTCAGGAATTGCCTAGCACAGAAGTTCCGGATCAAACAAAATTAAAAATTTTCTCAAAACTTCTTAGAGCTTTTAGTATATAAATGTGTTCTGGGCCTCCCCAAAAGAGCTTTAGAGTAGGAGTCAGCAAACTTTTCCTTAGAGAGTGAGATGGTAAATATTTCAGACTGTGGTCCTTAAGATATCTGTCCCAGCTATTTGATTCTGCTGCTCAAAAGCAGTCACAGACCACACATAAACAAACTGGTATGGCTGTGTTCCAACAAAACTTTATTAGCAAAAACACCATATTTTGCAAATCCTTGGATTAGAGGACACAACTTTAGTTGATAACATTGAACAATAATGACTTTCTGTCCTGGAATCCCTACCCCACTGAACGGAGTGAAAGGCTGCCATACATGTGTCTACAATTTTTTCAGTAAATGTAAAAATGCCAGCAACAATGAAATACTTTAAGCACTTAATTAAATACCATTGTTTTTCCTCCTTTTTTAGAATCATGGAACATTTTAGTGTCTCTTACAATTCTTGGAACTCTAGATTATTAATTTCATGATGGCAGAGTCTGTGTCTATCTTGTGTACCTCCCACCATATTTCCCACGTCTAGCAGAGATGGAGTCCTAATAGGCTCTTAATATTTTTTAATAGATGGGTGGATAGTTGAATGAATCCCAGCAGTCCATGTTTCTATTTCCTTCTCCTTTTTCTTCATCTACATTTTACCTCTCAAAATGTCCACATTCTAAAAAATGAGATATCCTGCTTTACAGCTGACCTTGTCCTATGGAATCTCCCTTCTCTCTTGCCCTCAGTTGTGCCTTTGCCTGCAGCTCAGAGTCATTACAATGATGGCCCCAGATGGACTCCAAATGCGTCTGCTCACTCTTAGCCTTGGCTTCACCACCAGAAAACTTGAGGAGGGCAGATGAGCAGGAAGGAAGAACGAGAAGAAAGAGAGATGAGAAGGGGAGAAAACCAATGTGTTTCACAAGCCCACAAGATATCATGACTGAGACAGGCACTTATATATACATTATGTTATCCAACACTTAGAACACAACTTTGAAAGTGATATTACTGAGTCCATTTTTCAAATGAGAAGAAAATCTTGGAGAGGTTCTGTGATTTTTCCCAAGTGACACATCTAATGGCTGAAGGAGAAACCTGGTCTGTACTGGCTCTAAAATTCATTCTTTTATATCTAGGCTGACACACATCCCACTTTGCCTGGGATAGTCCCAGTAGGCACCTGCTGTCTTGGCACAGTTATTAAAATCATCTTTTGTACTCTCAAAAGTGTCCCTTTTTAGATAAGAAAATTATTTAATCATCTGCCCATAACCCTCTGTTTCTCTGGGGGTAGCTCAGGCTCCTTCCATGGAAACAAATACAGCCTGGTCAGAGGCCATGGCTGATATTTTTACTCCACAGCCAGGAGCATTCCAATGGAGAGAGCAACAATTGCTCAAAATAGGGTATGGAACGCTTGTCAGGCCACTGGGTGTTATATTGTACATGTTGGGAGACAGAGGACATGTAACATGAATGCCATCAAAAGGGAGCACACACAGGTGCAGGTACATAGAGAGGCACAAGCATATGCATTTATTTTTAATCCATCCTCCAAAGCATTTTGCTTCCACTTGCCTCATGGAAAGAATTTCAAATGCAGTCATTTCTCCACATAGATTCTTGTACAACAAAAGTTTCTTTCTTTCTCCCCTAGAGTCCTCATTACTCCTTCTGTTGTGAGTTAATACTGTCCACTTGGAAGTTCACATAACAGATTCCTAATTTGGACTTGGCTTAAGGAGGCCTCTCTTCCCTGGCATTTAATGTGCACTTGCCATTCAGTGTATCAATCTTAGGGCATTATTAGTAATTCCTTTATGATACTGATCGCTTTATACCTAACACGGTAGTTTGTGATCCTCCTCTCTTTTCTAATCAAGACGTCCAACATTCTTACAGTGCTTTTCAGTTTACAAAGAGTATCACATACATTATTGTGTTTGATCCCTACAACAGCCCTATAAGGTTACTCAATTGGCCCACATTTTGGAGATGAAAAAAAAAATGAGATTCAGAAAGGTTAAACAACTCACGCAAAATCACACAGCTAGTAAAAGTTGACAAGGCTGGGAGAACTTGCAGAAAGAGATAAGATGATTCATCTCCATATCCTTCAGAATGCCTGGCTTACGATAGGTAATGACTGACTAAATTAATGCACAAGTATATAGGACTAGCCTTCCTAATTAAATATGGTCTCTGTCCTAACTATGACAATATTTGAAATCATATCACATGAGAAATGATGAAGAATTATGTTTAGATTGGGGGAAAAGTCTTAAAGAAAGAAGTTGGGAAGAATTGAGAGCTCCCATGTGGAAGAATGATTGAATTTGGGTGTTGCATCAGTGGAGATTGTTGTGTGGAGGTCGTAAATATTTCAAGTCAGTATGGGGACACACATTCTAGCAGATAAAATTATCCAGACTTTAGAAGACCCTCATGAGGAAATGAGTTTCCAGTCCCAGGGGACATTTCAACAGGAGCTTGACACACTCTTGGCTAGAAGATGGTAGGCAGGATTTAGCATTACATATGGCAGTTGAAGGAGCTGATCATTATTGTATTCTCCTCTCACTATAGGAATCTGGGACATTCTATTCAGATGCATTTCGATATCTGAATTTCATTGAATTGTCTTCTTAATGTGGCCAAAGTCTGTTTGAGTTAACATGCTGCTGAACATTCTGCAATAGTGACACAGCGTCCATGAATGCTGCATCTTTGTTCTGTCTCCCGGCAACCATTCTTGTTTTGATGTCAAAGCATCCAAGCCTTAACCACCCATATAGTAACAACAGGTGTGAACCATTTAAAGATGGCTGCATCATAGTACAAGAAAAAAAAAAAAAAAAAAAAACGAGGCTGATGTCACCGGGACAGGCTGCCCAGAGACTGACTATTCATCACAAGGGGGCTTGGCCCCTTCCTCAGGTCCTGAGTCAAGGGATTATACACTCAGGAAACAGTTTCAAGACACTATCCCAACCTGAGGCCGATGGGAGAAGAAACTCCACTTAACCCTAGTACATCTGTATTCAGGTTAACCTGAACACATAAACCAGCTCATTGATTCCTGAAAACAACTGGCAAATAAGCAGTAGGAGAAGATGGAGTTTATAGGTTTTTAGCTTTCACTGGATAGGAGGTAAGATAGGTGATTCATGAAATAGCTGAGTAAACCTGGTAGGGAATTTAGAGACAATGAAAAACAAATTCTTAATTTTACAGATGAGAAAACTGAGGGATCAACAGGGTAATTGACTGATTCAATGTCACAAAGGGTAGGTGCTGGACCCTGGACTCGTCACTCTTATGCCCTCCCATCTGCCACTTCTCTGTGTACCAGCAGAAGGCACAGGTGTGTACCTAAGTCAGGGCCCAAGGACTGCATAGCTTATACTAGTGGAGGACACCCCAAATCACAGGACTCAAGAGAATGCTGCAATTTCCCAATGTCACATATACTTATTTCTCTTTCCTAAGGCATATTTTATTTCTTTGCAAAGGCAGGGACTGTCAGTGATCCACTCAATTCACATTTACCAAAGGCCTAGAGAATCAGTAGGCTCCGTGGTGAAGAACAGACTCCCTGAAGTCAGACTGCTGTGTCCACACCACAGACACAAGAGGTTCCCTTGCTGCACCCTCTAAAGCTTTCTGATCCTCAGTTTGCTCTTGAATACTCTTCGTGTACTGAGCCCTGTCCTAAACACTTTGCATGTATTGTCTCATTAAAACCCTTAACTCATGCTCTGAGATAGTTCTGTGATTATCCCCTTTTTATATAAGCAGCAACAGAGACATGAAAGTTAAATAATATGTCGAAAATCATGCTAGCAACCTCAGAATGAGGATAGTAAATCACTTAATTCAAATAAATCCCTAAATGCAGGGCAAATTTTCAGTAAATATTACCCTCACCTACAATTTCTTCTTCCTCTACCACCGCCACCATCAAGACCACAGCTCTGCAACAAAATTTCCCGTTCACTGTCAGCTGCTGGGGCCATCAAAGGGATCCTCCCCCTCCTTCCCCTCAGGAGCTACGTGCTAGCTGGAGAGGAAGACAGTGGCACCCAGTAAAAACAACAGTGTGATACATGATCTCCAAATGTATCTGTATGCAGATTTCCTCAGAGGGGTCAAGACTTGTGGTTCACTCACTCAGCTTGCTCATAGTTGACCACCAAAACTGACAACAGGGGCAAACACAATGTCCTGCAGAAGTCATTGTGCTTGCTCAGAAATCATCAACTAAGAAGGACTGTTAGGGACTTCTTGTCCCTAAACAAGAAGATGTTATCATTATTGTTGTTATTAGCCTTTATTAGAAACTTACTATAAGTTGACTATGTCCTAGGTCCTTGTTTTACTCTATGTGGGTTGCTATAGCAGAATATCATACACTGGGTGGATTTTAAGTAATAGAAATTTATTTCTAACCATTCTAGAGTCTTGGAAGTCCAAGATCAAGTCACCACCAGATTTTGTGTCTGCCTCCTGGTTCACAGACAGCTGTCTTCTTGCTGTGTCCACTCACATGGCGAAGGGAGCAAGGGGGTTTTCTGAGGTCTTTCTTATAAGGGCACTAATCCCATTCATGAGAGCTCCACCCTCATAACCTAATCACTTCACTAACTGCCCACCTAATTTTGGGGGTTTTTTGCCCACAGAGGTGAATGGAATGGCATGTATTTTATAGATGAGGCCACTGAAATTTTTAAGGGTTAAGAAATGTGCCCATGGACACACATCTGGAAATTCAAACTTGAGCTTGCAACTAGGTCTGTCTCACCCTGCAATATGTGCTCCTTCTAACATTCTACCAGTAGTAACTCCAGAAACGCTTTAAAAATCAATTTTTTTCTACTCTAGGACATGCCATATAAACAAGCTGTTTGTGAGGCTCTCCAGTGGCAGAGAATAAATGAAACATGGGTGCACTTAAAAGTATCATTATTACTAACAATAAAAAGTTTAAATTGTTCTAGGAGTCAGAGAGATGCTTTGAAGTCATCAGTATTATTCATTTTAAGGAAAGATTCATTCCCTTGTGTTTCTGGGCAGGCAGCCCATCTGAATAAGATCATAAATGCCATGGCTACTCTGAGGTCACCGTAAAAAAATAATAGACCTTGATGATAAAGGAACTAGTTAGTCATTGATTCCATCCCCTTTGCCAGCAAAAGAGACAATATTTAAAGAGCAGTAATCATTTGTATTTAACTTAGGCTCAATTCTCCTTTGGAACTGGGTCTCCAAACAGTCTGCCTACTCACATGATCTGAATTTCTATAGTTTTGAATCAATTTTAAAGAAATGTAAGCCCCCATGACTATTTTTTTATGATTTAAAAAGATCATCTACAAAGTAGAACTTATGCTTTCTCATATCACTCTCAGAGAGCTGAATGAGGAACCTCTAGAACATGGGTAGGGAGAAAAGATGGAAATGTTCAGAGTTCTGGTTCTGCCACTTCCAGTCTGTGCCTAAGCATAAGCACAGGCGGCTGGACTCTGTTCCAAGATTGCTAAGAATGTTGTCCGGAATTAAGTTCAAAGTTACTTTCACTACTAAATGGCCAAACAATCCTTGTGAAGGACACATAAGACCATGATCTAGATGAACAGACACAATTCCTTGTGTTCTCTTGTTATCCACATAAGTGGGCCTGAAGCTGAGTGGTCCCAGGGAAGGTGGGGTGAGAAAGCCCTCATGTCAGAGTACCAAGAAGGGAGATGAAGCAGATGCTGTTTACACTATTAAGCCGGAGACAGGGGGCAGATCATCCTTAAAGACCAACAAATAAGGCAAATCCTGTGGTGCCATAATTCACATCCTTCCAACTTCTAATTTTCTTTCTGCATCCTGGGGACTTCATCAGGTCTGCTCTTCACCTAAAACACCTAGTGCAAGTTACTTCAGCTCTCTGAGCCTTAGTTTCTTCATCTGCAGTATAAGGATAGCAACGCTTCTCTCATTGGCTTTTTATTCAGGTAACGTTAAATGAGACTGCCTATAGAAAGCAATCTGGCATAAAGTAGGTGCCAAAAATTATCACTTTCCTTTCCACTCCGGTTTTACCTTCACCAGCCACACATGCTCATTCATGTACCCTTACCTTTCAAGGCTCCTGGATTCATATGAACAACTGTGTCTCCACTATTATCACTTTGAAGAAAGGGAAATTCATTCATCTCTGAATGTTTCTCACAGAGTTCCCATCTGGACATGCAAGAGCCCCCACTTGGACTTTGTGCAACCCCTCAAGGCTCTCATGTTTATATAGTGCTTCCTCACTTGCAGGAAGCATTCACATATGGGACCCTTGTTTGACCGTAGGACAGAAGCAAAAGAACAATTATTACATCCATTTTACAAAGTCCAAAACTGAGGCACCACGAGGCAGAAACAGACTTGTCTCTGTATTAAGGGGTTTTTGAAAGCTTCATCTCAGCTCTTTATATAGTTCACGCAACCCATCAATTCCTGGATCTGAAATCCAGCCAACCATTCAAGATGAATTACATTGTGTTGGGCTATCTTCTTATTGATATACCAACAGATGGTTTTGTCACTTACACTTTTCAATAAAATAATTTATCAACTCTTGCATAATTAACAGCAAACTTAAAGAGAAAATGTGAGAATTTGATAGGAAGGATTAAAATCATATTCTGCAGTTTACCCATGAGAAAACTTGGTCTCAAAGAGATTAAATGTCACAGGTGTTAATTACAACTCAGCATTCTTTCGGTGGGAATACACTTCCCTGGGGAGTTGATTGTGCATTCCCAGCAATAGGTGCTCACTGCCTCATGAGGTTTGCCTGGCTCTGATAATTCCTCCTTATTGTAAGCCAAAATCTGCCCCTGTGTCAATGGAGGCTTTGTGCCATTAATTAACTTTGAACTTCTTTGCAAATCTCTAGAGACAGAACGATTTTTATCTGAAAGTACTCTGTTATGTGTCTGATATGATAGGACACATGCAAATAAACATTATTTTTGGATGTTGCCTGCTAAAGCTTGCCCCTGCCTTACTGATCATTAACCCACTATATTAAACCCACTATATGGTTGGTTCTGGAACCAAGGATTCATGATTTCCAATCCAGGACACATTCTGTGTACACAAACAGTTAGTAAACTGCTTCTCAAAGAATCGTAGTGTTCATTTATGCATTAATTCCAGCAAAAAATTATTAAGCTCTTATCATGTACCACACACTATGTTAGGATTAGAGAATGAAGCTTTATAAATCAGGCATGGCTAAAGTGACCATGCAATTATTGTCCAAAATGGGACACTTTGGGGAATGCAAGAGGCAATTACAATAAATACTCAGGACAACAGGTGTGTGTCAGGGACTATCTAATATAACACGACTGGTAAATTGAGGTATGTGGTCAACTAGACAGTGCCCCTGTCCTTGCAGCATGTTCTAGAGTGTGGGGAAAGATAGGCAATAAATCAATAAAAAAGTAAAATTATGGGATAAGTCTTAGAAAATAAATAGGGCGGAGGAGAGAGGGCCATTTTGGAAAGAGCAATCCCTTAGTGGGAAGGCTTCCCCCACTGCAGAAGTGATATTTGAGTACAGAACTAAAGATTAAAAAAGAAGGAGACAAGTAGTCAAGTAGAGAAAACAACTAATGCAAAGGCCTTTGGGTGGGAAAGGCTTGCTATGCTGAGGATACCGTGAGGAGGCCATTACAGAAGACGTAGAAGGGGAAGCAGACAAGAATCAGAACATGTAGGGAGGTATAAACCATAGGAAAGATTCTCTGGGAGTGCATCAGAAGTTTCACAATATTTGACTCAAATATCCATTACATTTGTACCATTTTTAAAAACTATGATGACATGCACACTCACTCATGTTACTTAAATTTTAAAATCTAGAGACCCTGTAATATGCATTGTCTTGGGTTAAGTTAACTAGCTTTTGTGCAGACCTTAGAATAAAGCTTCTCTCCCCATCTCTGTTCATATGCTTAAAATTCACAGAAATATATCATTATTTAGAAAGGTTTTTAGTGGGCATTTTTTCTTATTGTAATGCAGACCCGTACACATCGGCTTGCATAAAATTACATGCATGCATACAAATACTACACTCGATTAAATGCCAGGAAGGGCCAAATGTACTCAGTCCATACTTCCTCACAGTATGGTCTAGGTGGTCCAATAAAAAATGTATGCATTACATGGAACATCAGAGAGTGTCATTGTCATTTTTATTATAGTGCTCATAGGTTTTGGATCCTGTAACTATTGTATTTAGTAAAAATATGGGCAAAGTAGCTATATATTTTGAGTGATTCAACTTAGAATGAAAAAGACTCAATGCTCTCTGAAGCTTTCAGTCAATTTAACAAAATAATGTGCAAAGATTGCAAAGCAAGTTTTTACCTAATTGTAACTTTTTCATCTATGTTCCCATATGGGAGCTAGGCCTACTCGATAGTACAAAACAAAAACAAGAAAGAACCAAAAGTAACTTGAGTATTGACTCCAATATGAAATAATTATCCTCTCAGATCTACAACTTTACATATTTGCTTCATCATAACAGACTCAGGACCTATTTATTGACAGTAAAATAAATGTAATAAATTAAAACTTCTGAAATAGTGTCATGCCAATTACTTTAATGGTTAATAACTGGGTTTCAATGTAAGCTTTTGTCTGAGAAAAGAGGTTGTTGATAAAGATATAAGGAAGATTCACTTTCCTCCCCACTCTCCGCCGCACCACACACACTGCCCTGTATATTTGGACCTTGTGGGGAAAATTCATCTTGGTCAACCTCAGCTGGGTCATCAGCAGATGGGGTTAATAATAGCTTACTACCTCAAGAACAAGGAATTGAATCAAATCAATGTTGACACTCTTGTTTGCTAATCAACAATTCTACCATCACATAATGCTGAGAATGGGACCTACTAGGACCTAGGGTGCGGTAGTTGACTTCCAGTGATCAGAATTATGTCATCCTGTGAGGCCCCCAGAAATAAAACACGGGCAAGCCAGAGAGTCCTTCCAGAAAAATGCAGCTGTCACCATCAAGAGACAAGTAAGGGCCGGGCGCGGTGGCTCACGCCTGTAATCCTAGCACTCTGGGAGGCCGAGGCGGGTGGATTGCTCAAGGTCAGGAGTTCGAGACCAGCCTGAGCGAGACCCCGTCTCTACTAAAAATAGAAAGACATTATATGGACAACTAAAAAAATCTATATAGAAAAAATTAGCCGGGCATAGTGGCACATGCCTGTAGTCCCAGCTACTCGGGAGGCTGAGGCAGTAGGATCGCTTAAGCCGAGGAGTCTGAGGTTGCTGTGAGCTAAGCTGACGCCACGGCACTCACTCTAGCCTGGGCAACAAAGTGAGACTCTGTCTCAACAAAAAAAAAAAAAAAAAAAAAAAGAGACAAGTAAGGGCTGTGCTTCTGAGCTTCATTAAAAGAGTCACATTTAATCCACCCCTTCCTTGAAAACTGACTTGATCACCATGGCTTCAAGTTCCACAGAAGAAAAACCACAAAGTATGAGCAAACTAGATGAACAGTCTGTGCTGATGACAGAAAAAATAGATCATTAAGGTGCAGAGCAAGCCAGACAAAGTGTCTTCTGTGCATCTCCTGGAACCATTGGTAAGAATTAGGTGCTAAAATCTGGACCTTCCATTGGCAGCCTCCAGAAAGGCAGAAGGGTGGCGGGTCTCCCCCAAGCCTGGAGATGGAGCAGAGGCATGATTTGAATTCAAGAGTCCATATTAACAGGACAATTTTTGATACAACTTCTGGGGCCCAGAGGAAGTGTGTGGGGAAAGGAAGAGATTTATTACATTCTCTTACATTTGTCCTGCCCAGAGAACAGAAAAGAGACTGCATATTGCCTGGAAAACATTAAGAATTCATTGAATTGATGTTTTCTTCAGAAGCCAACATTGTGAGAATCCATGTAAGTCATTTAAAACCCTTGTGCCTCAGTGTCTCCCGTTTATAATAAAGGGATATAAAATGTCAGCAGTGTAAAATCTATCTAAAAAGTAGATCCTTGGAACTCAAGATTAATACTTCTATGAATTTTTGAGAATTCCTGAAACTTTGAATAACACTCTCATGGAATTTCTTTCATAAAATGCAGTGATGTGTACATGAAAAATTGAAATCTGTGATGTGCAGATACTTGGCAAGTGTTATAACATATCTGAAGTTGAAAAGAGAAAAATAAAGCCTAGGAAAAACCCAGATTATGATATATCCAAGTAAATGGTTCTCAGATTATTTGATTCCATGAATAAGTAAAAAGTTTCATTCATTTGTTTTTTTAACTAAGAGATTACTGTAAGTTTTCTAGGATTTTATTTTAGCTAAATAAAATGATTTAAAATAAAACTCCCACAACTATTATCTAGCATCATTTTGTAAAGCAAGATTTTTAATTTAAAAAAAGTTGAAAAGGCATAATTTCAGAATAAGACAGTTCTTTCCAAGCAAGGACAGTTGGTAAAACTAACACAAATGTAGGAAAATGCAGAAAAACTTCAACATACATTGAAAGATGATAATATTAAAAAATATATGATTTTTGATACTTGTCTGAAAATTATGCATCTATAATCAACACTATCACATGAAGTAGGATTAGAATATGCAATTTGGTCTGGCATGCCATTGTTACAAATCTATTTTCATGTGATAGGAATGAGAGCAATGCCCTGAATGCTATTTGTTCAATTAAACTATAAATTTATCTGAGACTTTAGCTCAGCTTTAGACCCACAACATGGGTCTTGGTCATGAACAACACTATTTTACATACCAACATTTGATGTCAGTGATGTTCCCTGCTCACAATCCCCATGATTCAAGCCTGAGCATCTAACAAAATTAGAACGTAAGCCCTTATGAGATGTTATTACTAATCCCATGTTTCACAATTAGATGGAGAAGCCATAAAGAGGTTACATAAGTCATTCAAAGTCACATCATTTCTTAATGGTATCTGATTCAAAAACAGTGATGTCTGGGCTCCTAACTTGCATAATCAATATGATTTAATAGTAGTTAACATTTTTGATCATTTGTTATGTACAAAGCATCATGTAAAATATTTCACATTCATTACGCTATCAGATCCTCCCAATAACCCTATAGGACAGGTTCCATCATTATTTCCATTTTGTAAGAGAAGAAACAGAGGCCCAGTGGCTAAATCACTTGCCCAGGGCCCAACAGGAATATAAACCAGGCCATCTGATTCCAGCCCTGCCTTCTTAACCCTGATATACGCCTCTGCATCTCAGATTTCCAATCATCACAAGAACTTCTATTGCTACAAAGCTATCAGCAGGCATTGCTCCTGGCAAAATGGCTAGAAAACATAAAAATGATAATTTGCAAAAAAAAAATCATAATTTTAAAAACATTGGCAAACTGAAGAGGCAAAGAGGACTGGATGACAGAACTGTAGAGAGGAGCCCTTTAAGATGAACTGAGATTCTATCATTTTTTTCTCTGAGGGTATCTCCCAATTTTGAATACAGGCTAAGGCTTGGGCTTGGGCTAGGCCAATGGTCTCCAACAGAGGGTATGGGGGTTCAGGGGAGAAAAACTTGTAGAAGTTTGACAGCCACAGGGGCTCATAGAATATATTGGAACCTAGAGGAGTCCCCAGGGAGCTATGGAGGCTAAAACTGGCCTGAAACGGCAGAGTAAAATCTCCCCCAGTCTTGAGATACTGGGTACACAATATCCCTGCGGGAAAAGAAGCCTGCAGCAAGCATCCAACAGGTTTTCCTCTCAAGACATGTGCCTTATTTTGACGCCGCTTGGGGTTCCTAAAAGAGGTAAAACTCAGACCTCTGAGGGATAGAGATCATTCCTCCAAAAGATAGTAGAGGTAAAATGGAATAATAAAAATTTACTTGATTAATCCAGAAGATGGCAAGAAAAGAGGAATAAAGGGCAAACAGCAAAGTAGAAAATAAATATCAAAATGTAAGTGTAAGCACAACTTTATTAGTAATTATATTAAATATAAATGGATTTCTCATTCTAATTCAATGAGAAAAACTATCAAACAAGATTTGAAAAAGAAAAAAAAGAAGAGTCAATGATACGCTGTTTATGAAACACACTTAAAATTTAAAAGATGCTGGAAGTTGAAAATAAAAAAAAACGGGAAAAGGTCTACCACATGTCTACCCAAAGAAAGCTGATGTGGCCATAGGAGTTTCAAATAGATAAAGGGTTGACTTTATGGCTAGAAATATCATTAGAGATTTTTTCTTAAAATGACACTTTATAATGATACAAGGTTCCGTTGAATAGAAAGATATAAATAATCCGGAATTTGTAGACACCTAATGACACAGGTTCAAAATATACAAAGGTAACAGCAATAGACAGGCAACAGATAGGAAAAGAGGCAGTCACACTCTAGTAATATTTGCAGAAATAAACCTGTCTGGATTCACAGCCCACGCTTCTCATACAAGGCCAATACTGTGCCTATTTCTCCTGGCAGCCTCTCGCAAGCTGTTATTATTGCCAAGGTCAGCGGTAGCTGTGGTCACAATGGGCCACACATAGTTCACTTTATGATGCTGTGAAATGCTCTGTTGGAGAAATGGAAGTTGCCCCAGGCAAAAGAACATGGACACTAGGTCCTTAAGGTTTTATCTCTTTTACTTGGATCAATAGTACTCGGCTTAGAACTCTTTGTAGTTGAGGTGATAACCAATAATAGCTTGTATTAATATTTACTTTGCAGAAGGATAAATCTTATGTGAGCCTAACTTTTGGCACAGTTTGATTAGCATGTGCACAGATATCACACATGCCATCCTTAGGCAAGGAGCTGATTAACAATCTCTAGTTATAAAGGCCTCAGGACCATAACTGTTTATGGTTTTGTGCAGACCGTTTCTGTTTCCTGTGAACTTTGCTCCTTTAAATGGCTCTTAATCAAGCCTAGAGATTTGCTATCTCCCTTCAATTTGAGGGTAATTTACTGGTTTCCCTGAGTGCACATTTGGGAATAACAGCAATTGGGTATCGGACAGAGGTCAGGGCCGGGGGGGGAAGGGATGGGTGTATACCTACTTGACGAGTGCCACGCGCACTGCCTGGGGAATGGACACGCTTGAAGTTCTGACTGGGGGGGATGGGGTGGGGGGGTGGGGAGGGGTGCACACCTACATGATGAGTGCGATGTGCACTGTCTAGGGAATGGACACAACTGAAGCTCAGACTCGGGGGGATGGGGAGGCATGGGCAATATATATAGCCTGAACTTTTGTACCCCCATAATGAGCTGAAAAACAAAAAAATTAAAAAAAAGACAGAGGCAGTGTCAAGGCCAATCCTCCGCAAAATTATGAGGAAGGCAGTTCTCATTGGCCATGGAGTGGAAGGAAGCAGTTTATTCCTGTTGGAGATATCCCCATCCCCTCTGCCCCTCCTCAGATAATTACAGGTTTCCCAGTATCTGTCCTTCCATCCATCCATCCAAACCAGCCCTCAGTTCCTTTCTTATGTCCATTCAGATGCTGGTGACCTAAGACAGTTTAGTATGTATCCCCTTAAGGATATTTGACTGCTAATAAATGGACCCAAACTAAGGAATGAAACTTGCATAAAGCAAGTTTCAATAAAGCATGTCCTTGAAGCAGACAGCAAAGTCACAGAACTGGGAGGTGTTGGAGGGATTTCAAATAGCAATCCAGGTCTTTGCACACCTGAAGGGAGGCCTGAGGCAGATCTCTGCCTCTTATTTTCAGAGTCCTGTCACTTTTCCAGTCTGTATTCTCATCCCTGGATTTTTCATTCTGCCATTCATTCACTTGCTTAACTGGCGTATAGCAAGCACCCACTCTGTGTGAGGCACTGTGCTGGGGCTTGGGGTGAATTATGGGACAAGAGCATCTCAGCCCTGAAGTTCACCCTCTAGAGTGCAGACAGACTTAACTAAATAACCCATCACAGTACACAATAGTCACAGAGGGTGACAAAAGCATTGAGGAAGCACATTACCCACCCTGGAGTGTCTGGGGAAGGCTTCAAGGTAGAGATTACATCTGAAGGAGAAATAAAGCAGGGAAATTTATCCAGCAAGAAAGAGGTACAGGGAGGATGTCACATCAGGCTGTGTGGAAAAATAGAACACAAGTAAAATATTATCATGTTGTTTCGAGAAAAGTATGAGCCACTTGGAGTAGCTTAAGAGAGAATGGCAAAAATAAATCTGAGGCCCTAAGCAGAAGTACCAGACCATTATTTCATCATCTTAATCCTCCTCATCTTCATCAACATCATCCTCAAGGAAACTAACACAACCAAAAGCTTATTATGTGCCAAGCACTGTTCTAAACAGTTTGCAAGTTTCAAATCACTTATAGCAGATTGTGTACAATGTTATATGCCATACAAAGGTGCATAAAGTTTGTCCTGTAAAAATAAAATAAATTTCACCCATTAGAATGGCTACTATCAAAAAAGCAGAAAATAACACTTGTTGGCAAGGATGTGGAGAAATTGGATCTTATGCACTGTTGGTGGGAATGTAAAATGGTACAGCCATTGTAAAAAACAGTATGGCAGTTCCTCAAAAAACAAAAATAGTATTACCAAATGATCCATCACTTTCACCTCTGAGTAAATACCTAAAAAATTTGAAAGTAGAGTTTTGAAAAGATATTTGTACATCCATGTTCACAGCAGAATTATTCACAATACATAAAACATAGACGCAACCTAAGTGCCCATCAATGGATGAATGGATAAGCAAAATGTGGTATATATATATATATATATATATATGCACAAAAGAATATTATTCAGCCTTAAAAAGGAAGGAAATTCTGACATTTTTATAGGTGAAATAAGCAAGTCAGAAAAGAAAAATACTACATGATTCCATTTATGTGAGATGCTTACAGCAGACTGAATAGAGATAAAAAGTAGAATAGTGGTTGCCAGGAGTTGAGAGGAGGGGAGAAGGGAGAGTTAATGTTTAATGGGCATAGAAATTCTATTTTTCAAGATGAAAGAGTTATGGAGATGGATGGTGGTGATTATTGTACCACATTATGAATGCATTTAATGCCAGTGAATTGTACATTTAAAAATGGTTATGAGACTAAATTTTATGATATGTGGATTTTATCTCAATTTTAAAAATTAGGAAAAAAGAATAAAAGAGAAGAAGAATTAAAGTGAGTGGAAAGGCCAGCTTTTAGTTTTAGAGGAATCACACTGGTGTCTGCAGGAAGAATGGATTTAAAGAGAGAGAGACTGACTGGGAGACAGGTCTAAAGGCAGCTGAAATAGTTGAGAAAAAAGTGTAAGAAATCCATAGTTGGGGCAAATAGGGATAGAGCAGAAGGGAGAGATTCGAGAAATATTCATGAAGTAAAGTTGTAAATTTTATTATTGGATTTTGGCAGGTTGTGGAGAGAAGGAGACAAGAACAACTGGATTGACTATCAGTCTGATAGGTGAGCAGTCCAGGCAAATGGCAGTGTTGCTTACTGGCAAAGGAAACACCAGAGGGTAGAACACTCTTTCTGGTTTAGATGAAGTGAGCTTGAGTGTGAAGGACTTCCAGAGGGAGATGTCTTACAGGCCATGCCATCTAGAATTGAGGAGGAAGTGACCCACCTATAGGTCACCATTGATGCCATAAGCTCAGTGGAAGGAATATTGTGAAACACCAGCAATTAAAGAGTGGACAAGGGAATGGGAGTCCAAAAAGGGGAAGGTCTAAGACATACATGGAAAACAGGATATTTTGCTAATAGTGACCAGTAGTTTAAATGCAGAAAAGAAGTCTGGTAAGCTAAGGACTGAAAAATGCCCATGAGATGAGGCAAAATAAAACATTTTTTTTGTTTGTTTGTTTTTGCAATTTATCTGATTTATTTAAAATTTTCCAGATGGACATGCTTAAATTAGACATGTATTATATGCAAAATAAAAATTTCTTAATACATAATTCAGGATTCCAATACTTTAACTGGTCATTTGCCCTACTAGGCAAAATTAGTAAAAACTTTCATATTCACAAATTATTTATACTCAAATTATTTACACTGTATGTATATTTAAAAGAAACTTTTTTTTGATCCCCCTCATTAAAAAAAAAACAAACATTTTTAGAAAGGAAATTATTAGGCACTTTTCTGAGAGCAGGTCCAAGAAGAAATGAATGAGGCAAATGTCAGTGACTGAATTAGAGGTGAGGTGTATAGTGAACAAGCAGAGGGTAAGAGGGTTGGCAACGTGAGTAAGGCACAGGGTCAAGCGACAATATTTTTGTGATGGTCAAATCTTCAGAAAGGCAAAAGATGGAGTGGAAGGAAGGAGCTGGAAGGAAAAGTTGGAAATCTAAGAAAGAAAGGAAATAATCCACAAAACAGCCTCCCAGAGCTGAAGGCCATTGTCAAGGGCACATGTGTGAGAATTAGCATGACTGTGAGGAGGGAATCCTCACCTTCTAAGGCTGGAGAAGAGAAAGAAAGAACGGAAGTGGATGAAGATAGATATGTAGCTCTTCGTGGAAGAGCATTGAATGCTTTCGTTACTGATGGTCTCAGGAGAAAGGTGATCTACTGAGAAGAGGTTGATAAGGTGTTTGGAGAAAATGATAAAAGTTTGAAGGAGTCACTGAGGGAATGAGAAAGAGCTGGCAAAGGATGGATGGGGATGGTGGAGGCTCGTGGGGTTTGGGTGGGTGCTCAGGTTCCCAGGTTCAGGAGCTGAGAAGACACATCGTGACTTGCTTCCAAGGCTGGTATTTGGCTGGGTGGGAAGGCAGAAGTAGCATGTTTTCAGCTCCTCTGCTTTTTATCCCTACTCTCCCAAGGCATCCAATGCCTTTATTTAGCTAAGTATTTTTAGAAGATAAAAGAGAGATAGAAACTCAGCCACATGAAGGCTTTGGGGGTGTAGTGTGCTATGATGAAATTGCCTAGCAATCCTAGAATTCAAAGGCTGGCTCTACGACATTTTATTAGTTGCTGGACCCTGAAGCAAGTCATATAATCACTTTGAACATCTGTTTCATCATTTGCAAAAGAACTTGAAACATTAAATAAGCTTATATTCCTACAACCCCTGTGCATAGTAGGCATCAGAAAATTCCAGTTCCTCTTTCCTTTATGAGCAACTCACAAGGGAATATCCTTTGTAAAACTAGACCCAGAGGAACCCAAACCTAAGAAATTACTTTTTCATTGTTTACTTTCCAGTATGGCAGAACAATTCACTTGGAAAAATAAAGACCCACCCTCTCAGTCAACTTGATTAAACTCTGGAATACTGGATGATTCTTTCAAAAAGTAATCCCTGCCCCAATCTTTTATTTTTAAGATTCTTGACTCAGTATGAGTGAGTGTCTACATGACTTCAAGCCACCACACAACACCATTACATCCATTCGCCATTTTCCAAGGAGGCAAAGCCTGAATTAAGTCCGTGGCTGCCTAGTAATGTTGCCAGACTAAATCTCTGGTTTATAAGGGGCGATTGAAATTCTTGGAAATTATTTAACTCAAATTTCTAATAAACTGAAACTTCAAATATTGAAGGTAGGTAAGCCACTCTAAAGCAAAGCTTTTAATGAGTCAGTCTTCATGATCACTTACATAAAGTAATAAAATAAGAATCTTCTGTATTCACCTTCAGGATCCACCATTTCCCACTGTCAGCCATTGATGGTGGAAGTGTGGACATGACTAATATTCTCATGAATAAGCCAAACTGTTTCTTTCTGATTCTTGCCATAGGAAGTAACCCAAGTGTTTTCTGTCCTACTGCTAATACCGAGGCAGACCTCCTGTGAATTCCCCTCAGCTGTGTGGTCAATCTCCATGTGAGTCACGTCTATTTCTGCAAATGCTCTGAGTGCTGTTGAGCACTGAAAGAAAGAAATCCATCTGGTCTCTTCTTTTCCCTGCCCTTCTAGTCACTGCTGCCTGCTAATGCTTTTGCATGTTCTATTCTCCCGTGCTTTGCAGTGGCTGGGTAGAGTTTCTAATACCTACTGGTCAGAAAAAAAGTTTCTTGAATTAAAGCTTGACCTGCCTCAGGAGGGGGGAAGGAGAAAACAGAGGAGATTTTCACTGTTGCAGAGTGAAGTCCTCTTAAAAAAATAGGAAGTAAGAAGAATTTATCTTGATGCATGAGAACCAAGGAAGAATTAATTGAGATAATTGAAAATATATAAAGTAATATATGTATATGTGAAAGGGCTTTTAACTCTCCATTGCCATACAAATCTTGACAGTCTTTGTAAAGGTGTGATTATGTATGGGATGGGGTGAAGCTAGGTTGCTTTTATTCTGTAAATATTTATTGAATGTTTAGGAAGTAGCAGGTACTATACTGGACATTGAGGATGTATCAGTGTATCAAACAAACACAGACCCAGATTTTCGGAGGACTATAATGAAAGGTCATCCTTAAGTCCTCTTTCCATTGTTCTCTGATACCCAGATTTCCCTGTAACATCTGTGTGGAGAGGTGAGGGAGCATCTACTCTAGAGCTGAGAGTTGTCAAAATGAAGAGGTGGGTATCCCTTGATTTTGTCTCATTTGTGAATCTTTACGCTTGCTGATCAGTCCCATGATGGTGCCTGGTGGATTTACTGTCATTAGTGCAGAAGCAACTTGGAACATTCCTCCCAACCCATTGCAGCAGAAATTGGGCAATAAATGGCGGCAATTAGGAAAGGTAGAAGATGCTAAGAAAAGAGCAGAAGACAAAACAAAGTAGAGCTACCCAGAAGGAAGTTGTGGGGGTAATTAGAGGCAGACAAGCCTCCTGCATAGTAACTAGAAGAGCCCTGAAGCATCGTCTCATGAAATCACCCAATTCATGAGACTGATAAACTAAGGTTCAGAGACAGGAATTATTAATTATTAACAATTCACCCAGAGCCACACATCATACTTGCCAAATGGCCAACTTCTTGTTATCTGGGCACTAACTGGTTATACTTCTCTTGATGCTTCACCTTAAGTGGAGCTCTAACTATCCTGTACAGTACAGTGATTTAGAACAAGGGCGTTAGTGCCAGACTATCTGAGTTTGAATCTCAGTTCTTCCACTGACCACCAGAGTAATCTTGGGGAATCACTTAACCTATTTGCATCTCAGTTTCTTCAACTAAGGAAAGAGATAATCTTGGTATCTCTTTGTGTTCTTAAGGGAACTAAATTAGTTAAAACATATATCTAAAACCATAGAACAGTGCCTAGAATACAATACGTGTTATGTAAGAGTTTATAATATATATATGAATATGTTTGTATATATAATTATAGTCAAGTCATCTCTCAAATATTAGTTAAATTAAGCAAACCAATTTAGTGTACAGAATTTATTTCCTCCTCTTTTATTACTTGACTGTTCTCTTTTATCTGTTTTAAATGTTCAGTGTGTCAAAGTGGTGTGTTTATTAGATATTCTTCAGGAAGTGGGCTGGGTTTGTATACACAAATCCTTTCAACAGATAGGTTTTTATCAAGGTTGGAGGAACGCCATCCTCCAGGATACGTCTGCATTAACACCTGCTCAGGACATTTGAGGACTAACAACTCAAAAAGTTTCTCTCCAAACAGGTGCTGACTCAAGACAGGCAATGCTTACAAAGTCAGATGAAAGCTGGGCTTCTGAGCCCTCTGAAAAATTACACAGGCCCTCACCTACTCACATTCTCACCTCCTCTAGGACAAATTGAGTGTCACTCAGAAGTGAAAACTTCATTGCAAAATGGAGAGAATGAACAGAATGCTCTATGCCAAGAAAAATACCTCTTTTCATCTTCAGCCATTCAAATCTAAGAAAATGTGTTCTCTTTATTTTCCCTGTTGGAGGCACACAATAGCCCCCACTGCTGCTTGGGGAGAAAGAGAGAGGAAAGGGAACGCAGGGGCACTCCACTCCCCTCCCTCAGGCCTCCCTGACAGCTGCCTTTTCTTGCATTCCCAGGCTGACACTTGGCTGGGAAATTCAGTAACCATGGATGAAGGGAGTATTCCTAATTGAGAAAAGGTCAAGTGGTGGTAATAAGAGCTGATGTTTATTGAACACCGATCGTGTGCCAGGCAGTGTTCGCAGCCATTCACATACAAAAACTCATGTCATCTTTACAACAACCCTCTGGAGGTGCTACTACAAGTATCCCCATTTTGCAGAGGAAGAACCTGAAAGCTAGAAAGGTTAAGAAAAGTTTCTCAAAGCCACACCGCTAGGAAAGGGTAGAGCTAGAATTCAAACCCAGGCTGATGGACTCTGGAGTCCACCCTCTAAATTATTGCTCCTCGAAGTGTGTTCTGAAGACTAATGCTGGCCCATGACCAGGATGTTAGCAATGTGCGATGAAATAAGCTTAGAGGCTGAGAATAAGCACTAGAAAATTTTCTAGCAATTTGCTATTAACATGGCATCCAAGAGCATGGTCAGTAGACTGATTTCAGTGAATGTAGTGTAGAGCAGTTGGAGTGTTGTGGAACCCACGTGGTGAGGTACATGTGATGTGGTCATGCACAGTAGGACAGCACATAGGTCCACATGTGATTGGAAATTTAAAAACAAGTCCTTCACCTGAAGATAGTTTGATAAGAACTGTTTTAAAATATCATGCCATATAGGCTGCAAAATCCCAGTGCTTGCCATGAATATAATAAACAGGTGAGGCATGAATGTGTGCAGAGAAAGGAGCCGGAAGGTAATAAGCAATGGGCATGATCAATAGCTAGATGATATGGCATGCCAGAAGTTAATAAGTGCCATGGAAACACTTAAAGAGTAGGGCACAGGGAGGGAATCAGGAGTTCGGAGGGCTATTAAATAGCAAGGTCATTAGGACAGTATGTGACGATTTTTCCTGGCCAGATACACCCCATGGTAAATGTTTCACTTTGCCCTGGCTTCTCCCTGCCCCTCCCTATCATATGTCCTGGCTCTCCTATTTTCTGTCGGAATCAAAGCATAATAACACAATTCATTATCTACTGACCAGGAAAGCCCAAGCCATCATAACACGTACTCCAAAGCTAAATTATGAGTTTGGAATAGATGATCTTCAAGATCTCTTCCAACTTTGAAATCCTATGACTTTGACTGGAAGAACTGTTATATATTGTTTTCAGGGGACTAAACCTTTATATCAGAGAGGTTCATTTGATATGAATCATTCATTCGTCTATTCCTTTGTTTAATATACACTTATTGATCACCTTCTATGAGTCAGGCACTGCCTTAGGCACTGATGTTATGGAGACACATATGATATAAATTCTGCTTTTACAAAATTCATAGTTCAGCAAGAGAGCCAGACATATAAACAAAAAATGACAACACGTCTTAAGTACTACAACAGATGTCTTTGCGGAGTGCTATGAGAATACAAATGAGGAAGTATTTTATTCCTCTGGGTAGCAGGAGAGTGAGCATCACAGCAAGATTGAGAGGTCATGACATGCACTCCAGATTTTGAAGGATGAAGAGGAGTTGGCTTTTTTGAATAGGGAACAGGGAAGCCAGTTCAGACAGGAAAAGAGAAGCAGAGACATAAAATTGGGCGACATATTTAGGGAATAGAAAAATAGCTTAGTCGAGTTGAAAGATAGTAAGCAAATGTGGGATTCTGATTGGTGAGAGAAAAAACAGGTGAAACCAGATGTAAAAAATGAGGCTAAAAACATTTGCTTTTTAGGGTTGTGTTGTGAATATCTGTTTTTGCCCAGTCTGAGATTTTAAACACAAACACGCACGTACACACACACACACACACACACACACACGGAGCCTTCATTTTCTTGGGTTCTCCAGATCCTCGTTTGTTACAAGATGTGGAGTGCCTGCATCACTCACCTGCAGCTCCATGGCGTTCACCATTAGCGTCCCAGTGCCTACTAGAGTGCTGGCACATATAGGCTCTCAAATTTGGGTGAATGAATGAATCAACTGACGAATGAACGAGTGAATCAGTAATATCCTTTTCAACTCTGTTTGTTATTTCTAGCACCTCTGGTTTTTTTTTTTTTTTTTTTTTCACAGATTTAGATGAACCATTTGGGTGCATCCCCCTGACAAAAGAATACTTGGGGGTTGATGGTGCATATGAATGTACTTACACTTACGCACATTTAAATAAACAGGCCTACAGGATGTCAGAGTAATTAAGAGTCACTGTAGGGGGCCAGAGTAGCAGAAACAGGAACGACCGAACTGAGAAAATCTTGATTTTTAAATTATTTTTAGTGATTGGGGGCCAGCTTTCTGTTTCTCATGACTTTTCCCTGCTTCCCTATCTATGCGCTAGAATTGACTATATTTTTCTAACATATCACTTCTGCTGGATTTTAACTCTCAGTGACACTCATGAAAGGAATGGGCTCTAGAGTGAAGTACAGCAATCCCCTTCTTGGAACAAACTGCTTATGATAGGTTTTCAAAAGTACTCATTTTTCAAAAGCACTTTCTAGATGCTCCTCCACACCCCTAGAAATGACTTCATCCACTTACATGGGCAATTTCTGTAGATCTTCTTTTTCTAGAAATATTCTAAAATACTCCAGCGAACCCCTGTGTATCAGTCATTCAGCTTCAATAATAACATTTTGTCAATATCACCTCTCGCCTATCAGCACCTCCCTCCAATTTTGTTTATTTGTTTCTTTACTTGCTGGATTGGTTTAGAGCAAATCCCAGATGTCATGTCATTTCATGTGTAAATGCTTTGGTATGAATTTCTGAATGGTAAGGTCATGTTTTGTTTGTACGGTTTCCCTAGCACCATGACAGTAATGCATCTAATAGAATTAACAGCATCTTAATTTCATTTACACACAGGCCATATTCAAATGTTCCTAATTATCTAGAAGATGTCTTTTTACACTTGGTTTATGCCTATCAGGACTAAACAAGATCCACACATTGCTTTTTTTGTTTGTTTTAACATGGCAATTTTAGGCTGTTTATTTGAAATATTTACTTTTTCCCCCCTGTCTAAAGACTAGGAGGCTGAAATATACAAGGAAAGGGGGAATAAAAGCTGCCATAGCACAGCCTGCTGCAACAGCACCATTTTTTCATAAAGATTTTCACTCAATGCCTGCTGGTAGCAACCCTTAATATGCAAATGGGGAAGGAAGGGAGTCAATATGTCTTAAGCACAGGCCTTCACATTCTTCCTTCTAGGAATACAAATCAAGGGAGACATACTCAGGTGAATGCTCAAAAGGGAGTCACTGTGATTCTCCCTTTTACTCTGGATTCATTTTTATTTTCCCTCTTAATTATTGTAATAATAATGCCATCATATTTTCAGATAATATTTTAGAGTTTCCATACCTATTCAATTTACTAAATAGTCCACTCTTTATAAAAAACACTTCATCTCATGTGATTCTCCAAATGAGCCTATAAAGGAAGACAGGGCAGATATAATATTCCCTTTCCTATAGATATTGAAAAAGGCTCAGGAATAAGCAGCTAAGACCTCACAGGCAGTCAGCACAGTGGAACATCTGATCTCAGCTCAAGTAATACCAAAAACAAAACTTTTTTGACCAAATTTACCATGCCTTTAATATAGAAAAACCCAAGACCAGCCTCCTGAAAAACACCCTAAAGCTAGACACCATCTGGTGAAATGTTATTTATCCCCTCTAGGGCTTCCTCCAACTTTGGTATCACTGGGTACCAATTACCTAAGAAACCTTGTCATCACACCATACCTTCCCCAACCCCAAGAAAATTTCCATGGAAGGAAAAACAATAGCTTAATGTTTTAGCAATTTATCCCACTAGCCCACAGTGTAAATTTGTACAAATTATACTAAAGCACCTATGGTAGAGATATCTAATGCTTACTCATACCTAGCTCCGTCCCGTTTCTATGAACATGGGAGGATTACATGTTGGGCATCGCCATGTGACTATTCTAGTGAATGGTTCTGAAGGGAGGTGCTAGGTATCCCTTCCATCATCCTAATTAATAGAAGACCCTCCAGGTGTTCTTCCTCTATATCAGCAAGCGGGAAGGTAACTGCTGAGATGGCAGAAGCAAAAATCAAAGCATCCTGGGATCATAAAGAAAGAAGGAAACTCTAAAAAGTCACCCAGGACCAACAGAATGTGACAGGTAAGCAGGAAATAAGCTTGTGGTTAAGCCACCGAAATGCAGGCGCTGCTTGTTACTACAGCCTAATTTAGCCTATCCTGATTAACACACGATTCATTCCTCAAGGCACTTTATATATTATCTGCTGAAAAACTGTCATTAAAAACCACAAAATTCAATAATGACTATGAGAGATAGGGTATCCCCTGGAGCTGAGTGAGACACATGGCAAGCCATAAATAACAGCCGTGTCAGCAATTGTACTAAGCGGTATCTTCAGATAGTATTTACTTACTTATTCATTCAGCAACTATCAGTTGAGTGTTTACTACACACCAGGCAAAGCTAGTGGCTGAAGATACTGGCAGTTATGATCCTTGACTTCATGGGTTCTAAAATCTAGGCAGAGAAAAAGATATTCAATAACATAACTAAAAATGTGTTGTTGGTCCTGCTTTAGGATCATAAAGTAAGAGAACTTAATGAGTCTATCCTAGAGATTCTGGAAATATTTCATCCAAGGAAGAACTGCTTGAGTTGGGATTTGAAATTAAGTAAAGACTGAACTCAGAAAGTATGGAGCATCCAGACAGAAAGAGAGCACAGCATATGGGACTGTACAGTTTAGTTCATTCGAGGAGAAAAGGACCCCAGGGTGTCTAGGGTATGGTAGGTAAGTTGAAGCCAAAAGCACATACTATAGTAATAAGACAGAATTTTTGAAAGGAAGAAAGGAGTCAGACTTTGCAGAGAAATGCAGACCAGTTAAAGCCTTGGGTTTTATCATAAAGACAATGGGAAGCCATTGAAGTGCTTTAAGTGAGGGTAATGATATGCACAGAGTTTTATAATTTAAAATGTTAATCTGGCTTTAATATGTAGTAAAATGGAGAGGCCAAAAGTGGAAGTAGAGAGGATATTTGGAAAGCCATAGCAGTAGTCCAGGTGAGAAAGAAATGGTACATTAAATTAGGAACAGGGAGAAGTAAAATTATTTGAGTATTTAGGAGATAAACACAGGGTAACCAACCTTCTCTGTTTGCCTGGGACAAGGCTTTTGGTGCTAAAACTGGGACCATTCTGGGCAAACCAAGAAGAGTTGGCTACCTATATAGACATACCTGGGCTTAGTGGTTGGCTAGGTTTGAGAATTGAGGAAGAGGAAGGAGTCAAATTAGATAATTAAATGAACGGGGGTGCCATTTATTGAGATAGAAGACTGAATAAAGAGCAGATATGAGAAGAGAGAGGTGATATAAAATGAGCTTAAGATATGTAATCAAGTGGAGATGTCAAATAGGAAGCTGAGCAAACAGGTAATCTGATGTATTGTTATTAATTATAGCTAATATGTGAGTACCATCTATGTGCAAGGAACTGGTATAGTCACTCAACATATGTTATGGGCTAAATGTTTGTGTCCCCTCAAAATTGAAATACTGAAATCTTAACCACCAATGTGATGGTGTTAGGAGTTGGAGCCTGTGGGAAGTGATTAGGTCATGGAGGTGGAGCCCCCATGAATGGAATTAGTGTCCTTATAAAAAGTCATTAGAGAGCTGGCTGCTTCTTTTTCTCTTCTCTGCCATGTGAGTATACAAAGAAAAGATGAACATCTGCAAACAGGGAAATGAGTCCTTACCAGATGCTGGAGCCCTGGTGCCTTGATCTTGGATTTCATAGCCTCCAGTATTATCAGAAATAAATGTCTGGGTTTTTGCTGTTGTTTTTCTTTTTCCTGAGACAGGGTCTTGCTCCATTGCCCAGGCTAGAGTGCATTGGTGTCATCGTAGCTCACTGCAACCTCCAACTCCTGGGCTCAAGTGATCCTCTTGCCTCAGCCTCCCGAATAGCTGGGACTACAGGCACATGCCACTATGCCAGCTTAATTTTTTGTAGAGACAGGGTTTTTCTGTGTTGCCCAGGCTGGTCTCAAATTCCTGGGCTCAAGCAATCCTCCTGCCTCAGCCTTCCAAAGTGCCAGGATTACAGGTGTGAGCCACCCACCTGGCCCAATTTCTGTTTTCTAATCACCCAGTTTAACCACCCTGTCCAAACTAAGATAGTATATTTTAACTTTCTTACTCCTCTTAGTAGCCAATAATCTAACTCCATTTCATGTCAACAGAGGCAAAGTTACTCTAGTTAACACTGTTTGAAAATAATGGAGCTGGAATCGAAACTCAAGTTAACCTGAATTTGAAGTGGCCTTTCCCGTTTTCTAGTTGTGTGACCTTGAACAGGACCCAGAGAATTTGGCCAAATGAATCAGATTAGATTGAAGCTGGGCTGCACCTACAGCCTCATTCGCACCCCTTCTGCCCTTGCTATGGCAAACTGGCCTGTAGTCTTCCTCACACACACCAAGCATGATCTTCCTTATTGACGTCATTTTAATGTCCTTCATCACAAACACATTCCTCCCACTTGTTTGAACACTTGCGCCCTTAGCTCATTGGGTCACCTGTGGCCTTCTCAAAGGGATCCCCCTTTGAGATTTGTTTATCTTGTTTGTTTAATGTATAGGCTTATTTTTGTCCACCACCAATGGACTAAATGCTCCATGAGAGTAGAATTTCTCTATCTTGTTGATCACTGTATTGCTAGCACCTTATCTAGAATGATGTCTGGCACTTCATACTGCTCAATACATTTTTATTAAATGGAAGAAATATCTATATGTAGCTAAGACAAGGGACCTAAGGAACTAGTCTTCAAAGACACAGGAATTCAGACACAGGGAAAAGAAGGGAACTGTGTACCTAAAGCCAAGGAATAAATTAGAACTTGATCTTACTAAAGACAAAAGTAAAGGTAGGACTAGTAGCAAGTGAGACTTAGTTCTGTACCTCCAGAGGGACTCACGTGTGCTCCTTTAAGCCCCCTGAATAAAGATAATATTGATGCTGAGCCTGAGACTGAGCAGAGCAAGAGTCTCCATTAGAACTAAGGAGCCTGGCAGGAACAGGATACTTCCAGACTATTACTAGACAGCGTGTGAAATGCCAAAAACATCTTTGACCTTCTTCAAACACAGAGCTCTGTGACTCAATCTTGTAGCATTTCCTTTATTTGGTAAATAAGATACAAACATTTTGCTAGAAGATCCCAGTAGAATAGCATGTAAAAATAACAGGAAGCACTCAGCTCCGTTAATTGTGCATCCTAATGTGGCATAAGGACATTTGTCACTTCAATGCACTTCCCTTGGTGCCCACCCCAGATGTTTCAGGAAGTCCAGTCAATCTTATGGGAAATTAAGCAGTGGTAAGATTCCATAGTCGTCTTAGTCTAGACTCCTATATTGATCGCTGAACAGACAAATCAGAGGAACGAGGTAGAGTGGCCTTCTTGTGTCTTAGATATAAGTGCAAATACTCAGTGGAGAGTGACCTTTAACAAATGCAAATTTACTTTATAAAGCATCACATCTGTGACTCTTTTCAAAGTGTGTGCTAATGGTCAGCTAGATGTCCCATTCTCAGCTTCCTCTGATTCACTTAGGAAAACTCCTGAGAGCCCACTAAAGAGTTTTATATGTTTCTCATTGATGTTTGCTTCTCAAATGTTTGCCAAGGTCAGACATTTGTGTTGGTCTTATTAAAGTTTAAAGAATCCAAGCAGTGAAAATGATCCACAATAAATGACAAAAATAGAGATCCTAAAGACTGTGTACACATCCCTTTTGTAGATGAGGAAACAGAGATTAAAAAACAGAAGGCTGATACGTGATTAAGCCACAGGGCCTGAACCCGTGCATAGAAAATATGTGCTGAAATAGGTGCTCAGCACACCACAAACAGAAAGACTTCTAGGGTCTTTACCACTGATACATAGTTTTTCTTGTTAATTCCTATTCTAGGGATAAGCAGTTCCTTCTTTTCAGACTGTTCTCTTGAAGCTGCAGCCTAGGAATAGTGAGCTTCTATCTTAGATCCAGGATAGAGTCTGTAATAGTTTCATATTGATGCTATAACAAAATGCTACAAATTTAGTGGCTTAAATCAACACAGATTTGTTATCTAACAATCCTAGAGGTCAGAAGTTAAACCCAAATCTTAATGGGCTAAAATCAAGGTGTCAGTAGGGCAGTGCTGTTTCCTTCCTGGAGTCTCTAGGGGAGAATTCCTTTTCTTGCTTTTTTTAGCTTCAAGAGGCTGGCACATTTATGGCTGGAGGACATCTTCCTCATTTTCAAAGCCAGCAATGCTGGCTTTCTCACATAGGAGCATTCTGCTTTTTAATTTCTCTGTTTCCTCATCTGCAAGAGGAAAGTAATAATCATTTCCCTAGCAGCATCATTACACCCTTATAAGGGAAAAGAAATAATGGATTCTCTTTTCACATGGGTCAACAAGCAATTCCCCAAATGCCATCACCATGCTAGGTCACGCCTGCGCGTCCTCCTAACACACCGTACTGTCTGAATGTGTGCCCTTTCTGCTTGCCTTCCCTTTCTGCAAAAATGCTCAACTGTCTCCTTACCTTACAAGACTTTTTTGGCACCTTAGTCAGATTTAAATGAAATTTTTTATACTCCTATGTCACTAAAATCCAATTTGGTAATTGCTATGAAATGGTTGAGCTTGTTTCTGTTTGTTTTGAGGCATTAGGAGAAAAAGCCACACTAGCTATGAAAGAATAAAAATAAAAGCTCAGTGGCTTAGCATATGGGCTTACTTCTTACTCATGCGTGATCCCATGGAGAGCTGTGGCTCTCCTGGGTCGCTCTCCTCTAAACAATGAGTCAGTGATCCCAGCTCCTTCCAGCTTGTGGTGCTACCATCTTCAATGTGCAACCTCCACCATGATCACTGAAGAGGGGACAGAATGAGAGCAGGCCCCAAAAGAGTGTCCACTGCTTCTGTCCACATTCTATTGTTCAAAAACAGTCACATGGCCCCAATTTAATGTCAATGGAGAAGGAAGATAAAATCTTCCTGTGTGTTCAGGAAGTGGCAAAAGTCTAGGTGACCATCTAGCCAGTCTCTGCTGAAATTGACTTGAAAGAAAAATGGGTTCATATTTGTTTTCTTTAGTTCCTATCTTCAAATGTGCTTTCATTTGCAGATGAGTGTAATGACTGACTAATTTGCACAGGCAAACTTCACAAAGCACTGATGAAAAATTGTGTCCTGCTGAGTTTTCATCTTTGTCTCCCGTCTCTTTAGGAAATAGTTGAATATCGCATAGATTCTTTACACATTCTACATTTGGTAGCTACTTTTCATATGAGTCAATGTTTAAATGCCTCTTAAAGTTATGCCATAATTAGCTTGGGATTTGTAACTGCAAGAGGGATTTTTCCTATCTAAAATAGAATTCATGATATGAAATTGGAAAGGAACTGCCTCTTAGTACATGAGCAAACTATAGCACTGCATCACATTTCAGCCAAATACCCAAGGAGAGTAGAAAAGTTTATTTTGTTGAAAAGAGGAAAATTAGCACTTTCTGATTTTAGAAAAGGTAATCAAGGATTCCATACCGAGTACAGTGTGAAAGTGCTGCTATAGAATAACTTTACTTCTCATTTTTACTATAATAATATATGGGGGCACAAAGGGACTCCTCTTTATTTTGCTAGGCAATAAGAGGAAATTGAGCAGTTAAGGCTGGAGAATGCAAAGGACAGCCAGGAAAATGGATAACTCAGTAGTCAGGGAAAGAGTCATTTATTAGTGATGTTAATAGCTAGAAAACAAAAGCTGATAACACCCCTTAGGTACTTTTTGTGTCCAGAGACTAGACCATGGCTGTAGAGATTTTAAAATTGTATGAAGTTCCTGAAGTTCTAGGGTCTTATGTATTAACACCCAGAGATTCAGTAAGTTAATTACAGCAAGTAGTTTATTCTTCCTATTGGAAGCTTTAAGGATCTACTTGCAATCTCCCATCCCCCATCACCTTACTCTCTCTCTTCCTCTGCCACAACACTCACAAATACTCTGGATGATTGCTTCTCTAATAGCCCAGAACCCTAATTGAGGATGACACAGAGGCATCTCTAGCCCACTTTCCATAAACTTGCATGTATGCTAGGAGAAGAAACAAAAAAAGATTAGGTGTCTTAAACCACTGAGATTTCAGGATTGTTTGTTACCACAGCAAACCATAACCTATCCTGACTACATATTTACTCTAGAGAAAACCAACTTTAGGCTAATCAGTAACCAATAACACTTAAGGACACTTAAAGTTTTGTAGGCATCACATACATAAAATCTCTTTGATTGGCAAATGATAGAAGTCCAATTAATGTGGCTCCCATAAAAGGGGTAGGGTCCACACACAGCTGGGAGTACGTGCTAAGATGGGGTCACTGAGAATCACATTCTTTCTTTTCCCCTTTATAGCTCTTCTTTCTTTCCTCTATAGTGGCTTCGTTCTCAAGCAAGCTCTTCTAATGTGGGGGCAAGATGACTTTAGTCTTACATACTGTCAGCTTAGCAAACTTCAGTGGAAAAAAGAAAGACTCTTGATGATTTCAGGAAAAATCTCAGGTAATACTCTTGCTTCCCTGGTTGGGAACACATACTTATCTCTAAGGCAGGTATAACCTGGGGATGAAGTTGTCTCATTAGTCAGCTCTGGGTCATGTCCTAACCCCAGGGATCAGTATTATGGTCATCCCTATCCAAACTGCATGGGCAGAGAATGGGGAAACATGGTTTTCCAAAAGAAAACTGAAATTCCATAGGGTTTCCATAGCCAGGAAGCTAAATGGATGCTTGGGAGAAAATGCAAAATTGGTCTCTAAATATACAAAGCTTAGTGAGGGAATGGAACTCGATTTTGTCTAAGGTCTCTTTCTACCTTGATAGTCCATGTTTCCATTTTTCATCTCTTCAAATGTGTTCTAGGTTTGCATTTATTTTTACAAACATGGCAATTAGTAAAACTTTGTGAGTAAATGTTCTTAACAGTAGTTACAGTTTAATTTTTTGATATACTAAAATGAAAAAGCATTTCATTCTCTGTTTTCTATTATTATTCTCTTCTATATGGACATCTCCCCACATACAGTGGTATTATATTCTAACTGCAAGCAAAGCAACCGGGGGGATGTAAAGCGTGTTGTAAGTTCTGGCTTCACAAACTCAAAGCTGTAAAGTGACCACAAACCACGCAGGGATAATAAACTTGGTCCCTTCCTTCTATTCATGGGTATTGTGAGAATACGATGTGTGTAAACTCTCTAAACCCTTCAGAGAAAAGGTGCTATATAAATCCAAGTGATTATTCATACCATTATCCAACACAAATTGAACCTCCATCCCTTGGAGACTGTTTCATTGCTAATTTCACTGACAGCAGTTGATAAAGTTGACATTTGGTTTTAATGGCACCAGCTAATAAGCTGTCAGAAGGTTTCATAATCTTATCAAGTAATATATTACATTACAAATATTAAAAATTAGTGTTAGAATTAACATAATCTACTTTGGACACTCCACTGAATTAATCTGATAGAATATGTCTAGTTTTGTTCTTTTTCTTTTTCACCCTAGGGAGACTTAAATATTCTTGGATATGAGGATGAATGTTTATAGAGCCTTACACGTTTGGGGATGTGTGTGTGTTTTCCGTGTATGTACTTCTGATGAGGAATATTTAGTCTGTGTCAGAATAACTGGCATTTTTGGCTTGATGCTTTGAACTTTTGAAAATACACACAAATTTTCAGCACCTGTTTCTGCTTAAGTTCCTTTATAGCTTTCAATTTTTAAGGCCACTTCAATCGTTATCATGGAAAGAGTGTAGCATTTAAAGGAAAGTGAAAATGAAATTAGAATAATTGTTTCTATTTATTAAGCACCTCCTCTGGATTAGTGCTGTTCATAATTATTAATTTTATCCTCAATACAACCTTTTAAGATGATTTTATCAATTTAAACTCTTCTACTTGCAAAGGACAGAAAACCCAACTCTGCCTGGCTGGAACAAGAAAGGGGATTTATTTAATCTGCATGCAAATCCAGAGTGGAACCCAGGGGCCTCAGACATGGCTCAGTCAAGGACTCAAATGACAGTCCCAAAATGTTTTTCTCAATGTCCATTTTTTACATAGGCTTCATTCTCAGGGTCACCATGGTGACTCTTATTAGCTCAAACTGACAAAATATAGCACCTAATCCAGCAGAGAATCTATTTCTTCCTTCAGTTCAGAAAAGATACACCATAATTCGATTTTCTGGGTTCTGACTGGCCTGACTTACATTCAGGGACCAGCTCTAAGCCAATAATCAAAGCCTGAGCTACAGAATACACTGGTTTGTACAGATTGGCTTAGCCTTAAGGTTTGTCACCTGTTGCACCTAAAGGGAAAGGCTAGAGAAAACTTTCTGCAAAGCACAAGAGATGAGAGGGTGGAGTGGGGCAACCAAAACAAAATTGTGACATACTTGCCATAAGAGTGGAATGGGGGGAAAGAATAGATAGGGACAGCAGTATCAATATATATCCATTACAGACTGGCATTCTCTTCATTTGATTCATAAGGAAACAGAGGTTCAAAGAAATCAAATGACTTGTGTGATACCATCTAATGAGGAGCGAGACCAGAATTTGAAACAAAGCTCTTATGATGGGAAGCTGATGTTCACTGTTTTCTGGGATACAGTAAAGGGGTAGCACAGGTACCTATAAAGAGAGCGGCATATCTACCTGAGCCTGACAATGACAGGTTTCAGGTAACACAGTGAATTAAATCAATCTTTATATCAGTCTCATCACAGAGCGATTGCTCAAGGTTTCCTGTGCTTTCTGTTTGGAGTAAAAGAGCTGCAAGGTGTTAAGGGAGAGAGCTTGGATCCAAAGTCAGCAGACCTTGGCCAGAATTGCTTTTCCACCATTTATGGGTCATGTGCCCTTGCATTAAGTTACTCAACCTCTCTGACTTGCTGTTTTTTCCACTGTAAAATGGCTATAATAATAGTTCATTCCATCAAGTTGTGAGATTCAATAAAACTAAACAAAACTCCTGGTAACTGGAAAGTACTGAATAAATGTGACTTTTGCTTCTTTTGACTTATAACCTCATTTATTATTGACAATAATAATTCACATAGTTCTTGCTAAGAGTATTATATGTACCAGACACTGAAGATATTGGGAATAAGGAATCATATAGATAAGAAATATCTTGGCCTCTTCCCCTTGCCCTTCCAGATTCAGGCTCCGTCCTTCCCCATGTGACCTATGTGGTCTACCTGCATGGACTTTATCAATCGGCATTTCTGCCTTTTGGGTTCTGATTGGATTTGGCCAATGTGGAGCATCAGCAAGAGACTGGAGAGAAGGAGAGAAAGAAGAGAACGTGGTCAGGGAATTTATTCCCTTGGCTCTGTCTCTTCAGGGTCAGGGAGGGCTAGGTGCATCCTTCAGCTGAAAGTCATGATCCTTTCCAGCCTCTGGTTTCTCCTTCTTTTTCCCCCTCAGGCCCAGAAGTGCTAAAGGATCCCATTGCAGTAATTGTTCCATGGAGTTTCCACACACCCTGCCAACACATTTGTAAACAGGTATTTAAACTTTCCTCAAAGCACCCAATTTAAGGGTCTCATCTGTTTCCTACCAAGATCATGTCTGATATAGACCCTGTGCTTAGGGAGTGTATGTCCTAAGAACTCGTCACAGCAGAGGTCACTAATACTAAATGGAATGAAGCAAGAGATCTTTGCTGTCATTGCACTTACCTCATGGTGCATCAGTTCAGCAGATTATGTTGACCTTAATTAAATCCCACCTTCCACAAGAAGCCATCAAAAATTTCTGTGTTCTTACAAAACAGCAGACAGAATTGGTAAGCGGTATAGGTAAACATGTTTATTTTGATCAGTGGTTTTCAACAGAACAAGCCTTCTGAGGAGCTTTCAAAAAATATCCATGCCTAGGCCAAGCCTAGACCAATTGAACTGGAGCCTCAGGGAGTATAGGCCAGACATCTGTATAAGCCAAAGACACCCAGGTGTTTGTAATGTGAAGCTAGGCTGGAACCAATGGCTTTACATACTCCTGGAGGGTCCAAAGCAGAGGATACAAGCATTGGATAAAATGCCCCCATGAAAGGCTGGATTTTCACACTGAAATTGCTCCAGACTCAGCCCATTATCCACCTCCAAACTCCTCTCTCACCTCAGTCTCTACCTCCTCTGATTCCACATTTGTAACTGTTTTTTTAGTACCTCCAATTGACTTGTCCACCAAAGCAAGCAATTAACTGATTGTCTTATAATGTGTCTAGTATTTCCCTTGATTGTCCTCAATAGTGACCCCTTGGTTTCAGTCTTGCCCTCAAAGATAAGAAGCACACTGCCATGGCCCCTCCTCAGAACTCCCAGTCCACAGCATGCCAGGCCAACCGTGCCCTGGAGCCTCCACTTTCCAGGGATGAGGGACTGGACTGATGGAGTATCCACTGTACCACTTCAGAAAAAATATTATTTTCAGGAATAGGTTTCATTAAGGGTACATTTTTCACATCCCTTAGCATATTGAGAATATTCAAAAAGTCTTCATAATCACTATCATCAAAGTATATTGTAATTATCTCTCTTTAAACAGATCAAGGGACCTTGGTAATGAACTCATCCAAATCTCTTAATGCACATGGATTTGTACTACAGCTGTCCCTAACCCTGGGAGCTAACATATGTGCTAGTTCTTTGTAAAATACAGAGTCTTCTACACATGCATGTGATTGTCATTATTGTTTTCAAGATTATAACTTCAGACCAAAAATTTTTAAATGCTACAAGCAAACATGTTTAAGGCAGACTAAAATGAACAAAAATAAATGCATTTAAACCACTTAAGGATACCAGTATTGGGAATGTAATAATATCTAATAATTATACCAATTCTAATAAAAACTTTATAGATCAGAATATTATGAATCTGCATAGACTTAAGTCTGAACATTCAAAGTTTTGTTAAAACTAAATATCTGAACCACATTTTCTGGTAAAGAGGTTAGATGAACAGGAAAAGGGAGTGGTTAGAGAAGAAGGAATGGTGGGAGTTGCATATTGGAAGTAATAACCACATTTCCATCTATTTGACTAATACCAAGATGATAAAGCTATTGTTGACTCTCCAAGTGGCAAATCCATTCTGACTAACTTCCAGTCAGCCAAGCCAGCCAGGGTATCTCCTCCACTGTTGACTCCACCGTGTCACTGTGGATTTTCAGGCAAACTCTGTTTCAGTCTCCAGCTGAAATAGAGAAGGATGACTGTTCTCTCTTATATGACCTCAACACCAGTTCATTGCGAATAACACTTGATGTGAAATCTGAAGAACTAATTTGATGTGATTAGAATACATGGTCGTTCCCTGATATATCAAGGATTTTCATATATAATCATCCCTTCATTCATTCAGTAAACATTGCTTGAGCAGCCAGGAAGGACTGGATTCCATGCTAGGTATTGGTGCTATGGAGAGCTACAAGGCATCAACATCACTACTTTAATACTCATGGGCTAATTTAGAGAAACAGACATGGTTTTTAAATTCACAATATTGGACAAGTGCTGTGATAGACATACAAACAGAGAAATGGGGACATGCAGAAGACAATGATTTGGTTGAAATAACCAGGTTTAGCCTGCCTAAATTTCCTTCCCAATGTGTCATTGCTTCTAGCCTAAATTGATGAGTCTGACATTCAGAACAGCCTCACCCCAATCTTGCTGAGCTCTCTAAATTCCCGAGGCACTGCTTTGATTCTGACTCTTCTTACTTCCTCAGATACCATGCAACAATGTGATGGATTGAGCCTGACAGTTCTGTGCTTAACTCTTGTTTGTGTCAAGTCACTACCTTTATAGCCTTGCCCAAAAGACCAAACCTCCCTGAGTCCCTATGCCCTCAGATAACTAGAAATACTTAGGGTGCAGTTAAAATCAGATGAATATATGTAAGGCATGCGGCACAGAGCCTAGTAAATGGACCTCCAGGAAACAAAAGACTTTACTATTACTGTTACTATTCTCAAACCTTTCAAATCTTGCAACACCTCTGGGTTCATGCTCTGACCTCTGCTTCAATATCTTTGAGATGTGCCTTTATGGTTCTGAAATAATAAATATTTATAAGTGAAAGTCTAAGTGGATACTCCCCTCTCTAGGAAATGAGGCTTAATTCCTATCCCCCACCTGCCACCCCACACTGTGGGCTGGACTTAGTGACTCACTTATGAAGAACATAGATAGTAACTTGAGAGTGGAGAAATTCTGCAAATACTTTCTTAACTGGATGATCATGGCTGATATCACAGCATAATCATGTTGGCATCGTGCACCTTGATATGATGTGATGACATCTGTGTTATTCTTTCCTAGGACCCACAGCCCCAATCTAACCATGAGAAAAAGTTCAGTATAACAAAAAGTGAGGGACATTTTACAAAACCCCTAGCCAGTACTCCTCAAAATTGTCATGGTTACAAAAAACACAGAAAGAGACCAGAAGAAGAAAAGGAAACACAGCAACTAAATACAATATGGTGTCCTGGATTGGATGGATCCTGGAAGAGAAAAAAAGGCATTATTAGGAAAAAAAAAGTCTTGAGTTCAGTCAATAGTAGTTTACTAATATTGACAAATATACCATGGTAATATAAAACATCATTAAATCTGGGTGAGGGGCATATGGAACTCTCTGTATTATCTTTGCAATTTTTTTCTGTGAATTTATAATTATTTAAAAGTAACATTTTTAAAGTGAAAACTGTGATTGTTCAATGAAATTCCTTTTGAAAAACCTCTCTTTATTAGGACTTCAGCATTGTGCCTATGGACTGGCCGGTCACTGCTCACTCAGCTCAAGACAGAGATGTTTCTTCCACTTTTCTACTTTACTGAAACATAGTCATAAACAACTTTATTTTTGAAAAGCCTAATATTTTTTTTCTCTTTAGGAGAACAAATGTTCCTATCAGTCAACAATTTGTTTCTTTGGGTTAAATATAATTAATGGCTTTTAAACTTCTAATGAGTGAGTTTGTTACTGGGAAAATGCATTCAAAGCATGATCTAATTGGTCATGGCTTAATATGCTTCAAGTGGGTGTTATGTCTTCGTGAACAAAACACTTTGCAGATACCTCAGCAATTGGGTCAAGTGATTGCTTAGCATAATTATCCCTATTTCAATGAGAAAACTAGAGTAGGGAAGGTGTGAGTCACTTGTACTGAACTCAGGTGGCAAAATCAATGAATTTTCTAAAAGATTTGTGTCCCAATCTGAATTCCTACGATATCCCATAATGACATTACCAGTATATAAGGATTTTGATGGGCCCATTAAAGATGGACATTTCCAGGGTCCTACTAAGTCTCAGCCAACACAATGGGGAGCTCCAGAACAAAGCTTACGTGATGAAGGAGCCCTGTGTCCCCATGTCTCCTCTCCTTCCATTGGGCAGAAATGACCAGGTCCTAATGTCCCAGAAGAGGGTGGCCTCACTCAAATGCTATGGCTAACCCCAAGGGTGCTGCAGCTGAAGGATGTCTTCTGACTTCCCTCTTCAAAACTGATTGGCAAGATCTTTCTTGAGTGATGCATCTCAGTGGTGGCCACCCATTCTCCAATGCTTGCTTTCATGCCGTTTTCTCACTAGCAATCACTGAGTTAGCATGTGGATGGATATACTTCACAATTATTGAAAGTTTTGACTCTAAATAGATCACTAACTTCTAAGAAAGGTTAAGCAACTTCAGTTACTGGACATTTTAAAAAGCTGAAATTAGTTAAGAGGCCCCCAGAAAAAGAGTATGACAATAAAATATCATCATTTTGTATGCACAGATACAAAAATGACCCACATTTTCACAACAAGCTATTGGTTTGAGATCTAAGTTAGTAATTATAAGAGCATTTATTATATGAGTAAATTATAGTTTATCATATTCTAATAAAATGAGGGAGATGGGGCAAGAAGTTTCTGTAGTGGGGAAAAAAAGGTGTATTTAGAGTCAAACAAAGCTGGATTTGAATCCCAGACCAGCCACTAATGAGCTGTATGTCTGAAGCAAATTACATAGTATATTGGAGCCCCAGTTTCCTCACCTGTAAAATAGAGATAATAATACCTAATTCACAGATTGTGCGTATCATGGGACAATCTGTGTGACATGTTAAATGAGCATGTTAATTCAGAATGACCCCTGGTTGTTTCTGATTGCCCTGCAGCTATTCTCAACCTAACAATGTTCAGAAGAAAGACATCACTGTCAAGCTCTGAACTGCAAAATAGAGTGTTGTTTGCTTGTGCCTTCAGGGAGATAATAGCTTTGAAAACCAGACTGATTCAAGAAAGAGGAAAGGATCTCTCATCGCTCACACAGCGGGTTTTCTTCCTCCCTTGCTTCTTTCCTTTCTTCCTTGCTTCCTTCTCTCCCTCCTTCCTTCCCTCCCTCCTTCCTTCTTTCCTCCCTTCCTTTCTATCTTTCTTTACTATTATTAAGAACTAGAACATGAAGGAGTGACGATAGAGGAAATCACAGAGCAGGAAGAATAAAGGATGAGACCCAAAGGAAGCCACATCTGATAAGGAAAAGGAAAACTTCTGTGATTACAGAAAGTAACTTGGAAGGATTTTGAGTGGATGAGAGCATATGCTCTGTAGATCACTAAAAAGGGAGCTAGCACAGCCCACCCATGGTGAGACTCAATACCAGAACTGTAGGTATCCAAAGACACAAGACCCAGGGATGGAGATGTCTCTCTGTGGTTATGATCTCCCAGGTTTGGCACGGTCCCTTGTGGATCTTTTACCTTGCATACACCTTTCTAAATAGTCCCTTTATTGGACTCTACTTAAATTATCCTAATTTCTCTGTGCCATCTGTTTTTTTCCGGAAACACTGATTTTACAGATGTTAATATTATAATATCAGAAAAATCACACCTATAGGAAGATTATGGAAACAAGCTGTTTTTACTAGACCACCAGATGACAAACAGATTATAACTCACTTGGCAAATAAAAATGCATGCCAGAATATCCCAGTTTCTTGAAGCCTGATTTCTGACAAACATGACAGAACTTTTTAACTGAAAAAAAGGTTTTTAAAATTGTTTTATTGATACATAATAATTACATATATTATTCTACATTTTGTATATATGGAGTACATGTAATATTTTTATATGTGCATACAATGTATAATGATCAAATCAGGGTATTTTGGATATCCATTACCTCCAACACTTACCATTTTTTTTGTGTTGAGAACATTGCAAATCTTTTCTAGCTATTTTGAAATACACAATACATTGTTTCTAACAATTATATAATCACCTTACTGTCCTATAAAACTCTAGAACTTATTCCTTCTATGTAATTTTATGGTTGTACCTATTAATCAACCTCTCTTCATACCCCCTCTCACCCATACACCCTTGCCAGCCTCTAGTAACTATTAATCTACTCTCTACCTCCAGGAGATCAACTCTTTTAGCTCCTACATATGACTGAGAATATGTGGTATTTGTCTTTCTGTGCCTGGCTTATTTCACCTAACATAACAATCTCTAGTTCCATCCATGTTGATGTAAATAACAAGAGTTCATTATTCTTATGGCTGAATAGTATTTCATTGTGTATATATTCTGCATTTTCTTTAACACACACACGCGCACACACACACACACACACACACGTTGCCTTCATTTTCCAGTTGAAAGTTTTAAAATAATAACAATAATTTCTTTAAAAAAACTACTATATGGTTCCCCTTTCTGTTCCCTTACCAAGTAATTGAGTGCAAAGGTGATTAGGTGGGGCTGAGCAAGGCAGGGCTCTGTGGGTGGAAGTGGTGGATGGCTGTAGTCCTGCACAGGATTTGAAGCCTGAGCTGAGTGAGGAGGGTCTATTTGGCAGTGGGGCCAGCACAGAGGGTTACAGCCCAAGCAGGGTGTTAGAAGTCACCTCAGTGGGGGAAGCAGCCTGCTATGGGGTGTCAGAGCCTGAGTAGCATCTAGAAGGCACTTGTATGGAAACGTCACCCTGCAGAGTTATTGGAGCTTGAGCCGGGTAAGGAGAGTATGCACACAGACGGATGACATATCGACAACCTGTCATGGGGCATTGGAGCCCAAGAAGGATGAGGAAGTATTTATGTAGAGGGTCTCCCAGCACCGTTTAGGGTCCTGAAAAGGTGAGGAGAGTTTCTACACGCAAGGAAGGGAGCAGCCCACTGCAGAGTATCCGAGCTTGGGCACAGTGAACAAGGTATCCATGCAGGGGGCTGGCAGACCAGCAGCAACAGCAGCAGCAACCCAGCCTGGAGCATTGGAGCCCAAGTGAGGAGAGGAGGGCATCCATGCAGTGGGGTGGGGGCAGCAGTGGTGGCATGCTGGTGTGTCAGAACCTGGGTGTCCTGAGGAGGGTGTCTGCAAGGGGTTTCAGGGTTGGCAGTAACGGTGACCCAGCGGAGGGCATGAGAGCCCATGCAGGGTGAGCATATGGACTTTGGAAAAGTAAGGCTTGGAGTTGTGACAGGAGATCAGTCACATACAGGCGGATGGTCAAATAAGTAAACGTATTAGGATAATGGGAGCCAGGATTCTCACAACTGGAAATGGGAGATGGAAACTGAGAAAGAGAGAAAACCAGAATGACCCCTGTAATGCTGAAGTGGAACTGAAGGTATTGCTGTAATTGCATGGTTTTCAATATAAAAACATATTCATACAGAGAGTAAGATGTAAATGTGTGTATATGCATATCTCATGTATATAAAAACCCATACATTCCCCAGCTCTATCCTCACAGAGGGCCTAGGAGCAGTGACATTTCAATAACAATGAGCACAAAAGCACCCACATCTGGGCTTCTGGATACTGTTTTCCACTAACAGGAGTGGGCGTTCTTTGGACAAATGGCTGACTCCAAGGCTGGGACAGGAAAAGTACAAAATGAGCTGGGAGCATCCATTTGGGCCAGAATGTAAAGAAGTCATCAAAGACAGATGAAGACAGACATACCAAGAGCACACATAACCAGCTGGAAGGGGCTCCCCACTGTTCAGTCATAGACAATCATAGCATCAAAAAATAATGAGTAATGGATTGTGACTTACTAAAAAAAATAAGAATAAATATATTGAGGAATAAATTGAAAGGTTGGTGAATAATGGGATATTTGCATAGTTTCACACATAGTACTTCCTACAACATACTTAGTAGACACAAAGGGAAAGGAATAATTTTTTCTGATAGGGGAAACCTATCAGAACCCAGTTAATCAAGTGATCAAAGCTAACATCACCAGGAATGGGACAGATAGAAATCATGTGTGACCAGAAAGGATACAATGAGGAGAACACAGCATCACTTCAATGATATTCCTGCCATAGATGCATACCATGAATCTAATAATTAAAAAAAAAAAATAGCAGAAGTTCTACAAAATAACTGCCCTATAATCTTCCAAAAATATCAAAGTCACGACAGTCAAAGGAACACTGAAGAATTACTCCAGACTGAAAGAAACTAAAGAGACATAGTATCCCAATATCATACCAAAATGCATCCTTTTGCTATAAAGAACACTATTAGAACACTTGGAGAAATTTAATGGGGTCTGAGGATTAAATGATAGTAATGTATCAAACTTAACTTCTGATCTTGATAGTTGTTTTGTGATTACACAGGAGGATGTTCTTGTTTATAGAAAATGAACACTGAATTATTTGAGGGTGATGGGACATTATCATGTTAGTAAGTTGTTTTCAAATGGTTCAGAGAGAATTAAAGGAAATTCTTTATGCTGAATTTTCAATTTTTATTTAAGTCTGATATTGTTTTAAAATCACTGAAAAAAGTTATTGAATGTTTCATCACAATCCAGCACTAAGTCTCCTACTCATCAGTCATTTTAAATATGAAAACTTTGTGCTTAATGAGTATTCTCTTATTTTCTAGTTCCCAAGCAAAGAGAATTCAGACCTATTCCTAGCAAGATAATCTTGGCCAAATAATTTATAGGGTAACAGTTGGCAACATGACAATCCTAGTGAGATTTCTTTTTTTTTTTTCTCTCTCTCTCTCTCTTTTAGCTAACTGCTTCCACTTAGATATGAAACTTTAAATATTCTGCTCTGACCTTTTTGCCTGGGAGGAGAGTTTAATTACCTGCCCAGTTTACATAAATTATGTCGCCTGTTTGTCTAAAATTGAATCCTGGGCAGAGATCAATATGGCCTCAGAAAAGCCAGAGCAAATGACTTCTCTCAAATGCCATCAAAGGTCACTGAAACCTTTCCTGCTTGGATGGGGACACATATTGCTCGACAACCTGGAGCATGTCACGGACCTGCTGCCTGCTGCCTTGGGTACCAACCAGAAGAGCATGATTGATCATCAGTTAGAGGGCATTGGATACAAACTCCCTCAGGAGTCAGCCTTGTGAAATTAATTGAATACCATGATGAGTCTGATTTATCATTCTCCAAAAAGGAAAGGAGAAAATGGCACAGAACACATCCAGAGCTTGATGCATGAGGCCTTGTGGAGGTAAACTGCAATTTATACACAGGATTCTGATGGTCCCAGACAATGTATATGCTATTCTGTTGGAGTTTAAATTATCCAGGGGGAAGAAAAGTATCTTTGTATTTTTCCTTGATTCTCTTATTCTTCCTTTCAGGAAGGAGATACCTGGTAAAGGCCAACTGTATGTCTGGCTCCATTCAAATAACCACATTATAAAACGTTTCATAGTAGGGGTATAAATAAATTATAAAAATATTTCAGAGATAGGGTTTGTTTCATCTGGGAGACTCAGAGAAAGCTTCATAGAGGGCATAACATTTTATTGGTAACTGGGATAAGGTGTGTGATTGTAATAAATATTTGGAAAATGAAGGCAAGAAAAAATAGCAAGAGCAATGAAATTGTTCCAATGTGAAGCCTACCAATACTTCAATATGACTGAAGCAGCAGGAAATAGCATTGGAAAGAGAGGACAGCTCATGGGTGCAAAAGTCAGGCCCTCTGAGAACACATACCTTTAGCATAAAACTGGAGGGAGAGGAGTCAGCTAAGAAGAAGCAGAAAAATGTAGAAAAAACTGGGGAGTTCCATTAGCTTAAAGAAGAAGGTGATATTTCATTAGGAAAAAGTAATGAATGAGGTCAAAACGTAGGGAGAGATTAAATTAAGAAGCTTCTGCATAGCCAAAGAACCAATCTTTAGAGTGAATAGACAACCTACATAATGGGTGAAAAATATTTACATGGAATGGAGATATTCACACTTAGCAGGTACAATGCACACTATCTAGGTGATGGTCATACTTATAACTTTGACTCAAATGGTCAATTTATGTAACCAAAACATTTGTACTCCCATAATATTGTGAAATAATTTTTTTTTAAAAAAGGTAGGGAGGGGTCAAGAAGACTAGAACAGAGAAAACACCTCTAAAATGTGATTGTGACCTTTGTAAGAGCAGTTCCTGGCTAGAAAAGCATGGAGCACATCACATCTCAAGTGAAAGGAAGAGCTCTTGTAGTGAACATCAATGTAACAGATGTGGGATGATTTTTCTCATAGTTTGGTGATGAATGGAGATAGGATGGAGGTAAAGATAGCAGTGAAAAAAGAAAGAAGGAAGAGAGAGGGAAGGGGGCTGACAAAAGATAAAGCAAAATGCTATGGTAGACAGAAGGGTTGACCACAAGATAGAATGAGAGATCCGTGCTATAAGAAAAGCAGAAGATAATTGTTATCCTCTTACAAAAATCAAATCAAGGTGGATAACAGACTTAAACCTTAGGCGTGATACAATCAGAATTCTAGAAGAAAATGTAGGAAAGACTCTTACAGACATTGGCCTAGGCAAAGAATTTATGAAGAAGACCCCCAAGGCAATCACAGCAGCAATAAAAATAAATGAATGGGACATGATTAAATTAAAAAGCTTCTGCACAGCCAAAGAAACAGTCACGAGAATAAACAGACCACCTACAGAATGGGAAAAATTTTTTGCATACTACACATCAGATAAAGGACTGATAACAAGAATCTATTTAGAACTCAGGAAAATCAGCAAGAAAAAATCAAACAAAAGTGCCCTATCAAAAAGTGGGCAAAGGACATGAATAGAAACTTCTTGAAAGAAGATATAAGAATGGCGAACAAACATATGAAAAAATGCTCAACATCCCTAATCATCAGAGAAATGCAAATCAAAACCACAATGAGATATCACTTAACCCCAGTGAGAATGGCCTTTATCAAAAAAACCCAAAACAACACATGTTGGCGTGGATGTGGAGAGACAGGAACACTCATACACTGCTGGTGGGACTGCAAACTAGTGCAACCCCTGTGGAAAGCATTATGGAGGTATCTTAAACAGATTCAAGTAGACCTGCCATTTGATCCAGCAATCCCATTATTGGGCATATACCCAAAGGAAAAAAGGTCATTCTGTAACAAAGACACATGTACCCAAATGTTTATGGCAGCACAATTCACAATAGCAAAAATGTGGAAACAACCCAAATGCCCATCAATACATGATTGGATTAGTAAGTTGTGGTATATGTATACCATGGAATATTACTCAGCTATAAGAAGTAATGAAGATACGACATCTCTATGGTTCTCCTGGAGAGAGTTGGAACCCATTATATTAAGTGAAGTATCCCAAGAATGGAAAAACAAGCATCACTGTACTCACCAGAAAATTGGTTTCCCTGATCATCACCTAAATACACATCTGGGAACGACACCAATCAGATATCAGACTGAGGTGGGGGGTGGGGGAGGGGATGGGGGTATGCCTACACAATGAGTGCATTGCGCACCCTTTGGGGAGTGGTAACAGTTGAAGGTGCTGACTCGGGAAGGGGGGGTGAGGAAGGGAGGGATATGTACCTACACGATGGGTGCAACGTGCACTATCTGGGGAACAGACACGCCTGGAGCTCTGACTTGGGGGGAAAGGCGGTACATGGGCAACGTATGTAACCTGCAATTCTGTATCCCCCATAACAATAAGATGAAATTAAAAAAAAATAATAATACGTGTAAACTATGGTACCCTAAATATTTGCCCACTGAGTGAATAAACAAAATATTTTTCAGTAGCTCCTTTTAAAAAACAAATATATTTACTAGACATTTGGAATCCTTTGATCAATTTCCATTTCATGAACAAAATCACAACAGCAATTAATAAATAGTGTAAATGAAAAAATGAAAAAAAAAGAAGATAATTGTTATATTAAGTTATAGTGGAAGGTAAGAGGAGGTGGACTTGATAGTACAGGTATAAGAGTATCTCTTCTGGCAGAAGAAGGAGAAAACAAGGTAAGAAAAGTTAAAAGAGGTGTGTTGGAGGGTATGCGAAGGAGGAAATTGAAAGACGCTAAGTTACATGGCCTTAATATCTTATATACACAGTATTCAGAGCTGAGATACATGTGCAAGAAGTAAAGGAGTTTTAAGTAAGAAGGGGAAATTTGAGGAACATAGAATTACTTACGAATAGCAACTTTTAGAAGAGTTTCAAACAAATGCAGAAAGCTTCTGTGTGAATGGAAGAAAACCACCATATTAGTAGGGTAGGGTACACTACTATAAAATACTGTAGCAAACAGAACTCAAGAACTCAATGGCTTACAGAATAAAGATATTTATTTCTTTCTTGTGAGGTTGGGGGAACCAGGCTAGCAGTGGCTCTTTGCCCCTCACTCACTTGAAAACATCTCTGTCCTGTACATGTGACTTCCAAGATCTATGCCTCTATTGTAGAATCAGGTCTAGCACTAACAGGCCAGATCTCCTAAGGCTTAGAAATCTCTTTCCCAAAGACAGAAGCAAAGACAGACAATATAAATTTATTTGGGATAATAAGCTTCAAAGTCCGAAGAACATCAAGGGCTACATGATTGTTGGAGCTCTCCTTGGTACTGACCACTAGAGCTGACTGGACCACGCCCATAAGATTCCAACAGAATTTTATGAGGATAAGGAGCACCATGGTACACAGATCTGCAGAACCTATATGAAAAATAATTTTGCCGCTCATACAAGAAATTCCTTTGGACGCTCTAAGGTTGGTCCACTTGATGAGAATGATTGAATTGAGGAGTTAAAGGAGTTTTGGATTGAAATTAGCCTCAATTTTCCCTCTTTTAAATGCTAACATTAGGCTCAGTGGTCCTTTTAATCTTTCTTAGATCAAAAATAAATGTGGTAGTTCTACTTGTAGCTTTTTCAGGTATCTCCATATTACTTTCCACAAAGGTTGTACTAGTTTGCAATCCCACCATTTGATCCAGCAATCCCATTACGAGGCATCTACCCAAAGGAACAAAAGACATCCTATAAAAAAGACATCTGCACTAGAATGTTTATAGCAACACAATTCACAATTGCAAAGATGTGGAAACAACCCAAGTGCCCATCAATACATGAGTGGATTAATAAAATGTGGTATATGTATACCATGGAGTTCCACTTAGCCACAAAAACAATGGTGATCTAGAACCTCTTGTATTATCCTGGACAGAGCGGGAACCCATTCTACTAAGTGAAGTATCCCCAGAATAGAAAAACAAGCACCACACGTACTCACCATCAAATTGGTATTAACTGATCAACACTTAAGTGCACATATAGTAATAACATAAATTGGGTGTTGGGCAGATGGGAGTGGGGAGGAGGGGATAGGTATATACACACCTAATGGGTGTAGTGTGCACCGTCTGGGGGATGGACACACTTGAAGCTCTGACTTGGGTGGGGCAAAGGCAATAAATGTAACCTAAACATTTGTACCCCTGTAATATGCTGAAATTAAAAAAATTAAAATAAACAAATAAATAAATGTGTAGGAAGGCCTTTTAGAGATGACAATGTTTTCTTGCCTCTTCTGACTCCCAAAACAAAAGCACCAGGTAAGGGTCAGAGGTAAGACATTCTTAAAGACTGATGTTTGGAGAGCAGATTTTCACTGCCTCCTGGAAGGCAGTTTGGTGTAGGTTTCAAGAGTCTTAGGTAATTTCCTGCTGAAGGAAATATGAGAAATCTAGATGTCTGCAGATAATTATATATAATAAAAAAATTAAAACTACAAAAATGTCCTAATTCAATAGGAATATTAAATACAATGAATATACACAATCATTAAAAATGGGATTTTTAAAGTCATTAAAATGTTTGGTTAATTATTTAAGATAATGGAAACACGTTTGTGGCTTCCTTCTCTAAAAATGTCAACCCCTCCCAACATTCACTCGTATTTCCCCTTAGCTCCTATCACCACCTGAAATCTATGTATTCTACTTATCTTGTATCTTGTTAAGCTACTTTAAGTCTCTTTAAACCAGGAGGTGTGCCCCATGAGGACTATAATAATTTTTGTCTCTTTTATCCCCTGTTTAACCACCATTTCCTAGAAAAGTACTTGGCAGATAGTAGACATTCAATAAATACTTGTTGAATGAATAAATTTAACATTAGTAAAAAATCAAATAAAATTATGTGCATAACATGACTATTCTAAATTTATAAAGCTAAATATATGTGTATTGCGAATTTGAATATGTTTTGGGTATTTCTTGTAAATTTATTTCAACTTGAAACACAAGAGTACACAAGAGGTATAAAATATCTACCCATTTTTAAAAACTCAAGTGATTTTGTTTTATTTTAAATTTAATATGATTAGCAATGATATTTAGCTCTCTGTGTGTGCACACATGTGTGTGTATGTGTGTAATAATGCTGTGTCAATCATTTATGATCCCTTCTTTCTATTGTGTGTCAATCTTAATTCTTTCCACTTTTCTTTGTCTGCATTGCTTCCTCTATGGTCTAAGTTTCTACCATCATCTCTCACTTTAACTGCCACAAAGCTTTTAAGCAAATCTCCTTGAAGTCACTCCTGATCCTACAATTCACCTTTCATATAACTTCAACAATCTAAAACTATAAAATTGATTCTTCCATTCCCTTATTAAAAACTCTCAATGGCTTTCTGTTACACTCAGAATAAAATCACTTATCACAGCTCGAAGACACTGGCCAACTTCTCCAACCTCATCTCTTGCCAAGTCCTCCCACATTCACCTCACTTTATTACTTTTTCTCTTGTCCTCAAAACAAACAAACAGACAAACTTGAACTTCTCTCAATCCTTCATACTGCACTTACTCTGCCTGAGCTGCCCCTCCCTTGGGTCATTTCATGCTAGCTTCTTCTCATCCTCCAGCTCTGCTCAACGTCACTTCCTAGAGAGACTTCTCTGGCCACCTATCCACTCCAATTCCATGTGAGTCACTTTTCTTCAGCTGTCTCACTGTATTAATGTTAAAACATTTATCCTTGTTTTAAATTACCTTATCCATCAATGTATGCATTTATTGTGTGTATCTGTCTCCTTCCCTAGAAAATATACTTGTCTGTATTCTCTATAGCCCCAAGACCTAGCACAGTCTTACAGACAGGGAGTCACTCAATAACTACTTGTTCAATGAATTAATTAATGATTCTGACCTTGGTTCAAACCTGCTCTAATCTGTGATATTCCTCTTCCTCCATTCTTAGTACTTTCCATTCTACCTCTCATTAATTAACTTTGTTTTTGCTCCTTAGTCTTAGTTTTAAAAGATTTTGAAGTGAGGTTTGGACTTCAAGTGATAAAAGGTGTGGCTAAAGATATGAGCAAGGGACATTTCAGTATGAGACTATGTAGGAGCAAAGGAACAGAGAAAGGGAGAGCATTTGATGCTGTGCATTAAAATCTATTGGAAAGTTTACAGTGATCATATTAATCAGGACTTTCTGTTTATAAACGCAGACACTCAAACCAACTGTTTTAAGCAAAGAAAAGAAAAGGAATATATTAATTCATATTATAAAAAAGTTCGAGTATAAACTGGCTCCAGGCATTTGTGGATCCAGGTGCTCAAAGAATGTTATCAGAAATGTGTCTCCATAATCTTTCATATCTGTTTTTTCTGTGTTGTCATTTTTTCAAGCAAGCTCTTCTCAAGTATAAATGACCACCAGCAATTTCAGCTTAAATCTTAAGAGCTTAGCAATATGATAACTTCTTCTTTTCCAATAGATACAACAAAAATTTCAGAAGGTCTCTATTGACCAGATATATTAGTCAACTATTGCTTCATAACAAATTACCCTAAAACTCATTGTTTAAGGTAATAATAATTCATCATTGCTCATGGGTCAGCAGCTAGGGTCAGTGGTTCTGTTAGTCTCAACTGGACTCATCCATGCATCTGCAGTCAGCTGTGGGGTAGTTGATGGCTCTGCTGATCTTGTCTGGGTTCTTGGCATGTTTGGGAAATGCAGACTGGCTGCTGTACAGTAGTTTTAGCTAAAACAATTGGGTTCTCCTCCATGTCCCTCTCCTCCTCTAGCAGCTTGGCTCAGATTCTTCTTGTGGCATAGGCATGGTTCTAAAAGTTCACAAGATAACTTAAGGCCTAGACTTAGAATTAGCACATTATTTCTTCTCCATTACATTGGCCAAACTAAGTCACAAAGCCAGTCCTTATTTAAAGGATTGGAAGGAACTTAGTGGAAAGAGCTACAAAGTCACACTGCAAAGGGCATGGATACAGGGTAGGTACAGGGTAGGAAAATTTGGATCATTTTTTCAATAAATCTCATACTGGACTTGAGTCAGAGGTCCATTATTGAATCAGTCACTATGAACTAAGTGTGGACAGAAAGCTTATCAGTAATAGTGTCTAAAAGGAAAGGAAAGTACTATTCCCATATGAAAGGATGAAGAGAAAGCAAAACCAGAAATTTTCCACTCCAGGGAGGTACAAGCAGGGAGTCAGTTTATTATAGTCATTGAGAGTATAAGGCTCTGATTCAGACTACTGATATTGGAATCATAACACTGCCACTTGCTAATGTTAATCACATAACCCATTTTCTCTTCTGTAGCAAATAAAAAAATTTTGAGTATTAAATGAGGTAATACAAGTCAAGTGCTTAGAAGAGAACCACATAGTAAGTGTCCACTAAATCTTAGCTATTCTTTATTGTTCTTTGGCAATTGTAAAGGTTTTAACAATTATGGAGAAAAGAGGACATGCCGAGAACACCATTTAAAGAAAATAAGCTTGGTTTTCTTTATAATGATAAAGTGAGAGTCCTCTCTTTCGTCTCCACCATATCTGCCTTACTGAATTCAGTTTCTAGTATCATATTAGAGCCCCATGGGAAAATTTTCTTCCATAATGAAGTTAAGGTGAATTTCAGTCTTAAGAAAAGAAAAACTATAAATATAGGAGAGTGGAAAGGGTACAAACCTGTGTCAGCATGGTTCCAGGATAGTGCTGGAGTCCATCATCAATTATTAAACAAGGTCAATATGTGTGGCACAGAGAAGCATTTTAGCATATATTATTTATGCAGATGGTTGTAATAGGTACTCCATGCTTGAATAGGAAGCCTCAAAGTGGAATACTATTAACAAGAAAACTAGTTGGCACAGAAAATAGGATACCTTCTTTGCCAGGAAAATCTCTCTCTCTTCTCTTTCTTTCCCTCTCTCTCATCTCACTAGTTTATTTCTCCACAAGGAAATAATCTAAGTTATTATTATATTCATAATTACTGTGTTTCTCCATGCCTGAGATCATGAGAGATGCTATAGGGAAGATGGCAGAAGTTTCCAGGAAAAAGAAATATTGGTTCTGACCTTCAAGAAGCCTGCAATCTGGCTGGGTAAATACAATTTCAAGTATGAGGCGGTAAGGTCTAGAGTAATAAATGCCATCACATGGGATTGAGACAGATGTTCAGTAGTGAAGTTCAGAAGGTAGGTGATCAATGTGAGCTAACAGACATGACCGGCATAACATAGGGTGTTGAGTTGCCCCTGAAATTTGAAAGCTGACTGGAGGGGTGGGGGCAGGGGATGAGAGGTTGCACTAAAGTTGACAAGTCTCCAAAGGAAACAGGTTAGAAGTGATGGTGAGTCAGTCAGCTGCATTTGGAGAGGTAAGAGGCTTATTAGAGGATGTTTATTTGAGTTAGAGGAAGCAGAAAGAGCTGAGTGTTCAAGATGTGACTCTCTCATTCCTTCATCCATGAGGAAATGTGACTGCCAGACTGAGGTCATTAAATGTGATCTTATAAGCAATATGGAGCTGCTGTAAATCAAAGTCACTCTTTCATTCACTCAACAAATAATGATAAAATTTTGTTAAATTCCTACCATGTGCCAGTCTTGTGCTAGAAGCAATGAGGAGATAGAGACAGACAGACTCCAGACCTTCTAAATAACTGTTGGGGGGCAAAGACACACACACACACACACACACACACACACATGCATGCACACATCTGTACTACTATTTATAAAGGGGGAATTGCATTAAGAAAGGTGCAAATAGCCATTCAGAGGTTTGCAAATGGCCATTCAGAGGCTTTGGAAAGCAGGAAACAATACACATAAGTGAGCACCAAATTTTAAAACTTTCACTGGGGTGAACTGAATTCATCTCTATGGTTGTAGTAACCAATTGTTGACTTCTAGGCTCAACTAGAAAACTCGAGTTCTTCGTTCATGTCATGTCAAGCCAATCAGCCAATCTCTGGGAGTTATTCTGGGCCCACTTACGTGTCATTGAAAACTCTCCTTAGTATCTTGTTACACCCTCGGCTCTGAAAGCCTAACGTGGAAGTTATTAGGTAAAAAGGAAATTTCTAACCTTCTGGAAACAGGGAGATGCTTCTGGAGCACTGGGTTTGTGTTAATGGCACAATGAGGCAGAGAGTATCTTTTCCAGTCCCATCACTGGGGTTCTGCGCTCCTCCCTGAAAGAGAGAATGACATGAAGGAGCTGGAGGTCACCTCCAACAGATCTCCAGCAGAAAACCACCAGACAGTAATTACTGCTAGGCAGCTACTCCCCCACAATAATAATAACTAGCAGGGATTAAGGACTTCTAATGTGCCTGAACTAAGCTTTTAACGTACAATATACTTTTTTATTCTCACAGAAACCCTATGAGGTGGGTATCATTATCATCTCTATTTTACAGATAAGATTAAGTAGAGGCTAAATAATGTACTCAAAGTCACTTATCTAGTAACTGCTGGGAGTTAGGATGCAAATGAACATGTGTGGAAGTTTAATCTTGGGAAACAGTGCACGTTTTTCTGAATTTACCCCAATATACAGTCCATAATAAGATGTCTCTTGCCCCAGAACCGGGAGAAGATGTCACTTCTAAGGTTTGTCTTGTACTATAGCAAATACTCAATGAATGTTTGTTGAATGAATAGATAAATTAATTTGTGTTATGTATTCCATATATCTAGGTAGGCTTATATCTACCTATCAAAATTCATGCACCAATTTGCAAATATGTCATAAGTAAATTCCACACAGGTATATAGGTAATTGTCTGTTTATTCTCTCTCCTATTAGATGATAAGCTCCATAAGAATCACACTGTGCCTAGTCACTGCTGCATCACAGCTTCTACTAAACTGCTGGGGTCATAATAGGCACTCATTACATATTGGCTAAATTACAACAAAGATGTACATTAAACCTATCAAGGGATATGCACATAAATATTTTACTTACATACAAGCCTGCAAATATTACATATCACATGATATATGGTACCATTCTTCTAAGTGTTCTTAGTCACTTCTCAATAAGCATTTCTCTAAAATAAATCCTTAGCGTTATCTACATTCAACAATGAATGAGGAAAGTACAGGCACCAAGATCTGATGAGCTATAGTTCAATTGCTCCAGAAAAATTTGATTCAATAGAAAAATATCTATTTCTGAAAATAGTCCCTACCTTTTAGCCCTTTACCATGCTTTGGGGTCATGAATCTGACCCATGAAACAAGCAGGGGGTCATATAGGACTACGGGGATCTTGTGGTCGTGCATGGGAAGAACAAACACTGTGATAGTTCCCTGACAACCAGAGAGAGTAGAAAACACACAGGGCTCTTCATGGATAGGTGATAAATGACCACATAAGGGATTTTTTTTTTCTGAATGTCAAAAGGTCAATATCACTAAAACTGAGTGAAATCTGGGTGCAGAGGCTCACCCCTGCAATCCTAACGTTCTGGGTGGGAGGCCGACGCTGGAAGATCACTTGAGGCCAAGAGTTGGAGACAAGCCTGGGTGACAGTGAGACTACATCTTTACAAAAACTTTAAAAATTAGCCAGACATGGTGACACAAGCCTGTGGTCCCAACTACTCAGGAGGCTGAGGTAGGAGATCACCTGAGCCCAGGAGTTGGATGCTGCAGTGAGCTACGGTGATGCCACTGCACTCTAGCCCAGGTGACAGAGTGAGACCCTGTCTCAAAAAACAACCAACCAACAACAAAAACAAACAAACAAACAAACAAATAAAAAAAAAAACCTGAGAGAAAGGAAAAGGCAAAGGAAAGCATCCACAGAATTTAGGACCAGTTTGTTGAGCTACACATTTTCAGTTCCTCTCTCTTTTTCTGTTCGATTTCATCAATCCTCAGTATCCCCATCTGTTAAATGGGTATTGCACTATTAGCTACTACATATGATGATCATGAAATCTAAATAAGATACTGCATGTGAAGTGGTTAACATGGCACCTGCCACAGAATAACTGCTCTGTAAATGTTAGAACTACTACCTTCTATTGTTAATTAATATAATTTGGGAAGTCATAGAGTCAGAATGTTAGACTGGAAGAGATGTGACACCTTCAAATATAACTCACTGTGATCTAGAGGTAATGAGCTCTCATCACCATTTTACTTGGGAGGACGAGTGGAAATTCAGCAAAGCTGAGCAGGATATTTCTATTTGTGTTTATCTACGGAGATACGTCTATTGATTTCCTCCATGGCAGGACCACAGTAGAGGCCCTTTATAAGACCAACTTAAATCAGCATGTTTCCCCATTTTCATCAGGGGTTGTAGGCAAGGTCACTCTGTATAGAGATGGGCTTTCAGCAGGAACAGAAAATACATTATGCTCAATAGTTTCATCGAAAAACTCTTCCAGATAATGACAAGAGTAAAATGTGCTCATGTTCCTCCTTTGTCCCTTTATTAATAAATTAGAGTACACAAAAACTCAATAAAAGTGACAGGGATTCACTAGAATCACTGGATTGCCTTACCAGGGACCACTTTCATCTCACACAGCGACTTTTCCGTTAAAAGACAGGAGGCCGCTCTCTACTGGGCTTGTACAATGTGTGGTTGGAGTGGCTCATTTAACAGGCAGCAGAGCCTCAAGCACCGCACACTGAGCCCTGTTGCTACAAAGTTTCAATGGCTTTGCTCTGGTCTTAGCTCAGTCCCTTCTTCTTCCACACTTTTGACCAAGTTCAAGGCCTCATTGTTTCCTGCCTAGGCTTTTGAGAGAGCCTCATAGCTGATTCTCCTACCTTCCTCCCTTCCTATCACCAATCATTTCCCACAGAGACAACCAAAGCATCTTTTTCAAGCACAGACCTGTGAATTCCCTACTCTTGTAAAGACATCTAGTGGCTTCCTATTTGACTGTTAGTTCTAATTTCTTTGCTGCCGATACTGCTGTTGTTGATGCTGTTACTAATATTATCACCATCATCATTATCATTATTTTCATATAAATTCTAAACTCCCTGGAATAGAATTAAAGATCCTCAAAAATCAGTCAACATTTCCAGCTTTATAATAAATAAGATGATTGTGCTTTGTTGAAAGTTAATATGTCCTAGGTCATGTGCTCAGTGGTTTACTTTCATTATATTATTTTATTCTCACAACAATCCTGAAAGGTAGTCTTATCACACCCATTTAACAGATGAGGCACCGAAGCAAGAGAAAAGTGAGGTGTCTTGCTTTAGGCCACATAATCAGCAAGCAACGTAAGAATGAATTCAAGAAGCCTGGATTTGTGTCATCCCCAAGACCACATTGTCAATCACCATTGTCTCAGGCTCATCTCTGTCACCTGTTCTGCACTTCCATCTCACCTAAACCTGACTGCTGGGCCCTCTAAAGCAAACCAGTCCAATCAACTCTCTTGGCCTTTGCACATGCATTTACTTCCCCATGAAATGCTGCTGTGTCATCCTCCAGGTCATCAGAGCAAATGAACCACCTCCAAGGTCACTGTAGCAGATGCTGGTGAACTCGTCTATCAGCTGCTGGAGTCTTGGCTGCTAACCACTTACATATGCTGCCTTCTCCAGAGAGCTTTTCAGGAGCCACCTCCCTGGAGATGTGTAGGAGGCGACCACACATCCTCCCACCCACCTGTGACAAATGATTGACCGATCAGGAGGAATAATGGCCCAGGCCTCTTGCCTCTGGGTGAAATGACCTCTATGGTGCAATTTGGAAGCCCACCTTTGCATAGCTGCTCCCTCTGCCCTAGCCTGCATCCCTCACTGCCTGGCTCTTCTAAGAGTACACTTCAAATAAATTCCCACATCAAGCTCTGCTTCTGGTGAACTGACCTAAGGCAGGCATACCCTCTGCAATGCCATTCCTGACATCCCCAGAAATACTTACCATCTTTTCAGTCAGTTCGCCTGAGCATCCTTCCGTTATGGCACTTAGCACGTAGTCCTGATAGTACCATAATGAAAGCCCCTGTCCTCCTCTAACTCATCACTCCTTTGAAGATGAGTACTGTGCCCTTTGAAGCTCTGTAGCCCCTCACATCACACAGTGGCAGCATTCACCCCATACTTTCCAGCTCAGCCTAAACCCTTCTATCCTGCCTGCCAGACTGGAAGCCTGGGATCCAAAGACCTCCACCACTGCTTGGCCTGTCTGTCCTCCCACCCCCCTCCCACCTGGCCTAGACTCACCTTATCACATTACATTTAGTTACCTGCTTCCTATCAGGGCTAGATTTGCCTCTGCTTTCTCATCCAGATGCCCACATTTCTCTCTCCTCCTAGCCCTATCTAGGTTTATCTTTCTTTTTCCTTCTCTTACTTCCCACACAAGAGTGCAAGATTTATGATTACAAATCATCTCATCAAAGCCAGACAGATGACCTCCTTGGCTGCATGCAAATGTATGTCCTTTTTAATTTATGCATGTCAAGCTTTTCAGAGGGAGGCAGAAATGTCCCATTAAACTATATCCATCTCCCCAATCCTGTTAATAAGCCAATAACAAAGTTAAAGAGAAGTTCATGGGAGTAGACTGGCTTCTGTGATAGAATATTGGCTAAATGAGATATTACTAAAAAGACAACATGTGTCTGTGTCAGACTGTTCAGCGAGAAGAGCTGAGACCAAAACTGACAATGTCGGTTTCTTCTCCTTCATCTGGTGTGGGGATTCAGTGTCTCTTCTTTCTTGGTTAGTTTTTTCATGATGAAATAGGCTTTAAAAAAAATAAGGTGGATATCTAGAAAAGAATCATTCATTGAGAAGCAGGTACTTTAAATACATTGCCTCATTTAATAGTCACAACAACCCTGGAGGCTAAGCATTTTATAAACTTTTGTGCTGGGCAGGATGCTAAAGCTTAGGGAGGATGATTTGCTTTCCCTGGATCACAGAGGGAAAAAGTGTCAGAGCTAAATGTGAACCCTAGTTGATCTGACCTCAAAGTCTACTCTCTTTTCACTGCACCATATTTTATGAGAATATACTCTAAGTCAGGATAAGATCTGAACAGATAAATGATGATTGAAGGGTGCTAGGAGGTCAGGAAAGTTCCCTTCCCTTTAAATAAGCTCATGGAATGAGTCGTCGGGGAAAATGCCTGGGAGGTGGGCTGCACTTCCAGCAATCAGAGAAAGTCTTTTAGCCAGCCCAGTATTCTATTTGTAAGCTTATTTATTTATTTATTTCAGCTTATTATGGGGGTACAAAAGTTCAGGTTATATATATTGCCCATGCTCCCCCCATCCCCCCCATTCTGAGCTTCAAGCGTGTCCATTCCCCACCAGATGGGAGGCCAGGCAAGTAGTCAGCACTACTTAGTATCAGGGACAATCGACAGGAATGTTTTTTGGCCAGAGCAGAGGAGGGAGAGGGCAGAGAGGATGATGACTTTCTGGATGGGTGAATTTAGTCCAATGACCAAAAACAAAGTAATAAAATCCATCATTAAAATTCCAGCCAAGGACAGGGAGAAGGGGAGTTTCCAGAAGGAAGAAAGGGCTACAATTTGAGCAAGCAAGGCGTTACAACACAGGGTCTCTTAATAAGGGAACAGGCATGTGTCCAATTACTTGGACTCCTTGGTTTAAGAGGAAGAAAAAAGATATGAACTGAGAGCCAGACTAACAGGTATAAATAAGGTGTAAACTGCAACAGCCTAGCTGACAAGACAAGCAAGGCAGGCCTCTCTCCCACAGACCTCAACCGTATCAGCTTCCTTCCTGCCACAGGACCTTCGTACATGCTGCTCTCTCGTGTACATCTCTGTCCACTTCCTCACTGGGATAAACCTATGCGACCTTTAGAGTTCAGCTCAAACAGTCCACCATGAGGAACACCTTCTCCAACTGATCACCCACCCTCACTCTATGTTAAATCAACTTTAGGTCTTCCTGGCATATGTGGTCATTGTTCTTTTTATTTAAATGTGTATCAATTACTGCTCAATTAATTAATTAAACTATATAGTTATCTAGTTGATGGCTGTCTCTCTGACAAAGCTGAAATGTGAGAGGGAGGGTAGCATCTTTATTCAGCACTGTATTGTCCACATAACTCAAAGTGTTTAAAATATGATGAGCAATAAGTATTTCTGGAAGAAGGGAAAGGAGGGAAGGAAGGAGAGGAGAAAGGTTGACTCTATCAACCTCTATTGTAATAATCTTTTTATAAGTCTTTCCAATTGGACTTTAAGCCCTTTGATTCAGGGAGAGTTTCTTATTCATATTTGTAGCCCTGGGACCCCTAGCAGTTGGCACACAGTAATCAATAAATATCCACTGGGAGGATAAGTGTTGCACTTGGGCTTCATAGAATTTTACTCCATTCTACATTCTGGAGAAAAGAACTGGTTGCAAAGCCTGGAGTAGGTCCCTAAGTGGAGATCAAATAGCTCCACCTTAGGCAAATAGGTAGCTGGTCTCATCAAGCAGTTCCATACATTAGAACAAAAGTGCAAAGGGGACCAAATTGACTGGTGTTGGTTTCTTTAATTTGGTTCTTATGATGATGGGCTAGCATTTTGTTTGTTTGTCTGCTGTGGTTTTGTTTTGTTTTGTTTTTAAATTTTCAAACAGTTGTAGATAATGCATGGTCCCACCTCATGTGGCTGGTTTAGATATCATGACAACATCAAATTGCTCTTAGAGTTTCTAAACACTTACTTCCAATTTCTGTGCATTTCTCATCAGCATCAGTCCAAAGACCATACTTCCAATGGTAAGGCTCTAATGTACTACTTTCTATTGCTCAAGCTGCCTTTAATGGTTAATAGGTTTTAGGTTTACATGACCTATCTGGAAGCAACATTTTATACTTTTCAAAGATCCAAGTTGGAAAACTGCCACCAGTTGAATTGCAATGTTTTTAGTCTGACTTCCCAAGCCCAAAGGTAAGATTGAGCAGGTGAAAGTAGCCCAACACAGGAGCAAATCTGTGATTGTTTCCCTATAAAATATGTCTTGCATTAAAGGCATAATATAAATTATTTGTCTGTTCATTACTAGAATATATAAATGATACATCACAATTTAGAGAAAGATTTATAGAAATATGAACACATAGGTACAGGCTGGTAATTTTTCCCTATACTAACCTTCAATTATCATCAATCACAGCCTAATCTAGCTCTGATTCCTACATTCTCTCCTTCATTCTTCATACAACCCAGGCTTTGTGTGGTAAACAACTTCTACTTTCCTATGCAGAGGGCAGACCCATCTATCTATGCCAGCCTAGTCTATTCCCTTGAGTAATGTTTTAGGTCGTACAAGTCTCTCTATTTCACGAGTTTCTATATGTGTCTCAATTTGACTATACGTGATCCATCAGACGGAAGGAATCTTTCTCGCAATCCAGTTTAGTCCCACTTCTTTTACGAAGTAAAAATCTTTCTCTCCTTCTTGTAACTTTTTACTTACGCCCTGCTTCATGGACAGAATATAATTTCAGTAATAACACTGGGTTATGTAATGTTCTCTGGGATCCAGCAGGAAAAGAAAATACAACTTGAGGATAGCCTGTTCCAACTGAGAAAAAAATTGCCTTGGCAACGAGTTTTATGTCACCACAATCTTGTAATCATCCTCCCTTTATTGAACAATGTCTCATTATCACTCAGAGTACTCTTCATGGAACCAAGATCCCAGCAGTTTTACAACCTGTTTTGATCCCCTAGACCCAACTGGTGTTCTCATAGTGGGGATAATCTTTTTTTTATTTCTCTCAAACGTTTAAAAATGCATTTCTGCAAAGTGGAGGATGCACAGCTTTTATGCAGTATGGTTTGTGTCTTTCACACTGGTTGCTCATTGGACTTTATGGGGTCTCAAGGCAGGAGTCTGCTGTAGGTTAGAACGAGAGTTCTGAGTGGAAAAAAAAAAAAAATAACAGAATTTGGAGCCAGAGACTAAAGAAGGGGAGCTGGGTCAGCGTCCAAGCCCATGTTAGCCACCAGATTTAGCCGAGATAGTGGAGGAATAAAAAGGAAATTGACTCAGTGAACATTTTATGACAACTCTTTCTGAAGAAATTCTTTATCTCATTCACCTCCACCACAGCAACCCTGTAAGTTCCTTTTTATTTCCAGTTCAATCAATCCTTCTTTTCATATACCTGCAGAGACAATGTTTTTTTTGTTTTGTTTTGTTTTGAGGCTTTTAAAGCACTAGAAATCTGCTTTCTGTTGTTTGCAAAACATTTTGAAACTTCAAGGTTGAGCACCAGGGTATTCCTCGCTTTTAACTTGAAAAGCATTCAAGACCTTGTAAAATAGTCGAAACTCTAACATGTCATATAATCTATTAGGTTTCCATTTAAAAGTGGTGCCTTGATCAAAACGTTCCCACTAGAGATCCCATATTGTTTATCAGAGGAGAGTGGTGTGGACACCAAATGGGAGGTGTTTGATGTGCAAACCATGTGCAAAATACTATGCAAGGTTGCTGTAAAATATCATCTCATCAAATGGTTACCATGATCTTGTGAGCAGTTACCATAACCTCCATTGTATGTAGAGAAAAATGAGACTTAAAGAGATTAAGTAGCTTGCTCACAAAGTAAAGCAGATGTGCTCTCTGAGCACAGGGCTGGGCACTCAGCCTTCACTTCCTGGGAGCTCATCCCCTTCAAGGATTTACATTCCACTTATGCCTCTTTCACTCTAAAAGGCATCTCCTCCCTGAGCTTCTCCTCTGAGCTTCAGACTCAAATTTACAGCTACCAATGCAGCTTTTCCACCAGAATGTTCTCAGACATAACATGTCCACAGCAAAATTATTAATCCTGCCACCCATGCAAACCCACTCCTCACCAAATCTTCGTCTTCTCAGCAACGAGCGCCACAGCCACTACCCTTGCTCAAGTCAAACACTAGGAATTATTCTTGTCTCCCTTCCTCATATTTTCATCTAATCTCTTACTGGATCTTATTTATCTACCCAGAAAACAGGTTCCAAACATGACTGCATCTCACAACCTCTTCTACCAAAAAACCTAATTCAAGCCACCATCATTTCTTGGCTGGCAACAGCTTTCTAGATGGTCTGCTTTCTTCCTCTCTTGCCCCATTACTGGCTATTGTCCACAAAGCCAAAGTAGCCAGAGTGATCTTTCTAAATTTGAATCAGATCATGTCATCCTCCTACTTAAAATATTCCAAGAGTTTGCTAGTGCCTGCACAAAACCTTGCCTTCACCCCCAAGCCCCAGATGATGGATTGCCTTTCTAAATACATCTTCCTCCATTCTCCCCCAAGCTCCCTACACTCTAACAACACTGACCTTCTCCCCATATTCAAACACACTCTCTCCTCCAACCAAATATTTTATTTTCTCTGTAGAATAGATCAGTACCAGAAAGTATTTTATTTGTTTGTGTTTATTGTCAATACATCTCACTTGAATATAAGTTTCTTGAGGGCAGAGACTTTGTCTTTTTTCTTTTTGATCAATAACAGTGAGTATCACGGGGCAGACAATCACTCTCCCCTGGCAGTCGTCCCCCCTCAGATGTTTACATATGCCCTTCCCTTCCCTCTGCTGGAGCACTGCCCTTCATCATCTTTCCTTGGGTAACTCCCACTCATCTCTCCACTTTCATCTTAAGTGCCATTTTCTTAGGAAGCCTTCCCTGGCTCCTCCAACATGGATAGTTCCTGTTTTATGTTCTCATAACACCCTTTCCTTGACATTTCTCACCAAAATCTGTAACTACGGATGGGTGAAGGTTATATGATTTATATATGGCTCCCCTACTAGATGGAAAGCATGACAAAAAAGGAACCATATCTGTTTTATTCCATAGAGAACCTCCCAACCTAAATTGAAATTAATAAAAGTAAATTAAATTAAACATTCACTTTCTTAGCCATAGTAACCACATTTAAAGTGAATGGCCACATTCACCACGGGCTACCATACTGAAGAGCTCAGACAGCAAACATCTCCCTCATTGCAGAAAGTTGTGTTGGACAGTGCTGTTCTAGAATAATTCTGATAAATGGAGAAAGTAGAAGAAAGAAGAGCATACGGAGTTTTAGAGACTCTATTCATTATTGTGGGTTAAGTGTGTCTCCCCCAGAAAAATTCATGTGTGCAATTCCTAACCTGCGGTACCTCAGAACGTGACATTATGCAGTGATAGTGTCTTTGCAGAGATAATCAAGTTAAAGTCTTGTCATTAGAGTAGGCCCTAATCGAACATGATTAGTGTCCTTATTAAAAGGGGAAATTGGGCACAGAGACATACATAGAGAGAAAATGATAAAAAAGAGACCCAGGGAAAGATAGCCATCTATAAGCTATTTACAAGCAAAGGAGAGTGCTCTAGAATAGATCTTTTGCTCACAGCCTTCAGAAGGAACCAATCCTGCTGACATCTGATTTTGGACTTCTAGCCTCCAGAACAGTGAGACAATAAATTTCTTTGATTGTTTCACCAAAAGTGGTTAAGCCACTCAGTTTGTGGCAATTTGCTACTATGTTAAGTCAGCCTTAACAAACCAATACAGTTATTCTTCATTTATTTGTTGAATAAAACAATGGTTATCAGACACTTATTCTGTATTAAAAATGGCAGTAGACATCTAGTTTTTTTTATAGAGATAGGATCTTACTATGTTGCCCAGGCTGGTCTCAAACTCCTGGTCTCAAGTGATCTTCCTGCCTTAGCCTCCTAAACTGTTGGAATTATAGGCGTGAGCCCCCACACCCGGCCATAGTAGGCATTTTGTAAGGAACACTGAGATAATTTGATCTTTCCTCCAGGAAACTTACGGGCTAGTAGGAGTGAAAAGAAAATGTACTTAATGTATTAAAATAAATAAAATTAAAGTAAAAATTGATAAATTCTTTGTGAAAGACCTTGCTCCTCTTTGAAATTAGTATGGGAATTAAAGGGATATCAGTTCTCCGAAACACCCACAATGAAGGCTCAACATCAAATCTTTAAAAGTAAAAGGAGGTCATTTACCATTTGTTTCAGTGGACAAATCAGGAAGTACTAGTACCTTTTTCTCCCCACCTCAATCTCCCACCTTAGTCACAAGCCAAGGAACCCTCATTGCCCTAACATTCTCCTGCATGGCACATGCAGCTGGTGACAGATTTGATGTTAGTGACCCCACACAGATTACAATCTGGCTGCTAGTGGTTCCCACCACCAGTGTTTATTTTTGGGAAGCCCCCAGCTTCCCACAAAAAATCAAATAGAGTCTTCACAGATCATTCCGTTAGTAGCATGAGCACCACAGAAACTAATTATGACCAGTACTAAACCTTCTCAGATTCCACTGCCCCTCAAAGCCTCCTATTTTCAGAAGCAATGGATTGATCCTCACTGGCCTCTCTCCTCCCAGATTATTTCAGCAAAATCAGGGCTTATTTCTCAGTAGCTCACTTACTTCTATGACCAGCTCTCTAGCATTAGGAGCCTAATCATCATTGGCTCAACTGCTTGTTTCAGTTAGAAAGATGATTTGCTTTTTTATCAGAGGATGAAAGTTCATGGTCTGACACTCATTTACTTTTTCCCCTCAAATTCCCATACATAATCACAAATAATAATGTCATTTGCTTAATTAAAGTCCTTGTATCCTGGTCAGTCTCTCATGGTGGGCAAGGACCATGTCCGCAGTGTTCTGTGTACATCTCTATCACAAAGCCCATACAGCAGGTGCTCAATGAATGTTAAACGGTTGAAATAATTAATTTTTTGAACCATAAAAGTTTAATGTGAAAAGCTTTTTATTATTAATAAATTAGTTTTATGGACTACAAAAGGACTATGCTATTTAAGAGGATGGAAAAATGGCTTTCAAAATGATCTTAAAAGCTCTGCGGAGGAGATTGTATGTGAGCAGAATCTTTAAAAATTAGGATATTTTATATATTTGGAATTGGAAAAAATCAATGATACAGAACAGCATAAGCAAAGCCCTGAAGGCAGGAATGCATGAAAGAGACTTACGGTAAATAAAGTTAGAACTGTAAATTGTAGACCAAATAGAGAAAGAACTTTTTTATTTTTTTTTTTCCAGTAAGTAATGAGGAGGTATTGAAAGATTTTGAGAAAGAGATTGATATGTTCAAAGCCGTTTTTCAAGAAAATTAATTTGGCATTAATGCTTGAGAGCAAAATAGGGAAAATTGGAAGCAGAGAAAACAAGTATGAGAGAAAGATGTTCTTATGCCTCTGTGTTTATATATTACTTTTTAAACAGATGCTACGGTTATTATGGTGTATAGACATATTCATCTTTCAGACTGGAGAAAGCTGACTATCATAGTATAAGAATGATGTTTTTGTACAACATGCATTTCATGTTTATTTCCCTTCTGTTTAATATTTTTAAAAGACTTTGGAAATATCCATCATATGTTGATGTACAAGGGTTTTGCTCACTCTTCCAGCAAGAGCAGTGGTGATGATGTCAATAAAGAAGAGGAGAGGCCTCTTTGTCCAGCTTGGTGGTTTTCAACCTTAACTACATATTACAATTACCTGGAGATGTTTTTTTAAAAACCCTCAGTGTCCCAGGCCATACCTTAGAACAATTAAATTAGGGTCTTTGAGAGTAGAACCCAGGCATGAGTCTTCCCCAAAGTTCTTCTGATAAGTCTAATAGCAACCAACACTGAGAATCACTAACCCAGATTTCCCCTCCTCACCTGGAAAGTCTCCATCAAGAGATAAACCTTGGAGATCTGGTTTTGCTTAATAGAGAGCCATGCTGCTTTTGCTTTTTTTTTTAATAACTGAAAGTCCATTGCCTATATAGGAGAAGAAATAAGAACCTGAAATAGGGTTAACAGTGGTAGCAGTGAGAGAAAATGACACTAGTGATATCACAGAGGGACAATCGACCAAAGAGAATTAGATGCAGGGGCGGGGAGTTAGTACTGCGCACTAGAGCCTGCTCCCAAAATAGGGAGCAGGGTGAGTGAACAGATTTTGAAGAACAAACATGAGCTCAGGATTGAATAAATTGAGTTGGAGGTGTCAGCAGGACATTAGGTCAATAGCTCTGTACAAGAGTTAGATCTATATGGGAGAAGCTTTGGAAAGAGGCCATGCGGGGGAAATAAATTTGGAATCAGCAACATTGAGGTCAGTGGAAGATGTGACAGGGAATGAGCCACTAAGGGGGAGACCCTAGAAAGAGAAGAAAAGGAAGCCAAGGACAAGACCTACTCACACCTTCATCACCCCAACCACCAAAGATCATCACCTCTCTTCTTTGTTTCTTAGTAGCATATGCTCTGCTATTTCTCACACTGCATTGTTCTAATAATATGTTGACATCTCTTGTTTCCCAGCTCCATGTTCAAGGACAAAGCCATGAGCTGTTAATTTTATATTCACCAGCTTGGAAACAAGGCACAATGCAGAGGTGGCCAATATCAATGAATGAATGTAAAAGTGGATTAATGAAAACTACGTATCCCCAGGGGAAGATCCACAGGCACAGAGCACAACAGCATCCTTGTAGTAACCTGCCCTGTCACTGCCACACCCCATGTTCTGGGCTAGCAGCCTCTGCTTTAGCCTTCCAGGGATCATTGCAACAAACAACACTAAAACAGAGATTTATCTAACATTTATTGGGTACCTACTACTCTGCTGGGCAAAACAGATAATACTAAATTTTAAAAAGATGTGACCCCTGCCTTCAAGGAGCTTATGATCAACCAGAGGAGAGAAGTTACCTCCTCTGTGATGCCTTCCCTGACTGCCAGGCTGACCAAGGCACCCTCACTATATGCCCTTAGGGTTTTGTGTGCATTGATACAGTATCACTGAATACATTTTCTTCTGATCCTCTGATACATTGCTCTCCTTCATAGCATATGCAATGCTCCTCAAGAGAAATCATTGTACTGATCATCTTTATACCACAAAGTTTAATACGCCCATGCTGGACTACCTTTTGCTCTTCAAAATGTTACTTATTTTTTTTGGGGGGGGGGGTATTTGTGTATGCTATTCCTTCTATGTAAAATTATAAGACTCAATTCCATCTGGCAATGATGCCCTCTTTCTTAAATATTTAGCTTTCCTCCAGGAAGCCTTCCCAGGCTCCAGGTCTGGGTTAACTCACCCTCCAAAATGATCTGTAGCCCATAGTTCTTGCCTGTGAAAAACCATACTATGATTGCCTGCATGTTTATACAGCATAAACTTCTCTAAAATGAAGATTATATCTTAGTTTATATTGTGTCTGTAGAACCTAATGTAATGCTTATATTGAATTTCTAATAAAGATTGAATTAATAAATGAATGAATGAAAAAGCCAATTAATAAATGATGTAAGCATGTAACACATTGCCAAACTGAATGTACAGATATGCAAAAATTAAAAGATATAACCAGAGAATGAGTGTAGTGTGAATGTGTGTGACAGCTGTACCCTGGGATATAGATCACGAGTGCAATGGAGCACAGAAATAGGGGTGGTCAATAAAAACAATGACAACCAGCCATTCAAGGCATTCCAAATGACCTCAATAATAGTTAATAATAATAATAGTTAATCCATCTTAAAAACTTTTGATACATTTTATAGTGATTGTAATTTACAATATTGTACTATTCTGAGATATCATTTAATGAGTCTAATGATCACATTCTTAAGATGGAGATCAATAAATAGTAATCTATACATTAACAAAATTTTGGAAATTATAAGCAGATTCTTTAAAATATAATGAATCTAAAAAGTGCCTATAATTCTTCTAAGTGCTTTTATGAATTTTTTTAGGTCCAAAATATAAGATTTTTTAAATAATGTATATTATGGAAATTCTGTGTTTAATTTTAAAATGTTTCAAATATCATTAAAAACAAATATAATTTTGTCTAGTCACCATCTACTTGCACCTACCATTGTCAAACTTTATGAATCAATAACCACAGTGTAAATGTGTCACCTAGAGAGTTGCTTACTCATTGCTTCAAGATCACCTAGAAAACACAGTAGAGTGAACCTTGGCTAACCACAACCATCTGTGAGAAAGATAGGTAGATAGATAGATAGATAGAGATGAGAGAGACACAGACATAAATATAACTCATTAACTGCCTCCCATGGGTGAGATACTGTGTTATGTGCTTTACATATATAAGCTAATTTATTCTCCACCACCATTATACAAGAGAATATTATTATTCATATGTCATTGATTAGGATACTATGCTCAGAAAGATTAATTAATTTACTGAAGATTGTTAAACAAGTAGGAGGCTGAATCATGCTTGAACCCACAATTACCTGACTCCAGAACTTTGGCATTTTGTGTGTTACATGGCTATCTTGTCTTTCAAGACCAAAAGTCAATTAGGGTTGAGATCTGTTCACATTCCCTTACCCTGAACACTGCTGTTCTTATCAAACAAGCAATAGGGCTGCAGATCCACCCAGCTCCTGAAACTTCCAATCTGGCTTCAACATTAATCTTTAACCAACTGACCCAAGCAGCCTCTGATGTGCTGAAGACTCTGCCATCTCCAATGGCCATGTAAGGGAAGACATATCCAAATAAGAATTGTCCTTGTATATCTGGGGAACAGACACACCTGGAGCTCTGACTTGGGGGGAAAGGCGGTACATGGGCAACGTATGTAACCTGCAATTCTGTATCCCCCATAACAATAAGATGAAATAAAAAAAAAAAAAGAATTGTCCTTGTAGATAGATTACTACTGATCCACTCTAGTCACAAAAAAGGTAAATTAAAATGGTTGAATCTGCTTGATTCAGGTGCCACCCCTTAGTAATATCTTAATGGATTCTCTAACTTAGCATTTAAAAAAACATAGCAGAGGGTGGGTTGAAAAAAATCACACCACCACCACCACCTTCACCACCACAGACCTACATGCACACAGTTAATTCTGTCATATTCACATGTATTTATATATATAATATATATATTTATATATATATATGTAAAGTTATATAAAATTGCATATAAGATGAAACCCAAATACTTACATGCAGTACATAGCTGAATTTTACGTGCAATATGGACAAAAACTTTCAGATTCTGTGTTTGGCATCTGTGCAGTCTGGCATAAATTCACTGCTCAAGAAATAATTATTAAATGAATAAATGAAGTCTGAATACAGTGTTAGCTATCTCAATCTCTCCTCACTTTGCTTTACTAAAATCTGTAGTTGTTGAGTTAGTGGTTCTTTTAATTCCTATCCTGGATTCACCTTCTGTTGTTGCCTGATTCTGCCTCCTCACTCAACTGGTTTTTCCACCCACTCAAGTCGAAGCCCTGTCTGTATACCTAGGAGCACATCCTTGTATGAGAGCTCATCACAGAGAGTTCTCAGGTTGCCTCTGCAATCATTCAGCATTCAGTTATTAAGCTCAAAAGTCATCTGCCCTGAGCTAAAGTCTTTTATTATTATCCTAGTTCTTACTGTTTTTAATTACTAACAGCATGGACACGAGCTAAGAATGCCCAAGATGTTATTGTCATCCAACAACAGTAGTAGATTCCACTAATACTTTTCTGCATCTTGCCTACTGCTAAATTTCTGAGTGTCCATAAATGTCTTATATGTAGTGAAAAGAGCACTGGACTTAGAGTTGGAAGTTTTGGAATAGATTCTGAGCTCTTCCATTTATTAGCTGTGGAACCTTAATGAAACTACTTCACCTATCTAATCTATAGTAAACCCTCTTTAGAAAAGAATTATTGGTGGATTAAGGAGGATAGCTCATGTGGAAGGTCCCACATCAGAACTTTACAAATGCTGTATACTCAGTAAATGCTCTATTTTTTGCTTGAATCTACAAAAGAAAGCCTTCCTCTTTGCCGAAAGAGATTTTGTAAATCCCCATGGCTTTAGGCAGAAAAGGAACAATTTTAATACGCAATGTTACTTAGAATATATTCCTTTTCCATTCAGGCTTTTTTCTGGTTCCAAATGAAGCGTAGAATTATTATTTCTAGATGTGTGAAATATGCCATTGGTATTTTGATGGGGACTGCACTGAATCTGTAAGTCACTTTGGGTAGTATGGACATTTTTAACAATGTTGATTCTACTGATGCACGAGCATGATATGTTTCTCCATTTGTTTGTGGCATCCGCAACTTCTTTCCTCAGTGTTTCATAGCTCTCCTTGTAGAAATCTTTCACTTCCTTGGTTAAGTATATTCCTAGGTATTTTATTTTCTTTGTAGCTATTGTGAATGGTATTGAGTTTTTGATTTGATTCTCAGCTTCACTGTTATTGGAATATAGAAATACTAGTGATTTGTGTGCATTAATTTTATATCCTGAGATTTTGCTGTATTTATTTATCAATTTCAGGAGACTCTTGGTGGAGTCTTTGGGATTTTCTAGTTACAAGATCATATTGTCAGCAAAATGCTGGCATGGATGCAGAAAGGAATGCTTATACACCGTTGGTGGAACTGCGAACTAGTACAACCCCTATGGAAAACAGTATAAAGATTTCTCAAAGAATTAAAAGTAGACCTATCGTTTGATCTAGCAATCCCACTACTGGGTATCTATCCAAAGGAAAAGGAGTCATTTTATCAAAAAGACACCTGCACTTGAATGTTTATTACAGCACACAATTCACAATTGCAAAGATGTGGAATCAACCCAAGTGCCCATCAATTCATGAGTGGATTAACAAAATGTGGTATATGTATACCATGGAGTACTACTCAGCCATAAAAAAGGATGAATTAATGTCTTTTGCAGCAATTTGGAAGGATCTGGAGACCATTATCCTAAGCTAAGTATTTCAAGAATGGAAAAAAAACCAACCCATATGCTCTCTAATAAATTGGAACTAAACAATGGTCATACAAATACCCACAGGAAAGTAAAAGTCATTAGAAATTGAGCGGGGGGCGGGGGGGGGGAAGGGCAAAAACCCACCTAACAGGTACAATGAACACTATTCAGGTGATGGGTACATTTACAGCCCTGACTCAAGCCATGTATCAAAAACATCTGTACCCCCTTAGTATTTTGAAATAAAAAAATAAAAATAAAAACAAAACAAAAGAATATACTCTTTTTCTGAGAATATCTTCCCTCTATGGTCCTCGTGTGTGTGCCACAATCAAAAGTTATCTCAGCCACAACAGCTGGAATTTAAAACTGACTACTTGTTCCCTTGCTAGGGTTTCTTCTTTAACTGTTATTTGCTTCCATGTTGCTATAGAATACTCCAGTTTTGGATCACAGTGAGAAATGTCTTCAGTGAACAGCAACCACAACCAAAGGATCTTTTACCTGACGTTGAAATAGACAAGATTTTCTTGCCCCTGAATTTAACTGGAATTTAACAAGAGATGCTTGTTAGGTATAACTAGACTGACGGGCTTGCTCTGTGCAGTGACAATCTGAAAATATTCAAAAGGGTGGATAGAAACAAGAGGCATTCACAGGCAGTTGAGGCCATAGAAATGATGGAGCTTATTTGCCACATGAATAATGGATCATTTGGTCACAGTTGGCTAAGGTGTCAGTTCCACCCCCATGGTAAAATCACTGATTGTAAACTTTCTTTTTCCCCCCTGAAGAATGAGGTTAACAGAGCAAAGAGAAATGCCAGCAGCTGTGAGATTTGCCATTACGTGAAATCTCTTTCTGCTGAGAAGTCTTGTCATTTTATTGGAGAGAATTCTTTTGGAAGGTCACTTTAGATATGCAATAGCACTCTGGTGGCATGAAATACTGGACATAAAGGAGATCCACACATAGAAGGAAGGAGCATAGGATTTTGATAGAAAACCTGGGTTCAAACCAAACTTTGCCACTTACTTGTTGCATAACCTTGGTGCAGTTACTTAACCTCGTTGAGCCCACGCTTGTTGCCAATAAAGTGGAGATGTTAATGGCTATTTGAAGGGCTGTTACAGGGATTAAATGGTAACATTTTCATTTCCGTGGAACATATTTGTCATTTTAGAAGATATTAGCCCCTTCCTCCAACCCTGTACTTGTGCCAACGTGGTACTGTAAAATTCAGGAGACCAAAAGGAAGTGGAGCACATTCTGGCAAGTGTTCTCATGCCCAGAAGCTGGTATATTCAGCGAGTATTAAACACAGAATCTGGCCAGGCACAGTGGTGGCTCACACCTGTAATCCTAGCACTCTGGGAGGCCGAGGTGGGAGGATCGCTTGAGGTCAGGAGTTTAAGACTAGCCTGAGCAAGAGCAAGAACCTGTCTCTACTAAAAATACAAAAAAATTAGCTAGGCAACTAAAAATAGAAAAAAAATTAGCCATGTGTGGTGGTACACACCTGTAGTCCCAGCTGCTCGGGAGGCTGAGGCAGGAGGATCCCTTGAGCCCAAGAGTTTGAGGTTGCTGTGAGCTAGGCTGATGCCATAGCACTGTAGCCCAGGTGACAGAGCAAGACTCTATCTCTAAAGGAAAAAAAAAAAAAAAACCCACAGACTCTGTCTCAGGTTTGGTGCCTTCACCTGCAAACTAGAGCTAACAATAACAATCTCTGTTGTCCTTCGTCAACAAATCATTTTAAAGCTCAAGTCAGGCAATGATTGTGAACACCCTGGAAATTGGTAAGTAAACAGCTTCCTATATTCTTGTTTTCTCTCTTCCTTTGACCCCACTGCTAAGTATTAAGAAAGACCACACAGATCCAAACCACCAAGGCTCATATTCATCTCCTTTCTTTATGTTCTTTTATGTCCTAGAGTTTCTCAGCCCCAAGATTACCCAGCATAACTCTTTAGGAGGGTATCAATTCAAGCGTAATTGGTAATTCCAACATCTGTGGTAATGTTCAGTTCTAAATGGGACCTTCCCAGGTTGGACTGGGGAGCAGATAGTGAAGCATTCACCCGCAGAATATCCAAATGATATTGTAGAGCATTTTAACATCCATCTCAGCATACCTGTGGAAAAGGTTTATTATCCTCATCTCTCCGATGAATAAAGCAAGGTTCAGAAGGTTTTACTGCCTTCCTCAAGATCATAAAGTTGTTAAATCATAGCTCTAAGATTTGATATTTATAAGTTTGTTTGTTTATTTAAAACCCTCGGTTTATCCCCGAAGTACACTGCTCCTTATTCAACTAGTAGAATAGAAATGGTGAGAACATCCAGGATAAACTTCCTTTGTGGTAAAATGAAGATGAGAGACCCACACACGCCAGGGCAGGGGGTTGGTGGCTGAACCCGAAGTACAGACACAGCTGGGGAAGTCACAGGATTAGGTTCGGCCTGGACTAGTTCATGCGTGTGGAGAAAAGTGTGTGCTAGGAGGTGTAAACAGCTAGAGGCAAAGCTCATGTTTCTTCTAGCCATAGTTTGATCAGTATGTGTTCTATTTTCTTCCTACAATGACCACGTCTTGCTCTGTGGCAGTGTCTTAGCCAGTTCTGGCAGCTGTAACAAAGTACCACAGACTGGTGATTTATAAATAACAGAAATTTATTTCCCACAGTTCTGGAGTCTGGAAGTCTGAGATAGGGTGCCAGCATGGCCGGGTTCTGGGGAAGGCCCTCCTCCAAGTTGCAGACTGCCAACTCTTTGTATCCTCCCACAGCACAAGGAGAGCTAGCTGTACCTCTGGCCTCTTATTATGAGGGCAATACTCCCATTCATGGGGCTCTACCCTCATGAAGTAATTACCTCCCAAAGCCCCCACCTCCACATCACGTAGGGATTAGGGTTTCAACATATGAATTTGGGAGGACACAAACATTTAGTTCACAGCAGAATTTCAGGGGCTACTCCTTAACTGTGCTCATCCTCTTTGCAGATGCACAGACCACGTCTTACCTTCAGGGAAACAAGAGACACAAAATGTGCACCTGGAGTCAGAAAGAGCAGGAGTTCTCTGAAAACAGTTCTTTTCAAACCACTCCTTTTGACAGCTTGTGACCATGCAAACAAAAGTCCTTCAGTCACAGTTCAAGGTGGTTTTCTTATGTCTCTGTAAACCAAATGTCTTCAGGCTTCATCAGTCTGTGGACTCAGATTTAGATCTAAATTTTATTAGCTCAGTTGCCTCCACTTTGACAAGTTCATAACATTATTGCTGCCTTCAGGGGTCCCTCTCTCTAGCCCTTTGGCTCATGCGAGTCCTCAAGATCAACTTTTCCACTGCCTTGGGCCCTCTATAACGTGTCTGGGGAGGTCAATGCTCCCTGCAGTCCTTGCAGTCCCGCCTTCTGGCAGTGGCTTACTCCACGGCCACTAAGCTGCTCAGACTGGGCCACTGGCTTGCTTTCTTCTCTTATAGGGAAATGCTTCTCACTCCCATGTTCCTCTTTTCAAAGGGAATCCCACAGCAGGACTCTGAAAGTGATCTGCAAGTACCTTCCCACCTTGGCAGTTTACACGTTATAGTCACTGCACTGAAGCCAGCACCAAGACTCACACTCTCTTCTGATGCTTGGGTTGAGCTACTAAATCCATTTTACGAACTTTTCTCCTTAAGCGTCACAGGATCTTCCCTGGTGACCAGGTTATCATTGAATTCTGGCTTCTACTGGCATACCCAGTTACCCACTCTTTCTCTGTCTGACTAAAGCCCAACATGTGCACAGATGGCGTTATTTCTCAGAATGCCCCTAGCCCATATACAAGTGCATTTTTAGGCCACTCACCAGACAGATTTATAACTTATTTTCATTTCTAAACAATGGCAAATTCAAATGTTGCCTATTTTAATGCAAGAAACAGTTCAAAATTACAGTAATTTATGACTTACCTCAAGGTTTATATCTCCCATGAATCACTCCCCAACACAAGTTCTTGCTAATAATCCTTTCCCTCCTAACCTCTAAATGTATTAAAATTCAAAAAACATTTAATAAGTGCCAATTTTGTGCCAATACATGCATTAGGCACTTTCATATATATTCTCCTATTGAATTTTCAGAATAATTCTATGTAATCATTTAAGTAGTAAAACCTATCTCTGAGATTTAAATCCAGCAATCTTCAGGGCCACCATATTGGCTTCCATATAATGAATGTATCTTAATGATTTGTCAACACAAACATTTGGTTTTACATTTTTATCTTTTTTAGTTACAGGGTCATTCCTTATCAAGATATTATAAATTACCCAAGGACACCTGATACTTCTGTTTGGTCATAGATTGGTGCGAAACAAATTATCCCAACACATTGTAGCTTAAAACAATAACCATCTTATTATATCTCCCAATTTTGTAGAGCAGGAATGTAGGCAGGACTCAAATGGGCAATTCTACTTCTCAATGGGATGTTGACTACAACACTACACCAGTGGTATTCAGGTGGTAGATGGGCTGCTCTGGAGAGTCCAAGAGATTTTATTCACACAGCTGGTGCCCTGGCAGGGGTGGCTGGAAGGCTGAACCCAGCTGGGACTGTCAATTAGATCTTTTACAATTGAATTCTCCAGTATGGTATCTCAGGAAATCAGACTTCAGACGTGGTAGCTTGAGATTCCCAAAGAGGGTGTTCCAAGAGGCAGAAAATAGAAGCTGATAGTTTTATAAACTGGAGTAATATCACTTACAGCAATTTTATTGTTCAAAGCTGTTACAGAGCCTGCCCAGGTTCAAGGAGAGACGACAGAGACCCCACCTCTCAATGGAAGGAGTGCCAAAGAAATTATAGCCATCCTTAATGCACCACAGCTTCTTCCAGAGTTTCTAAATTTATACTCAGTACATGTAAGTGGAAAGAGATAATAATTATATTTTAATAGCTACCATTTTTGTGCCTCCAGATGGCCAAGCTTACTCTAAGGCAGATTTTTCTGAAACTCAGCACTGTTGACATTTTGGGCTAGATAATTCTCTGTTGTGAGGCGCTGTCCGGTACATCATAAGATGCGTAGCAGCATCCCTGGCCTCCACCTGCTAGATGCCACAACACATCCCCTAGTTGTAATGATCAAAAATCATCTCTAATCATTGCCAAATGTCCCCTAAATAAAAAAAGTCATGCCTGATCTATGTTAAACACTAAACACAGGGGTACATTATAGTATCACACACAACGCTCAGAGGGTATAAGGCAGGTACTATAATTATTTCCATTTTATAGAAGAGTAAACTGAGATTTAGAGAATTAAGTGACTTTTCCACAGTTACTCAGAAGGAAAAACCCAGATCCCTCTGACTGCAGAGGCTGGGCTCTTTCTACCATGCTGTTACTTCCTGTTTTCTACTTCAAACTGTCCAGCATCCAGATGGATATCATGGACTAAACAAGCAGTTCTCCAAAGTCAGAGGCAAAACATAGTCACACAAGTCCAGCACTGCTGCGGAGCCCCCAGCTGATTCAGCAAGGGGACCTGGCTTCATTCTCGAGCTGCTTTAGGCCATCTCCAGCACAGAAAGCATTGATCCACTAAAAATTAGCAAACGCTTCTGTTCCCTGCCCTGCTGTTTGCTTACAGAGGGAATTCAAGCCTAATTTGGAGCTGCGCCTGACTCTGGGCTGCCTGCCAGACCTCGGCGCGCGGCGTGCTGGCACACACGCTCTCACCTGGTGTGCGGGCTATTTTAGGACTCAGCCTCAGTTGCTGCTGCTGCAGGTGCCCTGACAGATGTCGCATGCCCTGCATTCGCCCTGGATTAAAGACACCTCCATTTCTGGAACAGACTTGTCCTTGCAACCTGGCCAGTCCTTCCCAGTCCCCTCGCTTGGTGTGTTCATTCACCGATCGCAATTCAGTACCCATTAGGGCTCTTGTGTCCCACCCCCGTCCCTCCTACCTACCTGCCTACCAGCCTTACCTACCTCAACCCCTCCAGAATTTACCATCTCTTTACAGGAAGAAAAATACGTATTTAATAATTGACCATTAGGAAATGGAGGGTAGAATAGATCTGGGGACACAAGGAAAGGAGTGGTCAATTGTATTTGGAGAAGGGGTGGCTGACTGGTTGGGTCACGTTTCGTGGAGGAGGTAACCATGTAGAAGTTCTCCAAGAAGAACAAGAGTGAAGAGGACATTTCAAGCAGGGAGATAAATCTCATGTAAAGGGACAAAGATGCTCTAAGTGGCCCAGTGTCCAGAAGCTACCTAAGTCCACTGAGGAGAGGTGACTGTCAGAGAGGACAGACAGGGAATGAGATTGGGGACCTGCAGTATTCCTTGTCTCTAAAGAGAAGAGCAGGGCTTTAAGGAAAGGAATGAAAGGTTGGACTTGTAAAGATTACTCTATCACCTCCAAGCTGTATATTTTGGAGAAGGGCAAAGCTGAATGCAAGGGACTGGTGGAAACCAATTATAACTTTATTCAAATAGTTTGTAATTTAATTATTTGACACATTTTAATTGTTCACTTAATTTGCTGCCAGATTTGTGGCTAGACAGCCAAAATAGAGTGGTGAATGAAACTGACATAGCCCCCAATACATGTAGGTCTCCTGTTCTTGAAAGGATGACAGATATTAAACAGGAGGCACAATTAATCACATAATTAGGACGAAAGGTTCTAAGAAGGAGGAGTGTAGTGGCTTATGGATGTGTACAACAGAGGAGCCCAGCACAGTCTGGGGTGGCAGTCAGGGGTAGGAGGCAGTTTCTTTTTTCTTTTAGATAATTTAGTCCCCCAACTATCTTGTGAATTAGGAAATATTAGCCATCATCTTACAAATGTAGAAACAAAGGCTTAGGATAGGGAGCAAAAACGCTTGCTTGAGGCAAAGTGACCCAGTTTATAAGTGAGTAGCAATGGCATGATAAGAAGTTAAGGAGATGGGGCCGGGCGTGGTGGCTCACACCTGTAATCCTAGCACTCTGGGAGGCCGAGGCGCGTGGATCGCTCGAGGTCAGGAGTTCGAGACCAGCCTGAGCAAGAGCGAGACCCCCGTCTCTACTAAAAATAGAAAGAAATTATCTGGCCAACTAAAATATATATAGAAAAAAATTAGCCAGGCATGGTGGCACATGCCTGTAGTCCCAGCTACTCGGGAGGCTGAGGCGGTAGGATCGCTTGAGCCCAGGAGTTTGAGGTTGCTGTGAGCTAGGCTGACGCCACGGCACTCACTCTAGCCCGGGCAACAAAGCAAGACTCTGTCTCAAAAAAAAAAAAAAAAAAAAGAAGTTAAGGAGATGGATTCCAAATGGGACTCTTCACCCTGCCTAGTGATGCCAGCTATTTGGCCACTACCTGGAGGACTCAGGTTTCATCAGAATCTAAAACCTCTCTCTCTCTCTCCCTCCTTCTCTTTCTTCCTCTTTCTCTCCCCCCCCCCCCACCCCCCACTTCCCTCCCTCTTTCTCTCTCCTGGCTGAACTGGTTTGTTGAACTCTGTGCACAGAGCCAGCCAGCAGGGTGACATTGTGGCAGAGATGGAAGCTTGCAGCTCCTTGCATCAGAAAACAGAGAGAGCCTCTCTGGCAATCGGCTGCAGACACAAAGAAGCTTGCGTCAAAGGTGACTCAGCTCTGGCTTGTCAGCAATGCTGTACCATCGGCTATTAAAAAAGATGCAAGACAGCTGCCACGAGACGTCAAACCAATTGCACAGCAAGCCATTGCCCACCAGAGAGCTTCTGGGCAGACAACGCTGGCTCTTTCACAGGTGAGATGGCAGAGTGCGTTCACAGAGCGTGAGCGCAGGGCGTAAGCAGAGGGTCTGATGATCCAAGTAGCTCTTCATATCCTAGCCAAGTGAGGCATTTGTCTCTGTCACCTGGAAAGTGACTCTGGGAGCAGGTGTGTGCTTGGCTGACTCATTCTGCATGGCCCCCAAACAGCTATGTGAAGATGACCTTGAGCTAGGAAGAAAAGGAGGGGTTCATACAAATGCAAAGACATCTTCTGGAAACTCAGGGCTTGGTAGAAGTGGCGTGGTCTTGGGAGTCATCTGATGTACTTGGAAGCTCAGCTCAGCCCCTCACCAGCTGTGTGGCCACAACCCGTCTACACCTCAATGTCCAGTAAGATGGAAGAAGGAGAAGGAGATGGAACTCATTGCCTTTGGGCCTCTTCTAGGAGCCAGGCACTTCACTGATCTCATCTGGTTTTACCATCGTTACCACCATGGAAGTTTGGTGTGTTTGTCTTGTCTTACAGGTGACCATGACACCTCCCTTATAAAATGTTTGTGAGCTTCAATGAAGTAATATAGATTAAGTACTTAACACCACAAACCCAAGAGCTATGTATTTTTATAATTATTATTACCATAAGTATTATCTCCATTATATAGATGAAAAACCTGAGGCTAGGAAGCCACTTAGCAGGGACTCTAAACCAGCTCTGTCTGGTTCTAAAGCCTCTATTCTCACACACATCACAATATTATTTCCCTGACTCCTCCCTCTTCCCCAGAAGTTGACCAAAATCCATTAAAAAGAAGCATATGGCAGGAAAAAAGAATTTAGCCAAATCATTCTTGAACAAAGAATTTAGTAATAAATAAAATGCCTAAGAAAGTATTAATAAATTAAAATAATGTATTAATAATTAAAAATCATTCCATAAATATTATCAAGTGCTACTGATGTGCTAGTCATTGTGCTGCTATGGGAGATAAAAAGAAATTAGACATGAATTATGCCTGCCCAATTTATAGTCTAGTAAATATGTACAGGAATCACTCTAGTCATAGTGGGAGTAGCAAATAATAAGTATCCACTAATCTGTATTGATGGATGCTATATTCTAGACACAATTATTAGCATCGCATATGCATTATCTCTAGCATTTATAATAGTCCCCTACGATTGGAATTACTACTCCAGGTTTACAGAGGAGAGACCAGAGCTCAGAGAGGTTATGCCATTTGCCCAAAAGTATATAACACAGATGTGGGACAGAACCAGAAAGCAAATTTGATCTGTCTGGCTCAAATTTACCCTTGTGACCATTGTGCTACACTTCCTCACTCTCCCTAGCCAGACTCTCTGCTTGCAATTCCAAAAACAAACTAATTTGACCAAATGGCTTTAATAAAGAGCAGAATTCCACCAATCAGTGCTAACAGGCAACCATACCAAATGAAATCACAGGAACTCCTTTTTGATCTTCCAGCTTACTATTTTGGTGTAGAGCCATTTTATTCTACCACCTCTGGTCCTCCTTGGTGATGAAAACACAAATCCTACGGCAGCGACTCCCAAGTTAGTTCATACTGCAGTTCATCAGCCTTTCCACTTGCAGTGCACTCGGGCCACCTCTGGGCAGCTGACTCACTCCTGCCTTTCTGAAGACATATGCACAACCCTGTCACTTTACACAGCCCTTAATCAAACAGTGAGATGGTTTGATTCTTCTTCAAAAGGTATGTTTGAATGTCACTAATGAAGAATAAAATAATAATGCCATGTCTTTTTTTGTCCATTTTTTCCAAGTTGCTCAAAGATACCTAAGTCAGGCACAGATAGGCTTGGAGTCACATAAAGGATATAATTGGGGATGATATTGAGGGCAAGAAATTAACTGTAGTTAAATGGATTCTTCCCCTTCAAAGCACACCAAGGAGATGACTTTCAACAGAAGCATCACTCTCTTACTGTGTCAGCAGCCGGAGGAATATATTTGTTCCCTAAATTCGAGGTGTTAGTGATGGTTGACATTCTCTCCACCACCATCCATCATCTGCCCACAGATGCCTACCAATCCACGTCTCTCTCCTTTATCTTGTACACACGGTACTTCAGCTGCACAAAATGATCCCTCCGTTATTGGACACACTGAAAAACTCTATCCCACATTCTTCATCAACAAACCTTTCAGTGTTCACAACCCAGGTCAGAATTCACCTTATTGGTGAAGCCTTCTCTGACCATCCAAGCACTTCTCCCCTAGTGTCCTGCTTCCCTGTGGCACTGTAATTGTCACTCTGTATTTGGGTTGTGCCTTGGAACATCTGTCTTCCCAGTAGATTGACAGTGATAGGGATAGGGCTTTATCTAGACTGTCTTTGTTACCTTATTCACAGATGAAAAAGCAAAGCAGCTTACCTTTGAGTAGGGCAGGTAGTCAATGAACCAGAAAGCAAACAAACAAACAAGTAAAATATCATAGATTGGGATAATTCCTACGAAGGAAAATAAATACATGATGTAGTAGAGAATAAAGGGAAATGTCAACTAACATAGATGGGTAATCAGAAACGGGCTCTTGGAGGAGGTAGAATTTAAGCAGAGACCTAAATGAAAAGAAGGATTCAAGGCCACAATGAATTGGGTGGTACTAGAAAGTGCACAAGTCCTGCTGTGGCAAGAGCTTGATATGTGCAAGGAACTAGGAGGAGGCTAGTGTGATGGAAAGTGGTAAGAAACAGGGAGCTTCAAAAGAGACGAGGTAAGTGCAGAATAGACACAAGACCAGGCCAGCCCAGGTGGGGCCTCGCTGCCCACTGTTGGTAAAGAGTTTCTAAATGTAATTGATTCTAAATGCAATGGGAGTTATGGAAAGGTTCTTCACAAGGGAGTGACATTATTTAATTTATGTTTTTCAAAAAGATATTTTGACCTCTGTATGGAAGGAAAACTGGATTGAAGGGTTAAGAGGACAAGAGTAGAAGTGGAGGAACTTTTGGGGGGAGCAGTTATTCTCCAGTTGCCAACCACAGTGTCTGGTACAGTATTTGAAATGAGTGAATGATTGAATCAATGAATGGGTTAGGCCATCCTGGGGCTTAACAGAAAAGTTGTGCCAGCCATTGCTTTCCCTGGCGGGTTCTTATTATGTCTCCTCCTCATCCTTAGCACTCCCAGGACTTGATTTATTCTGGGGGCGGGGGGAAAAAAACAGTGAAAAGCACATTCTGAAAATTCCTCACCCATCTCAGGCGGGGCTTGCAAACATCATCACCCTGTCGCGGTAATATTTTATCATGTTTGACATTATTTCTTGCCACTGTTCTTCGTTCCTGTGAACATAAAACGACCTCCCATTTCCGGCAGAAGAAGACGACAACAATGACGACAGGTTCTACTCCAACCAGACAGAGAAGAGAAGGTGACGAGAAGGGGAAAATATTCTGATGGGGACATTTATCCCCTTTCCAGGAAGCTGGCTGTGGGCCACACTTGAAGTCTTGACGTTAAAACCTGTGAAACCTCAGCTTCCCCAGGGGAGCCAGGAGGGGCGGGCTCTTGGCACAGGGAGTTCCTGAGTAGCACAAGTATCCGCTTTTCCTCAGCAGTCTCCTGCTTTATTAGCTAAGCCGCTCTGAAGCCCGGACGGGCACATTTCATGCTGAGTTTAGGGTGAAAGCGATTTGGCAGGTTCCATTCCCAGGGTGCTTCGGAAAAGATACAAGGGGCTGTTGGACACAAGCCACGCTGGATGCTTTCCTAAACCAACAGGAATCAGCTGCTCTTTGACAGTGGGGTCTGCTAACAGATGGAAAATTCTTCAAGGGGAACAGAGGCTGAGGGAACTAAGAAGGTGCTGAGTATTCTGTATGCATATGATTCCAGCAGAACATTTGCTCCAAAATTCTGTAGCGCAGGAACATAGAAGTAATTCTCCAATAGGCATACTTTTAAAAATGTGAAAACAAAAAATTAAATGAATTCTGAAGCTCCAAGGGAACTTAATGATGGAATAGTCCCATTTCTAATGAGGAAACTGACATGTGAGGTGTGGAGACACTTCTCAAATTTGCCAAACTATCAAAGGATACAAAGCAGAAAGATGCCCAGGACTCCACTCTGTCCAGGCTCTTTCAGATACCACGCCCTATTGCTTAGGAAGCAGTATAAGGTAGCAATTAATGACTGTTTGGTGGAAAAAAGACTCACTGTCATTTGAGGCCTGGGATAGAATCTCTGTGATACTCACTAGATCGATGACCTTTTACATATTTTCTCATAGGAAATAGAAATAATTGCCCCTACCTTATAGATATAAATGAGATAATGACTATAAAGTCTGTGCACAGAAATTGTGTGCCTATATGTTCAACATATATTTTACTTTCACCTGGATATTGATAACAACTATGTTTTCTAGCCCCTTTGCACCTGGATGGGGCCACATGACTATGAAATGTAGGCAGAAGTGATGCACCTAGTCCCAGCAATCTTACAGGCACCCCTTTATTTCTGCTCTCTTTCACAAAGAGTGGACATTGAAGATGGCAGGAAAATAGCAAGAGTCTGGGTCTTTAAATCACCACGTAGAGAAGAGTCAACTAACCAACAACATCCACATTGAACTCTATGAGTTAGAAGAAAATATTTTCACATTAAAATATATTTTAGAGGATTGTTTGTTATTGAAGCTACTGCTATTTACTCTGATTAATATGAAAATGATCATAAATGGCATAATTTTGTCTTCTTCAGAATCTACACCAGCTACAGATTCCTATAATCAGAGCTTCTTTCCACAGTTCTGGAAGGTGACAGCCAACATCAACTCTGATGAGATTCTGAGGTGTTTGGCTTTGGAATCATTGAAGAATTCAACTGTGTTCCAAATAAAATGGCTGTAGATATATATTTATTACATTTTAATTCTTCAAAAATCAGCAAGTGAGGTGAATTCTCATTCTTTTCAACATTCATTTGTTAAGTGATTACTAAGCTCCAGACATTTTTCTGGTCCTATCACCTACATTCCACATACTACCCTCACAGTAGCCCCATAATGTTGTAAGGTTGCTAGTATTTCCACCATGCCCACTCCCACCTCAAGTCTCTTGCACATAATATTCTTTCTGCCAAGAATACTCTTTTCCCAGGCATCTACATGGCTCACACCCTAGCTTTGTTCAAGTTCCTGGCAAATCATTCTAAAACAATGTCCTTCTGCCATCCACAACACCAACTTCTTTTCCATCTCATTTACACATATTTTGCTGTTCATTCCTAGCACTGTTTGTTCTTGGCACACAAAAGCCAATCTCTGGTGGAAAGGGTGCTTTGTAACTGATGCCAGTTTGGGTCTTTATTGACCTCATGATGGCACAGATCAGTAGCAGATCTTTAGGGGTCAAAAAACAGCAAAAACAGAAAGCTTCTTGAACACATGCATCCATTTAAAGACCTCTGTTTGTTTGTTTTTTTTTCCATCTCAGAATTCTTGGTCTGTGGGTTGTACCTATTCCCCAGCCTTCGTAAATTTCTGAATCAATCTGTTGTAGCATCCTAATCTTCTTGTTCACAGAATGAAGGGATGTAAGTCTTTGTTTTCACATAGCATCTCTTACACTAGCTCTTATTCTTGAATCTATGTATCTCAACCCACCTCTCTCATTTTTACAGTGTCAGTCAATTCCCTTCCTTTTCCCATCAATTTTAATCCAGCAAAAAGACAGATTCAAGGATAAATCAATTTGTAAAGTAATGCCTTCATGTTCGTTTTCCATCCAAACCAGCCATGTGGGACAAAACACCTGAGGAGAACTTTCAAGACCCAGCTCTCTGGACATGACATTGACATTCTAAAGATGGGCACCATTATCAGTAGCAGCATTGATGTGCCTTCAAGTGGCCTCAAAAGCAGCAGCCATTCATTTTACAAATATTTGTTGAGCACCTGCTGGAGTCACTGAAAATATGGCAATGAAAGAAAACTACAGAAATCCTCTTGTGCTCATGCAGCCACAGGGGGCCAGGATGGGAGAAGGGGGATATGGTGGATCCAGCCAGGAAGGTATAGCTGAGATTTGTTTGACAGCACATTTGATACACCCTGTTGAAAATGTCCAAAATTGAGGGGCATTTTGAGAGTGGTTTAAATGCCTTATTGAACAGCCAGTAAGCAGGGGTATGGGTGGGTGTCTAGAGCTAATGTATTTTGAGTCTAAATGTGATTGTGACTGGGTTTCAGCCATAGACTATTGGGCAAGGCAACATTTAGGTGAAAGTATAAAATAATATACCTATAATATACCAAGACAGCATTTAATTCTTGGGAAATAGAAAAAAGTACAAAAAGAAAAATCCCTAGGATTTTATATTTATTCAACCATGAACAAATATTATTTGGTGCCTATTATGTTCCAAATACTGTTTTGTTCAAACTCTTTATCCATCGGACATTATCAATAAGGATAGACTCATAGAGTAACAACCAAAAGTCATGTCTATTTCTTTAGTTTTAAATTGGCTTTCAAGACGGTGGCACTCCTTCTAACATTAAAAAGCAAACCTGGAGTGTCACATAGATAAAGAGTAAACAGAATGGAATAAAGTTTCATTGGAGAAACTTGAGGGCAGTCCACAGGATACACTAGACTCTGTTGTCCAAAGAGAACACAAGAAATAATGCATGATCTTCAAAATTACTATTTTGAGAGTAGAAAAAAAAAAAAAGTTGGAAGTTACATAAGCAACACAGGATGTTTAAGTTATATAAGGAACACAAGCAACAATATGGATCACCATTTTTTAATAAAATAAAGAACAAAAGCTATGCCCTTAAGAAAATATGAATGAATACTCCCTCAAATGTTGCTATGCATTGTTTAGAGATTTTACTTCTTCTTTCAATATCTACATGTTAGAAGGTTACGATGACCCTTGCTAAAACTAAGGGTTATTGTCAATTATGTTAGTGAATGATGTTGGAACTGGCAGTGAAAGCCAGTGTCCCTCGTAAATAAGGATACTAAAACCTGGCGATAATTCTTCTGGAGAAGTTACCAGTACTTGCTGTTTATTAAGAACACTTATTAAGGATCTCTTGAATGTGCCTATAAAGAAAAGCAGGCACTTGTTCCCCACAAAAGTCATCGTTTTGGAGCAGGCCCACTGAATGATGAAGTAGGTTTTGTATAAAATGCAAATTCACATTTTGTAGGAAATGGAAGTTCATTCATCTAAATCATTTCTGCTACAGTCTATGACAGCTTCTGAAAATTGCCAGGGTAGGTTTTTTATTTGATCTTTCAACATTATTGGAGGTCATATAAACAGGATTATATGAAGTCTTTCACTGTCAATTAGTGTAATTCTAAATCAACATTCTGTCAACGTTGTGCAGATTTTACAGGGTAAGGAGAAAGACAGGAGAGGTGGTTTTTTTCCCTCCAATGGATTGCCCTGGCTTTTGGTTAATGCTTAAATAAAAAGGGAGCAAAGGAAGGTGGGGGGAGAGAAGGAGAGAGGGAAGGAGGGAGGGAGAAAGAGAAGAGGGAGGACAAAAGGAAGGGAGAGGGAAATGAAGGGAGAGAAGGAGGGAAGAGAGCAACCTAATTTATTTTAAGATGTTTGGGGAAATTAATCCATTACTTATTTTTATCTTAAGAAACAAAAACTCAGAGTAATTTAAAGGTTAAAAACAATTCATTTTCTGTGAAAATTGGATACCCAAATGGTATTCTAATTTTATCATCTAAAATGTGACTCCTTCTGAACCTTACATGCAGGGGACTTATTTTTAGCCAAGAGATACAGTGCTGGGCACTAACTTTTTTTTTTTATGGAAATGGAAAACAGACCAAATTTCTTGCGTTTGTAGACTATCAGCCCTGCTATTAAGTGTAATTTGTTTGACTTACATTTGCCTTCAGGGATGGATTTCAGAGAACTTCTGGAACAATATTTTCCATAAGTCTTTATAAATATGAGGAAAAACTCTCTTTATTTGAAAATCTTTATAAATACTGGATTAAATTTGCATCCTCTCCTTTACAACTCCACAGGAAACCTCCCAGAGATGGGTAAGAAAAGGTAAGAAAAGTTTTAGAGTCAAGTAAATTCTCTGAGTTATTTCCAAAATATCCTTGTAAAAGATAATGCTATGTTTCAAGCTAATCAGTGTTGGAAAGAGTCAATAGATGAAATAAAATAATCCAATGAATAGGCACTTTTCTCATCTAGAAATCTATGATCTACAGGACTGGCTTATATCAGGCACCCATGTTTTGAACTCCAGAATATCCTCAGCCTCTGTAACCTGACCTACCAGTGTGGAATCCCAGTTCTGCCTCTTAGCCTTTGTGTGATCTCTATGCTTCTATTCATAAAACAGAGAAAATTATGTTCTCCACTTCAGAGTTGAGATGAGAACTTACTGACATAATGTACAGACGGTGACTAGCACAGTGCCTGAAAAGCTATCATCACCATTAATGTCATATTTCTCCACTACAGTAGTTTCAAAATTAACCCCATGCCCAATCTTTCCCCCTTTTAAACCCATTCTCAAAATTTCAGCCAGAATGAATTTTCTAGAATATAAAATTGATCACATCACTCCCATTCTTAAAATCAAAGAATAATGTGCATGGTATCTAAGGTTGCAGACAAGCCCTTTCAAAATCAAACTCTTTCCCACCTTCCATACCTGTCTCTAATCCCCCCATTCCTCTATTTCCTGTTCCTGCTCCGAACTTCCAGCCACACAAGACATTTGATAATACTGAACATATTCTTCATTATACTTGTGCTCTTCTGTCTATACTTCCCCCTACCTAAAACATCCTTTCCATTCTTATCCTCAAAAGGTCAGATCAAAAAATGTTTCTTTCTCAAGTCAAGAAACTCTGGACTCAACAATGCACAGAGGAAGGGAAAAGTAATCTGCTCTAGTGATGTTCAAAGAATAGCAGGTGCCAATTTGCTTACCAAAGAGAAGATCCATTATGAACTCACCAGTCCTGCTGCTTTGTACATTCCCATGGTGGCCTATTTACTTGCACTGTTATTATAAGCATAATCTAAGCACTCCCAAAGTCACTCTGGCCAGCTTACAATACATCTTAAAATGCATCTGCAGCACAGATTGAACCAACACTTTTAAAATATTGGGAAGTGATAAACATATGATTTTGCTTAAGTAGTTAATGTGGCTGCAATTAAAGTTGGAGATCATTTTTCGTAGTGCTCTGCTAAACTGTATTTGTACACATGGGTAATAAAATAGCAACTGCTAAATTAGCTATGATAAGTGGGAAAAAGAACAGAACAGATAGCTGAAATGTACCGACAATTTCTGTTTGGGATTATGGTGAGTATGGGGATATAATAGATGGTCTTTATGGGATCCATGAATACCTACACACCACCAAGACTCAGCCACCTCTTCTTACGAAGTCCAGGAGAGAGATGTACATGCAACATAAAATGACAAATAGGAAACTCAGTGCTACTTTATTATAATTAAATGGGCTTTTGCCTAAGACTCCAATTATAAGTTCTTTGGTGACCCAGCTGGAAATGTGGCTTAGAGCACATAGTATACAAAGACCTAAGGAGCTATACCTATCCTTCAAGGCCAGATTCAAAGCTGTGGTTATCTTGGTGGCCCCATTTAAAAAATATATTTAAGATATTAACACCTAGAGTATGCATTTGGGAAAAGTGGAGCAAGATAACACATGGGGCTCCTCCGATGTAGAATCATTACCTCACTTAGCTTGCTGCTTTATCCTTATCAAAGGTAGGATGAAGGAAGAATGGCTATATAGGCAACATTATAACACACAGTTATCCTGCCCAGTAGTATGTATGGACTGAACAGTATCCCAGAATCTGAATTTGCCTCCACTCTTCAACTTATTTTTAAATATGACCTCATTCATGGTCAACACTCTGGCCTTAAAGCCATGGATCAAGACAATTTCAGACTCCTAACTCAGTTTGTTCATCTTTCAAGTGATGTATTAGGCAAGATGCATTGTGGTTCTTTCCAGCTCTGATGTAATGTTATATGAGCATAAATAAATATTACCTTCTATAAAGCAATGATACTATTAGATAATTAAGTATGAAATGTCTACTTTCCTTAAGTACTAAGTTTGACAGTTGGTATCTCTGACATTTCACTTTGAAATTTCTTGTTTTATTTTTATCATGATGGAACATCCTCAGTCTTTCAAACACATGTTTTGGCTTGTGATATCTTTCAAATTTTTTTGAACACATTTTGTGAAACCACAAATAAGTCAAAAGTTCATATTATTTTCGAATATGAGTTCCATCCTGGAACTAATGCAGTGCAGATAGCTCGAAATATCAACCAAGTGTTTGGGAAGGATGTGGCTAATGAACACACAGTATGTCAATGGTTTGAGAAGTTCCATTCTGCTGATTTTAATCTTGAAAATAAACCACATGGGCAACGTGGGACCAAGGTGGGTAATGATGTTCTGAAAGTTATAGTGGAAGCAAGTCCATCTCAACCTATGCACGAATTAGCAAGGTTTGACAGTACTATTCAAACAATAGTGGACCATTTGAAACAAATTGGCAAGGTAAAGAAGCTGAATAGATGGATACCACATGAATTAAACAAACGTCAAAAGAGAAATCGTCTCGAAGCTTGCCTTTCTTTGCTGTCACGACACAAAGGAGAACAATTTATATACTATGTTGTTATGTGGGATGAAAAATGTAGTCTTTTTGACAATCCCAAGTGTTCAGCACAATGGTTGGATAAAGATGAAGTGCCAAAACACAGTCCACAACTAAATATTCATCAAAAAAAAAAAAGCTAATGGTGTCGGTTTCGTGGTCCAGCCCTGGTATTATCCACTACAACTTCATGAAACTGGGTCAGTAGATTACCGCGGATGTCTACTGCAACCAATTGGACAAAATGATGAGGATGCTTGTGATTAAGCAGCCAAGATTGGTCAATAGAGACAGGCCAATCCTCTTGAAAGACAATGCTCAACCACATGTTGCACAAACAACGCTGCTCAAACTACAGTAGCTGCACTTGGAAACTCTCTGTCATCCACCATATTCACCAGACCTTGCACCAACTGACTACCACTTCTTCCAGGTCTTAGGTCACTTCTTGCAAGGAAAAATATTCAATTCTCAACAAGTTGTGGAGAAGGCCTTTCAAAATTTCATTGCCACTCACTCTCCAGGCTTCTTTGCTGCTAGGATAAACAAGCTACCATTAAGATGGTAAAACTATGTTGATAGTTTAGGCATATACTTTGTTTAATTGCACTGCTTCTTGTTTGAGATATAATACACTTTTGATTTGAAATCAGACATTCCATATTTAATGACCTTAATAGTAAGATCCAATAGTGCTTTTCCCAACAGCAAAACAAATTCCTTTTGAATGTAAATTGTGTTTCCGTAGTCTTCACACTTCTATTCCTAAGCAAGTCTTTTGTAGGAGACTGAATGAAAGAGGGTAGTTAACTAAGCAAACCTCTATTTCTACTCCTGGACTGAAAGTCCCAAATACTCTTACTTAAGAAAGTTCAGAACATAAAAATAATTAGGACGTTTTCCAATCTTCTCTCTAGAGAATTCTAATGTCAACCAAATAGTCAAAAACAAGGAACAATTATTTTTTGTATGAACATAATGGGATAATCAGTCTTTTTCACTTCTCTTCAAAGAAATCATGTATTAAAAGCATTAAGAAGAATTTTCTTGAAAAGTGGTGCCAGAGCAATCAGACAAGAGAAGGAAATCAAGGGCATCCAAATGGGGGCAGAAGAGGTCAAACTATCTCTCTTTGCTGACAATATGATCTTATATATAGAAAACCCTGAAGATTCTACTAGAATTGATAAATAAGTTCAGCAAAGTCTCAGGTTATGAAATTAATGTACACAAATCAGTAGCATTCATATATGCCAACAATAGTCAAACTGAGAGCCAAATCAAAGATTCAATACCTTTCACAATAGCAACAAAGAAAATAAAATACCTAGAAATATATTTAACTAAGGAGATGAAAGACCTCTGTACAGAGGGGGAAGGAAATAGCAGAAAATGTAAACAGATGGAAAACCATACCATGCTCACGAATTGGCAGTATCAACATTGTTAAAATATCTATACTACCCAAAGTGATCTACAGATTCAATGTAATCCCTATTTAAATGCCAACATCATTTTTCACAGATCTAGAAAAAATACTTCTATACTTTGTATGGAACCAGAGAAGAACCTGTATAGTTTAGGCAACCTTAAAGATAAAGAACAAATTGGCAAACATCGATTTTTCCAGACTTCAAGCTACACTATTATACAAAGCTATATTAACCAAAACAGTTTGGTACTGGCACAAGAACAGAGACATAGAACAATGGAATAAGACTGAGAACCCAGATATAAAACCATCCTCGTACAGCCATCTGGTCTTTAACAAAGCAGACAAAAACATACACTGGGGAAAAGAATCTTTATTCAATAAATAGTGCTGGGAAAATTGGATAGCCACATGTAGAAGACTGAAACAGGATCCGCATCTCTCACCTCTCACAAAAATCAACTCACGATGGATAACAGACTTAATCCTAAGGTATGAAACCATAAGAATTCTAGAAGAATATGTTGGAAAAACTCTTATAGAGATCAGCCTAGACAAAGATATATGAAGAAGACCCAAAAGCAATCACAGCATCTACAAAAATAAACAAATGGAACCTGATCAAATTAAAAAGCTTCTGTAAAGTCAAAGGAACTATCACTAGAGCAAATAGACAACCTACAGAAAGGGAGAAAATATTTGCATGCTATACATCCATTAAAGGACTGATAACTGGAATCTATATAGAACTCAGAAAAATCAGTAAGAAAGAATCAAACAATTCCATTAAAAAATGAACAAAGGACATGAACAGAAACTTTTCAAAAGAAGATAGACTGATGACCAACAAACATATGAAATGATGTTCAACAACTCTAGTCACCAGGGAAATGCAAATCAAAACCACAATGAGATATCACTTAACTCCAGTGAGAATGGCTTTTGCCAAAAAGTCGCAAAACAACAAATGTTGGTGTGGATGCAGACAGACAGGAACATTCATACACTGCTGGTGGGACTGCAAACTAATACAACCTCTATGGAAAGCAATATGGAGATACCTCAAAGAACTAGAAGTAGACTTGCCATTTGATCCAGCAATCCCACTACTGGGTATCTACTCAAAGGGAAAAAAAGACATCCTATAAAAAAGACATCTGCACCGGAATGTTTATAGCAGCACAATTCACAATTGCAAAGATGTGGAAATAACCCAAGTGCCCGTCAATATATGAGTGGCTTAACAAATTGTGATATATGTATACCACAGATACAACTCCATGATAAAGAAAAAAAAAAAAAGAACTATCTATTGTATTATCCTGGATGGGGCTGGAGCCAATTCTTCTAAGTGAAGTATCACAAGAATGGAAAAACAAACACTTCATGTACTCATCATTAAATTGGTATTAAATGATCAACGCTAATGTACTAACACATACAGGAAGTAACCTTCATAGGGTCAGGCATGCGGGGAGGGATGGGTAAATCCACACCTAGCGAATGTGGTGCATGCTGTGTGGGGGAGGGGCACCCTTGTCGGGTGGTGCAAAGGCAATTTATGTAACCAAAGCATTTGTACCCCCATAATGCCCTAAAATAAAAAGTAAAAATAAAAAGAAGAGATTTTTTAAAAAAATTGCAATTTTCATTTTCAGTAAAACTAGGAGACAGGTATAATCCACAAAAATACATAAAAGGCTACAAAAACTGAGATTGGTAGAAAGCAAATGGGGGGAAGAGATGCGAACAAGTGACAAGAGGGTCCAGCAGTGTCAAATCACAAAAAGCACCAGCAAAGATACACTTCCTAAATGTGGGGTTCATGGCCTAAAGAGCAAAATCTATCCTCTTCTTTTGCAACAAGTAAGAGACCTGAGTGAGTCTGGTGGTGAAGCAGAGAAAGCTCATCTCACAGTAATACAAACTAGCCATATTTATAGGGATCATGCTAACAGCAGACAAGGAGAGAGCCTCTAGGATCTGAAGCCTTTGATACTATTCTCCCATTCATAAGGATCTCCTGAATGTACCTGGTCTAGAAAAAAGTCTATTTTATTAAAAAATAAACAGAAACAAGGAAATAATTCAAAGATACTATTAATAAATACGGAAAAGAGAAGCAAAATTTACCACAAGATGAAGATTGCCCATCAAAAGAATATTGTGAAAATGTAATGAATCAAAATATATTAATAAAGCAATTGCTGTTATTAAATACCACAAGCAAAAAGGTAGTAGCTCAGGAAAAATATAACTGGAGAATAGGAAGACTTTAAAGATAAGTTAACATAGCTGAGAAAAGATGCAAAAAAAGAAGCAAAGAAATCTTACACACAGAGAGAGATAAAACTGAAGGAAAGTAAAAAAGAACTGAAGAAATAAGAAAAAAAAGGAGAGAAAAAGAGAGAGAGAGAAAATTGGCGAGGGGAAAGAGAGAGAGAGAAACTTAAAAAGAGTAGAGAAAACCAGAGCAGTAGAAAATAGGCAAAGGAGAGCCAACACATATATAATGCTTGTATATCCATAAAGAAATTGTAACAAGAGTCATAAGGTCTGAAGAGATACGTTTCACTATATAACATTTTATATGATTTTGAAATATTTGTATAACAAGAATTATTGTGTGTAATTTTTTCCTTTTAAAAAAATTTACTAGATATATGAGGTACAAATTTAATCTCATTACATATATTGTGTAATGGTGAAATCTGGTATTTCAATGTACACCCAAATAGTGTACATTGTACCCCATAGGTAATTTTTCATCTCTTACCACCTCCCACCCTCCCCCTTTTGAGTCCCCAATGTTCATTATACCACTCTGTGTGCCCTTGCATAGCTATAGTTTAGCTCCCACTTACGTGAGAACATGCAACATTTATTTTACTGTTCCTGAATTACTTCACTTAGGATAATGGCCTCCAGTTCCACCATATTGCTGCAAAAAACAATATTTTTTTTCTTTCTTGAGGCTGTGTAGTACTCCATGGTATTTATACCACATTTTTTTTTTATCTGCTCATTCGTTGATAGGTACTCAGTTTGATTCTGTGTCTTTAAAATTGTGAATTGTGCTTTGATAAACATGCAAGTGCAAGTATCTTTTTGGTATAATGATTTCTTTTCCTTTGAGTAGGTACCCAGTAGTGGGATTGCAGGATCAAATAGTAGATCCTGCTCATTTTTAGTTTCTATTTGCATAGAATATCTTTTACTGCCCCCTTACTTTCAGTCTATCGTGTGTTTATAGGTAAGGTGAGTTTCTTTTAAGCAGCATGGAATTGGATCATTGTTTTTAAATCCAGTCTGTCAATCCATATCTTTTAAGTAGAGCATTTAATCCATTTACATTCAAGGTTGATATTGATATATGAGGCTTTGATCTTGTCATATTGTTATTTCCTAACTTTCATAAATTCTTTATTCTTTGCTATTTCTCTGATCTTTTGTCTTTTGCTGAACTTCTATCATGTTGCCATTTAATTTCTTCCTCTTCCTCACTCATGTGATTCTTTTATTAGACTTTTGAATTTTATATTTTCATGTGTTTTTGTAATGGTGAATATTTAACTTTCATTGCCATGTTTAGGACACGTTTGAGCATTGCTTGTAGGACCAGTCTAGTGGTGACAAATTCTCTCAATGTGTGCTTAGGAAAGACTTTATTTCTCCTTTATTTATGAAGCTTATTCTGTCAGGATATAAAATTCTTGGTTGACAGTTCCCCCGCCCCCTAATATTTTGAAAATACCATCCCATTCTCTTCTGGCCTATAAGGTTTCTGTTGAGAAGTCTGCTGTTAGTGTAATGGGATTTCCTTCATTGGTAACTAAATACTTTTCATTTGCTAATTGTAAAATTCTTTCTTTCACTTTGACTTTAGTCATTCTAATTATAATATGCTGTGATGAAGTTGTTTTTGCAAAGCATTTGCCCTGGGATTGTTAGGTCTCCCTCCTATATCTGAATTTCTAACGCTCTTGCTAGTCTTGGGAATTTTTTATTTATTGCTTCTTTAAACAGGTTTTGCAAACATTTTGATGTCTCTTCCATCTTGAGAATATTGATAATTCATGAGTTTGGTTGACTTATGTATCCTAGACATCTCAAAGGTTTCACTCATTCTTTTTTATTCTTTTTGTCTGACTGGAGTATTTCAAAAGACCCATCTTCAGGTTCTGAGATACTTTCTTCTGCCTGATCTAATCTATTTTTGAAGCTATCAAATGTGTCCCATATTTTCTTCAATGAATTTTTCATCTCCAGAATTTCTGGGTGGTTGTTTTTTGTTAGTTTGTTTGTTTGTTTGTTTGTTTTTTAAGATATCTATCTCCTTGGTAAATTTCATATTCATATCTTGAATTGATTTTCTGGTTTGTTTGTATTGGTTTTAAGACTTCTCTTGCATCTCATTGAGCTTCTTCAAAATAAATATTTGGAACTCTTTATCTAGTATTATAAGGAATTATTTTTGATTGGAATCTGTTGCTGGAAAATTGTTGTGGTCCTTTGGTGTAGTCATATTTCCTTGGTTTTCCGTGTTTTCTGTGTCCTCCTATTGATATCTGGCTTTGATTTTGGGTGCCTGTGGCAGTGTGATCTTTGTATGATTTCTTAGGCAGCACACAGTGTCAGTGGTATCTGTGATTTCCTTAGTGGCTTAGGATAAGGTTATTAGTTGGGGCTGTGGTGAAGTTTTGCTGGGGATTTGCACACCAGTTGAATCAGTCTTCAAGTTCCAGTAGTGGGAGCAGTGGGCTGAGTATGCCTGATTTTAGACTACAGAGCAGCTTATGCTGGTAGTGGTATTATTGTGTCCTGCAGGGCCAATTCTTGAACCTTCAGGTAGCTTGCTCAAAAACTAGTAGTTGGAGCAGAGGGTAAACAGCATGGGCAAGATGTTAGGGGAAGTGCTGTAGGTTTGCATCTTAGTCTCACAGCAGCCCATAGCAAGGTGATGGGAATTGTCCTCAGTGTATGTAGGAGACTTTGGGCTCCGCTGTTCCTCCTTAACTAGGTGGAGGCTATAGCTGCATCATCCTGAATGCAGCCTAAGGACAGGGAGCAACGCAGATTTAAACTCCCAAAATGGTGCCTTAGGCTTGTGACCAGAGAGGGTGGGGCCTTTCCCTAGGCAGGTTGCATTGGCAAATATTATGGGGAGTGCAGTTTGAGACTCAATCTCACAGTAGGTCATTACAGGGTGGTGGTTATTATTCTAGATATTGATCAGAAAACAGAGTTTCCCTGTCCCTCCCAAGCAAGAAGGCAGCTGCAGCTACATCATTCTAAACTTGGGCCAAGAGCAGGGTTGTTAAACACTTAAAATGGGACCTTGGGCCTGTGACTAGAGAGACTGTGCCCCAGTTGAGCAAGCAACATGGGGAAGAAACTGGAAAATGTGGTCTGCTCGTGGTTCAGTCTCAACAACAGCCCACAACAGAGTAGGGGGTACCTTACCAGGGCTGTGTGGAAGCACCTGGACTCTGTCCCTCCTCAGAGCCATGCAGTGATTGGAAGTGCACCTCCAGGTCCCAGTATCTAGGCTCTCAGAATGATGCCAGCTCAAGCTGCCCTAAGCTCAGATGCCTGAGGGATTCCATGTAGATTCCCTTTTGGTAGCAACATCTCTGTGCAACCTCCAGGAAGCTTTCTATGTTAGGTCCAAGACTTGAGTGGGTCAGGGGTTCTCTTGTAGCCAATATCTTAAAAGTTTGTCCAGGAGTGTGGAGTCTTGGGTGCTTTTCTCTTACTGTTTCCTCAAGTCCAGGAGCTCCTCCCAGCACTTAGCTTGTCCTCAGCTGGGCAAGTTGCCCTGAATCCTCTCCTTTCCCAATTTTGGTGCTTCTTGTCACTTCCTTGGTGAATCCTGGACTTCTCTCCTAGATGGTATATTTGATATGTGAGAATCTGTTTACTATTCTGGTTTCTCTCTGAGGAGGAGTCACACTACCTATGTCTCATTGGCTCTCTTGGTCCTATCTCCTGTATGTGATTTTTTTCAAACACAAGAAAAGAGAATAGCTAGATAGAGGTGCAATAGAAAGAATGGAAAAGTAACAGATTTGATTCAACCATTTATGTGTTCAAAGATATTAGCAATACTTATTGAATGCCTATTATATGCCAAGCACTGTTCTAGTTACTGAGTGTGCCATGGCAAAGGAAACAGACAAAAATTTCTGCTCTTATGAACTTTCATTCTAGAGAAAGTAGGTGGAGAGCAAACAAAAATATGTTATATACAAAATGGTAATAATGGAGACTATCTGTAGATAAATAAAACAGTGAGGGTGATAGAGCATGCAAAGGAAAAGAGGACTTGCAACCTTGGATAGGGTAGTCGTGGAAGGTCTCCAGATGAAGTGACTCTTGGGCAGAGACCCAGAACAAGTGACGGAGGGAGACATGCACGTATCCCAGGAAGAAGGAATGGTAATAAGCACTAAAAACCCTAATGCAGAAATGTCTTGGCTTTATAGAAACTATATGGAGTTCAGAATAGCCAGAGAGCAGGAAGCTAGGGGTTAGGGGGAGGAAGTGCAAATAGAGAGGTAAAGGGAGCCAGATTAAATATGGCTTTGAATATCATTTTAGGAACTTTGTCTTTTACTCTGAGTGAGGTGAGATGATGTGGCATTTTAAGCTGAGAAGTGATTTGGGCTGATTTCTGTTTTATTTTGAAAGTATCATTCTGGATACTGTGCTAAGTTAGCTAAAGTTAATCTTAAAACTAAGGCCAAAAGAGCTAAACAATCTTTTCATTAAGACAACCACTAGTGGTTGAGGCTTACCCCTTTCCCAAAGGTTTATGCAGAACTAGAATTTTAGAGGATCAGGCCCTCCAAAAACATTCCCCTTCACTTCCTCCTACTCCTGGGTTGAAAGGGAAGTCTCAGATAGAGATTGTCTTTGGGAGGGAAAATGATTATGAAACAAGGATATGCCACCTTTCCTCAAAGTCAAGGGAGGAAGCCTTAGTAAGTGTTATATGAAAGACTGGTAGACCGTGCTACTAGAAAGCAAAAAGAGTAGAGGACGGGGAAGAGATGGCCCGGTGTGGATCTGCCTGAAGGACACGCACGACACCACTTTGCCTCCAAATTCAACTTCAAAAGGTATGGAGGTTGAATCCTGAGAATGCCTGCAGGCTCAAGGGTTCACCACTATGGTAAAAGAGATTGGAGATTTATGGTGTCATTGGATGACCCCAAGGGCCTCTAAAGCACCAGGAAGAGGGGGGTGGACATACAGAGGAGAAGCTATGGGATGCACGTTCTTAGCACCAGGTGTGTGTTGGCCAGGACATGCACCAAATCTCATGAGAGTGACAGTGAGCTAAAACAAAAGTCTGGGAAACTCAAAAAGAAGACTACAACTACATATGATAAAAAAGAAGACATTGCTCCTTTTCCATCTATCTCCCAGTCAAATGTGAAGAAAGCTACTTTCCCTTTCCACACCAACATGCATGTTGTTTGCATAACACTGTGATTACAATGATTTTGTATTGTGCATTTTTAAAAAAACATTTTTAAAAAAAACCTGTCCTACATGTAATATGCAAAATGGCCCCCCAAAAATGAGGAGGTAAAAACATGGTTGAAATTTAGAAATCTGTGATTCAATCCAATGTACTTATTTTATACAACATGAAAGTAAGGTAGGGACTATGACCTTCACAAGGTTACATAGCTAGTTAGTAGTAACACTACGTATAGAACAGAGCTCTCTTCTCTTAGCGCATTGCAAGATCTTACAAAACTGATCAGAGAAGCAGACAGCAGACTAATGTGACATGAGAATGTGGGCATATTTATGCTCACAGCTCCTTGTACCATCTCCAAAAATAAATGGTCTCACATACAGAAAACACAGAGCCATGAACCAGAGCTCTGGTACACTCATTCCATGGTGTTATGACAATAATTTATAATGCTATTGCAATTACAGTAGAATTATAGCACGCACAACAACTAATAGAGCTGTGTGCATACTCTTGAGAAAGACAGATGTGCTGGCATCTCGAGCTGCAGAAATGAGATTAAATGGCTCTCATCCCTGATTCTGCCATTGATTTTTGTAGCCCTCCCATTAACATGATACTTCACATACCATCCCTCTATCATTCCTCAGAGGTGAAGACATAGTTTTAGAGTATAAATAATTAGACCCTCAAAATCCAAGGTGACAAATCTTCCACGCCTCCAATTGCCATGAATCAGGACACATAAATCAAAGCCTCTTTTGAGGATGTGTTCGTGAGGTGGAAGACATGTTTACAGAATGAACCTGCATTGTGTTCCTTTTTCTTCCTCTGTGTCCTTTGTGCACAGTTGACTTTGGATGTGAATCAGTTAGGATAGAGTAACTATATAAATCAGAACATTATTGTAATAATAGGGAGTGTGTACTTATGCTAGTACAACTAGATCAAACAAGGACAGTCCCTGGCAAACAAGGGCACAAATTTGTTCTGGTTTGGGGTCATAATCCTTTGTACCAGGAATGTTGGTCCATGCTTTGGTTTCTTATAGAATGCTTTTCTGCAAGTTGTTCAATATTAGTAAGACAATACAATAAAAGGTAATAAACTTCATTCTCACAGTGGCTACCTTTTATTGAATGCCCACTTTGTGGTTCTGAAAGTCTAGAGTAATGATTAAGAAAATTGGATTGTTTATCACAATTTGATGATATCACAAAGTGGATGATCAACACTTTGTGTCTCAGTCTTTAATAAATATAAAGCACTGGTATAAAGTAAGCACTCAAAGAAATGAGCTACTATTATTGTATACATAATCCTTTATATGCATAATACCATCTGATATTTTCAAGATGTGATGCAGATAAAACATTAGCCCAATATTTCAGTTGAGAAAACTGAGGCTCAGCAAAGATAAACTCCTTTCTCAGGTCACAAAACTAGCAGAAGCTGGAAAGTTTGTATTCAAATTCAATCTTGGTCTAACGTAGGTTTACATGCTTGTTAATTTACTCATTTATCCATTTGATACCCTCTAGGTGTTTCATGTATTTATTTATTTGTTTGTTTGCTATTTAATTATATAAACTCATCTCATTCCAGGAGGATTTATAGTAGTTTATAAAAATACTTGTATTTTTAAGGGTACATTAAGAAATCAGGAAGAAAGGAAACAAGAGTTGGGGAAAATAAGATGAAGCCAAAAATGAACCCAGTTTTCAAAATGTGAACAAACTTTTACTGAGCACATTCACTACAGCTGACACCACGTAAGAATTCAGGATTTAGAAGAAAAATGACAAGGTCCCATCTCTTCATAAATTTGGATTCTAATGGAGAAAATATATACACAAGCAATTACAAAGTAGTAGGCAAAATGGAAAAGATGTAGGCCTGGTAGAAGCATGTAAACAGGTAATACTACATCATACCTGAATAATACTCATCACAATCTGACATTTTCCTAGCTTGTTTGTTTATTTACTGTTTTCCCCCTCCAGAATGAAAGCTTCAAGAGATCTGCTGTCTTGTTTCCAACTGTTCTTCTGTGCCTAGAACATGGCCTGCCACATTACAGCTGCTCAATGAATGAGTTTATAAATGAGACTCAGTGAGGTTTAAAAAGTGTTCCATTTTGTACAGCTTGTAAATGCAGAACCATCCCAGTTGTGTCTGTTTCCCCTAGACCTTGGCGGTGACAGGCATAGGTAGTTACATTATACAAACATTAAAACTAGGCATAGGTTCAAAAACAGTACACTGAGAATGGGTCAGTGAGTAAACAACCTGTCAGCAAGGGAGGGGATGACAGTAACTAAAGTAAGAGCAGCACTTCTGGATAAACACAGCATGCCAGAGAGGAGTGATTTCTCTACCTTGACGCACCTGGTATAAAGAAATCAAGGTGTTTGAATCCAACTCTCTCAGGCTCCAGGTGTGGACACTTTCCACCTACAATGTAGAGATGAAATAGGACAGAAGATCTCTGAAAATACCAAGAGAAAGAGAAAATAAGAGGTTTAGAGCATAAAGTAAGGACAAAGAAAAGTAGAAAGTCAAAGTACACATACACTTATCGATTTACTTAAAAAAAAAAGATTTCAGTAACAGAGAAAAATTGCTATGCATTAATCAATGCATCATTAAAATGCATTAAGACAGTGTGATGACCTTAGCCTTTAAAAATGTTCTAGTTTTAGCTCTTTTTTGTTTATATATATATATATTTTTTTTTTATTTCAGCTTATCATCATGGGGGTACAAAAGTTCAGGCCACATACACTGCCCATGTCCCGCCCCTCATCCCTTTTAATATAGAAATATCACCATGGGTTTGAGAAATTGGTTTGAGAATCAGAATAGAATTCTTGACGAAGCTCTAGAAATTCCAACCTACTTGTTTCAGTTCTAACAGAAAGCACAGGCAGTAACTTCCTTTCTTAGGGCTTCAGTTTCCACTTGTGTCAAGTAAAGAATTTGGAATCAATTATTCCCCAGTTTCCTTCCAGCTCATCTATATTTCCAGGACTTGAGACAAAAACAGGAGACCTGGTTCTGGTCCCAACTCGGTGTCTTATTTTTGGCTCAACTCTCCTGTGTCTGTCCCTTGTTTCCTGCTCTTGTAAGTAGGGATGAGATGCTGGATATTTGCATAGAGCTTTGGTGCTTGAGGACCCTGTTTCTAAGAGCCTGTTTTCAGGCAGTGCTATTATCTGCCCTTTCTGTCTTCCTGCTCCTTTGCAGATCAAATTAGGTCATGAATATGTAAGTACTCAGGTGACTACCAATTGCACTCATATAAAAGAATCAAATGCTCTCTGTACTATTATTAAACACTATTTTTACATAGACCCAGTAGTCTGTTTTCAAGAGAGGTTAAAAGCCTTTTCCTAGGAGACAGGTTAAGACAGAAGTACAGGCAGAAAGAGTCTATCAATATTTTTTTAAGCTATTCTAAAATGAACGCTACAGTGGATTAAGAATAAAATAAGGTAAAATGAAATAAAGTAAAATAAAATAACATGAAATAAAATAAAATAGAAGATATGATCTCTCTTATGTGGTTGAGAAGACAGAACATGAACTCAGACAATAAGCAGTGTGGTAAATAAGGACGTCTAGAGTAAAACAAAGAGCAGGCTGGAGGCCTCAGTTTCCTCATCTGAAATAGGGGAGGGCCAGCTGGGAGGGACAGGAAGCAGGAGGCCAACTCAAAACAATGGCCCCATCCCTGGAAGCCACCTGATGTTAGGAAATGAGGAGGAGTCTAGGACAGGGAATGGAGGCCACCTGGGCAGCTGTTGTGCATGTGCACTTTGTACCAGAGGCAGCCTCTTCAGCTCCAGCTGTTTGACCTGTATGATTTATTTAGAATGTAGGCCAATTTTTCTAAGAGATGCCAAAAAATCTGTATTACGATATAAAAATCTCTTGACATGTCAATGCTAGTGACTGAATTTAAAAAAGAAAAAGAAGAAAAAAAAACTCTGTGTAGTTAAAAAATATCAGTCCCCATCTAAAGTCCTATCTTTGGACTGGATGATCTCTAACTTCTCTTCCTGCTCTAACATTCTCTATGAGACACACATTGGTATAGAAGAAGTACTGTCTGAAAACAGATCTGTAGATCATGGGTGACACTGAGTAGTAATAATTGCAGCAGTGACATTAACATCTTATACATATGTAACAAATAACCACTCACAAACCACTTTAGTGCACATCTTGTCTTATAATTATCACAGCAACCCTATGTGCTAACCCAGATATTCAGGAAGCTGAAATCTAAGTAAGAGAGGTTAAAGGACTGGCCTAAAATCCCATGGCAGGGTAATAGCAAAACTAGGATTGAAGGATGATGTCTAAAATGTTATGGATGAGCATTTTCCTAACATGATGACAAAGACATAATGGGGACAATTTTCCCTGCTGGTGTCTATGCATCCTCTGACAAGACCCCTTGTCAGGAGCATTGGGATGAAGGCTGGAGTGTGAGAGCCACTGCTCACTGATTGGCAGGTTAGCAGGAAGTGGGCAACAGAACTTCTCCCTCGGTGTTGCCCACTTGGGGCTCCCAGGCCTTGAGTGGAGCCCTGGGGATGTGGGGCAAGACCCAGGGGAGTCTCGTGGCATAATGCTGACCATTGTGCTGTGATGAATATTAATTCTGCAGCTGCTAGAGGTCCAGGGATCCTGAAGGCACAGTTGGAGCAGCCAGGGTGGGGTAGTGGTGAGTGTGTGGGAAGCTGAGGCCAGCAGCTCTCTACCAAACAGCATGAACGTGTTTTAGTATTGGAGCCACTAATAAAGCTATAGCTGAGTACCCAGCCTGGCTATAAAGCACAACAATTTTTGAATAAAAAAAGCTCGAAGGGCTCAGTGTTGTAAGACTTTTCAGAGGAAATGGCTAAACACCCTGTTTTGTAGAGGTGTTTTTTTTTTTTTTTTATTGGGAGGAATCTTTTGGATTGACAAGCCTGGGGCTTCTCACAGGGAATCAATAAGGGACCTAACAAAGCAGATTTGTGAGCTCCACTTCCTGCACAGGAGTACGGATGATCACATGACCTGCTTTGTCCTCGGGAGTCCCAACTTAACCCGGACTTTCCTTACAGTCTCAAAAATGTCATGGTTTGGATGGTGACGTATATCATCAAATTAACACTAAGTGTTGTTTGGCCAATGGAAAAATGTAAAAGATTAACCAGGAATGAGAAGTGAGGAAAGATAGTGAGAGCTCCGCTGACATGATCACGGCTTGATGTGATCAAGTGGACATGAACAGCACAAGTTAAAGTAGAGTGTCATTTTGTGAAATTCCCAATCAAGAGCATTTCTGAAGAAGTTGAAAGTTAGGAGCAAACCACACCACCAGGAATGACAGTGGCTACCATTTAACTAGTGCCCACTAAGTTCAGGGCACTTTGCTAAGAATCTGAATTATAATCAGATTTCATCCTTATACCAGCAGTCTGAACAGAGAAGCCCCAAGTTAAAGAGGAGAAACCCTGAGGCTCAAAGAGGTTTAGTGACTGAATAAGGACATAGAGCAATGGACAAAGTGATGAAAACCATGGGCTATGCAACCAGCCTGCCCAGGGTGCACAGTGGCTCTGACACACACTAGCAGTGAACATCCTTGTCATGAAGAGATTTTCTAGGATTAAGATGAGGCTACCAAAAAACTGTAGAGGTAGGAGTAGGAAGGCAAGAAAGGGTCATCCAAGAAAAACTGACTTCAAAGAGTACTTATAGTCTGTCAATAGAATTGTAGTCTCTCATTGCTTAGCTATGTCCTCTACCTGCGTGTGTGGACTTTCTTTCTTGTTCTCTTTTTAATGGAGAGACTGTATTTCCTTATTTCCTTTAGCCGTTTCATAGGTCATTGCTCTTTAGGGCTGGAAGCCTTCTCTACTATTCTGTTTCCTTTTTATACAACCATGTAATAATTTTTCCATATCTAGTAAACTTGCTCTGGAAAGGGGGCCAGCAAATTGCAAATCTCTAGGTACTGGGTAGAAGTCACTTGCCTAGATTTAAGTCCTCAATAACATTTTTAAAACTTAGCATTAACCAGGTCCATAAATATGTCTAAGATAATGGCCATCCTTTCTGTATGAGCAGTGACATCCAATAAATTATGGAATTTGTGGATTGCCTGAAATTCTATACAAAATGTTGAAGACAGAAACAATTAGTCATTTGGCTGTGTGAGTGCCTGCGCTCATTTGCATATGTGTGTTTTAGTGGTGTTTTCCTGAGAGGAATTATCTCACATAAACTAGGGCTCACATGCACAGGCACACCCCTCCCCTGTCCCCTTAGAAACAGTCACACTAGCTGACACCAAGTGCTACCTCTCATTGTTTTTGTCTTCGTAATGGAATACAAGAAAGAGATTTATTGGTTACTGTTATTTAAATTCACCAGCAACTTCACTAAGATAATAAACCCTGAGCGTTTACTTGTCCAATTCTACAAAAGTTCTTCTCCACTTCAGTCCCTTATATTCTTGTACTGAAGGTATCTGTGTGGGTAGATGCCAAGATGTTGAAAGAAAAGGAAGGGAAAGATTGTGATAAAAAGAGGAATAAGGTCTTTTCATAAAGGGGAGAGGGAAGAAGAAAACAGTGGGTATATCATCCCTCCATGAACTCTATGCAAATCAAACCACCCAGAGCTCCTTATTTTTGTCAATAACAATTGCAAACTTAATTGAACACTCATTCCCTGCCAAGCACTGGACTAAAAACTTACCAAGAATTGTTTCATTTTATTCTCAATAACACAAGGAAGTTAAGCAATTTGCTCAAGACCATGCATCTAGTAATTGAAGAGAATGGTTGGTGACTGGATGGGTAATTCTGTCTAATGCTGTTGTTCTTTATTAGAGACTCCACCTCTCCACAGATATAAACCACACCCTAAGAGACATAAGATGAATTTTGATTTCCATGCATCTTACATCTTTATCTTATTTCTATACTAGTTCAGAACTTGATAAAAATAATTATGATGGACACTCGTTATTGGACACTCTCAAATCTCAACAATCCAAACATCTTACCACATCTCACAATGACCTGCTAAATCTGATCCCTGGCACATCGCAAATCATAGCTTCTGCCTGTAGTAGATATAAAGGGGCCACACGTACTTTGCAGCACCTCTTGTCAAGAGACGAAGTCATTTCCCTTGAATGTAGGCTGCTCTTGGGACTAGCTCTGACCAGTGGAATTTGGTGGAAGTGGCATTGTGTGCCTTCTGAAGCAAGGCACCTGTGCTAAAGGGGCTTTGCAGCTTCTGCCCTTGCTCTCTCAAATACTGCCTCCATGTGAAGAGGCCCAAGCTACTCTATTAGAGACTTTGTCCAGTCGAGAATCATCGGAATCATCAGGTGATAATAACTATATCAAACTGTTTTGTGAACAAAAAATAAACATTATGCTAAACCACTGAAACATTGGGGATTTTACTGTCTTCGCTGGTTAGCGTTTCCCTATGGAGCACAGGTCATGAGTCAGATCCAAGAGTAGATATCAGGTTTCCTCATTGACATCCAGTATTTATGCCATTATTCAGTTATGTTTATAGCATCTGTACATCTTTGTGTTTCTGAATACAGTGCGGATTCCACTCCTGGCTGTATCCTTCACCTCCTTACTCCAAGATCCTAACACAATGCCAGACATACAGTAGATATTCAACAAATACTCATTGAGTAAAAGGCCATCAGTTACTTCAACTGGAAAATGGGAATCAGAACCTTTTAAATACTTAAAATCAAGATATTGGACCATATGATTTTGTGAGTTCTTAATGCTCTGAAATCTGTAAAATCCCTAGTCTAATGAATCCTCTATAGTCTTCTGCTTTGGTATGTTTTCAGTTTATCCTTGGCACTGATGTTGTAAAATTCCATTCTTGTGATTTTTTTCTTGATATTTATCTATATTTAGTATTGTACAAACTATCTGGTCCTCGTTTGAAGGGCAGGGAGTGGAGAACATACTTCTCTTTGGTCTTCCAATGCAAATCAGAGCAGCCAATATTTATTAAAGAGTTGATGAGAAAAGGCTAAGCAAATTGTGTGATTAAGTCCAGGCATTCTGCTTAGCAAATTACATGCATCAGCTCATTTTTCCAACAACCCTATTATCCCCATTCCATAGGTAAGGAAACATGTTTAGAGAGATTAAACAACTTGTCCAATGCCAAATATTTAATAAATAGTAAAATCAGGATAATAGAGGTCTCTCCGATTTAGGAGCGTGGGTTTCTAATTCTCCAGGCTCTGCCACCTAGTTGCAAGTAACAGAGACAGGCTCTGGCTAACCTAGTCAAAAAAGAAATTTATTAGGATTGAAGATGAGTGTAAGAAAACAAACATACAAACATAGAACTAAAAAGGAGCAGGGATCAAAGTGGTTCCTGGAATTCAAAAACAAACAACCTCTTCTTCAGAGGGGCTCGGGAATACATCAACTCCATCTGTCCTCAGTGTTTGTGTTACTCTGCTCCAGAGACATTCCATGGCAAAAGACTCTGACTGGCCTCACTCAAGTCACCTGCCCACCCCTTGGCATCGGGAGAGTGGGACACCATGAGCGACAGCCCCACCAAGACCATAGTCAATGGAGTGAGGCAGTCCCCAAAGTAAAATAAGGGCACTATTACCAGAAATCAGAGGAATGAACACTGGGAAGGCTAGACAAGAGATGTCCACTACAGCAGGCTACAAAAGGAACATATGGCCTATCCCCAATCTACCAAAACTACAGAACTGACAAAATGCCAAAAGATGTGTTTCTATCCCCTCCCTGCACTCAGCCAAGCCCTAGCTCAAATCAAATCTCTCTTTTATTGAAGTGAGTAAATTCTGGCTTGAATCTAGGCTTGAATCATATTCTCTCATGTACAGGCTCTGTTTGGGGCATTTGCTAACCCTTTTAAAGTCTCCACCAGAAAAAAAGGGCTAGTACTTAGCCCTTATATACCTAGTTTATGAGATTGCTGTGAGAATTATTCAATAATGCATAAGTAGCTTGTGGCACAGCACCTAGAACATTAAAATAATTCAATAAATATTATTTATCACTATACTACTACTATTAAACTATTAGTAAGCAATTCCAGCCCCTCTTCTAAATAGACAATACCTCTGGGCAAAACTAATAGTTTTCAAATGCCAGTTCGTGGTGAAGCCTTCAACAGCCTGCAAAAAGTGAGAAAAAAAATGAGGGAAGATAGTTTTTTTATAAAGGTAAATATATTCACTTTTGTTCATGTTAAGATGTCCTTTTATTCATGGTGTTAGGAGGAGAAATTGTTTGGGACTTTTTTTAATGTACTTATATGCTCTTTAATTAGCAAATTAAAAAGTTGCCAATTCCTTGTCTGCCTATAAGTTTTTTCCATGATTTTGTTGGGCCAAGGATCTCGGGAGGTGAGACTACCTTGCACACATCACTTCATCAGCAGCCTTTCTAGATGCTTCCCTGTGGTGCCTCTTGCATTGGAGATGTTCTCACTCCCTACCTTTTGCTCTCTAGCCCCAAATTTGTATTTCTTTGGAGCATTATCTCTCTTTGAAATTATACATTTATTCATTCATTGATTTATTGTCTGTTTTCCCCTTTAGAATGTGAGTTCCCAAAACTTTTATTAATTTCTGTATCTGCAGCTTTTAGCATAGCCCTTGACACATATTTGTATGTTAGTTCCTTTTAAAAAAAGATTTTAGAATAAATGAGCAAGGTTGAATTGTGTAGCTGAAGGGTCTTGGGCTTTAGGACCAGCTAGAGCCCACGTGAATATCAGCTCTGCCACCATTCTCATCTGCAAAAGACCATAAGGGTTATTGTGAAGGTTCAGTGAGAAAATAAAAGTAAAGTTCCTGCCTATAATAGTCTCTCTTCAATTACTAGGTCTCTGGCCCTGGCTTGACTTTAGCTTTTCTTCCAAAGTATCTTCCAAGTTTGATGCCCTATTCCCTCTGCGGGGGGAAAAAATACAATGCCTTTTCCTCACCCATTGCAAGGGTCATGGCTGACTCCCTTACAACAAAAGATAGATTAACAAGCAAAAAACATAATAAGTTTATTTATCAAAGTTTTAACATGACGTGGGAGACTTCAGAAGTGAAAACCCAAAGACCCAGGAGAAACTGTATATTTTTATTTGGGTTCAGTGAAGAATGGCAGTCTTGTAGCAGTATAACTGGACACAAATGGTATGGTCTAATGATAATATACTGGGAGAAACTCAGCAACGCCTTTTGGTTCAGATTCTTCTTGGCCTCTCTGTGTAGCATCCCTTCCCCCAGGTACGGGGCAGAATCTCTCTGGATTGAAAGTCTTATGATCTACTTTCAGGCAAGGTAGGTCAGAGAATTCCTTTATGACCATGCTGCACATAGAAAGGCAGGGATAGGTCGGATGACCGTCTTGCTTCTGCAGCTTTCTCAGTCTTCAAGGTGCCATAAAAGTATCATGTTTACACATCTTTGTGATTGTGAATTTTGCTGCCAAGTGCCCATCAATACATGAGTGGTAATTAATAAAATGTGGTATATGAATACCACGGAGTACTGCTCAGCCACAATAAACAATGGTGAACTGATACTTCTTGTATTATCCTGGAAGGAGCTGGAGCCCATCCTAAGTGAAGTATCACAAGAATGGAAAAACAAGCACCACATGTACTCACCATCAAATTGGTACTCATTGATCAACACTTACATGCACATATGGTAGGAACATTCATCAGGAGTCGGGCAGGTGGGAGGAGAGGAAGAGGAGATGGTATATTCACACCTAATGGGTGCAGTGCACACTGTCTGGGGTATATACTTGTAGCTCTGACTCAGGTGGGGAAAAATCAATATATAAAACCTAAATTTGGGGTCCCCATAATGTTCTGAAATAAAAATAAATAAATAAATATAAAAATTAAAAAAGATATCATGTTTTAAGCCCCAAATCCTTGGACTATGATGCTACCTCATATAAAGTGGGGAACATCCTATACTCCTCCTGCATCCCATTTCTGTAACAAGCACAGCCTGGATCCGAGAAGGCATTATGAACACAGGTGCAGACTGCATCCAGCAGTCAGTCCTGGGCATCCGGAAGGACAAGAGGTCTCTATGGCAGGGACCCTGCCCAGTTCCTGCAGAGCCCCAGAGCCAAGCACAATGGCTGGTACATGGCAGGCACCCTATCATTGGCTGAACAAATGAATCCAATTGACTGGGGGTGAGCAAGAACAAGCAACACCTGAGGACAAGAACACACATTTGTAGACCCTAAAAACCATGTGATGTGGGAACTGAGCAGCTAAAGAGAAAGAGGAAACTTAGAAGAAGAAACATGATGAAAGCTGCACAGAGAACGCAAAGGAAGTCCTTGCTGTCTGCAATAATCCTAGCTTGTCTGGAGAACCAAGAAGTGGGAAATTCTTCTCAATTGCCTGGATGGTTGGTAGTTTAAAGGCGAAATCAAATCAGGTGTTACCATTCCCACCTGGAGACATACACAGGGAGAATGGATTTGTCCATCTGTGTTTACCCCCAGGATAGAAAGAAAGGGGAGGGCGGAACACCCCTCCCTCTTCACCCCACCGTAGGAACGCCTGACTGCTCTCCTCTCCTGTTTTCCACTCAAGACCCAGGACAGACGTGCGGTGTGGTGGATGAAGCAAAAGGCTCAACTTCACCTTCCTGAGACTCAGTTTCCTTACCTGTAAAGTGGGTATTACAGCACAACCCCTATAAGAGGACCATTAAGAGGAATAAACATAATGTGTTCCACACATCACGCAGAGCAGAGTGGCTGTGCCTGGGACAGAGGCAGCCCTCATCAGGGGAGGATGTGGTTTGTGAGTCCAAGCCAGGCTGTGCCCTTGGAAATGTTTCTTCACCTCTCTGTCTTCACTGTCCACTTCTGAAAAAGGAAAAGATGGTGATGAACTAGATCTAGCTCCAAAACTCAAAGAGTCACTTAGATACATAAGTTCTTGGTGGTTGATACAGAAAAATGAGTCCTTTTCATGATTTTTATGTTCACACTTTGGAATGTTCCACAAAGCTCCAGGATTACTGAGAAGAAAGTATTGTCTTAGTAATTTTCAAAATTACTAAGGAATTTTGAGGAAAAGGAAGGAAGGTAGGAAAGAGGGAGAAACAGAAGAGAGGAGGAAGAGAAAAAAGAAAGAAGGAAGAGGGGGAAGGAGACTCCAGCTCTATCCAGCTGGTCTTATGAGGTCAGTTTGTACCTTTTGACCACACCTGGGAATCTACCCTAGGAAAATAGGTGACCGATAGACAGATAGAGTTCTTTTAAAAAGGTTTTAGGCAAAAAGAAGTTCATGCCTTACTTAAAAGAGTAAAGAGGAACAAATACCCAACAGTTATGCTCAAGTAGGTAAAATTGTGGCATAAGTCCTTTGCAAAATTGTTAATAACTTTAAATAACACATTTTAGGATTATATAGCAATATTATAAATGCTTATAGTATAACATTACATTTTTTAAAGGAGACTATAAAATTGAACAAACAACATGATCAAGGACCTGCATTTCTTTCTAGTTTTTTTACATTTCCCAAATATCCTCTAACACGTTTTGTGATGAGATTTTGTGTGTGTGCATGTGTGTGTGTATATGAATATGGGTGTGTGTATAGATTATATACCATACCACCAAGCAGGGTGGTCACTCCTGTGAAGAGTTTAGGTTAGTTAGCCGTGCTCAGATTCAGCCCTTCCTTTCTCTTGAAACACCGCATGGGAGCTGTGTGGGGAACACCAACGCTCCTGCAGCGGAGGGGTGGAGACTGGCTCTCTGCTGCCTGGAGACTCTAGCCCCATTCATCACCCAGGACAGACCCACTCACCCTGCTGAGAGAGAGAGGAGCCCTGCAGAGCAAGCAACAAATGGCCAACTAATCAGCAATCTTAAAGATTACGCTCACACCACAGACGCATCGATTCAGCTAGCTTTATGGGGCCGCCCGCCTAGATGTCCTCTCCACCGAGAGTGCTGGGCTTGCTCAGATGCCCTGCTGCCTCGGGAAGTGGCTCATTTGCTCTCGGGCTCACTCTGTGATGCACAGGCCCAGTTGCTGTGGGTTTTCTTTAGACTCAAAAATTAACGTGAATCGGGGGAGAGGTTGGGAAGATGTTAAGGATTAAAAATTTGACTTAACTTTTTTAACGGCATAACTAACTTTTAACACCAGAAAAAAAGAGAAGGAAAAAAAGAGCTATATCATCAATCTGCCCAGATGTCAGTTGCCGTTTAGTTGTTAACGCTTACTTTTTATTGCACCTAAAACTCTTCAGATGCATTTTGAAATTATTTGCCCTCCTTTGTAATTACCAGCCTCTCTTAACACAAGAGTGTTATTTAAATATCCGTCACCATTGTGAAGGCTTCCTTCCTTGTGAAACCTATAATTATAACTTTTACTGTGTTATGCTGCTAAGTTTATTTTAGATGAAAAAGTCTTTGGCTGGCTCCTTGGCCACAGTCACTGAAAGCAGGCTGTAAGAATGGATGAGGCTACCAGGATGAAAGAGGAAAGGCTGGGCACATCTGCATTCTTGATGATGCAAGTTCAGTGTGAACAAAACTCTTCGGTGTAGGGAGAAGGCTCCATCACTTACAAGTAACCCGGTGTTGTGGGTCAAAGTTAGCCCCCCCAAAAAACATACCCACATCTTAACCCTGGAAGTGATGTGACCTAATCTGGAGAAGGGGTCTTTGCAGACGTAATTAATTAAAGGATCTCAAGATGAGATCATCCTGGATTGTCTAAGCGGGTCCTAAATCCAATGACAAGTATCTCTATAAGAGACACCTAGAGGAGAGACACAAGGAGAAGACCATGTCAAGACAGGGTTAGAGATGAAAGTGATGCAGTCATAAGCCAAGGAACACCTGAGGCCTCCAGATGCTGGAAGAGACCACGGATGGGCACTTGAGACACCTTGATTTGGAGCTTCTGGCCCCCATAACTGTGATATCACTATCATTTTAAGCCACCCAGTTAGTGATAATTTGTTACAGCAGCCTAGAAAGCTAACACACCAACTTCATGATCTTGGTCACATTACTTCACCTCCCTGGGCCACTTAATCCTCATTTTTTAGATGTGGATAGTGATACCCACCTGTAGGGTTGTAATGAGGATTAAACCTAATATAATACAAACAACTCAGTGCTTAGTTGGTGCTCACTAAACAGTAGTTGTAGTTATTACGTTGTTAATACTTTCAAGTGCACAAAAATTGAAGAGAAGTAGTAATCAGAGACTGAAGAAAGCTTGTAGACTCTTTGTTCTTTTCTTTTCACAACATACGCTGTAAAAGACTGGACTGTTTTAACACCCCTGTGATGGAAAAACTTTAAATTATTGAAAGTTTGCATTCAGGAATTTTTTTTCAATGGCCTCCTCCTATACTGCTATACATGCTAAATGCTAAGCTTAGTAAATATTAAACTAAAGAAAGTGGTCAAGGAAACAGGTATAATTAAGCTGGTGTTACAGTCTATTAATCTTCTTTAAGGAACAAAACAATGGGCTTTCAATAAAAGAAACCCAACTTGAACCATGGGCTGGAAAATCTTGTGCGAGTGAAGTCTAATTTGATTAGCCAGTCATCTTTCTCTCCTCAAAACACTCCCATCCAGTTAAGATCAATGGAGTCCCAATTTCAGGAAAAAATCCAATCTCTCTTTCTTGCTCACATGCCCTCTCAAGGCATTCATCCATCCTTTTATTGATATTATTACCCTCCCTCAATTATCAGCATCTAATTTTTACTTCCCTCATTTCCACCACAGCCATACTAGCCCAGGCTCCCAGAAACCCTCCTCTGGACCATGGCCACAGTCTCCTGATATACCCTGTTCTTCCCATGTGCTCACCACAACAGACCATTTGTGCACAGCAGCCAGAGTGAATAAACTTTTCAAAACATAATCACTCCAAGCCAGCTCAAAGCCCCGCAGAGGTGTCCCATAACACTTGGAGCAGAATCCAAGGGTCTTGCCCAGGACTGGAAAGCCAACGAGCTCTGTTTCCACTCCCTACTTCTCCCCTAGGCTCAGTCACACTGGTCTTCTTTCTGCTTCCCAAAGGCTCCTGTCACATTCTCTCCTTTAGAACTGTCCTCCAGTTAGTCCCGCTGCCTGCAAGGCAATCCCTTCCCCTTCCTATGGCCAACTCCCTCTGAAAGGCTGTCTTTGACCGTCAACCACTTTCAATTCCATCACCCCGTTTAATTTTCTTCTTAGCCTTTATCACCGTCTGAATCACTCTTTATTAATTCGTTCACTTGGTTTCTGTCTGTCTCCCTTTATAGAAAATGAACTTCTCAAGAGCAGGGACTCTACCCATTTTGTTCGCTGCTGTGTCCTTGTTGCCTAGAAAAGTACCTGGCTCATAGAAAGTGACCCAAAATAGTTATTGACAGCTCAGGCAGTAGATGAATGCTGTTGCCTTAGGGCAGTAGTTCTCAACTGGGAGTGCTTTTGTGCCCCAAGGGATATTTGTCAAAGCCTAAGGACATCTTAGTTGTCACATTTGAGGTGGTATCTAGTGAGTATAAAGCAGGAACACTGCACAAGACAGTGCCCACAATGAAGTACTATCCCGTCCAAAATGCCAACAATGTCAAGGTTGAAAAACTCTGACTTTTGGTCCACAAATTCCTACTGGACACCATATGAAATGCCACAGATACAGCAGTGAAAAGACTCAGTGCTTGCCCACAACGTCTTTTGTGAGAAAGGACAATCAATATAAGCAGACAACAACCACCGTGTATGATAACCCATTTATTAAAAGTAGACCCACATTGTCATGGAACACTTACACATGACACATAGTCCAGCAAGAAGGAGTTCAGGAAATGTTTCCCAGAAGGGATGCCAAAGCTTTTTCTACCAACTTTTCCTAAACTTCCATTATCACCTCCATATATCACACCCACATGCGATAAGTCACCACATACATCATGCTATAATGTACACAATATTTTCCTTTAAATCTACTCAGATTTTATCTGAATACATTTAAATATTTGATCTCACTAGTTTTATGTGATTGTTTTACTTTTCTCCAAACTTACTTTTTTAAAAAAAAATCTTTAAAAAATAAAGATTGACAAATAAAAAATTACATATATTTATGATATATACAAATGATGTTTATACATTATGGAGAGGCTAAATCAATCTAAATAACATATACATCATCTCACATGCTAATCATTTTTTGCAGTCTCTTAGCAACTTTCAAATATACAGTACAGTACGTTGTTATTAACTACAGTTGCCATGTCTTAAAAGAGATCTATTGTAAAATGGCTTTATGGAGGTGTGATTCACATACCATACCTAGAATTCACCCATTTAAAGTGTATAATTGAATGGTTTTTAGTGTATTCCCAGATATGCATAACCACTACCGTGGCAATTGGAGAATGTTTTAATCACTACCTACTCTTGTTGAAGAGTTCTCATCTCCATGCTCTCTGTGGACCTCTTGCTGCCCGTGATGGAAAGTACCTCTCTTTTGAAAACACTTCTCGACCTTCAGTCTCTGGGGTACAGAACAAGGTAGGGGTGGTCGGGCTTCTGCTGATGCATTGGGCGTGTGGTCAGGGCAGACACGGGTGAGTGAGAAAGGGTAAGGTCCCAAGGAGAAACACTATCAGCCTTCATGGTTTGTGGAGAAGTCTGCAGTCAGGAAAGAAGCCAGGAGCAAAGTCGTTGCTTTAAGGTATTCAGGGCACAGAACATGGTGAGAAAGTCTTGGAAGGGATCAGAGGTTGGGAACCAAGGTTCAAAGCAAAGCTTCTCTGGGGAGCAATTGCAGGAAGATGCCTGTGGCCACAGGGAGCAGAGGACTTAAAGTAGATCAGACCAGCCCCTCTGCTCAGTCACACCCTGCCTGGTTAGCCCTTTGGAGTTAAGGGTCTATCCAGTCCTCTGAGTGCATTTCCTTACTCCCCTCATGCTGCAGCAAGGAGGCCAATCCACGGCAATGACACATTCTTAGGAAACCAACACCCAGACCCTAGCTGCCTCCTTCACTATCCCTGGTGTCACCCCTGAAGGTCTAGCAAACCCTGTTTACAAGGACATTGACAGCTATCAAAACTTTGCAAGACAAAAATAGTACACTCAACCTTTAGATGTGAAAATGCTGCTAGAAATGGCATGATTTCTACATTGGCATCATTTGGAAAAAGCATGTTTGCTGAGAGATCAAGCTCTCTCTGCGTTGCAGGAGGCAATGTGATAAGCATCACATAAATACAGAGTTGGCACACGAAGCTTTCATTTCTATTCTTCTGACACCAGACAGTCTGTTGCCATGGAAATTGTTCTGTCGCCTCACAAATACAGCCTTCCTCGCAGAGGTGCAGAACAACCAAGCACGCCTGCATTTGGGAATCGAACTTGGCCAAATGTTGTCTGTCTACCCCATATAGAGCATGCCTCTCACATCTCTGACACTGAGTCTTCTGGCCTCAAGATCAAGGATTTTGTCACATGAAGGAAGGTTTTTTAAAAAGAGTAGCTTCCCCTTTACTGATAAAAGCCTCTCCCTCGGTCTTGTGTCCTCTCAGCCATCAAAGGGAAGCACAGTGCCTCACTTGTCTCAAAGAACCCAGCCCTGCAAAGGGTCTGTCTACCCTGCTTCTGAGTCCCTGTGAAGATACTCTTGAGACGTTTCAGAGCTACTTAGCTATTGAGAAGGCATCTGGTTGCCTCCTCAAAATACTCATTCAGCACACACCTGAGCAAGACTGCTAGTTCACAGGCATCTTTAAAGGTATCCGAGACCACCGAGGTGAACTCAGCCCAGCCCTTGCTTCAGAGTATTCAATAACAAATTTCTTTAAACCGTGTTTCCAGTTAACAAAGTATATCTGTAGGTTTTCTGATTGGGTCTCATGAGACCCCTAAGGTAGTTAATACTGTTAATAGTACCACTTACCTAGAGAGCCTCGGAAAAGTGAAAGCAATATCTTGTGATTCCAAATCCCTTGCTCGTAGCCTGTCACACGTCCTCAGAGATCCACACTGCCTGATGGAATAGGATCAGTGCCATCAGAGAGTGTAATCAGGTGGTCTGGGGGATGTAAAAAGGGAATATAAATCACATGTTTTAGGAGAAATCAGAAATATTTCATGGAGGAGGCAATATTGAATGAATGAGAGGAGTTAGTGTCCTTCCCAGAGGGAATAATTACAGATTTCTCCCAGTCTGACTTCTCCGATATAGAGTAAGGGAGAAGTTTGTCCTAAAGGATTGATTGCCCACATTCTTCACATTCATGCTTTATATTCATACCATGATGACTAAATGACTTAATCCAATAAATCCCTTAGTACTATACACTCAGTGTGAAATAAGTGTCAAAACTGTTTCCTACAGGATAGATCTTTGGTTCCAATGAATGAAAATATTGATGATCACTAAATTTCTTCCCATATTTGTTGATAATTATGCCATAAGAAGCAAAAACTATGTTTAGGAAATAAATAAATAACCACTTATCTGTCTTGACCTTGATTTTATATAGTTGTTTCTTTACTTATTGACTGGAGAATGGACTTCATAATGTCAAGACAGGGAACTGGTTCATATAAACTTGCATAATCTATGTGGAAGGTAGGTTAGGCCATCCTTTACCACTCCCAACCACAAATCTAGATATAAGGGCAAATGATTTTGGCCATCACAAAGTCCATGCCCATTATTACCTTTAATTCATATCAACAAATTATATTGCATGCCTCAATGTCTACATTATTTCCTTAGTACAGAACAACTCACACTTATGGAATTCTTAGGACCTGACACACCTCTAAGATGAAAATTCTTTTCTGGTTCACAAGGGGACAGGAGGGCTTTGTGCCTTTTAAGTAAGATGTATGTGTCACACCAATTTTCTTTTTACCTATCATTGCCTTTTTGGAACACAATGAGAACAGAAGAGCAATAACAATTAAGACACACATAAACACACTTAATATTGACTCAGCACACATTACACAATCAAAGCTGCAGGATAAAGTGTTATAAGCAACACAGATGTCAGTGCTTGATGAGGTCACTTGCTGCCTGACACCAGGACACCTGTGTCCTTGAAGGCTATAGAGAACATCTTCTCAAAAGCTGCAGTCTGTGGAGAGGTTACACATCAGAGGTTACTGATTTTGTGCAATTTATATAGTTCTCCAGAAACTTGCCAGTAGAATTTAGTAGGTTAATCCCCTTGGAGCATAAAAACAAAGTCTTGGTGATCTGGTTTCCTCTTGGACACAGCAGACCAGCATCATTGCATCAGAACTTCTCAGAAAAGTCCTGACAAAATCAACTAGGAACAGTTGACAATGAAAGAGAAAACATGTCAATTAGAAAACTGCAATACTCTGTGGTCTGTGTGGCAAGAAACCTCTCCCATCTTAGTAGCTCTCGAAGGGGTCACCGTGATAAAAGATTTAACCTTCATAATGGAGACACTGATGCTTTGCAAACAACCTAACTCATGTTCAGAAACAATATTGTGTAACAGTTAAGGCTTCAGGCTCTGCGACCAGATTGCCTGGGTTCAAAACACTGGGTTTGTAACTTAACAGCTGAGTGACTTTGGGCAAATTGCTTAACCTCTCTGTGCTTCATTTCCCTCATCTATAGAAAAAGGTTATTAGAGAAATTAAGTGATTGAATTCAATAAAGCACTTTTTACAAGCAAAATATGTATTAAATATGGTATTCAGTATTATTGTTTAAGTCCCATTTAGGAAGGCAGGGAATCATATAATATTTTCTAAGGCATTTATATCAGGAAAAAAAAGACGTATTGAAATGTTTTTGTTTGGTCTTGTTTTACATAAAGGAGTAAGCACCACTTATGTAGAAAATCAGTTTCTTAACTACAAATGATAAATAAACAAACAATAATTAGTGCATGCTTAATATGTGCTAGGCACTGTTCTAAGCCTGTGCATATTGCAGAGGAAAAAACAAACAAACAAAATATTAAACATGTCCGCTCTCATGGAGCTTACAAATTTGGAGGGAACATGTAATAAACACAACAAATAAGGGAAACTGATGGCACGTTAGAGGGTAATAAGGGCTTGAGCGAACAGGTGATACAGGGAAAAGGAAAAGGACATTTTTTGCATGCAATCATTTCATCCATCAACTCTACTGAACACCTGTGGAGAGCCAGGCCTGTGCTGGACTTGTACACAGACAACATATGTCCTAGTTAGATGGCATAAACAAGGTATCATGGGGAAATGTATACAACTCCTGTTTTTAAGATGGACCAACAGTGGGCAAACTGTGTGAGCTTGTACCGCAAAAGGTCAAGCTGTGTCCAGCCATCCTTGGCTTGTCAAATATGCATCTTTCTGCAGATGCATGTCTCACTTTCAGATCACTGTGTTGTTTTGGAATTACCTCTTATCTTTCCTCTGAAGGTAGAACGGAACTCTCCTATTCCTGAGAGTAGCACAGGATAACATGTATTCTGTGTTGGATCAGCCTTGAGTGGTCCAGTCTCCTCGTAGCTGCCTCTTTCAAGTCCTGTGGTCCAGTGTGGACTGGCCCAAATTGTCCTGCAAATAGCTGAACTATCCATGAACGCTACCCCAGAATCTAGGATGGGGGCTGGGAGTCATGGGTTAAGGGATAGAACCACAGGCTCTAATCAAATAAAAAAAAAAAAGAACGATGATAAGAATGGGTATGAGGCATCAAAAATGAACCTCTGAAGATCTGAGGTCAGTTATTTGCTCAGAAAATATCATCTGAGTACCTACTGTGTGCCTGGTACTTTTCAGTGGCATTGGGGATGCGACAGTGAAAAGATGGAGATGTTTCCTATCTTTCCAGAGCTTTCAGACTAAGACAAAATTGCACACACACTTCACAACAATATTTAACATGTGGGTAGATTTAAAAAATTAGAAAGCCCTCACTTGATCTTTAAAAAGCCCCATGGAAGTAAATGCTATTATCTCCATTTTAAATGAGGACACTAAAACCCAAAAACTAACTAAGGAAGTCAGAAGGTAAGGAGACCATTAAGTCATCATTATAATCAGAAATTGACAGCTCAAGCGATTTTTACAGTAAAAGGATTGACCTCTGCTCTTCTGGAGCTAAGGAAATACCAGACTTTAGAAACCAGGCAAAAGCAGGGATAAATTTGCCCCTATGTAACTTTTCCAGTAGGAAAACAAAAAGTTCTTCAGGCAGGTTGATGTAGAGGAACCCACACAACCTCCCCAGGGGCAAACCTCCATGGAGAACAGTGAAGGACTCCCACTTCCAGTCACCTGCCTTGGCATTTGTTTCACCCCAGGAGATAGGACCTAGGGGTGGTGGCATCAATTTCATCCCATGTTAGTGAGAGACAAGGGAGACAGGGAGGTGGGAGGAAGTGAAGGGGAAAGTACCAAGTCCTCCATCCTAGGGCCAGCCCTGGGAGAGCACTGGCACGTGGCCTCTGCCGGTTCTTCACGGGTAATGCTATCGGCAAGTTAGACAATAGTACACTCACATAGACGAGCAAGTGGAGACTTGGACAGACTTGCAACTTCCTAGGACTATTTTCTCGGTGGCACTGGGCTGGTCAGATGACAAATGGCAGTCCCCTGGACTTAGTGAGCTTCTGTTTCTTACCAGCACTGGGCTCTGGAGGGATGTTTCCAGCCATCTCCTGAATGGAAAGAAGACGCTGGTTCAGGGAAGGCTTGGAGACTCTGGCCGCAAGTAAGAGTTCAGAGGAGGGAGAAGCCATCTGGGTCACCTCCAAGGTGCCAAGGGACTTCTCAAAAGTGCCTCACTCTCCCAGAAGCTCAGGAATGATCCCAGCAGGTGAGCAGAAGTGTTTTTAAGGGAGCCAAGTGCCATCAAGGAAACAAGCTTCCCCGGCATCATCCGCGGATTGTTTCCACGTGGTGACAATAGAGAACACGAATCCCCAAATAATTCAGTGTTGAGTAGGAAGGGGAAGGTGGGGCAGGGACACGGCACTTGGGTTTGTCTATAGCTCCAATTTCCTTTCATGAGTATTTCATTTAATCCTGTACTAATCATTAAGTGACAATGGCTGTCTCTGTCGCCCCTGCACTCACTCTCTTTGTCCGTCACTCAGGCTCCTCTCCTGTCTCCCTTCTTTCCCTCTCTCTGCTCTGTCCATTCCTTATGCCATGTCTTGGGTTTCCTTTCTGTGTTTGCTCTCTCTCCCTCTCTCCCTTTCCTTTCTCTATCCTTCATACTTTTCTGCTCACTCATTATATCTCTCCTTCTCCTTCTCTCTCTCTCTCTCTCTCTCTCTCACTTACACACACACACACACACACACACACACGTGCACACACACACACACGTACATTCTACTCATCTTCCTCTCCCCTGCCCCATTCCATCACCTCTGATTTCTCTGGAATCAGAAAGGAATCTAAATGCACAGACTTCTCAGCCACATGTCACATATGACACAGCCCATTGTAAAAGATGTATGAGAGGCTGGAAGATGCCCTGGTTCCAGAAGGCCGGGAGCCAGAAAAGGCACTCTAGAAGAGTACTACAAGGACAGCAGGTTCAGACCTGAAGTTCCAACGTGTTCCTGTCATTAGCAACCCAGTGGGCAGCCCATGCAGGGACCCAGCAGACACACAATTAATTCGACAACAACTCACTCTGGCACAACAATTCCACCAGGGATGGAAGGGCCCTCGAGCCCTCTGTGCTCTTGTCTGGGTAAGAGAGCACCTTTCTCACAGCAAGTATTGTCAGTGTGTTTAAGGAATTGATAAAATATGAAGGTCAGAGAGCAGGAAGGGGAGACAGAGAAATTCAGAGTTTATGGCATTCCTCCAAGTAAAAAAGCAAGAAGGGAAAATTATTGGTGCCTTTGTATACAAAATCCACCTGACTTGTCCCCAACTATATCTTCCTATGCATTCCCCCACCCCAGACCCAAATGTCTTCCTTGCCCAGGCCAAGCCTTTGTGTACGAATAATATTAAATAATCAGAATATGTTTTCTTCTATTTCACCAAAGTCATATATGGTACAGGTCTTCCAAAAATTTTAGCCAGCATTAGCTCTGAGTGGGAAGATTAGAAATGATTTTCACTTTCTTTTTTATCTGTTCTCTCAACTTTCATGAATATGTATTGTTGTAATCATAAGATAAAAGAAATTAAAAGTCAACAAACATCCAATAAATCCATTTTCCTAGCCCAGCTCCTCCCCTAGCATCTACAGTGAGTCCACATCACATTAATCTCTGCCTGATCAGAATTACCAAGAACTTCTTGCATCTTTGCAATACTCATTTTAGCTTTTAATTTAATACTTTTATGCCCATTTTCTGATCTAACCTTTATAACATTCCTATAAACTAAGACAATTGCTCCCATATTACAGATGAGGAAAGGGAAGTTCAGAAAGGCCCATGACTTTCCTATGCTTACATATTTAGTGCCATATTCAAGTCTCAAACATGTCTATTCTAGACTTTTCTAGACTCTTCTAGCTATTGCATAGTTGACAGTGTTCACAGAACTTTTCTTAATGGTCCCACTGATCCCCAAAGGTGGATTACTTAGTCTCTGGCTTTGGGGAGTGGATCAAGCACTAGGTCTAGATACGTCGGAATACATTCACTATGAAAAATATACTCTCTTCTACTGAAATCACCCAAAGATAACTCCTCTCCCCAAATGCATTTCCTGGGTCTCTGGCTGAGCCCCAGGCCAAGAACTTCTGAAGAAAGATTCTGATGAGGTAATAACTCTTTCTCATTCCTATTATTGCCATCAATTTTTGTTGTTGTTGTTTGTAGTGCTTTGATATTCCTAAGGGAACTGACAGTCTTGGAAGGACAGGGCTTGTGTCAAGAACTCAAGAACATGCTGCTGCCTGCAGTGTGGAGCGAAGCAGACGGGACAGGCTCTTGAAGGAACTGGACTGTCTCTACTCTGAGCCCATCAGCCCAAAAAGGGAAGAAACGTCACCACAAGTTGGGTCATGATCTATCCACTCAGTCTAGTGCTCAGTCCTCACCCAGATGTCCCTACCACCAAAGATAAACTCTTGAGTCTCAATGCAACTTATAGAGAAAGAAATCTGCCTCTATATTTTGGCCTGGCTTCCACTGGGAATCCTCCTAACTCAAAATATCAAAGTCAATAAATAATTTGGGATGTCATCTCTTCTCTACCAGGGGCAGCAACTGATCTTATTTTTGTCTGACTTCTCTTTTCCCTAAAACTTAACAAAAAGGCAGTCAGCAGAGAAAGAGATTACATTTTAAGAGTTATGATAACATGCCATGAATTGTAATTAAACTGAGGCTTGTGGGTTGCATCAGTTGGGAACAACTGTACATTTCATAAATGACTAAGATAGGTTTGGGTTCAATGACAGATGGTCACAGAACCTGATCTCAACAGAAAAGACCCAGAGAGGGGAGAATAATAATAATATCTAACATTGTCTCACTGAAAACTTAAATAGCCTCATTCTCCCCATTTTACAGATGGCAAAATGGCGGAGCAGAGAGTTAACTTACCCACAGTTATCCAACAAATCATCCCACTGCAGTTGGGATTAGATCCCAGGCAGCTTGACTCCAGGGCAAAGTTTCCTTCCTCCTCTGCTACATTGCCTGGGGTAGGATTAGGGGCCACTCTCTTTATCCCACTTTGTGCCCTCATGTGCCAGTATGCGTATGTGTCTATGAACCCCAGAGAGATTGTACAGTCATTGAAGAAAGGTGTCAATGTCTATGTACCTCCCTCAAGACCAGCACTGTCCAACAGAATTATAACGTGAACCACATAGGTATTATTAATTTTCTACTAGCCACATTTTTAAAAGTAAAAAGTAAAAGTAAAAAAGTAATTTTAACGCTATATTTTATTTAACCCAACATATTCAAAGTATTATTATTTCAACATAGAATCAAAACATGAAGTTATTACCAAGATATTTTAAATTCTTATGTTCATTCTAAGTCTTCTAGCACATGGCCCTATGAACTAGCCATGTTGCAAAGCCACTGATTGGATAGCGCAGATCTAGACTAAAAGCTTTACATCTTGGAAAGCTTCAGAAAATACTAATATTTGGGCCCCTTCAAATTCCTTTAAATCAGAAACTCTGCAGCCATGGTCGGGCTTTAGTGCTTGTTTGTTTAAATGCCAGGATGCTTCTAGAATGTAGCCAGACTATGAACTCCTGGATGGAAATTCTTTGTTCTTATTCCCCATGGATGCTGATTACCTTGCATAAAGCCTAGGCATTCAAAATGTATTTCACAAACATGAGTGGGTTTTGCGATTGCATTTAAGTGCCCTGAGTTCTAGTTCTAACTCTGCCATTAACTAGCTGTGTGATTGTGATCTTATGCCGGTAACTGCTCTTTGACTCCAATCTTCCGTATCAGCAGCAACAACCCCTCTGGACTCGCAGCTCCCTAGCCCCTTCCATCTCTGAAATAGATAACCCCCCAACTATGTGCTCAGCACCTATTGCACACAAGTGCAGCCCACCAGTGCATGTCCCTGTCACCAGGTCTTCCCCTCTATCTGAAGCCCACGGCCTGGGATCCACAATTACAGGGCCCCCTGCTGCATTGCACTTGCTCGACATATGTAATCACCGTGTCGGTGGCATCTCCACAGCCACAGGAAATTTAAATTGCATCTTTTGGGTCTTAATATGATGTTTCTGGGCCATTTCACATGCAGCTCCTAAGAGGAGGGCATCTGCTTGGCATGTGCGGCAGTTACACTAATGACAGGGGGACGGTGCATGCCACTGTTTATAGCACTAGGGCAGCTGTATCTCTGGGAGCTGCAGGTTCTCCTTAGGAGTGGGCAGGTGAGGGGAAGGAGGGCGGGGGTAAGATGCCTTTTCCCTGTGAGCAATATTAGCATCTGTGGTTTTGTGAAAACATAAAAAAGCACTGTGAGTCTTAGATTAAGTCCAGATGCCCTGAAATGTTTGGGACTTAGTTTGTTAATATATATAATGACTAGAAGGAAGGGAGGAGGGAGAAGGAACAGAGGAACGCTGTAACAAGTCTTTAGAGTAAACCCAAAGTCTGAGCAGGGCATCAGACTTCCATATTGTGCACTCCACCAGCACCAGCGCCAGCACCTGCAGCACCAGCACCTTCACCCCTCTCCATTCCTGGCTCCCAGCACATTCCTCAGTGCTCGCTCTATGCCCCAGGCACACTGGACTAACAGCAGTTGCCTGAATCAGCTAAAATCTTTCAAGACTCCAGGAATTTACACATGCTTCACTTGCTGAATTCTATCCATTCTTTAAAACTCACCTTCTCCAGAAAGTGATGTTTGACCACCCCAGCAAGCTGAGTCTGGATCAGAGATCTCACCTTTGTGTTCTCTTAGTATCACTCCTATCACAGCACCTATCACCCTATAGCACCAGTCCCAATGATCCTCTTGTATCTTTTGTCTCTGTGTCCCTAGTGCATGAGGTGGAACATGGCAGGTTCTTAACATGAAGAATGACGGAGGGAAGGAGATGGGGAGGGATGAAGGGAAGGAAGAAACACTTACTGAATGAGGTCTATGAGTGAGTTATGGACTGAATTATGTCCCCTCAAAATTCATATGAAGAAGCTCTAACCCTCAGTGTGACTGTATTTGGAGATAGAGACTTTAAGGAGGTAATTAAGGTTAAATGAGGTCATAAATGTGGGGCCTTCATCCACTAAATCTCATATTCTTGTAAGAGGAGGAAAGGATGCTTGCACAGAGTAAAGACCACGTGAGACAGCAAGAAGGCGGCCGTCTGCAAGCCAGAAAGGAAGGCTCCAGGAGAGACTAAACCTGCTGACACCTTGACCTTGAACTTCCAGCATCTAGAACTACAAGAAAACAAATTTCTGTGGTTTAAGCCACCCAGTCCGTGGGTATTTTGTTATAGCAGCCTGAGCACACTAATACAATGAGTGACAGAACTCTTGATCCTATGGTATGGACATGGAAAGATGTAAGAAGACGGAGGGGTGTACGGCAGCTATGACTCTAGGACAGTACCCTGCTTAGGTGTCCCCTCAACAGAGAACCCGCTGGGCAGAGCACAGGATGCCAACAGCCTCCAGCTGCCACTTCGTCAGGATCTGCCAGGGTGCTCAGGTGGAGGATGTGCTCTCCCCACTGCTCCCACTAACGACAGCACTGCAGGGATGCGGGGACGGGCCACCCGCCCAGTGTAGCACTGCTCTAGTGTCAGCCTTTGCTTGGGGCTTCCCCCACCTGCCTGTCTGAGACTCTGTCGGAGCTGGTGTGTGGTCTGAGGCTCTTTCTCGCTCCTGCTCCTCCCCTCTCTGCCCCCACAGGGGTCAGCCCCATGTCACATCTGAGCTTCTGTCCGTCTACTCTGGCTCCGTTTCCCTTCACCCTACCATGGCACTTTCCCCAACAAATCTCTCGCCCATTTCCTTCTGTCTTAGCTTCAGAGTTCCCAACCCGACAAAGGCAGAGGGAAGGGGACATTCACCGAGTGCTATTTGCTTTAGAATCATCGCCTAGTTATATAACTAATTATAGCAACTTGGAGAGGAGATAGTTTTATTCCCATCCTATGGAGGAGAAAACTGGCATGACGTCACACTGCTGGTGATGAAGGGGCTGCATCTTGTCCCCAAAAGTGAAGTGGTGAGCTGTGCCTTCCTCTTGTCCCCTGGATGCATTTGGCCTCCCCAAGCCCTGTCCCTGCCTGAGCCTGTGAGCAGCTTCTCTGAACCCTGGGCAGCTCTCTTCAAGTTTCCAAGGGGAAACTCCCAGTGGGCTCATAATGCCAGGATTCATCCCAGGGGAGGAGGCTGCCAACATCGTACCCTGAAGTCTGAAGCATAACCTAGTGGGGAGGAAAGGAGACGTCCAGTCAGAAGCCAGGAGGGACGTGATGTAGGAGAGCAAAGTGTTCTGAAAGTGGGCAGTTATTTTTAAATGTCACAAGATGACATGAATTAGAGTATCACCATTTTGCACCTCCTTTGATTGATAAATCATGGCTTCTACCAACTATTATTGCCAAAAATAAATAAATAAATAAATCTGAATCTGAGAGAAAAGAACATGTTAAATGACATCATGAAGTCTGCAAAATCCAAACTGTGAGAAACCCTAGAACAAAAAACCCAGTATCTTCAACAATGCCCACAGCCACAACAAATGAATAAAAATAAAATTTTTCAAGAACAACCACCAAAAAAGAGAACGATAGAGAAACTACAGATTTAAAGGAACAAACATTGACCAATTGCCATGTATGGAACTTATTTGGAATCTGATTCGAACAAACCATAAAAAAAAAATGCAATAGAAAAATTGAACACTGTGCATTTGATGGTATTAAGTAATTATTATAGAGTGTTTGAGATGTGATCATTATTTGGTGGTATGTTTTCAAAAAAAATAGAGTCTCTTTCTTTTAAAGATGCATGTTGAAATATTTATGTTTTCAATATTATAACCTGTGGAATCTGCTTCATCTGCATCAAAAAATTTGGAGTGGAGGTGAGGAGTGGGTGGGTTTATAGATGAAACAATATTGGCCAAGAGCTGATCATTGTTGAAGCCAGGCAGTGGGAGTATGTGAGCTCATTATACTATTCTTCTTAGTTTGGGACACTTCAAATTTTTTATAATAAAAAGTTTTAAATGATACTAGTTCTTTTGTGTTTTTTCTCTTCCTTCCCTCCCTGCCCCCCAAACTCCTTTAGATGCTATCTGTCTCCACCTCCTGCAACAACTAGAGTATTTTAGCACTAACCATGGCCTGTTGCTGGCCTGTCCTTCTGCTGTTCCTACCTCTAAGGTGCCCTTTCCTCCCTTTTTCACTTATTTACCCTTTGAGACCCAGTGCAAAAGTATTATCTATGAAATTTGTTTCTCATTGTCATCCCCGGGCTCATTCCTTCCCTGAGCATCCAATGCACAATCTATATACCTCCATGGCAGCACCTACACCAGCGTATCAGTGTAGGCAGAGAGTAGGTCTGACATCTCCACCAGAGTGTGAGTCCCTCCCTCACTCGCTCTGTCATCCAACCATTACTCCATGAGCACCCACTGTGTGCCAGGTGCCATGTGTCTGTGAATGAGATAGGGATGAGTGAGACTCAGTCTCTGTCCTCAGGGAATTCTCAATCCCGTGGTGAGACTCGCAAGTGATCTATTTCACAGCATGGAGAGAGGTAGGCCAGGTTGCAGTAGAAACATAAAGCAGGAAGAGCCCAAAAGAGAAGGTTCAGGGTAGTCACTACCTGAGATGAGACTTGAAGAATAAAGATGTCCAAAAGGCAGGTCAGGGTGCAGCAGGGCCTTCTCAGGCAAGGCAAGAGCACATGCCAAGAAGGCCTACGGCCAGAGAAAGCACAGGGTATGAGGAAACTAGTTCTTGGTCTGATGAGGGGGAGAAGGGTGGGGTAATAGGACTAAATATGGAAACCCAGAGCTAAGTCAAGGAGAAACACGTCTTTTTCGTTGTTGATTCACTAGTGCCCCAGTAATGCCTACCATACTGCAGGCTCCTGATAAATATGCACTGTAGTAACCAACCAAGAGACATAACCATTGATCTTAGAGTGTCAATTTGATTCCTGGGTTAAAAGAATGCAGCACAAAGATTTATCTTCTACTCCTTTCCTACTTTTTCTCTTCATTGGGTCTCATGGAGGTTTGGGCTAAATTCAAGGCAGAGATGAGTCAGGAACAGGCAATTCTGGTAAAAAGATAGTAGCTTCCTCACACCTCTCTGCTGGTACTATATCTCTCCTTTTTGACACTGTGCAGGGGGGCAGTTCCCAAAGAGTTAACTCCTGGCAGGATTCCAAATCTGCAGCCTGGAGGCCAGAAACTTCCTCCTTCTCCACCTTCAAATCAATCACAGGAGATTTTCTGAAACCCTCACTCTAAATTTTCCTTTGATCATTATCTTGTCCCCTGTTATAAACCCATTCTCTGTCTTGCCCCCAGCAGCAGGGGAGACAAACCGTGTGAGCAGACTAACTGCAGATTCCTGCGAAGTTGCAGCCACAGGGAGGCCACCTGCTGATACATTTGCTCTGCAGGACTTCAAAGGGGGGTCCCACACAGCTAAACACCAGCAGGGGAGAAATACTGGAAATAGATGCAAACTCTACCTCCAGAGGCCTGGCAGTATTCTCTTTCAGTTTCAAGCAGAGCTGCTCCCCAAGGAGCATAAAAATAACTGAAAGGTATTGGTTAAGGAAACTGGGGGTGGGCAGAGTGCTGAGCGCCTCTGGGCAAGACATCTCTCTCCACGGGACCTCAATGCCCTTCATCTATAAAATGAATGGACTGATGGTTTTTTAAGTGCTCTTCAGTCCTGGAGAATTTATCTATTTCTGGAGAGATAGATGGGTGGATAGATGACAAACAAACAAAAAAAGATTACACTAATGATGACAGATGATGGGATGATAGATAATAATAATAAAGGTGATGATAGAATTAGACAGATAGGAAAGAGAGAAGAAAGAAAGGACGCGAGGGAAATAGGTAAGAGAGAAAGGAAATACCAGAAATGGTATAAGAAGATTTGGATCAAGACAAGAATAAGACCTGGGGTTGAATCCAGTTGCACTGGTTATTAGCAGATTTTACCCAGTTTTAAAATCTGTGCTTTGTCTCACGTTTTAACTGCTCTGGGTCTTAATTTTCTCAATTGAAATTAGAGAAGAACATTTCACTACATATCAGGCTTAAATAAAATAACATGTAGAGATTGCCTCTTATTATCTAGTAGATGCCTATTAGATGTAAAATAACCAAAAACTACTAAAGTAGTAAGGAAGCTCTTTGGTTCTCAGATCATCAAAAGAAAGGAAACGTGCAATCGCCAGGTAATTGTATATTCAATTACCTGCTTGACTTCTCCACTTGACTGTCTCTCACTCACCTCACAATCAAAATCTGTTCCAAACTGAAAGCTTCTTCTAACACCCAAGCTTGCCCTGTGTTCTCCCTATGTCAGGGAGAGGACCGCTGTCTATCCAGGTTCTTAAGCCAGAAATCTGAGAAACATTCTGGACCCCCCCATCTCCCTCACTCTTGAATTTAATTTTTCACCAATTCCCAACAAGTCGACTTCCAAAACGCTCAAACCACCCACTTTCAACTCTTTGCTGATGCCATCCTAAATCAAGACTTCTTCATCTTTTTTTCTGGCCCATTCCGGGGCCCTCTAACTGTCCTCCCAGCTGCCACACATGCCCTCTCACCTCCTTTGAGACAATCTCCATACGGCAGCAAAGAGATTCTCTGAAACTGTAGATTAAACCAGGCCTCTTGCTCATGCAAAACCCTTCAGTGTCTCTGTCTGCCCTTGAGCTATAATCCAAACATGTCACCACACAAGCCCTCTGGGCCATGGCTTCACCATGCTCTATGCTCCCTCCAGCCCTTGGTGTTCTAACTCCACTGCTCCTCCTCCCTACCCACAGCTACAGCAAATTATTCCTCACTTCGGAATCGTCATTCCGATACCTCCATTCCTTCTAATCTAACCCTTCCCCACCCCATCCCTTAGGCTACTTTTTCCCCATCTGCCATGATGAGTATCATTCAAAAGATTTTCTCTGACTCCTGGATTAAATTAGGCTCCTGGTTACATCCTCCCTTAGAACCCTCTATTTTTCCTTACAAATCCTTATTACAGGGAGAAACTCTGTGTTTATATATGTGATTCCTTATTCCAAGTCTGTCTCCTGAATCAGACTCTAATGCCCATGAGGGCAGGGATGGTATTTTTGCTGTGGTTGTTCACTTCTGTACCCACAGCACTTTGCCTACTTCCAGTACATATAAGCCATCAAACATTTGTTGAATTAATTGTTGATTGAATGAATGAAGTCATTGTATCATCAGTAGCTTCTAATAAAAATCAGTGTTAAGTTGTGATGTTTTAAATAATGTTTCATTGTTCTTTCATAGTTGATCTTCAAAAATATTTGGGAAATAGGGTATCTCCAAACTGAATTTCCTAGATGGTTGGAATCAAGGAATTCAGGGTTGAGGGAAATGAAAAGCCTTCTCATCCAACCTTGATTCTGGAAATTGAAGTCATTTTATTTTTCTAAATTTGGTGACTTTTTTTTTATTTCAGCTCTTTATGGGGGTACAAAAGTTCAGGTTATATATATTACCCATGCCCTCCACCCCCCCAAGTCTGAGCTTCAAGTGTGTCCATTCCCCAGACAGTGCACATCGCACTCATCAGGTAGGTATACACCCATCCCTTCCCCCCAGCCCCCACTTCTGTCCAATACCCAATTGGTGTTATCAGTAAGAAAATATCGAACAACCCTATCAAAAAGTGGGCAAAGGACATGAATAGAAATTTTTCAAAAGAAGATATAAAAATGGCTAACAAACATATGAAAAAATGTTCAACATCTCTAATCATCAGGGACATTTTTTATAAAAGTATATGTGATATAAAAAGTGTCAGTGATTGTGTTGAAATAGTGGAATTAAAAAGGCTTTTTTTTTTCTTTTTAAGTACTTTCCAATTGATTGTTATTGTATTACTCTTACAATGAAAATGATATATACATAAATGCATTTTCCCTTCTCTGGCTTAGGTATGTAAGGCTGGTGGCAGGTACCCCTCCCTTCCCTAATGAAAAAAGAATAAGCCCCTCCTATCCCTCAATACCCGCCCCAAAGCTGAAACAAAGAAATTCCTTACTCCTTGCGCCTACATCTCCTGGCCAAAGAAACTCCCATCCCCCAGCCCTAAGAACCTATATAAACCCACTCAGACTTCTGGGTGGGGCGGCTTCTCTGATTCCACTCATGGGACCATGAGGCTCGCCCAGGCCCCTCTCTTGGGACCTGTTACCCCCACCCAGGAGCGCCCCAATAAAGCCTCTTTACTTATCCCTTTCAACTCTGCTCGTCTTTCTTTCTCTGGTGCTGGCCACTCCAAAAACCTTACATTTGGTGCCAAAACCCAGGAGGGTACTTTAACTTTGGACTGTGCTGCCCCTCCCATGGAGTCTGGTCTTAAAACCTTACAAGGTAGCAAATGGGATTGAATCTGAGTGGTTGGTGACAGGTTTGCCATCATTTGTGTTACTAGCAGCATTATTACCATAAACAAACATTTACTGATCAGGGACCTACTTAAGGTGAGGTTCTAGGTTCTCTTTTTGCAAATGAGGTAATTATAGTCCAAAAAGGTTGAAGATTTTTCCTACAGGTCACACAATTGATAAATGCTAAAACCACAGCACTCACTTGAATGTCTGACTTCAAAATCCACACAATGTACAAACTGAGAAACTGAGGCAAAGCTTTGAAGCAATTTATCAACAGTCACACAGATTGCTGACAGCCTCTACATTTCCATCTCTAGGTTCTCAATTTTCCACCAACCCAAATGCTCCTTTCCCCTAGTAACGTCTTCTTTCTTAACTATTTCATACTTTATTACATTTTTAGAGTTTAGAACAATCAATACCTATTCCATGAAAATCGCTGCAAAATGAAAAGAGATATTAACCCACAATTCAACCAACCGTAGGCAACATCATTCATTTTAACAGCCCAGATGAGTGAAGTTTCATGCTAATAATGGCACATCTACAATAGAGTAGAGATTATTGGTGGTAACATTTCTTTTTAAAGAAAAAGTAGATATGCGATGTTTTGTTTATTTTTTAAAATCATCAAACAGCAGTCAATAACGTCCCTTGAAATGTTAATCAAATAATCACTGCTAGTTAATATTGACCAACTAATTTAAAAGTTTCAAAAGAGATGTACACAATTTGTCAAAGTTGACTTCCAAACGATGCTGGATCCAGTTAATGTTTACAACCCCAGGGTGCTCACCTCCACTAAAAACCAGCCTTGCACATCAGCTCTCCGGGGAGGGACAGCTCATGCCAGAGTTAAAGGTGGGCTCCCAGATAAAGAGTAACCCAGCCGGAAAGCTAAGGTTCAAACATGCCTGGTTTCCATTAACTGCGATTGCAACAGCCTCTTCAATGGCAAAGAACATTCCTCTCTCCACACCTAAAAAATACTGCTTCCTCCAAGGTTGTGGATCCAGGAAAAGGTCCTAGGTCATAGAACTTAGTACTCAGTTGAAGACTTATCCTTTTATGCCAATTTTAGGCAAGTTGTTTTTGGTTTTGTTTGTGTGCTTTAATGACACAAATAATATCTGCTTATTGCAAAGAAAAAAATAGAAAACAGAAATCATTACAAATAAGAATTAACTGATATCCTATCGTTATTAATGTTCTTGAAAATATATAATAAATATGTTTTTCACATATTTCGATATTGTGATCATCCTTTCTAACATTCTAATGCTGCCTGGTATCCATCCAACTGAAAGGATATATGCTAATGTAATCAATAACTGCTGGACATTTAGGCTGCTTCTAATTTCTTCCTATTATAAACATTTTATCAATGAGCTTCCTTGTATTCAATAACTCATTCTACAAAGATTTATTGGGCACCTATAAAGCCAGCCACATAGCTCCTAAATTTTTGCTCAAATCCTTAATTATTTCTTTAAGATAAAGTTCCAGAAGTGGAACTGTGCATGAAAGCATGCTTTTCAGATTCTGATTAGAATTGCCATTTACTCCCCCAGAGAGGCTATAACAATAGACACTTCTATCAACACCACAAAGAATAAATGCCTTTGTCACCCTACCTTCCCCAAGGGCAGCAGATCTGGTTTTAGAGCAGTGGTACTCACAGTCCTCCCCAGAGTAGTGGCATCAGTATCCTGTGGAAATGCAAATGCTCAGGCCCCCACCCTGACACCTACTCAATCAGCAACTCTGGTAGGTGGCGCCCAGTACTGAATTTTAACAAGCTCCCCACATCATTCCTGAGAGTTTGAGAACCACCAGTTTTAAGTACAAGACACAGAGCTATGAGTGGGGCCCTCAACCTACTCACATCTCCCCTGGTCACCCTACTGACTCCTTTTCTCAGTAACTTTTCCTGAAGCTGATGGATAGGTAGGTCACTCTTCAACAGACACCCCAGGAGTTATAAACTCAGCTTTGTAGCTAGTTTGGCAAGAAAGTGAGCTCCAGAACGGAGGTGGGAAGAATATAGAAATCCACAGAAGGGAGAGAGGAAAGTGGTCATCTGCAGGGGACTGAGAAGAGTGGCCACAGGGTTTCCACACAAAAAAGCAGCATGTGGAGGCTGGACCATTAACGGGAAGATCGTCTTTGAACATCTGTCTCATCTCACTTGTAATTCTATGACCTTGGACAAGCACTAAATTCTCTCGATCCTCAGTGTTCTCTTTAGTTTATGGGGAATAAAATGTCACATCTTGCAGGTTGTCGTGAGGTTCACATACAACAAGCTACGTGAAATGCTTTGGAAACTGCAGAGCCCCATCCACATTAGGAGGTAACGTTACTATCAGAGACCTGGGCTTGGGAGGGGAAGGGAGCGCTTCCTGTGCAGAGTCTCTCTTCCCTCTTCTGACCGTGAAATTCACTTCTTCCTGTGGACCTTCAAAGGCCCCATTTATCAGCCGTCAGAGTACAAAGCAAACAGCCTCCTCGGCCTTCTTTTAAGGGGTATCACTTACACTTTCCAGTTGGAATATTATCCTTCTTATCTGCAGACTGCAGAAATGCATGACCCACCACTCTGTTAGTTCTGTGGAAAATTACTTAGATGGAGCACCCTTGCTGCAAAGAAGGAAAGAAACCGTGAAAGTTTGCCACACTGATGGGGAAGGCAACATAATATTTGGAGCCCAAAAGCAGGAGCTCAAATCCTGACTATTTACTAGGATGAAGAGGGTGTCTTTGGCCATCACGAAAATAAATGCTCAAAGCAGAACTCTTGATTTTCCCCTTGCAAACCTGCTTTCCTGGGGTTTTCCCACCTCAGAAAATTGCTCCATGGTTTCTCACACCAAAAACCTTAATTATCCTTGATTTATTTGTTTCTTTCCCCTCCCGGGTCTAATTGATCACTAAGTTCTATTAATCTTAAGCAAGTTGCTTAAACTCCTGAATGTCAGTTACCTCATCTGAAAAAGAAAAGATAATAATGTATGTCAACCCAGGCTGTTCAAGAATTAACTTAGATGACATCCTTCTAGTCCTTAGCCATCTATTTTGCATAAAATATTAACAGTGGCTATACAGCAAGAAGTGATACGTCTGAAATCCTTTGCATAAATATTCCTGGGGCCCATGCTGTGTCCCAGGCACTGTACAAGGGACAGAGCAGTTAAAAATACAGGAGGATACATGCTCTCCTGAAGCTTGCAAACCACAGGTAGAAAAGTGGGTGGTGGAGGGAGAAATAGACAAAAGAAACAAGAAGAATCTCAGATTACGTTAAGTGCTATCCAAAGAGAGACTTGAAATAAGATGATTTAATAGAGAGTGGATATATGACTATCAGAAACTGGGTATCCAGCAATGGTCTCTCTAAATAAGGTCACATTTAGGCTGATATTTGATTAACAAGAAGCAGCCAGTCATGTAAACAGGATGAGGGGACAGTAGGCTCCAGACAGAGGGAACAGACAATGCAAAGGCCCTGGAGCATGAGTAAAGCTGGAAAGGTTCAGGAATATCAAGAAGGCTAGCACGTATGGACAGAAGGAGAGGTAAAATATAGAGTCAAAAGGGTGTTGGAAGCAGATCAGAGGGCTTTGCAAAACAAAAGAAGGAATTTGAGTTTGTTTCATTTTTTCCGGTGAAAAGGGAGGCCAGCAAGGGATTTCAAACAGGAGAGTGATTTGGTCTTATTTGCCTTCCCAAAAGATCGTGCTGAGTACTTCATGGGGAAAAGATTGTAGGATGACAAGAATAGAAAGGTCAGTGGCTCAAGAAAGAGAAGATGGTGGCTTGGACTGGGGGGGACATGAGGGTGTTGGAAGAGGAAGACAATCTGAGATGTGTTTTGAATGGAAAGTCAAGAGGACTTGGTGATCAATTGGAGGTAGAATTTGGCAGAAAGAAAAGAATCAAGGATAACTTAGATTTCAGGCATGAAAAACGACGAAGCTACTTACTGGAATGGGAAAACCCCAGGGAAAGCAGTTTTGCAAAGGAAAATCAAGTATTCTACTTTGGCTGTGTTATTCTCGTGATGCCTAAACACATCCATGTGGATATGTCAAGCTGGCACTTAGATATGTAAGTCTGGGGTTCCAGGGTGTTTTCAGGACTGGAAGTAAGGACTCAGGAGTTATTGCAATCTAAGATTCCACAAAAGGATCCATTTCTTAAACATTTTGACACATTGATATGTTCCAGACTCTTTGCTACATCCTAGGGAAATACAAATGGAAGCCATAGTTTCTGTCCTCGAGATATTGTCACAGACATGGAGAAAAGGCACATAAAGAATAAAGCCAATTATAGCATTTGTAACTACTAGGATGGAGATGGTTATGAGCTGCTAGCCTATGGGGCCTTCAGTCGTGCTCCAAGGCCTATCTGGTCCTCAGTTCTGCCACTCACAAATAGGGATAATACCACCTGTCTTGCCTACAGGGCAATAAACGTCTCAAAGGAAATAATGTAGATGGAAGTAAATGGAAAACAAAGAGTCCTGAGTTATTATCCTGCTGCAAAGAGAGAGAAAGCTGGCATGAAAAGCTTATTAACAAACTTACCAGAAAAACACAGGGCTAAGTTCTGGCTGATAGGACTTAAATGTGTCTGTCTATCTAATCACTGCAGCAGGAAATGTAATTCTTCCCAAAGCTAGTGTTGCTATGAGGGCATTTGCATGAGGCCAAAGATAGGAGGGAAAAGTTTCTCTGCTGCTGCTGCAGCTGGCTGATATCTACTAAAACACAGGCACAAAGGACTTGATGGCTGTTTATTTCAAAACAGCCCACCCCGACCCTTAGCAGTTCAACCTTCAAACTTTCTACCAATGACATCACACTGCCCCATGGAGAGCAATAAGTTACGGAGTAGATATGTCCTGGACTCAAACTTGGACACTGTCCCCTAATAACTCTACCTCCTGACCAAGTCCCTCAGCCTCAGTTTCCTGATATGTTAAATGGTTGTAATAACTCTCTCTCTCAGGTACCTGTGAGGATTTATCAGAATATTTAAAGCACATAACATGGTGGGTTTGATACATAATGTGTGCCCTAAAAATATCTTAGTATGGAGAACAAGAGTGGCATATGAGTTTATTCAAATCTTTACCTACTTGGGAAGGCCAAAAATGGATTTTGTTAATCTGGATATTGCCAGCACCTAGCAGAATGGAGCTTCTATATACCTTAGTGGAATGAACAAATGGCATTCAAAATAGCTGTGTGAAGTCCTTGAAGGCCACAATAAGAGACCTCTGGCTAAAAATGCCTTCCCCCATACCAGAGACCCTTCCCTACTGAGCCCAGCTGGTGCCCAGAAGTTAGAAAAATCAACTTTATGATTCATAATTTCAATAGCACCTTTGTTAGAAGAGTGACATTGGAGCTCAATGGGGAAAAAAAGAAAGTTCCTGTCACTATATAATTACTTCGGTTTTCTTCCTCCCCTCTAACTAAAGGAGAGGCTTACTTTGACAAAGAGAACATTAAAATCTGCTTCTGCTCTGGCAGGTTTAAAAAAATGTCATTGTGAAGACTCCTCTGAACATGATCAGCTCATGCAGCAGGGAGAATATTCATTGCCACCAATTTTTTTCACCGTGTAAAAGTCGAATGACACAAAAAGTAAATGTTTGCTTAGGCTAATATTTCCCAAAGTATGTCAGTTGGGCCACTGGATCTGCAGAATGTTCGTGGATGTGACTGGGAGGAAAGCGCTCCATGGTACCCAGGTTTGGGAAAAACTTGGGTAAAACTAAAAATTAGGTAAAAGTTGAAGAGCTTTTGACCATCAAGTTGTTTCATCTTTAATATGCTAATGCATGCTGTTAATCTCCAATAGAGAGTGAATCATGGCCTGAATCCATTGGGTTGCTAGAACATCTCACAGGACTTGCCACACTTTGAGAAATGTTACGTGGAATGTGGGGAGTGAACCAGATACGCTTTCCCACTCCCTTCTGGCCCAAATCAGGTGTTTATTTCCTGCCACACAAAATTCAAATGGAAGTGACAAATGGACTGAGCATGTCTGCATACTCTGGGAAATGTTCCCTGACAACCGCTTGAATCCACTTATTCATGTGGGGATTCATGTCTCCATCCACGTGCATTAGAAATCTGCTACGGACCAGGCAGTATGATTAAGGCGGAGATCTGTTCTCTTGGAAAGAAGATGTTCTTGATCCCAGAGATGATAGAGAGGAGAGAGGAAGCCCAGGTTAGGAGGGAGGGTTTGCAGTGGAGGAAGATCTTGGGAGGTAGTAGAGTGGGAAGGGGATGGAGAGAGAGGGAAAAGCTCTGCTCAATCACATGGATTGATATTTATTGAGAGCTCACTGTTACCATGCTCTTTGCCAGGTGTTGGGAGCATGATGGTGAGCAAGGCACTATGCCTGTCTTCAAATAGTCAGTTAGCTCTTTACTGGGAAAAGAGAGGATCCGATTTTGCTTTAGGAAGACCATGTAGATAGCATGTGGATAGCACAAGACTGTGAATGGCATATGGGTAGAGTCGTCTGGAGAAAAACTGTGAAGGCCTGACATAGGACAATGACGGTGGAGATAAGGAGAAGTAGATACATTCAAAAAATATTGAGGATACATATTGGACAGAATGAGACAGGTGATTGAATTTGGGGATTAAATGGGAGACAAAAAGCAAGAAAGACTTCTAGGACTTTAGCTTTTGGCAACTGGAGGAGATTTCATGCAGGCAGTGGAGGAGCTGGGGATATATTTCTGAAGTTCAGAAGAGGGAGCAGGCCAGAGGGAGAGATTTGCAAGTCGTCAGCATAAAGATGGTAACTTAGGTTATGTAATTCAAAGGGATCATACAGGGACAGTGTGGGCTGAGAATCGAGGCACCTCCAATAGACACATAATCCTATCAACACATTTATTTTAGCCCACAAGACCCATGTTGGACTTGTGACCTCCAGAACTGTAAGAGAATAAATTTGTGTTGCGTAAGACACCATTAAGTTTGTGGTAATTTGTTACAAGAGCAAAAGGAAACTAATACAAATAGATAAAAAGGACCTTAATTCAACTCAGGACCTAAAAAGGCAGGACCCTAAAAATTCTCTTCCAAGACGAGGTAGGACATGGATGAGCACACCTTATCTCCCAGATGCTCACCTGCTGTGGTCAGAGAAAATGGAGAGTGACCTTAAGGTAAGCACTTCAGCACAGCACAGTAGTTAAAGGGAAGAGCTTACATACTGTATGATTTTGTTTATATAAAGTTCAAAAACAGACAAAATAAACCCAGCATGTTGGAAGTCAGAGTAGAGGTTACCTTTGGGGGGAAGGGAAAGAGAGTGCTTGCAAACAAGCAAGTTGGGGGCTTCCAGGCACTAGCTACGTTCTATTATTATTTCTTGACCTGGGTGGTAGTTTCCCAATTGTGCTCACAGTGTGATGATACAAAACTGGCAACTTTTTCTATAGAAGACCAGAGAGTAAATAGTTCAGGCTTTGGGGATCATACGTCTCTGGCTCAGTTACTCAACTCCGCTGTTGTAGTGCAAAAGCAGCCATTGACAAATCATAGAAGAATTATTGCATTCTGGTAAAACCTTATTTACAAAAACAAGTGGCAGGTTGGAATTTGCCTGTCAGTGACAGTTTGCTTGTACCTGTGATAATGTATTGAACTGCATGTGTGTGTGCGTGTATTTTATATGTATATGATTTGTGCATTTCTCCACATGTGTTTTATTGCTCACTTTTTTAGAGTTTAACATACAGCAAAGAAACTATAAATGAGGGCAGGATTATGGATTCAAGCTGCCTGGATTCTATTTCTGTCTCTTCTACTCAATTACTCTGTGATGTTGACCTGCTTAACTTCTCTGTGCCTCCATTTCCTCCTCTGCAACCTGAGGACAATGCACTACCTGCTTCAGAGGACTGTTGTAATATTGCCAAGAAATAAAGTGTGCACAATGTTTAAAGCAGTGCCTGATTTACTTGCAGCCTTCAGTCAATGTTCACTATTCCTATTCTTATTATCAATGCTCATAATAGCTCTATAAATGCTGGCCTTGTGTTGCATAGGAGCAACTGAGACAGTAATTCTCCTGCCAGAATCTTGCAGTGGCTCCCTCTCTCTCTAAATTTCTTAAACTGGCATCTAACGCTCTTTTAAGCCTCTAATTCTTATCTCCAGCCACACTGAGACTGTCATGGCGACTTGCAGCTCTCTCAGCACACCATGCTCTTCATGCCCCTGTACTTTTGGGAATACTGCTTCACTTGAATGGAAGGCGTTCATCTTAGCTACTTGGTAAGCCTTTACTCTTCTCTTAAAATTCTGTTTAATGCCATCTCCTCTTTGAGGCAACCGAGTCTTAGACACCATGGATTAGTAACCTTGAAACTGGAACCCATGTGTCAGTCATCATTTTTCTCATTTTATTTGTCAAGAGCCACTCACATTCTAGGCACCCAATGCACATCTGCCAAGTGGACTGCACATCTGTGTTCGCTCCCAAACTGTGAGCTCTTATTTATCCTTCTTCCCTAGCTCCTAGAATGATGCCCCCAGCGCATGGCTGGAGCCCAGTAAATATTTGTCAGATGTATGAATGAAATGATTGTTGGAAGCCACCCACAGCCTGGGCATCCCCACAGACATGTAGATCTAGGTGACAAGTACACAGTCCCAGTTTCAGCGAGCCCTATAGAGAATTCCAGCCATCACAAATATCAGTCATCAAAGAATAATATTATAAGAGTTTTATTGGTATTTTACACCACAGGGGAAATTCTATGGATGTTACCATAATTACTCCTCACATTTCCCAGTCAGAACAACATATAAAATATGCACCTACCATTTCCCAAAGAGTCTGTGAAAGACAGATACGCTGTTGAGGCAAGTATACTCCAGAGCTTCTATCCTCAAGTGTCTACACCTCCCACAGAATCCAAGGACACTACATTAATGTTAGAAGGGACCCCAGAGACCAACTACAGATGAGCAAATAAATAACTGGTAGAGTTGTTTTTTTTTTTTTTTTTTTCCAAGATCATTTTGCTATGGTGGATTTTTTTGCTGGAGTTCATACAACATAACAACATTTAGAAACAAAATTTTGTTTCATTTATAAACTTACATACATACATATCTGAGAGGAAAATATAAAAATTATTTGGGAAGAACATTATGATGCAGCCAGGGTCTAAAGAGAGAAAAAAGCACCTAGGGTGCTATTTCACCACTTGTCAATAATGACAGTTTGTCTCATGAAAATCATTTTACACAACAATTTCCAGGCAGAGAGCAGAGTTATGATGAGCACACTACCCATTTTCTGAAGAAGTACTGGGTGTTATATGCAGGAAAGCATGAATTGCTTGGTTGTATCACAAATCATTGAGAGAGAAAAAATGTGTTATCAAGTTCACCCATCATTCTTTGGGGAGTTTCCAGTGGCATCAACAGCTGCCTCCTGTTCTGAGCAACTTCGACAACTCTGGAACCTGGTTTCCCATATTCTGAATCATTTAATGTGCCACTCCTCCCTGCTTCTGGGAAGAGGGCATGAAAAGCCAAACTACAACTGCCAGGCCCAGGCCTAGGACCAGTTCTGAAAAAGCAAGAGGCAAACCCAGAGGAAAAATAAGATTCTTGGTGATCTTGTCTTGCTTTTTGCATCTTACTACACTCCAGTGCCCTGTTCCAAACTTGTAACCTAATCAGGGCAAACTTGTCATTTATTCTTATCTAATGGATTTCATATGCCTCCTGTTGCCTGGAACATCCTTTTCTCCACTGTTGGTCTGGTCAATTTTCACTTTTGAAGAACTTGGCTCTGGGTTCGTCTTTCACCTTCCTGCAAACAATTGCTGCTTTCCAGCTCCAGGTGAGCACATCCGTTAGAGCTCTCATCACAGTACTGTTTATTTTACCTACCTATTTCCCCAATATGCCATGAGCTACTGAAGACAAGGACTTTGTCCTACGCCTTGGTGTCTAACACAGTGTCAGGCAATGCAAGTTTGCTGAGTGAATTAATGAAAACATAGAGTCCTGGAGAGAAGACAGCATCAGGGTAGGGTGGGAGTGGAGAACATTACAAAGTTAGCCCAGTAATTTGGGGTAGCAAAGTTACTTAGGCTTCTTCAGAGTCTTTTGTAGGCAAGAGTGCTTGGTAAATATCCAAGGGGGTGATATTTACTAATTACTTAGTAAAGATGCGCTTCCTGACTTATTTGTCTATGGAACACTATGTGTGTATGTGTGCATATGTGTGTGCCTACATATGTGTGTATACCCACATATGTGTGTGTGTGTATGTGGTGCTTCTGTTTCCCAGAAATGGTGCTAAGGACGTGTAGCATTAGGGCATTCTCACTCAGACCATTTCCTTAAGGGTGAGACTATTACAAGAAAGTATAATGCCCGATAACGTCTGAGTTGTAAATTCTGCATACAAACCTGTAAATGCTACCACAATGGTTGAGTTAGTGAGTTAGACTTAAAAGTACTTTTACCAACTTGGAGGCTGAAACTCCCACAATGAAGAAGTTCTTTGTATGAGGTTCTGCAAAATCTATCTAAACTTTTGACCCAGAAAAATCTTGCACACTTTCCATGGAAACAAAGGAAATGTTCATACCAAGTCATCTAGCTTCTACTGTTCTCATCTCTAAGTAAGTAAAGGACACCCAAAAATACCTTATAACTATTGCATTCATGTAACATATTTCTGGGTGGTCTGAATTCAGTGTAGTGAAGGAAATGTGCAAAAAAACCCCACCTTTTGAAATCCTGCTACTTTTCCTACAAATGATATTTTTGTGGAAATAAAATTCTTGCCAAAGATTTATACATATTTTGATTCCCCCAGGTATTAAATGAATAAATAAAATAGAAAGATAATGTGATTCATAAATTCATTTCAAAAAATTTTCTGATCACTTACTATGTGCCAGTGTTGAAAGTACAAAGGTCCAGTTCTAGAAGCTAGGAAAAAATGACCTGCTATCAAGAAGATTATTGTCCCTTTACAAAGATAAATCATAATTAAAAAGAGAATAGCTATGACAGGGACATTATCTGGTTTGGCAGGAGACCCTTAGCACAAAGCCTGGAATATCATACATAGATGCTCAATGTGTTGAATGAATAAGTAAATGAACTAATGAATGAATATAGGCAGAATTTGATGGATGTCTTGACACATCAAGGTAGGACTTCACGAAGGACTGGGGATTGAGAGGTACCTTGCAAATGGGCATCCCTCAACGAACATACTCTAGATGCATGGGGAGGGGAAGTGGGAGCCTTGCTAATAAGTAGGATGGCAGGATGAGAGGAGTGTTTCCAGGACAATGACTAGACCTGCCTGACCTGAGTAGAGTTTGGACTGTGATACAGCATTCACGGTCACCTTGGGAAAGGTTTAAAAGAACGTTAAATGCCATGTTATAAAGCTAGAATTTTATCCTAAAGATAAAAGGACACCACTGAAAGAAGTTTGCAACCTGAGGAGTGAAGGATGAAGGCTACTTTTAGGCATAAGTCTGTCTTATCATGGATTACAAGGGAGGAAATATTAGCTGGTTAGATGTTGAACGAAAAGACCCTTCTCAAATCTGAAGTCTTTGGGAATACAGATGCAAATCAATGCTTTAGGGTTCTGTACGTGCAAAAATTGAATAGATAATATCTGAGAGCAGCAACTATGACATCAGACAGACCAATATTTAGGTCTCTGGTGCTTGACAGCTGTGAGATTTGGGGCAAGTTACTTAACCTTGCCAAACCTCAATTTCCTCCATTGCAAAATGGGGATAATAATAGTACTACCTCATAAGGTTGGTAGTGAGGATTAAATTAGATAATGAATGCCAGTCAACTATTTACAAAGTACCTGACTCACAGTAAATGGTCAAAACATACCGTCTATTAACATTGGACTTGAAATTCCAATTAATAGTTTATCTACCCAATGGGTCTTTGCTAAAAAGACTATGAATGAATGAACTAGCTTTACAGATGCTAGTTCCTCTGTCTTGTGAGATTTTGGGGGGAATGTTGTAAATCAGAGTTAATATTTTTGTTCCTTTCATTAATATTTTTGTTGCATTTGAATATCCATAATTATATGCTACAGGGATTTAATTTTTTGTGGCATTTAATGCTTGTTTGTGTCCAGCTTGCTTCTTTCTGTCTAACTCAATTTCCATTTTGTGATGTCAGAGTTAAAGAAAGGTAATGTCAGCTCATTCTCAATGTCCACCTGTAGGGATTTTCCTGAGCTCACCTAGCCTAGCCAGCCAACGAGACAACCAGATCTGGGATATAGGTTTTCTCACTCCCAGGTTTTTGTCCACTCACACCCAGAAATGGTTTTTCTACCTTCATTAAAGTGTGCCAACTAAGCACTAATACTAAAGTGAGAGCAAGTATTGAAGCATCCACTTGAAGAGGTATAAGAATGCATGGGTGTTTACTGGCATGTGGCAAAGCTGTAGCGTTCACTTTCTGAATGAGTCAGAGACACATTCTAATAGCTTCATTCAATTTTTGCATTAAATAGAGAAAATATTATATAGCAACTCACATGCAAATATTTGAAGTGGTACTTTTTTAGTTCATAATGCTTTCTCTGCACCTTCTAATCAGCCAACCGGAAGTAGTGCAGAAACAATATAAAAGGCCCTTACATTTTGGTTATCAGAAATTTCCAGGCTGTGCACAGCATCATCAGAAGATCTCATCCTGACATCAGTACTTCCCCAGCTGACACAGAAAACTCTGCTTTTACAGTTTAGCCCTGTGTTGTGGAACACATGTCTAAATATAGATCATAGACTCATGCTTCTTGGTCCCTATTAGCAGAATTCATCAAACACTGGTCCAAAATAATACTCAAGGAGTTGATATTGTTTTGAGGTCAGAAGGTATGAGGTTTTGAGGTCACAACTTTGCCACTTCCCATAAAAAATAGGAATTATTCCATGAACAACATGCCCTGTTATGAATGCTCCCATATCCCGTCATCAGCACTGAGCACTACCGCTAGCTCCAAGCAGCCACAGCTTTACCACCACCACCATCCAAAGATACACACACCACAGTGTCTTCCTATCTGCATACTTTTTATGTCGCTCCATCTGCCTTGGAAGCCCTACCCACCCTTTGTCCACCTGTCACCCTCTACCGCAAAACTCAGCTTAAAGGTCCTCTTGGTAAGAACTTCCTCACTGTAGCCTACATCCCCAAATTGTTTTGCCCATGAGCCTTCTATTCTGGTACTTAGCACCCTGTGCTATGTGTTGACATGTCAATTCTACATCAAGCTGTGGGGAAAGGAGGAATTGTCATATACTCTTTTTTGGAGGCCAAGGGAACTTGACAAGAGCAGTCTTTTTTGGAGTAGCCCCTACTCCTTGAGAGCTGGAGCTGGAACTGGAGAAGAGCAGGCAGTTATCCAGAGCAATTGCTATATCGAGGGTAAGGGAATGAATACAAATCAGAACCAAGAAAAGTCACCATGACAGTACCAAGGTCAGAGAGGCACCATCAGTGTTAGTTCCAAAGAAAGAATGTGAATTCAGGAGTAAAAGATGGCAACAGATATACTAGGCCAAGGGTGATGAAAAGCAGGTAGGAAAATGAGTTTGAAGTGGGATGAGGTAGAAATGCCTAGGACAGAGGTAAGTTGGGGTGGCGGAGAAAGGGGCCTTGCCCAGAGATCTTAGGCTGTCTGGTAATGGCTTATTGGTAAATGAGAAATGTGGCCATTGTAAGGAACGGTGGTGTACTAGAAACTGTTCCTTTCTACATCTTTGGCACCTGGCACACTGCTTAAAACAAAGCAGATATTGAACAACCGTTTCCTGAATAAATGAGTGAAAGAATTCATGAATCAACCAAAGAGTTTTCTAAGAGCTGACCTGCATATTCCAACAAGAATCTCTGTCTTGCTTATAGAGTAGGTTGGCTATCCACTCTTGCAGCAGTTCTCACAGGCTGATTTCCTGCCAGTTATATACCTCTGGGTCTCCTTCACTAGGTTATTGCCCCAAAACAGCAATCCTAGTCCAATGCAGAACACCATCTCTTGTACAGAGTAAGTGCTTCATGAATGCCTACGGAATTGCACTGAACGATATTGAATTTAAATAAATTGCTTTTCAGTACAAATCAGCTTAGTGGTCCAGAAGAAAAATTTAGTTTTCAGAAGAAAAAATTTGTTTCAGATCAACAGTAAAAACAGAGACATAAAAGCATAATAAATTGAATAAGTACATGAAATGATGCTCAACATCACTATTAGGGAAATTCAAATAAACACCACAATGAGATACTGCTTTACACCTATTAGGATGGCTAGTGTAAAAAACAAACAAACAAACAAACAGAAAATATTGGAGGGAATACAGGAAAATTGGATCCCTGTAAATTGCTGATGGAAATGTAAAATGGCATAGCCACTATGGAAAATAGGGTGGTGATTCCTCGAAAAATTAAAAATAGAATTATCATGTGATCCACCAATTTTGCTCCTGGGTATATACCCAAAAGAAGTGAAAACAGGAATTTGAACAGTTTTTTGTACATCTGTGTTCATAGTAGCATTATTCACAATAGCCAAAATATGGAAGCAACCCTAGAATCCACCAATGTATGGATGAGTAAACAAAACACGGTATGTACAGGCAATGGAATATTGTTCAACCTTAAAAAGGAAAGAAATTCTGACACATGCTACAACGTGGATGAACCTTGAAGACATTATGTTAACTGAAATAAGCCAGTCACAAAAAGGACAAATACTGCATGAGTCCACTTACATGAGGTACCTAGAAGAATCAAACTCATAAAGACAGAGAGTGGAATGGTGGTTGCTATGGAGAGTTATTGTTTAATGGGTATACAGTTTCAGTTTGGGAAGATAAAAAAAATTTGGAGATGATGATGATGGCAACACAACAATGTGAATATATTTAACCAATGAAATGCACACTTAAAGATGGTTAAAATAGTAAATTTTATGTTACGTGCATTTTACAACAATAAAAATATATCTTATTAGCAAACTTTTTAAATTGATAAATCAGAGTCTAGCCTCTAAACTTGCTAGAGGTAACTTTGGACATCTCCCTTCTTTAACACTTTTTTAAAAAATGGCTAATGGCCACAGAAATACATACAAATAATTATATACAAATTCCACAACCTCTCCCCCTCACTTGCTTATAATAAAGCTCTTTTAAATAAGCCAAATTGGAGACTCTAACAATAGAAGCCAGTATATCTTACCTCCAAGACTTTTCAGCTAATTAGCTTCCAAATGAGCAAGCAGCTCATTCACTCCCAATTGCAAAGGACTCGGTCTCTCGCAGGCTGATCTACACCCTTTGAGAACCAACAACTCAAAGAACATAAACAGGCTTAACTGTCAGGACAGACAATGTTGAGGCTCTTCCTGGTCTCAGAAAAGAAATGTTTCTCTTCTGCTCCTGCAAGAGATTCCGCTTCAGTACAACTCACTTCAAGGCAGCGCGAAAGTAGAAAATGTTCTTATAGGCACCCACCTACACAGAACACTGCTAGATGCCACACATAAGACCACATCATTGTGGCAAGGAGACATCTGGGTCTGCCCCCAGCCAATCCTGGATACTGGATCCAAATCCCAGATTCAGATCTACCTAAGAATTCCGAGAGGGTGTATGCTAATCAGTGGGTTTGATGAACAAATAAATCTGTGCATGGAACTTCAGGCCCCACAGAAGGGCCTCTCAGATCCCACTCACTCCAGGCAGCTTTTCCCGCTTCCCAACCCACATTGTCACCCATCCTGCAAGGTCCAGTTTAAGTTTCTCCTTATTGTGAACCTTCCTCCCAATCATTTAAGATCTCAGGGAATTGTTTTCCTTCCTGACCCCTAAATTATGGATCTTGGATATCCTTCAGAATGGAGGTTTATATAAGAGTCTTTTCAGAACTTTCATTGAGTTCTTGCTCTGTGTACTGTTTTCTCTTCAATCAGACTGCAAGCCCCTAACTGAAGCTCACTCTCTTGTCTTCTCTTCCACCGGACACCAACTAAATTATAGTCTATTCCTAAGAATTGGTTATGTGATTGAAATACTTCAACAACAGCGTTATTGGGTAGAAACACAATCTTCTGCAATAACATCCCCTTTTAGCAGGTCTTGGTACATAGTAAATTCTCAGTAGTGTCTATGAACTGACCATTTGGGACAGTAAGAATTTAATTTGTGTGCCCATTAACCAACCAGGAGGAAAGAGAAGGATTCTTATGAACCCACTTCCTCATTAGAGAGTCATGGACTCCTCCTAGGGTCAGAATTGTGGGAACATTTTGCACAATTAACTAGCATAATCTTCTTTTTCCAGAAGGGGAAATTAAGTCCAGAGAAGGAGAGTGGTCTGTCCAATGTCAACAATAAGTTGGGGACAGTTTTAAGAGTGGAACCTAAGTCTTAACCATGGGGTAGGTAGGTAATCTAGTCAAAGGGCTTGTAACAGTCCAGTTGAAAACGTCTATCTTTGATATCAGAGAGAAGCCCTCAATGAACTATTCCTTTGAGGACATTGCAAATTGACAGGGTTGCACAAAATCTTCTTGTCTTTTACTAAATGTCCCTCAAAAATCTTTGTAATTCTAGGAGAAAGGCCACAGTGGGAAGTTGCAGGAAAGAATTTAGAATGGGGTGACAGATCTTCACCAAACCTAAGTACTCTCTTCATTTCACTGTACTTCAAGATAAATAAGTCATTAACCCAGGAATGCTCAAAGAAGTAGAGGTTATCTACCCTCCATAACACAGTGTGGTAATTTCATTTCTTTGTTAATTATTGGGACTGTATTTCTCATTCAAGTAACGTTTACTTTGAGTACATACAATCTGCCAGCTGTTGTGTTAGGTGAGGAGAGCCACTGTGGTGGGCACCATGGTAGATGTTTATAAGATGCCTCAAACATTTCCAGGTACAGAAGAGACACTCAGTAAATATTTGTTGAATGAATGGACTAATTAACTAATTAATGAGACCTTGCCTGAGGGATTTAGAGAAGCTTTTACAGAAAAGTTAACATTTAAGCTGAGTTTTCATTTATTCATTCAAGCAATCATAGGAACCATGACAAGCGGAGACTCTAAAGATGAGTAAAGCAAGGCTTTTGCCCTCAATAATGATAGACCAACGTGACAAGGAGCACTGTATTTTATACATTGTTTTATTCTAATCTCTGCATGTGTCACTAGAATGTAAGTTCCCTGAAAGCAGGACCATTCTCTGCCTTTCTCTTTGTAAACTTGAAATACCCAGAACAGGGCCTGGCACCTAGTGAGCACTCCACAAACAGTGTCTGAGCAAATAATGAGAGACTGAGTGGACAGATGGGTGGTATGTTGACAACACTGTCAGGGCACGGAGGGGCGGCATCTCATTGCAACATTTTAAAAGCAGATGGAGAAAAAGCAATCCAAGAAGGATGCAAAGAAGGACTCCTCAGAGAGGCAGGAGGGAAACCAGAAGAAAGTGATGTCTTAAAAGCCAATTGAGGGGAGACTATCCACACACACACACACACACACACTCACACACACGTACACACACACAGTGGTTGACTGTTTGACAAGCCTTCTCCTTCCCTCAAGAACCAAGAACCGTTTGTTGATCAGCTGCATTGTGCCCCAAGGCCAGGGCAGGATGGGACAGCTAGGAGCCTGGGGTGGGGCTCTAAGGAGGCACTCATTCTCAGATGGGGCAAGTGCAGAATCAGCCCCTGAAAGCAGCGCCTCCTTGAGCTTTGTGTCCTAGATGCCTGCCCCACCTGAGTGCCAGCCCTGTTGGGCCAGCACTGTGCTAGGTGCTTGGGAGATAACAGTCAAGGAGACACTGTCCCTTCCCTCAAGAACTTCAAGGTCTAAGGGGCCTCCAGACCTACACCAGTGGCTATCATGTGCAGAAGATGCATTCTGGCGGCAGTAAGCAGAGGAACGTGGAGAGATTGGAAAAAGAGCTTCTCAGTAAGCTCGCCGGCTTAGGAAATAGGGTGGTGCTTGAACCGAGACTAAGAGACAATCACAAACCCACAGATGGAGAGAGAGGACGAGCATCCCAGGCCGGGGAACAGTACCTGCAGAGATTAGAGGCCTTGAAAGTACGTAAAGTATTTTGAAATGGTGATGGGTGGTAACCGGAAGTGAAAAAAGATTGATAGTAAATGAGGTTAGGTATGTAGGTTCCAGTTATTCATCCTTTCAGGCTGGAACTCCATCTTTATTTTTACCATTATATCAGTATCTGGGGCAGTTTTCTTTGGAAACGATGTGTTGCCTAAATTAATTGGAAAGCCCATCAATCTGTTGGTTCTGCCTGGTCCTGGCCTCCAAGAGAACAGGGAGGAGGCCCCAGCTGAGCCTTTCTGCTCAGTCAGATGTATTTTTAGCCCTGGCAGAAAATAACGGCAGTGTGCATTTAATAAAAAAAAAAAAAAAAAAAAAAAAAAAATCAAGCCCTGGGAATGATCTAGTGCCAGTGTGGAGCAATCAGGGACAGAATATGTTTCCAATTGAATTACTACTGTGGTCATAGTTATAAAAAGAGAGAGGGAGGAGAAAAATGTTAGGCTGGTCAGTTTCTCGGGAGCATTTAATCTTGGTTCACTCTAATTTTAACGTTCAAAGACACATGAGCCAACGTTGTGCCCTGAGGAGTTATTTCAGGGGGACTGGCCAATACCCGCAACTTGCAGTCAACATTGGGCGGCTCTACGGCCTCAAGTTTTTTTTCTTTGCTTTGCTTTGCTTCTTCCTCTCCCCAGTTTCGGCCTCCACTTGTTCTTCTACTCACAAGCTGAAGAGACAAAGTGTGAATAATTATGCTGAGGGTAAATTTAGAATCTGACAGAACTGCAGGATGGGGGACTCAGACGCAGGGGCTCAGAGAGAGGTGGAGACCATACAGCACCAAGAAAGGGCCCCAAGGAGTTGTAGCCCCAGCTCCCTGCTGCCTCCAGATGCAATGTCCGCGTATGTTCAATGGCGCCTCCCAACCTGGCCACGGTTTACCTGCCCCCCGTATTATCCCCCTTTTTGCCCCCTCGCATTTTTCATCATACCCTCTAATAAAAATCATGATAATTAGCTGCCACCTATGGAAGGCCCCCTTTGTGCCAGGCACTGGTGAGCAATTACAGGAGTTACACCATTTCATCCTTAGACTGACATTAAAAAGTAGAAACTGTCAACTCTCTGTGACTGGGGAGGAGGCTCAGAGAGCTGAAGTCACTTTCCAAAGGCCACCTTGCTAATAAGTGGCAGAACCTGAGTTCTGGCTCATTCGAAACCCCTCTGTCCTCTGCCCCTTGTGGGACCCTGACCTCCCCATTTGAGCCCCTTCTTCAGGTGCCATGCATCTTCACGCCCCCATACCTTCCACACACTGCACCTGCCCTGCAATGCCCTTCCATTCTCTTTCCTAGAATTCACCCCTAGAATGTCTGGTTTTGTTCCCTCAGTTGTGGCATGTATTGCCATTGGTACTGATGATTATAACTATTATATAATCCAATTCATATTAGATGCCAGGCATTGCTCTAAGTGCTGTACATGTATTATCTGATTTTCTCAACTTTCTTATGAGGTAGTTACTATTATTATACCCATTTTACAGAAGGGAGCCTGATGCACAGAGAGATTAACAGCCTTGCCCAAGTGTACAGAGCTGGCTAGTGGTAGAAATGGAAAAATAATTGTTGTTAACGGAGTAATTACTGTGTAACAGGCACTGGACTGAGCATGAGACAGCTCGCACTGCACTGGGTCCTCACAGCAATTGTGCGGCAGCACTATTCACTCCATCTTACAGATGAGAAGACTGAGGCTCACAGAAAGTTTTGAGTAATTTGACCGAAGTCACAGAATCAGGATGGGAACTCAGGTGTGAGAAATTTCCAAGCCTACAGCCCTTATGAACTGCACTATTAGTTGCTTCCATATCTGTTTTCTCAATAAATTGTTACTTCTTAAGAGAAAAAGCCAAATTTTCTTCATCTACATCTCCCAGCACTTTGCACAGTACCCTGGTAAACAGTAGGCACTCAGTCAGTAAATGCTGGATGAGAGGATAAGTATATACAGGGCATTAGTAACCAATCTCCAATGTGATATATTTAGATGCGCTGGGAGTAAACAGTAGAGCAGTCACGTGAGGGAAGGACACTCTTAGGACGGAGGACACTCCCAGCATGTGCAGCTCTTGCTGCTGGTCTGGGCTGTCAGGTCAAATCAGACTCACATGAAGGCTCTTCCCTCACACAATTGCCTCCTCTCTGAGGAAAGGTCCAGCCCTGCGCCTCCGGCCCCTCCTCACTGTGCCCCAGCCCTCTGAGGCCTTCTCACCCCTGCTGTCTGCTGGGCAGGTGATGGGAATGACCACACCTCTGCAGGCTCCTCGCTGTGCCCCCTGGAGTCGTGCTGTCCTTATCGGTGTCCTGCACGGCACTCCTTCCCTGTGACTCTGCATGCAGCGTGGGCGGAAAGCCATAAAGGCCTACAGGAATAAGAAGTTAAAATCCTGAAAGTGGAATTGCCCTGGGGGATCCTGAGAGCAGATGGTAGGGTCCTCAGATAAGCCACGGCCTCTTATTCACACCTATCAGCCTTGACCTTGCAACCAGTTTTAGGAGAGTTGCATATAAGGGCCTCGAGCCAATGAGAGCTGCATTTCAAACCTTCCCCTGTCACTGCTTAGTCACTAGGCCCTAGATAAGTCATTAACCTCTCTGAGCCTCCACCTCCCCATCAGTAAGGCAGGTATAACAATCCCCAAATTACAAAGTGGTTGCACGATCAGATGACATCGTGGATAAGACGCAGGAGAATGCAAAGTCCAAGAACATAATCTTTGCAGCTGAGGTAGAATCCCAAATCCACCCCATGTGACCAACTGTCCCAGTTTATCCAGGACTGAGAGATTTCCTGGGATGTGGGCCTTTGAGTGCTAAGTTGGGCAAATTGGCAGACAAACCAACATGAATTGGTCACCCTGGTCATACAGCACACAGTAGAGTGAAGACAGTAAGTGCCCTTTCCGTATAGGACAGCTCAGGACCCACGAAAGTACAGGCTCCCATTGTATTCTGTTCCCTATACTTCCTCCCGGGGTCTCCCATCAATTTGTTTTCTAAACAAAGAAATAGAGTCATGCTTTTCCACAAGGCAGATGATAGGTAAAGGAAAACCACGCTGCCCTTGCCAATCCTTGAGAGAAGGTCTCCCTCTGGGAACGAGTGGCTGCGTAGGTGACCACCCTGTCATGAGGATGCTGAGTGAGCCCTGTGAGTCCACGAGAAACAGATTTCCATGATGCTAAATTTAAGCCGACTCTACTCACCTGCTTCATGCCAATCTGGTACCTCACAGCTGTTGGCTGGGAGTGGGCCAAAGCGGAACACTTCCCTAATGAAATGACTCAGACCTTGAGCTTGAGAGAATAAAGGAAACAAAGCCATGAGCCTTTTGAGTTGCTCGTAAGAAGGATGTCTGACGCGCAGGACCCCTCATGGTGAGAGTTCATTTCGGCAAGTCTGCTGAGAGTGTGTGGTCAACAGCCCAGTGCCTGGCACATCCATAAATACTTTTATAAATGTGTTGATTTTGAAACTATTTTGACAGCTTCATTTGAAACAGTAATGGTTAAACGTATTTTGATTCCAAATTCATTTGCCCACAGATATTTTTTGTCAACCTGTCTTTCCTCCAGAAGCTAGAAGTACAACCTAGAAAGGCTTTACTTTAAGATTATGAGACCAATTTCCAAACCTCCCTTCCATCTCTTACTGCCACTCATCACCCTATTTTGTACTAGTTTTGTGACCTGATGTAAGTCATTTACTTTCTGACACTGTTTCTTGACCTGGAAAATGGCAACAATAACTTTTGCCCACCAACCTCCCAGGGCTGCCTTAGGACCAAAAGAAATGGTCAATATGAGCATGTCTGTGTCTGTTGTACCAGATGTACATGTTGGAGCCATTTATTATTAATCTTGTTCATTGTTCATACCGGCAGCTTTACCAACTGCTCAACATTTTGGCCTTACTTCTCTCCTCTATGTGTACTTAAAATAAGTCAGAAAGATCAGTTTCAATAACGTAGAACACAGCACCGGATTTATAAATCAGACAGATCTGAGTTCAATCTAAGTTCTACCACCTTATTGGCTACTTTCCTAAACTTTAGCCTCCTCATCTGTAAAATGGAGATTATAATGTCCATCACACACAGTATGATGAGAATCAAGAGATATTGGTCCTACATAAGCCATCGTGAGAAAGATAGATTCACAGCAGAACCAGAATTCAAACTCAGGACTCCTGACACCCAAACCAGGGATGTGAACACGATGAGCATTGCAACCACTCCAGAACCAATATAGTCCATCCATCCAGGGGCCTTCCTGCCATTTCCTAAGCTAGTTATTCCTATGTGGGTTGAACTTTCATTTTGACCTAGTATTGAGTGGATATGTCAATTGTCTTCTGCCTGGTTAGCATGTTAGACAGCATTAGAATGGATAAAACGATGTAGCAAGTACAATGAGTGCTGCTCCTAAAAAGTTTACACTCTTTGGAAAAGTAAACACACACACACAGACACATATGAAAGAGAGAGAGAGAATAGAGAGAGACAGAGACAGAGAGAGTGACAGGGAGAATATAATTCCAAGGAGCTCTGAACCATAGAATGTTAGGATCTAGGATATTCTCTGAGGCCAACTTCCCAGATGAAAAGTTGAGATAAGCAGTTTGCTTTGGTGACTGAGTTCATAATAACTGCCTATGTAAGCAAACATGATATGCAAATAAGTAATAATGACAGTATCAGTAGTTGACATCTATAGCAGGCCCACCATGTGCTAGGCATTGTATCTAAGTATTTTAGCTGTGGCAACCTTTTAAATCCTCACAGCAATACAACTCTAGTCTGAATACATAGGAATTGAATCTTGAAACATTATCTTGAGTGAAAGAACCTTATATGAAAGAAAGAACATACAGTATGATTCAATATATGAAGTTCTAGAATAGGACAAGCTAATTTATGTAGTAAAAAACACAAAAACAGTGTGTGCATCTGGTGGGGTGTGGGTACGGGGCAGGGACTGACAGACTGGAGGGAACTTTTGGGGGTCCTAGTAATATGCTATATGCCATAAGAGGTTTGCGTTACACAAGTATATGCATTTGTCGAAATTCATCAATGGTACACTTAAGATTGTGTATTTCATTGCATGTCCAAAAGGAAAAAAAAAAGAATATAAAAAATATTAAAGTCTAGATAATAATAAAAATGCTGAAGTATTAAGGAGAAAGTGTACTGATATCTGCAACTTACGTTGAATTTTATTTAAAAAATAAGATCGACTGATGAATGGGTAGATCGATGGACAGACAAGTGAATAATTATAAGATAATGCAAGTTATAGTAAAGCGATAATGGTAGAATTTTGTTGGTGGGCATATGAGTGTTTTCAACTTTTCTGTATGTTTCAATATTTTCATAGTGAAATTTGGGGGGGGGAAGTAAATCCATAGGAATGAACATAATACATCCTCATCCCAGTTCTCTTAAGGAAACAAAATTAGTGAGCTACTGTGCTGTCCCTAAAGTGCTAGTAAAGTTTAAACTGGGTTGGAATTGGCTGAAAGGTGTGAGTTCATACACCTGGACTGGCCAGCGGATACAGCCAGCAAGTGACATCTGCCCAGAGGAAACCACACCCGTCTCTGAAGGAGGGCCAAAGGCTCACCCTTGGGCAGCCAACCCTGTGCTGAGATCCAGGGGCAATAGGGAGTGAAAGTTAAGAGCTTGTAATAAGAGGCCTGGTGCCCGGGAGCGAGGCGGGGAGGTGACATCACCAGAGGCCCATCTCTTGGATTATCAGAATGACCTTTGTAGTGCCTGGACGAGGAGGAGGTGGCTGAGTTCTCCGGGGGTCAGCAGAAGAGAAGCTCAGCCCAGGCAGGCGATGGCTCCATTCTCCCATGTGATCATATTTCAGCCTTCGGTTAGCTTTTATTGGGTTAGTTATATTCAATAATCCGCTCTGGTCTGGTCTCTGGGTAGCTCTGCTCTAGCAGGGCCTTTGTTCAGAATGACGTAACTATCCCTGCTCTTTTCTTAAAATAAGAGCTGTTGGTTAGTGGAAAAAGCCCTGGATGTATTATCAGGAGGCCTGGATATGGATTCTGGAAATAACTAGCTCTGAGGCCTCATGCAAGTCCTTTAAATTATCTGGGCTCTGGTTTCCTCCAAGCATGCAGGTGCTCCGTAAACCCTGGTTGGAGATTCACCATGAACTCTTATGAGGACTGAATCTCCACCATATTTATATCCTCAGAGGCTATCCTACTGCCCCAAAGCACAGGAGGCTCTTTGTAAATGTTGGCCAAATGCAAATGCAGGAACAGCCACCTTGTGCTTACATACTACTGCAGACGCTGATAGATTCTGGATCTGGTTTTTCCTGTTTTCATTACTATCGGCTCATTACATATCAGACACTTTGCTAAACTAATTTTCATCTTTGTAACAACCTGATGAGGCAGGCATGATCACATCAGTTTACAGTTTGGAGAAACTGAGGCAGTGAGTGGTTTGCCAAGGGACACGTAACTGGTCTTCCACTGAGCCAGGATCTGAATCCACACTGGCTTTAAAGTTCCCCTCCCACTCCCTTGTTCCCTGCCACACTGATGGTTCATCAAAGCACCGAGCAGCATTGTCTCTCAATGTTACATTTTATCCTTTCCTCATGAGAGACCACACGTAACAGCTTCTTCCACGCTCGACAGAACAAGCAAAGCTGTGAAAATGCAGGCTCTTCTTAGAGAAAACTCTAAACCACCTCCAACCACGGTCGCTGGGAAGGAACAAAGAAACAAGTAAATCTCTTAATTGTGGGTCAGTCTCATCTGCAAGACACATCACACTTTTGGGTCACCCAAGCAGATGAGAAGCCCTTCGTTGGTGACACAAAAGGGTTGCAAGTCACTCAAAAGTGATAGCAAGGGGCCCTCAATACGAGGGCCTGATTGATCGGGGCGCTGGGAGAATGTGCTCTTTGCAAGCCGTGACAAAACAGCCCTGGTCCATTCATCTTCCCTGACCGCAGCCTTTCTCCTTCCCACTGGGGACAATGGCCTCTAATCCAGAGCGCAGCTACACCTGCCACATTCTGTTTCCATGGCTGAGGCTGCCCTGAGATTACTCTTTGAAGAGGAGATAAAAAATGTTCCAGCTGGAAGGAGAGTTCCTAATATCTTTATCCTTAAGTGGTATCTATGACCTGCAGGAAAAGGGCAAATTGTGCTTTGATGCCAGAAAGTTTATTCTGATAATTAAATCTCATCATTTCTCAAAAGCCACATGATTTTCAGCTGTTCTGCAGGAAGAGACTGTGGGTTTCTTGGTGAACGACATCCAGATAGTACCTCTGAATCACCCAGATTGTGCCAGACACTGTGCATAGTACATTAGATACCTTGTTGCCCTTGATCCTCGCAGTGACCTTCTAGCTAGGTATGCCCACCCAGTGTACAGATGAGGAAAATGGGATTGCTGTCTTAATTCAGAAGATAGTATCTGATCAGAGGCTTGTGGGAATAATGCAATTTAAATAGGTTTTGCATAGTGGCATGGCATCATATAAGTGACAATGGCACTTAGATCTGTCCCTCTAGTTTGAAGGGCCACTTACCAGCCATGTGACCATGAGCAAGTCACAGAAGCTCATCTGCAGCAGTGGGGATGATGATAACACCTCTCTCTTGGGACTGATCTGATCATAAAATGAGCTAATGTATGGACAGTGCCTGATATAAGGAAGACATTCAGTAGAATTTTGATGGTTCTTAATGAAGAAGAAGAGATGGGATACAAAACAAGCAGAAAGCAAAGTAGAAATGAAAGGAACTATCACTGGCGGTAGAGAAGGCATCAAGACACACCCAAGGGTGAGTGCGGTAAACAGCAGGAGAGTTTGCCTGATTTTAGCAACACATCTGGATTGAGCAGGATCGGGAGGTCAAGTGAGCTCAAAAGGGCTGAGACTGGCATGGCACGGGGAGGAATTTGGACTTGATCTGGAAGAGGCAAGAGGGAGCCATTGCATGTTCTTGAGCAGAGGAGTAGCGCGGTGAAAGGAGAAGTGTTTGAAGACCTCCCTGGTCCCTGGCTTGTGATGGCAACTTTGGCATCACATCAGCTGCCAGATTGCAGCCAACATTTTTCTTCTTTGTCTGATGTTTATAATTCTGCAGTAGATTTTCTCAAAGTATGGTTTGCCAGCAGCCAAATCCCCTGGGGAGTCTGAGAAAATTACATAGTCCTAGGCCCTGCCCAAACCTAGGAATTCAGAAACTCTGAAGATAACGCCCAGGAATTCACATACTTCCAAATACCTTGGATAATTCTTACACAGAAGTTTAAAAGCCATTCATCTAAAACAAGTGGTTTCAAACTTGGAATAAAGAAGAATCCTCATTGTATTATTATAACAGGGCACTGGGTTGCCAAGGGCTGTTCCTAAGTATAATAAGCCGGAGATGGTTGTAGCCTTCTTTTAAACTGCCAGACACCTAAAAATAAAGTCAGTGAGGCAATGTGAGTTCAACCCTCAGAAATGCGGCCAGAAGAGGGATTACAATTGGTAAGTGGCCCCCATTATAGAGAAGGACTCTTTTTAGGCCTATATAGCTCGTGCCAATTCAGCAGGCCGGGGCACAGCCCAACTCAAGTGCAGTTTACACTGCTGGCTAAAAAGGAGTCCTGGAAAGTGGCCGTGACTCTCCAACTCCAAAACTGAAGGCAGCGCAGCAGAGCAGGAAGGAAGCGGGAAGAGACTCAAGTCAGGTCAGTGGCATGGACTCAGCACCTGCTGGGAGGCAGACATCCCAGGCAACCTGACGACGGAGACGTAGGTGAGGAAAACTGAGGCCTGCCCTGGGGACTGAAATCTAGTGTAACAGAGAATGCAAGATAATATTAGAATTAAAAAGAAGAAGAAGAAGAAGAAGAACGAAAGAAAAAGGAGATTAATTCTAAGCAGATTTGGAAGGGAAGACTTTGAGGAAGAGGTTGGCAATTGAGCAGAGTTTTAATAGTGTGAGTGCGATTTCCACAGCCAGAGAAGAGAAGTGAGAATGTACAGGTGGCGAAAATGTTATATACAAAGAAATACAGTCAGGCGACTGTAGGAAATGCTGAAGATTCTGATGCACTAGAAGTATTGCATTCTCTCCTAGAAGTATTGATTGGGGCAACCACCTGAAAAAAGAGATTAGGAGCAATTTATGGAAGCTGGAATACCAGCTTAAGAAAGAGGTCATTATTTTGTAGGCAACATTGAGAACTTTATTAAAATAACCTTGATGACAAAGTAGAGAGTGATTTGCAGTGGAAAGTCCTATAACCATTTCTCAGTCTGCCTTAACAGGTAACAGTGTATATCTTTGTAACTCCTCCTGGACTGAGGCTCAGGAAAGAGGGACTATATTCTTAATATAACTTTTTCTTTCCCTCTGAGCTTAGCACAGCACTGGAGAAATAGTAGGTGCTAAATAAAGATCTTCAAATTGGTTTGCACACAGAGAGATTAGTTTAGACCTATCCTAATTGTCTAAGCAGCAGAGATCATGAAAGTCTCCCCAGGACAGTGTCAGGAGGCAAAACAGTGGGGATCAGATAAAGAAAGAAGAGAGGAGAGGACTCACATTTTTTTTCTTTTCTGAGTTTATAGCATTAAATCACTTTTCTGTATTAGGGAAATATTATTGGATGGATTAACAACATCATGCTCCAATTGCTATCCTCCCTGGTCACTCCCTCTGGCAACATGACTTTGTAGCTCCCCGTGTCTAGAGATGAAGTCTGTATTCCCACGCCTTGAACTTGGGTTAGCCTATGCCTTGCTTTGGAAAACAGAATATGGAGAAAGTGAGCCAGCTCTGAGCCTAGGCCTCAAGAGGCCTCAAGCAATTCTGCTGTGTTTTGGAAACACTCCACCACCATGAGCACAAGCTCAGGCTGGCCTATTGAAGAACAGGAGACAGCCCATCTGAGGCCAACCTACAGCAGCCATTCCCTGGTTGGCCCACTAGCTGGCACTGATGCACGAGAACAGACAAGATCAGCCAAGCCCAGCCACACTCAGCTGGGATTAGCAGAACTGCCCCGCCAACCCACAGACTCGAGAAAGACAATAATCGTTTCGTTTTGCTGTTAAGCATAAGTGTCGTGGTACTTTGTTACATAGCAATAGTTAACTGATACAGGTGAAACTAAAACCACCCCAGGGAGCTTCTAGATTACAGTTTCTCATGGCAAAAGAAGCTCAACCCTCCCTAGTGATATATTTTAAGCTCTGATAGATTCTAAAAAGACAATGAAGAATTTGGGGGCATCAAGCTGAAGAGGATTTACTAAATAGCCTAAATTATTTTATTCTTTCTATAGGCATGTTGAGCATTAGCCATGTGCTTGATAGGCACTCAGCACCTAATTATGATTATTTAAATGACACAGTGGTGGGCAAGACTGGCTCCAGCCTTGAAGAGTGGGCCCTTCACAGTTATAAAGTGTTTTCATATCCAACACCTCCTTCGATCCTTACATTCCTCCATTTTCAGATTAAGAAACTGAGATTCAGAGAGTTCAATTCATTTTCTAAAATTTTATGCAGCCAATTAGTAAGTCCACGTGCCCTACCAGCAGTCTGGTTAGACTTACTCAGTGCTGCCTGGACTGTTAGCTTACTGTGAGATGAGAAGAGAGCTCTGGTCATCCCAACTCCTGGGACCAGGTCAGTAGATCCAGATTAGATGTTAAAGTAGTACCAGATTAGATGTTATAGCAGGCCCAGATTAGATGTTAAAGGGGTAAATAACAGGACAAATATCCAGTCCCACACCTCTGACTCTCAGCCCTCTGCTTACTCCACGATATCAGTAATAAATCCAAGACAATATTTATACTTAGAAAAAGAAAAGGAAATTTCTATTCTTCATACTTCCAGCTCCCACCTGTACTGTTGAGCGCAGGGAGGGTATCTGCTCAATGTAGCTACAAGTCTGGGGATTCAGGGATGGCAGGATCTAGGTGTTGAACTATTCCTCTCTCCCCACGTCTCAGCTCTGCATTCCTCTCTGCTGCTCAGAGTTTGTCCTTTTCTGACAAATTGTCTCAGCATGAGGGGTGAAATGCTCCTGGTACCTCCAGTTTTCAAGATCCTTCAGCTCAGGATCTGAGAGACCCACTCTCTCTCTGAGTGTCCATGTGAATTCCCTATGTTGGACTCTTGCTGGGCTTAAGTTATATACCAAACCCTGCACTAATGGTTGTATCCAGGAGAATGGTGTACTCTGATTGGCTGTCTTTCTGTTAAGGTAAACAAAGATAATCAATATCTACCAGAGTAGCTGATACATATTTTTGAATGAATTAATCTCTCTCCATTGCTAAGAGACAAGCCAACATCCTTTTTGCCCCCTGCATTCCATGAGCTGAGTGTAATCTAACCAGTAACCCTTCCTGGGAAGCAAGATATGGCCTGCAATTCTAGAGGCATCTGTGCCCTGAGCATATAATTAAATCAGAGGCAAGCACAGCTGCCGAAACCAGGAAGACATGCATAAACTCTTCAATCTAGGAATGTCTGTGGACCCTGTCATTATGTCCCCCACTTGCTAATCTATCCCACTGGGATTCCATAAACTCTGTGACTCTAACTCTTCTCCAAAGTGCCTGATTCCTCTTTTGAACAGTGGATTTTCTCCTTTATTCTTTCCTTGAAAGTCTTTTCAAATCGTCACAAAATTGGAAGATTCACAAGACATTTGGTGAAGGGCTGATCTCGAGGCTGTTCAAGGTAGAATATTACCTTGAAGGCAGGGGGAGTGGAGAGTAGTTAGGCTTTAAAATTAAAAAAACTATCTATTCCACATACTCACTGTGGAATCTCTGTCAGGTTACTTAACCTCTCTGAGCCATTACATTTAGATCTGTCAGTGTCAGTAATAAAATCTACCTCCTGTAGTCACTGTGAGGACTTAATGGCATTAAGAACATAACAGGCCTAGCATGGCACCTGGAACACGACAAGTGTTTGACAAATGTCAGTTCTCCTCCCCTTTACAGACAGGAAATGCTCTGAACCTGGTTGTTAAATAAGCTTTAAAAAAAAAAAAGGAAATTAAAAGGAATATCTTTTTAAAATGGTCTTCTTAAAGCCAAAGCAAAATTAAATTAGGTACCCAATTATCTAGATTACTCATTTATTTATTCATTTAGTTAATTATTTACTGAGCTCTTAATATGAAACAGGTACCCTAATAGTGCTTGGATGCAATCTTGAGGAAGACACAGGCCCTAGGCTTACAGAGCTTAAATCTAGCGGATATGATCATTATCTAATGAGAGATGCATTTAAAACTATAATTGAATTCTAGCTGATGAACACTGCCCTTATACGCTTTCATTGCTATTAAAATTCTAGGCATTTATGTCCTATCTCTCCAAAAAGAACTGTAAACTAAGCTAGGGCAAGAAATTTTTTATACCCTCCACGTTGCCAAATAAGTGCTAAAATTTTTATTAAAAATGGTTTGAAAGGAGAAGTGGGTATGGAAAAGGAAATGCTCTTTCCATTTTCTCCTTGATGAACAATTCCTTTCTGAATAAATATTTCAATTAAGGATGGCCAAGTTCTGGGATTATACTCTTAGAACAGCCACCGTGCATATTTAAGCAGACCATAGCACTTCTTCGTACCTCAGTTTTTTCCATCTTTAAAATAGACATTGTAGTACTTTTCCATATTAATCTCATTCTGAAAGCTCATAATGCATTCAATAGCAGGGATAATATTTTATTCATTGTTGTGTCCTTGCATTTAACAATTTCTGACACGTAGTATATGATCAATAAATAGCAAAAGCTTAAAACAAAGAAGTCTTATTTCTCTTGAGTCAGCAGGTTGGATGGGTGGTTCTAACATGAACATGGACTCCACTGACCTTGACAGACTCACCTAAGACGCATCACTGATCAGCTATCTGGCTGGGGGCTGGCTGGGGGCTGGCTGGTCTAGGATGGCCTCAGTTAAGATGGCTGAGTTTTGCTCCACTTGGCCTCTCGGGATTCTCTGGAAAACAAAGGTTTAGCAGGACAGCACTTAGATTATTTAATGGCACCAAGAAATATCCTGGGGAAGCCACTCTGTCAGACAGCTCCAAAGAAAGAGATGCAGAAAGTATCTCTGTCAAAGTACAAAGAAAGAGATAAAGAAAATGCATGTTCCAATTCTACATTTATATTCTGCTGGAGCAAATATTTATATATTAATACAACCTTTCTGGAGGGCGGCATGGTGATTGGTATTAAACTGCAACCTGGCTGCTCATTTGGGCTTGAGGTTGGGAAATACTAGGAGGCTAGGCACAGAGTGGCAGGTGAGAGAATGCAGAGAATCCATAAGACACCCTCATTCTGACGCCCTGTTATACCTCTGTCCTATGCTCTTCTGAGGAGCACTTGTCATCCTGATACTAAGCAACAAGTCCAAAGCCTCTCTCCACTTCCTAGAGAGAGGTGAGAGGAAAATATGCACAATTAATCACACAGTATGTGGGAATCCAGGTGGAACAAACTGTGTGACCCTCTCGAGTAGATGGGGATGGGGAGCAAAACCCATGATAGAGGCAGCCCCTCTCCAGCCCCTCGGGCAAGGAAAGCAGCTACTGAACCGTAGGGAGCACCCCAGACAGATCACACAGAAACCATTAAGTGGGCAGGTAATGCGATGTTCAAATGTAACTAGATTTCTTAGCTTCAATCTCTGAAATCTCTGCAGGAAAAAAAAAAAGTCTCTGTTTTTTTCCTTATCTGTTCCCATGTCTGGGTTGTTGGAGTTAGCAGCAAGCTTGGCAGTCTGGAATATGTTCTCCATTGTGTTCTTTCTGTGAAGAAAATTACAACGTGAAAAGGAAAGGGGGCGGAGAGGAACATTGCATTCTAAACAGTCTCAAGGAGATAATTGCAAAGTCTTCTTTGCTCTCTCCTTGTTCCCCCTCCCTTCCCGGCTCCTCTGATTTTTGTTCCCCCTCTAGGATTTGGCAAAGCGCCTGCTGCACAAACCGCTGCTGCAGACTGACCGGACCTCTTTGGCCGGCCGGTGCTTCCCCGGTCGTGCCAGCTGTTTCTCCTTGTCTTCCAGGGCAGCGTAGAACCCACCCACTGCTGCCAGCAGGGGAAGATGCAGAGGTTTGATTTAGGGAAAAATGAGCTATTTTGTTTTTGTTCTTTTTCGTGGTTGTTTGAGTTATTCCTTTAATATCTTAACTGCCAGTTAGGGTGTGATTCAGCTCAGGAGGGTTCCAGGACTGACTTAGTCACTACCTCATTGTTTCAGGCATTTACACATACACAGTAACTACTATTTATCAATTCTTTACTGTGTGTCCAAAAGTATGTCAAGCATCTATGTCTCTGATTTTGTTTAATCCCTACAAGCATCCTGGGAGACACATTATGTTCTTATTTTCACATCAGAGATAAGATGTTGGATCTCAGTGAGTTCAAGTCACTTGCCCAAATTCACAAGCTAATAAGTGGCGTAGCCATAATTTGAACCTAGATCGGTCCCATTCCTGCTATAATACTCCCTCTCCCAAAAACTGATAAAGGTAGTCCCAAGGTTTCAATATCCTTGGAGTCTCATGGAGACAGAAACTGTAAATGAGGTAGTTCTAGGTTGTAACAATGGGATTCATTTCTGGCCAATGAAATGCAAGCAGAAGCAGAGGCCTCCAGGAGATAAAGTGACTTGTCCAAGGTCAACCAGTTGTAGATGGAAGTTGGAGGGAAAAAATGCATACAGTTTTTCCACTATGAAGATTTAAGGAATTGTGCCTTCTGAGTCACTTAACAGATTCTTAAAATAATCATCCTTCTCATCCCCTAGTGCATAGTTTGCAAGAAAATGCTACCAGAATGAGACAGAATAATTTTGGTTTTCTGTTTTCTATTTTTTCTTCTTCATTTTTTTTTTTTTTTGAAAAAAAAAAAAAAAAACAACTAAGCATTGGGTTTGTTGGATCTGTATGTCTCCATTGAATGGGTGAGAAAACTGAGTCTCAGAATCATTGTCACCTGTGATCTGAAGGCCAGAGGTCTTTTCTTCACAGTGATGGCTCTCAAAGTACAGTGGCTGGACCAGCAGTATGGGCATCACTTGGGAATTTGTGAGAAATGCAGATTTTTAGGCTCCACCCCAGACCTACAGAATTAGAAACCCTGGGTTGGGGCCAGCACTCTGGGTTTTAGCAAGTCCTCTTGGTAATTGTGATGCAGCTAAAGACTGAGAACGGCCCTACAGTGGTTCCAAATTAACAATTAATAACAAAATCTAGTTGTGAGTTCATACATTTTGAACTTTTGTTGCTTTAAGTAGAGGCGGCTCTGAAAGCAATTTTATTTTGACCTTGGACAAATCAGTTGGAAAAGTGAGATGCCAGCAAACTTTTAGAAATCTAATCAGCCATGCAACTTGTGATGGGCTGGCATTTGGTGCCTGGCACAAAACAGCAGGTTGCTGCATTAAATACAAAGGTGTGGATGGGAGGGGATTTTCCAAGTTCTCTGTGTGCTATGCCCAGCTGGGGCCGAACAAAGTGGATTCCACCCCAGCTGTCAAGACACAGTAAGCCTAGTGTTGGAGACATCCTCATGCAGGGGCCTCATTGTACTGATGACAAACCGCACCAGCCTCCTCAGAGGTGAAGTGACTTGGCCGAGGACACCTGGCTGCAGAGTAAGGTTGGGAGAGGCAGTCTGCATAGTTACTATCAGCACCAACACTGAATGAATCTGACTGCCAGGCGACTTTAGCAGATGCTTAAAACCATGCTTCAAAAGACCACTCTTCCTGCTTCCCTGCAATGATTATCATACAGTGTGGAAGAAAATGCCACAAAATCAAAGAATAACCTTGGAGTGGTTTTTTTATCCTTTTTTTAAAGCTTTGGGTTTGTTGCATTTCTTTAATGTTTCCAAGATTTTTCAGTAGTAGAGTGATAATATTCTAAAAGCACTTACATAATGTCTTCAGTTTTCAAAGCAAACAAAAATGGAGAAATATTCAGTAAACCCAGCACAGTTGCAGCCTCATTGCTCTCTGTCCTGTGTCTAAATTCGGTGATGGGTTGACCACCCCCACCCGACCCCATCTCTTCTCTTGCTTTCACTCTCGGCCATTTACTTCCTTGGTCACTATTCCTTCTCCATCGCCTCCTAGAATCCACATTCTCTGTTGGCCCCCAAATACTGGTGATCTCCAGACCCTGTGATTTCTACCAGTCCATTTTCTTCCAGGAAGATTCCATTTGAGTACATCAATTACTCACACACACACACACACACACACACTGCTCGTGCAAAGGCCAATCTTGTCAATTTTGCCTCTGGGTCTTCCCTTTCTCTCCAACTTCATTACCACTGCTTTTGAGCCGAGACCCTCATCGTTGGGGTCACCTAACTATTGAGAGAGTCTCCTACTGTTCCACCTCCTTTCTTGGCCTCTTCGAATCCCAGCTCCAAAGTTCAGCCAGCCAGATTTCTCTAAAATGCATATTAACTACAGTCCCCCCCCCCACGTTGCAGTCCACATCTCCACCTGGCAGCCAAGGCCTTGATCTGACTCTGCAGTCCCCTTACCAGCCTCCACTAGCCATCCTCCACCAGTCAGCCCCATGATGCCCTCGAATACTTCACTGGACAAGATCTGGGGACAATTGATGGCAATAGAAAACTATCAATTAAAAAAAATAAATATTAGTGGAAATATAGTATATGAAATAAGGATTTCGAACACATGGTTTAGTCACCCTAGACGCTGCTGCCTCTCCAACACCACAGCACTTAACTAACCAGGTGGTGTGGGGAAGAGCATGTAACGATGAGAAAGAATTTCTCCAGGCACTAACACAGATAATGCAATCATTTATTTAATGAGCCCCCTATTGATGTAAATAGAGACAGTTGCCTTTTTACATTATTAAAATATCAGTCTGTCTGCCTTTGGGACAATAGATCAGAAGAAGAGGAAAGAGGAAAACTGGGGATACCAGTCACAGAGCACTAGGCCAGCAAGGAGAAGGCTGATAGCAATGGAGATGGAGGAGGGAGACATGGATAATTTCAATGCATTCATTCATTTTACACACATTTATTGACCCCCTACTATGTTCTTGGGGGCTCTGCCAAGCCCTGAAGATAAAGTGTGGAGTGAACACCTGGCCAGTCCCTGCCCTTATGGAGGTTTCAGCCTGTAGAGGAAAGTTGGGTGAGTATTTCAAGAGGAGCTAATCCAGCCTGGGGCAAGGGTGGGGGAGGGGGGTGGCTGTCAGTAAGAGGTGCGATAAACAGTGGTCACCCAGGTAGGGAAATGGAAGAACAGGCTGGAAATGCACATTCTCAGACCTAACTGCGGAATGGGTGGGCGGAGGCCCAGCAATCTGGGCTTTAATAAGCCCTCCAGGGGATCCTTACACAGTCACAGTTTGGGAGTCACCGCCTGGAAACCTAAAAGATGTGAAGCAATTTCCCTGGCTGGCGCTGGTCTGGAAAGGCTTAAGGCAGGAAGTGACCTGTGAGCCCCATCTTCAAAGGAGAGTGAGAGTTCCCCAGGAGGACAAGGAGCGCTGGCGGGAACATTCCAGGAATTCCAGGTGTTTGTGTTCCTGAGCCAGCTCACAGTACCTCCAACCTTCATGTTTTCTTAATGGATTTAGAGCTAAATCAAGGGAAATGACGTAGGCACAGAGTTATTCATTGCATTTTTACAAACAATCTAAATGTCCATCAGCAGAAGACTGTTGAATAAACTCTGATTCATACATATAAATGAGGACTCTCCCTCAATTTAAAAGGAAAGAGGTCTGTATTTACTGAATTGAAGATGAGCTATAGAATCTCCCGTGCTAAGTGCAAAAAGCCAGTTGCACAATTACGCTACCTTTTGTGTGAAAAATATAAACATGCATATATGCATAAAATACTGCAGAGATGTACAAGAAACTAGTAACAGTAGTTTGGCTCTCAAGTGCAGAATTTAGGTACAAGAGACAGGAAGTGAGGGAGATCTTCACTGGACACCACTTTGTACCTTTTTAATTTCGTTTTATGTGCCTAGGATTACCAGTGTTAAAAAATTGGCGAGATATCTTTTTCAATACATGAACAAGTAGAGGGGAGAGGGAAGCCGCCTACTCTGACCACCCTCCCTCAATCTCACCCCTGTAACACCTCCTGGGGAATTCGGCAAGGGGGGAGGATGTGACAGGGAGGGGTGCTTGGTGTGGTGTTATAATTACTGCTTTCAGTACCTATTTGTTCTAACAGGATGTGCTGCTTGGGGTCAAAGCCATGGGCCAAAGTAATGAAAAGGTTACTGTTCGTGGTACAACCCTTGAGTTCCCGGTATTTGGGAAATGGTCACTGAACAGGGCGAGGCTGTGAGAGTTGGGGGGAGGGGCACACACAACCACTGTGGTAGGAAGGGGGCCCCACGGGGGCTCCATTGAGAAAAAACACAATTGGTGGTTTCAGGCAGCTGAGTTGAGAGCAAAGGGGATAATGAGGTAGCCTATGAGAGAGGAAGACACTGACCCTTTCCTCTATCCAAAAAAGGAAACAAAAAATATGTGCAAAAGAAGTGGCTTTTGGTGCACAATGCTTCTTCCTTTACTAGTTTTCAACACCCTTAGAAAAGATTATCTCGCTGTCTCTTGTCTGCTTGAGCTTCCCCACATCCCTGGAAGGAGAGGGGACTCACCTTTACAAAGTGTCAAGTATACACCTGGTCCTATTTACTATCCATTTTTGTTACCACATTGAATTCTCTCCAAAACTGTCCCAGGAAAACATCCCACTCTGCAGATGTGGAAACTGAGGCTTAGAGGAGCAAAGTAACTTGCCTAAAGTCGCAGTGGTTGAGACAAGATTTGAACCCAGTTCTTTCGGACGCCAAAGTCTCTGCTCTGCTGATTTTGTGCTACACTGAGCTGTCTACCTTTTCACAGACTCTGAAATCACTCACCATTCAGTCAGCCACTCGGTCCCAGCCTCAGACCCCTGGATTTGAAAACTGTGGTTGAAGGCAGCAGAGAGCACAGTGATGTTTACAAAAAGACAAAAAATTCACCAAGGTAATCCTGTTTAAGACAGAGAGAGGATCCCCAGGATTTATCTGCTTGGGTAACCATGGTTTGTATTTGCTTCTGTAAAAATACTGGTCTATCAAGTCCATGTACTTGATGGCAATCTTGAGTGCATCCATTACAAGAGTTTTCTGTTTGCACATTGCCCAATAGCCAGGCCCACACAACTCTCCAGCTCCAAGAACACTGTCAAAATAAAAGTTTATTTGTAAGGGATATGACCTTCTCTAGAGTTTCAAAGAAAACCATGCAGATGGCTTTAAACTGAAAGGCACCTTGACTCAAATAAGATATGATGTCTCTGGGATTGTTTGCTGAATCATTCAGCAAGGTTTACTGAGGATCTACTGCATGCTAAGGATACAGAAATGACTAAGAGATAATTCTAGTCTTTACACAACTTACAACTGGTAGAGGAGACCAACATACACAAGTATAACCCTGAGAAATGAACTCTAAAACAGAGGCCCCAGCAAAGGCTAGGGAACATAGACAAGCAAGTGGTTAATTCTTCCCAGGACTGGGATGTTGGAGCAGGAGTTGAAGGGATGGGGAATTGTGAGAAGCCTTTATAGGAAGCTTTTGGATGAGCCTGGCAGAATGTAGAAAAAGCATTCCAGTAAAGGGAAGAGCACAAGCAAATTTTTGGAAGCTTGAAAATTCATTATGTGTGCAGGGATGTTGTTCATACAGGGAATCTGTCTCAAATGCCTTCCCCTGCTACCTGCTGTATGATTTTAGACATCTCATTTTGCCTCTCTGATTTATAGTCTCCAGTGTAGTTCATGATTACTTTAGAGGCGGGGCGGGTGGGGGGAGCAGCAGAGAGAGAGAGGTGTCTCCATTTAGGGTAAGAAGGGTTGACGAATTGCATGGCAGAGAGAGTCCTAACTGGGTTTATCACAACCTCCAGGCATCTTTCCACAAGAAGACACACATTTGACTACAAGACAATGGAGGAAGAATTCCAAGGTTAGCTGGTGGCTGTCATTCATATTGCCTCACATCTGAGAGCTATGGTCAAGTTTTCAAGGAAAGAGGAAGTAAAAACAAAAAGGATCAGGCAGCTGAGAGCAGTATTAATTGCTGATGCTCTGGGAGAGCCAAGAGCTGGGAGAGCCGAGGGAGAGAGAGAGAGAGAGAGAGAGAGAGAGAGAGTTTTTCCCTTAACCTCTTGCTGTTCCCACTGACTAGACTGCTTGCAACCTCCTTCTTCCACTGGACAGGCCCAGCTTCAACATCAACTATTTCTACGTTCCTTCCCTGACCCACAGGGTCAGGTATCCCCTCTTCTGTGCTTCCCACTACTACCTGCTTCCTTCACTGTAGCCTTTATCATACTGAATTGTTTTAACACCCTCATTAGACTGGATGTCTCATTAGGACAGGTGTCTCCCTTACACTCTCAGCCTGTTACATAACTTAGACAAAGTCATTGTCAGATATGAACAAGTGAACAGAGGGATGAGAAATGAAAGCATGGAAGACGGAAGACAGTAAGCAAATGGCAATTATCACAGAGTAGTCAAGAAGCCGAGCTCCCCAAGGAAACGAATGATACACTGATATGCCCTCTGGGCTTCTAGGCACCATTTTAGATGAGTGTGAAAGAGAAACAAAGTAAGTCCCAGGAAAAGAAGTGAGTATTACAACTGTTCTTGGCACCAAATGTTATCTCCCAACTGCTGGTAAAAGCCAAGTGAGCTTTTGGCCATTTTTCTATGGGGATCAAAAGGCATAATTCATTCCCATCTTTAATAATTACCTTCAGGTAATTATTAGAATTAGAAGAGAATGTTTTAAGAAAAGAAAAGAAGATGATCCATGATATGATATAGGAGATGGGAGGCTGGAATGAAATGGAAGAATTGAGATGGGCCTTACTGAGCCACAGGAACAAGTGGGGAAGTTGAGGCAGATGATGGTGAGGATGGTGATGACAATGATGATAATGATGATGACAAAGACAATAGTGATGGTGACTATGACACTAATGAGGGCTGTCAACATTCTGAGCATCTCAATACGGACCAAGAGTCCTGCATGTATTATCTCCTTTCCTCCTCACAGCTACCCGAAAACGTGGGGACTCTTCTTATCCCTAGTGTACAGATGAAGAATATAAAACGCAGAAAAGTTAGATAATGTGCTCAGAATCACACAGTTTATAAGTGGCAGAGCCAGGCCTTAAACCCAACTGAATCTGAAGCTCATTCAGCTAAATACTGTGGTTCTGCCACTGGCTTTTCCATTATAGACTAAAATCCTCTTACGTAGGACCTTGACATCTCCATGCCAATACTCTCTTTATCCTGAATAACGGTCTATTGGGGCCACTGCTAAGAAGAAATAAACTTTATCTCAAATTTAGTTACCTAAAAGTAGTTCAAATCACTCCTGACTGTCCACACTCACTCAACAGTGACTTTGATCACATATTCTGAAATGAATGACTGCTGTTGCATAACAGGCAGCATCGAGAGCTTGATTTCTGAAGATAGAAGGTAATTTCAGATGTGGTAGGGTTAACCCAAGTCTCAAGTTGGGCGTCTCATAATTCCAGTGAATCACTGTATTGTCACATAGATCCCATCAGTTCTGTAGGCTGCTCTAGTCTTTTGACCAAAGACTCAAATCTTTTTCACAAGCTTGGGGGTTACAAGTCTGTGCTTTGGAATGGGTAATCATGGAATCCACTGACAGTCAGAAACTCAGTTAGGTGCCTGATCCACTCCAGGGGATTTAATCACTGTGTTCTTAACTAATTGCCAGCTCTTAAAAGACAAGAAATATGACTATTAACTCCCATTTTTCCCAAGTCAGGGAATAGAATGGTCTTGTTAATTTAATAGTCTGGTGAATAAGAAAAAAGACCACAGCTAACAAAAAATGAACTTCTAGATTTCCAAAGTGTACACTATCATACTTTAAATTTAACCTCATATAAAGTAAGAATGTTTTACAGTTTACAGAGGACTCTGAAAAAACATTACCAAATATGATATAACAATACCATGAGGGAAACAGAAGCATTATCTTCATTAGAGAAAGAAAAGCTTGAAGAGATTTAATTGTGTCCCAGGTTACACAGCAAAGAGAGACTAGAGCTGGAATCTGAGCTCTGTCTCCTAATTCCTCACTCAGTGAGCATTCTGCCACCTGCTCAGCCCCATGCTTTTTGGTCACTCTTTCTTTTTAGCCCAGACAAAGAGACATAAAAAAATTTATGGACAGTAAGCAAACCATGGAGAATTACAGCCAATAAACTGTCTTAGTGTAAAAAATGTGGAATTTATTGTGGAATATAAATGATTATAAGCCCATAAGTGCAAGGGCCATGTCCTATTAACATTTTTTCCTGAGACTCAGAACAGAGCAAATGTTTGTTGAATTCTGCAACTAGCATGTTACCATTCTATTCAGATAAGAAAGTGTTTGGGTATAGTCCTGAGCCAGAAGCCAACTCTTTCAATTAGTTACTCTGTTAAGTCAAATCAAGCAGAGAGCTCATATTTGAGCTAAAAACACTCTTGCTCAGGATTCCTTGTGATCTTCCTCCTGATACAATGTCCTCATATGCTGTCAGGAGGTGTCTCCTTGAAAGCAGTAAAAGAAGCACTAAGTGACATCGTGCTAATGGAATCAGAACCTTGCCAAGATCTGCCGGTGGACACCAAGCTAGGGACTGACTTCCAGCTGCAGATTACATCATAAGTGGGACATACCAGATGTCCCCAAGAGAAACATAGGAACAGACCAGAAGAGTTGTCCCCAGTCTAGTGTAGATGTTCCAGGTCATCGAGGCCAGACAATGCTCCCATGGAACCAAATGACAAGGCCATATGTTCGGGGATGGCCAGATGCCCATTTTCCTTGTTGACCACTGACCATTTCTCACACAGGGACGTGCTTATTATCCAACAGCACAGACCAGTCTGCAAGGATGGGAATGCATGGCCAAAGACTCAGGAATCAGGCTACTGTACTTTGAAAATCATGGGTTTTTTTTAACTATGTGACTTTGGACAAGTTGATTAACCTCTGTGAGCCTTAGATTCCTCTTACTTAAAACAAATGGTCACAAAGATTGAATGAAACCAAGTATGTAAAGTATCAAGCATATACTAAGAACTCAGTGATATGGAATTGAATTTCATACAGCATGTAAAAATTACCAAAAGCTAAAATTACCTGTGAGAATCCCTTAAATTGTCTAAAAAGAATATGTGTTTTACATATATAATCTGCCATAGTAATATAAATAATACATATAAATAAATATATGATGCATATGATACTTAGTGTATATGAACAAATATATTTTATAGTACTGTAATCATAAATAAAAGAGTATGTAGTTGAATTTTTGTGAGTTTAATAAACATGTGAAAATGCCATTCTAAATAGAAGCTGAGCATTTATGAAGTCACCTTCCTGGAGGTGACAGATGCAAAGAAGTATAATGACTAATAATAGTGAATTAAGCATATTCCCTATCCAAGGCTCTCTTTTAAGCTCTGTCTGGTGTATGTTCTCATTTAATCTTCATAACAACTCTACAATGTAGATCCTATTACTACTTTCATTTTATAGATAAGAAAACTAAAGCACAGAAATGTTAAGTAGCTTGAATAAGATCACATAGTGAATATAACATATAGTCTGGTCCACAAAAAAGATTATGATCTAGTTGTATAGATGAACTAAAAATGAAATTGATACTTGTAAATGTTTTATGATGAAGTCCGGAAGAATAAATATGAACGACGCAGGACTGTTGCAGACAACAGTTTTTAGGCTTAGGATTTCAGAGCCAGAAGGAACCTAAGTGCATCTCGTCAGTGTAAGGGAAGGAGGGTCTGTCGTGGGGTCAGGTGCTCAGAAAGAACTCTTCTAAAGTTAAAACTGAAGTTGCACCTTAAGAAATGGAGGGCTAGGTACGCCGGACCAGAGGGTAAGACAATGGAAGCCAATGCATCTATGTTGATTATGGGGTGTAAAAAGACGGGGGCCGGCTTTCTGTTTAGTGGGTATATGGATGAGTCTAAGCCGTGGCTACAAAAGGAAAGGGTGATGGGAAAAATAAGCCAAGGTCATGATGTGCCGGTCTCTAGGATGACATTCCTAGAAATTTGACACGTACCTCAGGAAGCCCCAAAAGATTCCTGAACTGTGGCACAAGAAGATGAAAAAGGGCTTTTAGGGACAATCAAGCCTACTCCTGGCCCAACGTTTGGGCCATCAAACCAGCCGGACTACCCCTCCATGAGACACAGCTAAAAACAGTTCTGAGGAGTTCATTTTTACCCAGCAAACAAATCACTAAGCAAATGTTTCTGCTTTCAGGATGAATCTGGACTTTCCAACGCTTGGAGGACATGTTCACATACAACCCCCAGGGCCTCTACTGAATGCCCCTTGTGGCCTAACAAGAAAGCCATTCCTGGCACTAGATGTTGATGCTTTATTTTCAAAGCTCTTGGTACATTAAGTCTCCTGGAAGGCACCTCCCCTGAACCTTTCCCCTCTGTACTTAATACTTAATTCTTTCCATTTTTACTGCTTCCTCAAATTAAATTTATATGTGCACTCGGCAAATTGCTGCCATTAAAGTAAACATTCACTACAAAACATCCTCAACTTCTGGTGCCTAAGGCTTTCGTAGTAAAATAAAGTGTTTTCTCCCCCATGTCTTATTTGTATATTCATTCACTTTGAAAAAGACCCACTGATAGCAAGTAAGCTTGTCTTGCAAAGCTGTGGTCAGAAAGGCTTGATCCAACAGAGCCTTTGTTCATTTTAAAGAACTGTTGAAGTAGCTCATGGGTTGGATGGTAGCCCATCGAGGTGAGGTGTGGTGTCATAACTCAGCTCTGATAGACATTGTAAATACCAGGGACAGGCATGGGGTGAAGATGGGGGATTGGTAACAGGGGAGGCTGAGTAGACAAGGGGACTTATAAGAAAAGAGTCAAAGGACTTTCAAGCCTGGAAGAAATTCTAAGGGACCAAGGTATAGGAAAGAATGGTCTCAACAAAGTGAAGACAGCAGAGAACAGAGAATAATGCTATATTCCGGGAGCAGTGAAAACACTGCTAATACTTGCTACTAACTTTACCATTTTTGTAAATGTCGAACTCAGTTCACTGCAGATTTTGTTTTGCATGGACATATATTATTTATTGGAAATCTATGTGGAAATATTTTGTTTTATATTAACTTTATCCAGAAAACCAAAAGTCACTTTACTTTTTTTCCCCAGGAGAATAGATAATATAAAATATAACCCTGGCCTATTACATTAGTTTCCTCACAGCCCCATAGACAGAAGGAGCTGATTCCCAGCCCGTCATTCATGATCTTTCTTGCATTGCCAATGCTCTCTCCTGCTCTGTCTACGACAACACACCCCATACTTTAGGACCCAACTTAATTGCCGTTATTGAATAATCATGGTCTCTTCTCTATACTAGTAAAATGATTAAGGGCACACACATTAGAGTCACATGGATATGGCTTTTGAGTCCAGCTCAGCCACCTATCAGATCTCTGTCCTCGAGGAATTATTGAATTCCTCAAAAGTTTGGTTTCCGGATAGCTAAAATGAATATTAAATGAGAAAATAAATTCTGGCATCCAACACACCTCCTGATTTGGGAAGTGTGTTCAGGAAGCAGGTGCTCAGTAAACTACTGCTACTCTAGCTATGACTTAGCATTGGTTTTTCTGTGAGTCCAGCACGCTACCGCACTGTTTCATTTTGGGCTCTGTGCTCTAATTTTCCCATGTGCATAAAATTTGTCCCACAAGTAGACATTGAGATGTTGCCAGCAAGAGTCATACTTGTGTTCATGATTATCTCAGAGCCAACATCTCCTCTCCTTCGGATACCAACTCCCAACCAACTGCATTGTTTCTCACTTTCCTCCTCATCCCAGCCACTTCTCTGTCCAGGATCTCCTGGAATCTCACCCAGACTCTTGCACAAATCTAGCTGGATATCTCTCCTTTTCAGTTTCTTCTTCTCTATTATATTAATAACTACTCTTGCTGGCCACAGTGGCTCACACCTATAATCCCAGCACTTTAGGAGGCCAAGATGGGAGGATTGCTTGAGGCCAGGAGTTTGAGATGAGCCTAGGCAACACAGCCAGATCCTGTCACTACAAAAACTTTAAAAATTAGCCAGGTGTGATGGTGCACATCTGTAGTCCCAGCTACTCTGGAGCCTAAGGCAAGAGGATGGCTTGAGTCCAGGAGTTTAAGGCTTCAGTGAGCTATGATTGCACCACTGCACTCCAGCTTGTTTTTCTGAAACAGGGTTTCAGAAAAACAAAAACAAAAACAAAAAACCCTACTCTTTTTCAACTCTTTACCAGAGACTAAAATAAGCATGTGGCATATTCTTTAATCTTCATAACAATCCTACAAGTATATTCTGTTACTCTGATCTGTCGATGAGGAACCTGAGTGGGGTTGAAAGAGGTTAAATTCTATGTCTGAAGCTTTCCAGCAAATCACCAGGTTAGGGTTCAAACCCAGGTCTGTCTCCACTCCAAAGCTCTTTCCAGAAAGCCCTGCTCCATCCCAATATATCTTAAAAGTCTACTCTTCTGTTAATATGGTTAAATCACAGATCTGCTCAGAAACCTGCAATTTGCCCTCCACCCCCGCCCTTTTTCTGTTGTCGTTTTTGTTTTTGGAGACGAAAACCTGTGAATCCTTTGGCCTGAAATTTAAAGTTCTCTTTATCTGACCCCAGCCTACTGCCCTTGATGAACCTGGCGTGGCAAATGAAACCATTCTTGGCTACGTGTCATAGAAGCCTGGCCCTTGCCAACTTGGTGAAACTAGTCCCTCTGTTGAGAATGCTCTCCGAGTGGCCACCTCATCTCCACACATACCTGCTGCGTCCTGACCCTCAGACCTCACCTTGCATCCAGTTCACACCTGCATCCTGTACGTTCCTTTAGCACCTACCACGTGCCAAGCAGTTTCACCTCCCAAGCGATTCAGCAATTGTGGTGGGGAAGTACTCTGACAAGAAGGTAAGTATGCATGTGGGGTGGACTCCGGAGGGGGAACTAGACTGTCAGGAGTGTCTTTCTGGAGGAAGTGATAGTTTGCTTGAAACTGAGGAAGAAGGTAGCACTTGATAAACAATCTCCCCTTATTCTTCTGAACAGCTACAGCAGTTTTCTAGGTTCTTCTTAAGACCCCACTTTCTCCTTTATATTAATGTTTTCATCTCTTGTTTGGCCCCTATTAGACTGAGAGCTCTAGAAGGACATATCTGTGACCATTTCATCTTTGAATCTATTTTACAATATTAGTACTCCATGGTGGGACAGCACAGACTTTGGAATGGGCAAATGGCAATTTAAAAAAACCAACTCCACCTATGAGCTATGTGACGTTAGTTGGATTAGTTAAATTACTTCTTTGAGACTCCATTTCCAGATGTATAAATTAAGGGAAAATAATATCTACCTCCCAGGGCTACTATGAGAACACAGAATAATTACAGAAATGTTTGGGTAATGCTTAGCAGTGTGCCAAGCACACAGTAAGAGCTCAATAAGTGGTAGTTCTTTTGTATTCCTAAATCATAGTCAGAGATTAATTATTTCTTTTTGCATACTTCTTAGCACCATAGGCAAGAATAGTCCCATGTGAATACTCCATAACTTGAATTACCTTATTTTAGTCTAAATATATGTATATAAGTATGATCAAATTAAGAAAGACTGTATCACAGATTTATTTATTTTTTGCAAGGCAAAATTTTTTCTTCCCAAAAACAGCAATTGAGGCTAAAGAAGCTAGTGCTTTAATCATATGCCACCTTGTCCAGAGTTTATCAATCACTCTGCAAGTAAGCCTGCCACTTGATTTATTGTTGTCAAGTATGTGTGTGTGTGTGTGTGTGTGTGTGTGTAGGGGGAGGATGGGAGGGTGTCATTTAATCAAAGAAAGAGAAAGAAAAAAAATTCTAAAGCCAGGCATAGTGAGAAATTAAAACTGTGTAATTCTTTCTAAGTAGTATTTGTGGTTAGTTCTTGGTTTAGATAGTGGTGGTTGTTAATTACCCAAGATACAAGAACACCCATCTAAGAAAGGAAATCCCATTAAAAAATTCTCAAGTCAACCCTCATCAATTCAGAGTAATAGAGATGGAAGGGCATGTCATGAATTTGAAGAATTTTTTAAAAAATGCCATTACCTTCAAATGCATATGGTGGCCTTAGCTAATTAACTGCTTATTAAATATATCCAAATTGAAATTCTCTGGATATAGTTAATGAAATAGATAAGAGTATTGAGCACAAATTATGTACCACACACTCCTCCAAGGGTTCAGGGGAGAGTATATCCATGTGTACGATGTGTGTCTTCTAGGTAAGAGACATGCAAATACCTAATTCACTTCAAGACAGTGAAATAACGTAAAATAGAGGCAAACTCTGCATGTTTTATGAGCTTCCAGAAGGGATCAATCAATCATTATAAATGAGAATAACAAATTTCCTCCCGGAGACAAGATGACATTTTATCTGAGCTTTGAAGACTGAATTCAAAGGAAAAGCAAAGGTATTGATCTTTATTGAGTACGTACTCTGTGCCATGTGTTTTATATAATTTTTACAACTCTCTGAAGTAGGCATCAACATTATATTCCCATTATAGAGATAAGAAGGCATTTTTCCCAAGACCACACTACCAATGAGTAGAAGCCTGGATTCTAACATGGCCCTAGAAGATCCTAGAACCTGTGATTTCACATCCTCTGCTGCCCTACAGCTTCTGCATAGCATATATGAAGTCAGCTGTATGAACAAGGTTAAAATGATACAGTATCACAGTTCTTATCATTGTAGCCAAACAATGAATGCATGAAAGCCTTTGTAACCTGTTCATTTCTCTAAGTAGATTAAATATGCTCACTGCCAATACTGCTTATATTATTCATTACCCAGTATAGATTAACTAATTTACCACTAACTTATAACTAATTTAAACAATTAATAAAGGTTATTGGATTGAATGAAATGAATTTCTCTCTCCTAAGAGACAGTGTAAAGGTTAACTTTAGCCCAGTTCAAATTTAATTACAATAAATTATAGAAAACATTAAGTTAGTCAGAGAACTAATAAGGTGTTCCCAGGGCTTTGATTAGGGCACCAGCCCACCAGGTGCTGACATACAGACGATATCTGCACCAAAGGCCAGAGAAATAGAAAGAAGTGTTGTTAGAATGTGGATCATGGCGGTTTTTGAGAACTTATGGAAAACAGCGTAGTGCCCTTCTGCAATGGAATGGCTCTGTCAGTTGCAGTGCTATGCAGCTATTAAACACCTCACTGCCTTTTGGCCTCCTTTTCCAGCTCCTTCTCATCTCTTCAAAGAGGAACGCTTGGTCTTCTTCTCATTCCAATCTAGCCCTCAAGGTGATCTCATCTAGTCTCATGGCTTTCAACACCATTCAACAATCAAAACCTCCAAATTTATATCTCTGTGCCTCTCTCCTTCACTCTAGACTTGCACATGTTGCCTTGACATCTCCACTCAAATATCTGTTACACATCTTAAACTTAACACATTCCAAATTAAATTATTATGAAATCACTGACTTTGGCCTCTTCCTGCCTCCCCTCCACACTCCTGCTCTATTTCTCCTGAAGTCTTCTGAGTCTCAGTTAATGGAAAGACCAGGTATTCAGTCATTTGGGCCAAAAGAACTTAGGATCAACACTTGACTCTTCTCTCTTCATACTCCACATGGAATCCGTCAACAAATACTGTTGTCTCAATCTTTCAAATATATGTAGAAACTGACCCCCTCTGGCCACCTTGCTGCTACCCCAGCCACAGCCATCACCATCTCTTGCTGCTCTACCTACATCTCTGCAATTGACTCCAAAGATCTCCCCACTTTATGCCCTTGCCCCTACATTCTGTTCCCAACACAGAAGCCAGAGTGGCACCAATGGCTCTGTTTCATCAGAGCAAAAGCCCAGGTCCTTGTTAGGAACCAGAGTGCCCTCCGTGAGCTGCCCCACACAGATGTACGCACTTTCCTTCTGCTTTTACATCCTTGCCCTCTCCTTCTTGCCAACTACAGTCTGACTCCACTGGCCTCTTTGCTGTTCCTAAAACTGACACATATCTTCTCACCTGTGTCCCCCAGCACACGGGCAATTGGCCTCAATATCCTCATCCACAAAATGAGATAACTGGATCAGAGGATATCTAAAGTCCCTCCACAAAGATGCTATGACTTTATAACAATTTTTATCTACAAATATGAAAACCATGAAACCCCAAGCCTAAAAATGATGCAATATTATGAGCTCTGACCAATGACAAAGAAAGAGGCTGCATTTCCAAACCTCTTCACCATTGGCTCTGAAAATCAAAATTAGATGTAATAAACCATTCTTATAGTGAAAATTGGAAATTTAGCAATGGCCTATGAGAGTAGTATTTAACCATTTAAATTATAGTCATAAATATTGTATTAGAACAATATGAAAAGTTATTCTGTTAAGACTTTAAGGGAAAGTAGGGAAATAGCTTTATATGAAAGCTATTATAACAAATGAAAATGTAAAAATAAATTGGAAGATAGATAGAAGGAAAATCATTAACATACCATGAATAATTGTGCTAAAGTCATGGGATTAATGGTGATTCTTTCCTCCTTTTCCAAATTTTCTATTATATGGTTTATTTTATTAACTTTTATAATGAAGACATGAATGTATACATGTGTTTAATCTTTTAAGTGCTTAAACTAGGAGATTGATCTCTAACTAGAAATAATACTTTATGTTCTTTCAATTACTGGGTCCATACACTACAGGCAAATTAGAACTAGTGTTCTTTGAACAAGAACATGGTAATAAAAGATTAACAGGCAATTTCCCCATATTGATGTGGACCAGCCATGCAGTCAACTCAGTTGGCCGCCAGGAGTCCAAATGCATGGAGTCAGGCATTTTGTTACCTCCCAGACGTAGCTAGGGAAATGCTCACTGATTCAAATGCTGGACATGTGCAGAAGCCCTTGGAGGGACTCTAAATTCTTTCTGTTCTAGGTGATACCAAGATGTATTCTCAAGGAAAGGTATAGCATAAGCCTCACAATTCAAGAATATTCATTGAGTTTCCCAAATTGCAATTTGGTCTATATAGTATTTATAAGTCAATGCTATGGAGCTAGGAAAACAGTCCAAAGTTCTAGATTCTGATTCCTCCATACAGAAGCTGCTGACTTTGTCCAGATTGCTTACCATTCTGAGCTTCAATCTTGTCATTCCTAAAACAGAGAGAATAAGACTTTTGTACTATGAGAAAACAGAAGAAAAGGAGGAACAGGGAGAACGAATGTGTTCCACTTTCCAAGGTCATTATGAGCACTAAAGGTTATAACAGGTGAACACAAGACTTGGTTCAAAATATAATCTCAAAAATTCAGTCCTTTATTCATTCAACAAGTGTCAGTTGAAAACCAAGGATGTGCCAGGCCCATGCTTGGTGATGTGGATGCTACAGTGAACAAGGCTCATTCACCTGCTCTGAAGAAGTGTCTAACTGGTAGGGAATTCCAACAGATAAACGACTATTACAATACTGTGGGCCCTGCCCTCGATGAGAGAAAGCACAGCGCTACTGGAGCACAGAGAAGGGCACAAGGGCAAGGGGACAAATAACCCCTAAATACAATAAAAAGTGGTTTTAACAATAATAATAACTTGAGTATTAGGTAAATGCCTGGCACTATTCAAAGATTTTCAAAACTTTTCACTTGCGTTATCTTATTGATTCTATTGTTAAAATATCTCTATTTTAAGATAATTGAGACATGAAGTGGTTGAGTGATTTTCCTAGAACTGCACAGCTAGTAATCCTCGGAACCAAGATTCAAAGCCAACCTGCGCTTCTAACCGCTACGTGCACAGCCACCTACACTGGCTACTGTGCTTGGTAAGCACATGTAACACATGTAAAGTGCATAGGCTATGGCCTGTCACGTAATAAATGCACAATAAATGTTATTAGCTAGTGTTAGTAATAGCTGTAGTAGCAACAGCAATAAGAGTAATAGCAAAAGTAGGAATGAGTAGTAATAGTAGGAGTAGCTGTAATATTAGTAACGGTGATCATAATAACAGTAGTGGCAGCAGCAAAATGTAAAGCACTTTACAAATACTGGCGGTTGTTAGTCTGGGCTTAGAAGCCACCTAAGAAGGGAGGTAAAAAGGATTTTTATACTTTTGTGTCATATGGTTTCTGCTCTCAAGAAACCTACTTTTGGGGGCAGAAGAAGGACCCGCACACATAAAACAGCTGGTCCACTTAGAATAAAAACTCTTTACTTTTCAAGTTGAATAGCTGAATTTCTAAGAACTACATGATTTAGGCAAAGGTAGCCTTTTAGGGTTAGCACAGAAGAAATGCAATCCTCAAGTCTTAGGAGCATACTTGGAACGCATGAGGTGCTACACTAAGCACTTCACAAGTACTTAGTGAAGCACAAGTGTTCATTCCTTACAGCTGTTCTGAAAGGGAGACTTTGTATTGTCCCCATTCTACATGTGGGAACACTAAGGTTCAGAGAAGGCAAACCATCTGCTCAAGGTTGCCTATCTGATAACTTGCCAAGCGCCCAAGAGCCATGAACTCTGCTAACCTGGCTGCTGAGATGGGGATAAAGTATAACCCAGGCTGAAGATGGAGCAAACTTGGTCAAGGAGAGAAGAGGAGCTGCTAGAACAGAGGCAGGCGGAGGTGGTTGTGTTGGACTCAGGGCAGAGCAGGCTACTCAGGCCAGCTGGCGTGTGTGAGCCTGGGTTCTGTCATGGCAGAGCACTCCACCCAAGAAAAACCACACACCAGAGACACACACTTGTTTTGAATGTCTTGTTTCTAAGATGCATTTTGTTTTTGTCATGTGAACTGTGGTATACAAGACCAAGATTAGAATGCAGAGGGAAGACAACTTTTGTTTCTTTATTTTGGTTTGTTCCAAAATGTACTCAAAATAATAAAACTTTTTTTTTAAAAAAATGCTAGTTTGGGTTTGGGACAATATTTGAGGCTACAGTCTTATACCCATTTGACACCCCCTCTTCCTAACTAAAATCCTCTAGAATTAGTTCTCAGCCAAAGCAACCATAGGAGACTCAGAATACGAGGCATTTACCCAATCAACAAACTGTTATTGAGCACCTGCTCTGTATCAGACCTTGTGCTCAACACTGCAGACATGACAGTAAACTGGAAGGAGGACAGTCTCTGCTACCCTGGAGTTCACATTCTAGTTGAGCAATAATTGAGCTGGCAATAAATGCAAAACCAAAGAAGATAACATCAGATCAAGAAACACGCTTGGACAAATATAAAATAAAGTGACATGAAAGAGAGCTGTTCAGGTGGAGGGTCTACACCAGGTTGAGTGGTCAGGGCTGGCCCTGAGAGAAGAGGTTTGAACTGAGAATGAACAGTAAGAAGGAGCCCACAATAGGAAGATCTAAAACCAGAGGGAGCCAGGTGGAGGGAACAGCTGGTACAAAGACCCCAACAAAGATGAGACTTAGGTTTTTGGAGCAAAATAAAGAAAACCAGTTTGTCCATATCAGACTGTGCTGGAGAGCAAATAGGAGAAGAAATCCAGGATGTAGTCAGGGGGAACCAGACCAGGAAAGACCTGGAAAGCTCAATGTAAGAAGCTTGGATTTTATTTTAAGAGCCATTGAAGCCGTTTGAGGATGGTAAGCAAATCAGAGGAGAAGCTGTCTACGGCCATACCACCTTGAACATGCCCAATCTCGTCTGATCTCAGAAGCTAAGCAGGGTTGGGCCTGGTTAGTACTTGGATGAGAAATCAGAGAAGCAGCTTATTGTCATTGGGGAAAGTATCTACTCAGTAGCTGTGTAGAGAATGGATTGTAGGGTGGCAAAGGAAGGTGACAAAACAGTTAGAAGGTTTCACAGTGGTCCAGGTGGGTGAGGGTAGGGTGTGGACTAGGTTGGTTTTGGTTTATTTGGAGCAAAGAGAACAGATCTGGAAAACATTTTCAAGTTAGAGTTAAGAGGACTCACAGAGTGGATATGGTAAAAAAAAGCAATTTGTTAAATATAGGAAGATACTTGGTTTTGGCTTAAGGAACTTGATATATGCTAGTGACAATCAAGGAATTGTGGAGGTCTGGTGATGAGCTAGCTGCTGGGGGTATCAGGAAGGGAATTCAAGGGGTTCTGTTTGGACACAATAGGTTAAAGACGGTTGTAGACATTCACGTAGAAATGTCAACTCTGTATATGAGTACAGAGTTCAGAGGAGAAGACAGGCCTAGAAATAGAGATTTTGCATCATGTTAGATGGTGAGTCAAACATGTGACTGGATGAGATTACCTTGGGGAAAAGAAAAGGGGAAAACGAGGTTCAAATCATCTCAACATGTACACTGTGAGCCTCAGTTTTCTGATTTATAAAATAGAAAGAATAATAGACACCCCAGAAGTTGGTTTTTTTTTTTTTTTTTTGAGACAAATTCTTGCTCTGTTGCCCGGGCTAGAGTGAGTGCCGTGGTGTCAGCCTAGCTCACAGCAACCTCAAACTCCTGGGCTTAAGCAATCCTACTGCCTCAGCCTCCCGAGTAGCTGGGACTACAGGCATGTGCCACCATGCCCGGCTAATTTTTTCTCTATATATTTTTAGTTGGCCAGATCATTTCTTTCTATTTTTAGTAGAGACGGGGTCTTGCTCTTGCTCAGGCTGGTCTCGAACTCCTGACCTCGAGCGATCCACCCGCCTCAGCCTCCCAGAGTGCTAGGATTACAGGCGTGAGCCACCACGCCTGGCTCAGAGGTTGGTTTTACAAATTAAATTTTTATTTATATATAAGTTGTAATCTGCCCAACCCCAACTCCCCAGTCCATTCCAATGTCATATCACAGTCACATCAAGGCCAATTTCACAGGAGTTAGGATTTCTCCTGGGAAAAGGTTAACTAACTGATTTGCAAAGGAAGATCTGGACTCCACCGACGCTGCTTTCTTTCTCCTGGTTCCTCCCTGAGCAATTCCAGCTCCAACATGTTTTTACAAACAGCATACAAACATGCACAATACATTTGGATCACTTCCCATAGTCTGCTGAATCCCAAACCCTCCACAAAGAAAAGATTTTTAAGACCCTGACCTGGGAGCACATGACCTCAGGGAGATGTAGCTGGCATGGATTGAACCCCATTATACAATGTCAAGTAAAGAGGCAGCTGATCCTCCTTGGCTGGAACAAATAGCAGCCTCCTTTAGAGCCCTGGACACATGTCCAGTGGGGTTGGTGGCAGGCAAAGGAGTCCTTAATCAATGGGGTATTTGAGAACACCAATTTTTGTACCCCTGAGCTGCTCTCTCTGCCACATTTCATTGCCCAAAAGGAGAATGGCAGAGCCTGCAGTAATAATATCTAAAAGCTAAATGTATTGAGTGCCCACTCTGAATCAGGCACTTGAGCAAGTACTTTCTATGCATCATCTTATTTAAATCCTTCCTGCAATCCAGCAAGGGGTTTATACTGTTATAACCTCAAGTTACATAAAAGAAAATTGAGATTCACAGAGATTGGGTCATTGAGAATGCCAAACTAAGAAGTGGCAGACATTTAAATACAGGCCTGCTCTGTGCATACTTTGCACAATGCCCCACAGTATAGTGTGTCCAGCTATTTCCAGTCTATGTCTGCAACACTGACCTCTTCCTGTGTTCACAGTGGGCAAAGCTTTGGATGAGAAGCCAGAATGAGTTCTAGTCCCAGGTCTGTTACTTATGAATTATGTGGCCTATAGTAAGTCATTTACCTTCTCTGAACCTTAGGTTTCCTATCTGCAGAGTGTAGAAAATAATCTCTGCCTCATCAGGAGTACTGAGAGCACACAATGTGATAACTGATGGAAAAATTGTTTGCAAACTCTGAAGGAAGAAATGCACATAGAAGACAATGATGCTGACAATAATAACAATGCTGATAAGATGATGATGATGATGATAATATACACACACCGGAATGAAAACATCTCAGGAGTCTCTTCACTAATTATTAAAAACAATTAGAATAGTGCCTAGTCCCTAGATAGTGTTCAATAAATATTAAATAAATAAGTAATGAAGTTTAAAGAGAAAGAGCTGGTAAGAGAGAACTTGATAGACTTAACTCAATTCAAATAATTGGGTCTGGAAATGAATCATGTGTATGCATATAAAATTAGGGTTAGAATGAAGTTTAAGGACTAAATAGCAAGCTAAAGATTCTATAAAATACTCGTGGTTCAGCTTTACCCATCAGGGGCCTAGGGAAGGATCTACCATGGTTAAAGAACTTCCCCTACCTAGCAGTTAGCAAAGTACCTAGCGCACAGTAACTTCTTTATAATAGTGTCTTCTCATTGTCTTTCTTTTCCTTTCTCAATCCCCCTTCCTTCTCCCCTCTCTCTCTCTCCCCTTCTCTTCCTCTCCCTTTTATATTATATATTTTTAATTCTCTTTCATTCATTCTCTTTCTTCTCTCATTTCTTCTCTTCTTTCAGGCCCTCCATGCCCTTTCCTCTCTTCTCTTTCTTTCTCACTAGTTCCTCCTTTCTCTTTCATACTTTCTTATTTATGTTTTGACTAGCCACTTAGTAATGAACCTTCTTCCTTGCTTTCTTTGTCTTTTGGGTCTCCACTTGCATCCACCCAGCACACTCTTTCTTCCCAGGCTTTGATCACTATAAATATTTACACATGAGGCCACCCTAGAAAAACTTCTTAGAAACCTAAGCTGTGGTCACCTTCCAATGGCCAAGGTCTAGTCTCAGTGCCCAATCTATGGATTGATTTATCATAAAGTGCACCCTAAAAGCAACTGATATAGTCAGGGTCACATCTCCAATTAATATAATTGCTGAAGAAAAACTTGTCAGTTCCAGGAAACATGTTTCCATTTGTGTTGCTGTAACATCTTGCCTTTTTTAAGAACTAGCTGTGTGGGTTTCTGTCTCTTCCTCTGAACTTTTAGCCCATGGAGATTCTTATTTACATTTATCCTTTCACTTAATTCCTACAACTAGACCCTATTTTCTCCCCAACTTAGAGATAAAGAAACAAACTCAACAAAGGAAAGACGAAAGAGGAAGGAAGGAGAGAGGGAAGGAGGGAAGGAAAGGAGAAAGAGAATTCTCCCAAATCACATATTTATTATGGGGAGATCATGGAGTTCAAGCCCAGGTCCCCTGACTCCAAAGATGTTAGGAAAGTACAGATAATCTCAAATCCTTCTGCAACTTCCTAAATATTCATCATTAGAGTTATTCAGAGTAAAGAGAGAATATGTCAAAGTTGTAGAATCAGACAGATCTAGGTTCATTTATTAGCTCTACCACGAACAAGCTTTATGACCTTGAGCTGGTTATTTGGGCTTTCTGTGCTTCATTTGTCCTAATTAAAAAAAAACAAATCTTTCTTGTAGAGTTAAATGTTATAATTTATATAAAAGCTTACACAGAGTTCCCGGCAAATAGTATTTCAAGTAAAGTTAGCTGTTGTTACAGTAAAGTTTTGATTCCTAGACAGGATGATCCCTTAAGCCATCATCAATGAACATAAAGGGTCAGAATAGAGATTTATATGATGTTCTGAACTGAATTTGAAGCAGAGTATCCTCCCCCAGCCCATGGAAGACAAATTGAAAGGAAGCAAACCCTCACGGTCCTGGTGTCCAGTTCTCTGGAAATCATCAGAATGGCCAACATTGGTCACTTTAGAGGTCTTGTCTGCCTGACAAGTTTTGAGTAAATCCCACTGGAGGTGATGACAAAGCATGCCAGACATCCTTGGGCCCAGAGAGGGTCATCACAGGAGACTCAACTATTCCCCGCCCTGGAGGAGACCTGGGTTACCTTCTTCCTGCACAAAGGCCTCAGAGTCTTCAAGATAGTTGCATCACAGCTTCTCATTTTCTGACTGACTATGAGATGGATTAACTATTCATATTCATCCACCACAAAGGCCGTAGATATAACTGGGGGTTAAGAAACAGATCAACTTCCTTGGAAAGGAACTGGAGCTCTGGAGTTTAGAGTTAAGAAGTGACCTCAGGCTATACACTCTTCACAATCCCGATAACTGTGCCCCAGAAAGGACTCAGAAAAACCTCAAAACACCACTGACAAGTTAAAGTCAGAAATCCAAACCCAGCACAAACTTTCAAATGTTCTTGTGGATCTTCAACACTGCCTCCAACACTTAGATCTTTTGTTCCCTCAGATAATCAGAACCTACTATGAGCAAGGCATTGTATAGGTATTGAGGAAACAAAAGTGCCTCATCAGTCTCACTTGGCCAAGAGGATCATGCACAATAGAAATGGCTTGTTGGCAGAGCTTCATTCTCATGCTATTGTGCAGAGTTGAACAGAGTCTCCAGAGAGGCATGTCTCGGCTCTCCCTTGTCCCTTCCATGACCCAACATCTGTGTGGCTCTGCTATGGTTTGAATGTATACCCCAAATTTCATGTGTTGGAAACTCAATTTTAAGACTCATATGTTGACTGAAGGTAGGGCCTTTGGTAGGTAATTAGGATTACTAATATCATCAGGGTGGGGCCACCATGGTGGGACTGGTGGCTTTGTTGAGAAGAGGGAGGAAGAGTGACCTGAGTGGACACACTGTTGTTCTCTTGCCATGTGATGTGCTCTGTGATGTTATGGAGCAGCAAGAAGGCCCTCACCAGATGCCAGCCCCTTGACCTTGGACTTCCCAGCCTCCATAACTGTGAGCTAAATAAACTTATTTTCTTTATTAATTCCTCAGTCTCAGGTATTTTGTTATAGCAACAGAAAATGGACTAAGACGGGTTCTATTCAAAGGCTGGTTGAATAGGCCTTTTAGGGTATTGACAACTTTTTTTGGTAACTTATGCTGATCAAGGCAGTTGGTCTCTAGTAATTCCTTACTTTCACTGAAAGTTTTACTCATATTCTTTTTATTGTTGTTGTTGTTGTTGTTGTTGTTGTTATTGAGAGACAGGACCAGACAAAGAAGCTCCAAAATCTCTACTCTGCCATCTTTGAACCAATCCCTCAAGTAAACAGATCCAGAGGCAGGGCAAAGTCAATGGGCCCAGAGCTACAGTGCTGAGCCAAACCTTGTGCTCTGGGTTCCAACCAGGAACTGCTTCTGGCACAAGACACTTGGGGCAGTTCACTCCTTTTACCCCTGAACAGCAAGGTCTGGGAAGGAGGGATCCCTGGCTTGATGTCTTGGTGATAACTTGAGTAGGAAAGTGTATTGAAAGAAATTCCTCCAATGATTTATCATTCAGTCTCATTTTTCTACCCAGTGGAGTTCAGCTAGCCTCAAAAACTTGGAAATGTAGTTGGGCCAGATAGTTCATTACATGTAATTGACTATCTCATTTGGTGTGGAAAATCAAATTTGGTGGGAGAATTACACAGAACTGCCATTTCCCAGGCAGTTAACATTTATTAAGATCCATCTGCAAGATAAGTTGATTCAATCATTCGTTCATTCATTTCTTCATTCAGTAGAGTGATGTCCTTTTCACACAGCAGAGGCAGGAATGTATGGTTGTCTTAGAACTCAAGCTTTAGAGTCAGGCAGGTGTAGTTTGGCTTTTGGATTTGTTTAGCTGTTTCACCCTGGGTAAGTCCTCTAAACTTTATGAGCTTTACTTTCTTCAATATTAAAATGAGAGCAGTAATTACTGCATTTTTTTCAGTGAAATAATATAGGTTAATAATTCACCTGGTAACTGGTACATTAATGTCCAAAAGTTGTCTGTATTAATGATAATAATCAGTGGTAGAATTTGGTTGGATGAGAATATTCTATGAGAAAGCTATATCCTGTTTTATTTAGGAAAACATTAGAGAAAGCCCTGAAATGTTTATTTTATATCAGAAGAACTTATTTGTCAGCAAGAGGGTGATATGTTGGCTTGTGTACATCATTTGGGCTGAAACACAGTGACACAGATAAGTTTCACTCTTGAATGTGCTTAGTCTTGTAATTTTTTCTTACTCATAAACAAAGTTTGTGACTTGGCCTTCGTGCTTCCAGTAAATCATTCAATTAATGACCTTTTAGGAGATCATTTGCACTTTCATCTCCTTTTGGTTTAGTACCTAATTTGAGCTTATGTTCCATTGGACTGGACTTTTAATGTGTCCTTGGACACACATACCACAGTGAATTTAAATCATACATAGGAAAGATCACTCCTTCCAATCCAGCCAAGAGTGAAGACACAGTGAAGTGAAGTCAGTGCTGTACTCATAAATGTGTAACAATCAGCTCTATGAGAGTAAGGATTGGGGGAAGCCTTGATTAGTAGCACTTGCCAAGTTTTTAGTATAAATACTCCCATTATGGATGATTTCAAGCTACCAATGTGACGTCACCGAACACGACAGTGCACAATCATATAGTATTCCCACTATGTAGGTATGATGGAAGCAGATAACCTCAAGATGATAGATGACCATGAAGTGATAAGTTTTGAGTATTTGTTACCTCCATTTTCAATGTAATTTACTTTTAAGTTTATATGTTTTAATTGTAATAATGCCTGTGTTTAACAGCTAGTTTCCAAAATTTCTAAAAATTTAACAATCGGCTCCTCCCAGCCTCTAGGTTCTGGCGCTAGTATACCACTGGGTAAAATAAAAAATCTACCCAGAATCCAATTCAAGTCATGTTACAAAGTGCTGTATGAACTTGGACCACTAAATTTATTTTTCTAAGGTTGTTTTTCACACGTAAAATAGGATAAGAATCTCTGCCCTTTAGAGACTGTGAGGAGTAGAGAAAGTACATATGTAGTCCATGGACGTGGATGGCAGTCTCGATAATGGCAGCCATTGCTCTTATTACGAGGAGATGCTAGAATTTCAGGTTCAAAGGAACATTTTAAGTCCAGATCAGTGTTTTAAAAAGCCCCCTCTTGCAGAAACGTGATGAACTTTGGAGAATGGAGTGGTAAAAGAGGGATATTGAGCAACCAAGTCAGACACTATTTCCAAAACACAGCATGATCAACTCTTGCGGGACACAGGATGATTTTAGTGGCATATCGGTACATATTTCATGTTTAAGTGGCTTTATATTTGTTTTGAGAGTTTTGTTCTATCTATAATAAAAACACTGCCTTTCAATTTTCTCAAACATTCCATTGTTTATATATGTACAATTTCTTTTCTAATTAAATTTATATATATATATATGAGAGAAAAGGAACTTCATGTAAAGAGTAACATTCCATAAATACTAATATAGAAGGTGTGCTAATATTGTGAAGAAACAGGCAGGTGTTCCACACATGAGGGAAGTTTACAGAACAGTGAATTAAAGTACCACCATGATCCAGAGAACATACACAGGACAGGGCAGTAGAGATGGAAAGTAGCAAATGGAGTCGAGACACATCTCTGGGACAACATTTGGGAAGTGACTGGATTGGCAGAGGGGAAGGGAGGAGGCGGTAGGCTGGGCACATAGAGTAGAGCGAAGATTCAGATCTCAGTTCAGAAAGCCTATGACCTAAAGGACTTTGCTTTGCTGTGAGTTAAACTGACCCACCGAACTCTGAAAACCAAGGGTTATGTCTGCCCAGGGCAAAAGAAAGACTCTCAAGTGGAGCTGCTCCAGATTGTGAGCCCTGACACCTGCGCATGTGACTCCTCAGTGGTAGCCGTCGCCTTAGAAAATGAATATTCTTCTGAAAGGCAGGACAACCCAGGGCCTATGCAGACAATTCCAAAAACAAAAGGGAGAAAGGGATCCAAGCAAAGGGAACACACATGCATGCGCACAGAGGAAGATTTATGCTGAGAAACAGAGCGAGACCAGGTAAGTGTTCTTTAGACTGATTTTCTAAGTGTGAGCCTGATTCTGTCACTCTCTTGCTAAAACTCCCTCACCGGCTGGCTTCCTGTTACTCCAATTAACATTTTGTGACATGATGTATAAGTTCGTGCATTGGAGAGCTGGTTACCTCAGCTCCTGGCCCTCTGTATTCCAGCCACACTGGCCTGGATTGGGCTTCTCACTCACCCCAAGGCCTTTGTGCCTGCCATGCCTTCTGCCTGGAACACACTTTTCCTACTCTCACTTTAGACCTCAGCTGATTTATCCCTTCCTCAGAGAACCTTATTCTGATTCTCTACAGGACAGGACATCAAATTACATCCCATCCTGGTACCTCCTGGCCTTCCTTCATGGCATTCACCACATGCAAGTGCCTGGGTAATTATTTGATTGGCCTCTCAGTGCCTGCCTGGGCTGGAAATTCCCTGAGAGTGAGGAGGCTGCCGACTGGGCTCCCCAGATTCTCCCAGACACTACTGTAGGGCTTAATACCTGATGGGTGCCCAATATGTATTTGTTCAATTAATAAATGATGAATTAGGTAATACACAAATGAATGAATATGTGTTGTTAACTATAACAAATTATTCAAATGCTATTTTATCCATTCAGCTAGATTTGTTAATCCTCTGTTTTGCTCCAAGTTTCATGCTAGTTTCACAGAAAACTAAGCTGAAAAGCCCCTTCCCCTAGCCTTAAGTCTGGCAAGAGACACCAAACAAATCATTAAAATATACTGTGATTGCCTTGTAAGGACTTGTGATTGAAGCTGTGTAAAAGAGAGTCCAAGAGAATAGTAACCCTGGTAGCTGTCATTCATTTCACACCGCAGTAAGCTTTACCAAGCCTGGCATCTTCAGCACTGCTTTCTTGGGATCTATGACTCAGCCATTAGAACCAAGACTTTTCCCTGTGGATCTGTATCTTCTTACAAATGACTCTAAGTTCTTTCGTTCAGGTATATCTATCATATATATCCAATGCCAACAATCAAAATTCCTCTTAAAAAGAGAGTGAGAGACATCTATTTATGTTATTTTTAAGTTTGTGTCTTAAAAGTGTTTCTAAATAAGTTAACTTTAATTTTTGTTTTTTAATTGAGAATGGAGATGGAGGCAATACAAATGATTTGGAGTTTTTCCTCATTGGAAATTTTTTCCCAAAGTCCCACTTGTAACTAATCTTGAGTATCCTCAATGTGTATGACTTTTATTATGGACATCTGTCCATCATTCTGAGGACCCAGCTAGGTATTTCTGATAAATGCTAACAACTCACATTTTCACAGTGAGAAAGCCCATTGTTAATCTCTTTGGATGGAATAAAATTAAGGACCAGAAAGTTTCAGAGACTTATTGAAACTCACACAGGTAGAAAGTATCCTAGCCAACTCTTAAAGTCAGTCAACCAATTCCAGACCTGAAGCTTTTCTCAACTACTGCACATTGTCTTGATAACTCACAGACACTGTTCTCTAAGCACACTTTGGTTCTTGGAGTCTCACTGGCAAATTTAGGAGCTCTAGGACCATCGAGATAATCCATTTTCCAGGTTAGATGACACCCTAGTAAAAGACTTGGGGTTTGCCTTTCCTGGGAAACTCTAAAGACCTTATCACCTTTTCCTTGTTATTTAGTTTTAATTTTGACCCTTCATGTACTAAATTCTCACCTGGACTGCTAAGGTCAGTACCCTCAAAATTGAAAAGACAGTGTCTAAAACATCTTTAAGAAGAGTTTAAATATTTTTATATTCTTTGGGCTAGTAATTCTATTTCTAGGAATATACCCTAGGTAACTGATAATGGATATGTACAAAGATCTAGTCTTGTAGCTAAAGGATGTTCACTGATAATTGTATATCCTCAAGAAACCCTGGAAACAACTTATATCAACTGTAGTATGTTCTCAATGTAAGATTATACAGCCATTAAAATGATGTGGATGGATATTTAGCATCAAGGGAAGATATTGGCAATGAATTATTAATGTGAAAAATTAAATTATAAAATAAGATATACAATAAAATTTCATATTCTCTTCTTTTTTAAAGTATATACTTATATACTAAAAACCCTGGAAAAATATATCTAACTATTAGTAGGAGTAAACTCTAGGAAGTGAGACTATAAATTATTTCTTTTTCTTCTCCTCCTCCTCTTTCTTTGCATTTTCAGAAAAAAATCTACAATGAACCTGTGCTGTTTTTAGGAGAAAAGAATGGAGACAAGATTGGAGAAAGGAGATTTAGCAATGGGTTAAAATAAGGGACAGACTATATCACTTTATCATGGAATGGCACACCTGGAAGTTATGCTATGAAAGGGGACTCACCTCACCTGGGCACTGTGCCTGCACCACGCAGAGAACCAAAGTCCTTCGTCCTTTCACAACTCCCACCATGCAGATGGTGAATCAACCTAACCAGTCACGGGTGGTTAGTGGCCAAGATTTTAATCAAAACCTCCTGATTCCAGTCAGGGCTCTTTATGATAGAAAGATATATCTATAAAATATAAATAAGTATACATATTCTGGTATTTAAATTGGGAGCTCAGAAGGGTTATGGGAAATAGGAAAGATAGAGAAGAAACAAAACACTAAAGAAAAAAGAACATTAAAGGCCTATTTATGAGCCTCAGTTAAATATATGCAACCTCCAGTCAAATAATATTGTCTATTATTTTTATTTATTATAAATAGTATTTATGAATGACGTGGATGCTTTTAGGAGCTACAAGGGAATCAATCCACAGAGAAAAGAGAAGTAATTCACCCAGTGCAGAAAGCACTTCATCAGCCCAAACACTCAGGGAGGCATCAAGTGACAATTTCTGGGAGAAGAATTTCCACTGTATATCTGAGAATGCCATTCATTATTCTGTTGAGTTCTTGTGCTCAGAGAAATGTGGCAGGTCTATTTTTCTTTCTGAAATCTCTGTATCTGTACCTTCAACACAAACCAAAGCCCTACACTAGAAGACAGAAATTGTTAACTGACTCTATTATTAACTTCAACCCCCAAATTATACCCCTGAATGCTAAAGGGATGATTTAAACGTGAACTGCCAATGCGCCTAGAGAACCTAGTGTATAGGCAACATACAGAAGGCACCCTTGTGTCTCCTACATAGGAATTCTCTACCGAAAGGCAGTCTGTTCTTCCAGAATATCCTTTTATTTTCAACTCTGGAACAGAACACTGCATTTTAGCCAGTATTTCCATGTGCTCCACAGATGTTATCTAGAGACCAGTGTTAATTTTGTCTGTTTCCAGACTCTTTTGGACATAACAGTTTAGATGACCAATAAGAGCGTAATGTGGTATTGAGTGCTTACATTTCAACAAAGCTAAAGGCCAAAAACTGACATGATATTTGTTCCTTTCCATCATGAAGGCATTAGTTCTGTGGCTTGAAAAGTGTGGGAGGGACCATAAGAATCTCAGAATCCCTTGATTCCACCGCCCTAACTACCTTCTCCTCTGCATTGGCACCAAATTGATAAGGAAAACCCCCATCTATTACTTGGCGCAGCAGCCACCTGAGACCCCCACCCCTCACTGAAGACCTGCATTAGCATAACACTAAACCTATTACCTGGCTCATCAACTATTCTATTACCTGGCACATCAACATAATACCAACCTATTACCTGACACAACAACTAACCTATTACCTTAGCCACCTGAGATCCCACCTCTTGGACCACCCCAACTTAATAAAAGTGGGAAAAATTGGGTAGACGGGGCTCAGATTTGGTGGCAAGACCCCTCTGAGCTAAACCTTGATTCTCTGACTCTCCGTGTGCTGCTCGGTTTGTTCTCAAGACCACCCACTGTAACACTTGCTGTAACAAAATAGTTCTAACATCTGGGAGAGAATTCTGTATGTATTGATTGTAAGAAAACTTCGTTTCCCTGGAAGCCAACTCATTGTAAATATCATACACATAAATTAATTGAAATTGGGCTTCAACCTTACTTTTATTAGCAAGTGATAAGGACATTAAGGTATCATTAGTTGTTGTTATGAACAAACCTCAAAAATGTATAATGTCGCAAATACAAGAGAAATATTCACAAATGTAAAATCCAAAATGGGTGGTATTTATCATCAATTGGCCCTCTTCCTGAGTCCAGGAAACAAGGTCCTCCCTCTCACGGCTCCATCATCCACAACGTGGGGTTCCAAAGGCTAATGGCTTGCCTGTGTCTGCACCAAAATGGTAGCCTGGAAGGAGCATGGAGAAGACCATGAGAGATCTTTATGTGCTATTAAGGCAAAGGGAAAACTTACCCTTTGCCCTCAGAAGTTTCCCTGAAAAACCAATTCACAATAAAGCAGATTAATAAGAGAAAAGCTATACAAATGTATTTTAATGGGTACATACAGGAACCTTCATAATGAAGATTCAACTCCTCAATGAGGTAAAGAGGTTTTTAAAGAATGAGGACTTAAGAGCAGAAAAACAGGTTTTGGGATGGAGGGAGGGAAGAAGAGGTTTGACTAGTGAGCAAAGGTGGTCTTGTTATGTAAATGAAACCTTAGCAGCTGTGGAGAGAATAGATAGCATATGTTTCTTTTCAGACCTTTAAATGTGTCAGATTCTCAGTTAATATTTTCTAGATGGGAAAGGATAGACGGGGCTGCATTCTCTACAGATGTAAACTTGCCCCTCACAAAAGATAGCTTTTACTACTTCTATCTGTGAGACTTATTGCAGCCATCTCAAAATGTGTCAAAGAAACATATTTTGAGGTAAAATACTTCTACTAAAAATTTCCTTCAGTGCCAAACCAGAATGTGAGACGTATCATTTCTGATCACAAGCTATTGGTCAGAATTTAGTCAAACGATTATACCTAAATACAAGGGAGGCTGGGAAATGTAGGGTGTGTATCCATGAAGAAGAGGAAACAGTGTGTTGTCCTGCCACGATGGGCAAATAAGCACAATATCAGTACCGTAACAATTAAATGGCAGTTTCCAGAGTGTGCCCTGGAAACCAGAAAAGTGAAGCCCAGTCTCTTATAACTGCATCTTCAGTTCTGTCCAAGAATTTATTCAAATACAGAAAAAGATATTGTAAGAGTTTTTGTCTAAGAAAATTAATTGCCATGGCAGGACTCCTCTTCCTAAGAAACGACAGCAAAGAGATGCATTTCATGTGGAAATAAGAGTTTCAGTACAAAGAATGGAAGGAAAAGACAATTGTCAAAATATTACTTAGTTTGAAATTTTAATTTACCAAAAGTCACATTCCTCATTCAGTCCAGCTAATGTGAGTTTCACTCTAACCACTTAATAAACTATAATGATTAATAGTGCTATTGTAGTATTAATTTTCCTAGTGAATCCCTGTTTGCCATATATTCCACCTCAGACTAAATAGATTCATCATGACAGAAAGAAAAAGGAGGGAAGGAGGAAGGAAAGAGGGAAGGAAGGAAGGAAGGAAGGAAGTCTCCTTCCTCTATGTGTTGTAGATCTCCTCCTTCCTTGGACAAGGATACTTGGCTTCTAAAACCTTCCTCCCTGGTCTAATTACAATGACAAAAAGTAGCTCTGAATGAGGAACCCCAGGAGTATTTGAAACCAGGTTACAAGTCCCTTCAATAATTTGGTTCTGTAAAAAAAATATGCATGCCAACAAATTATCTTTAACTTCTATAAGAAAAGATCAAGGTCTCTTAGGAATTTAAATTTATTTGGGGGGTGGAAGTAAGAGAGAGAGGCATTCTTTGTATCCATTTTTAAAATGGATTTCATGACTGTAAGCATGAGAGAAAAGTTTCTGGCAGAAAAACACCTTAATTCTAATCAAAGCCAAACTGACATTCTTGATGTCTAGGGGGCAAAGTGAGAAACAAAGGGATTATACTCCTATAGTATGCACATCTACCTGAAACCAAATACACACACTGCTTTGTAGCCTTCAATTCACACACTGAGGTCTTCCCTATCATGTATTTTAAGTATCACCTGATGTTGGTAAGAGAACATTAAATAGATAAACTCAAACACTGGTAATAGAATTATAACCTTGGAATGCAGTTTCATTGGACATTTTACTGAATGGCTAGAATATTGTATTCCTGTTTCTAAGGTTGGAACATTTTAAAGGCTTTACTTTTGAAAAATGGATTGAAATTAAATTAAGGTATCCCTTTGAAAATGATGTTATTTTGTAATAACTTCAAAGATAATGTTAAGTGAAACAACCAGAAATGAAATTTGTTATTACTGTCTGGTAGCAAAACTGAAAGAAAACATGGAAAACAATGAAAATATTTAAGTAGAAAAAAATTCCATTCTCCCTATTTTTCCTCTTATTTCAAAATTTCTCCAAGAAAAAATAAAATATTATTTGAAAAAATATATTAAAATATATATTGTAGGGGCCAAGGGAAAATTTTCTCTTTGTCCTCTGAAAGTTTGCTGAAAAAAATCAACTCACTAAAGGCAGATTAGTTGGACTAAAGGCATACAAAATTTTTATCACGTACACGGGCAGAATCCCAGAGTGATTACCTAATCTCCCAATGGGGTACAGAAGCTTATATACCATCTTGAGGTTGCAGAAAAAATGGGGGCTCAGAGCATGGCTAAAACCAGATGATGGTGGTAAATCAGGTTTTAGTGGCAAGTTGGGTTATAGAAAGGAGAGAAGAGGAAGTCTGGCTGGCAGAGGTGGTCTTGTTATATAGGTGAACTCTCACAGGTAGTAGCCCTCAGAAAAATAGATGGCAAATGTTTCTTTTAGATCTTTAAAGGTGCCAAACTCTCAGTTAATCTTTCCTAGATCCAGACAAGGGAAGATCTGGCTACATTAGTGCAGATTTTCTGCAGATGAAAATTTTCCCCACAAAAGATGGCTTCCCAGGGCTATTTCTGTTTGCCGGCTCTCTAACAACCATCTCAAGAAATATATTTTGGGGGCAAAATATTTTGATTTCCTTCAATATAAACTTGGAAAACATTTCCTCTTAGGTCTATACCTTCTCATACTTCAAATGCAATTCCCAAATGGTAAGGTCACTTAGGTGACGTGAAGCCTGACATCAGCCTCGTGTCTGCAATATTTCCTATGACAGTCGTCACCAGGCCTCATTCCCAGTGGCAGAGCAAGCCCTGCAAGACTTGCATGGATAAGTCACCCTATCAAGTCTCCTGTGTTTACAACACATTACACATAGCTCAGATGATGACGTAGACAATCGACTTAGAAAATGGATGCAAGCAAGAATTAACATTCCTCAACTCTACAGTTCTGCTTACCTAGGTTGCAGAAAAAATTTCTCGATCTGAGGAAATCTAGGGAAGCAGAAGTATCAGAATTTGCCTTTTCTCTTCCTTTGTAATTTGAATGTACCACTGGCAAAGACTGAAGCCACCACAAGGCACGCTGAGTCAAGTCTCTTTTTGCCAACAATCCCCTTATTGCTCTTGCGGGCAGAATGCGGTTTTGTTTCTCTTTCAGTGACAGTGGCACCAAGCCTGTCTTTAGTCAGAGCCTTCTGCATCATTCTAAGAGAACATTTTTTTTTTCTCTCCTGCATTTAATCACATTCTCTGCCACTATATTTTAAAAGAAGCCGTATAGAGCCTATCCAGTTGGGGTTGCAATAACCCCTATGTTCCCAGGGTCTGGTGGAGGAACATTCACCTTCAGATTGTAAAGCATCACAAGGATCCTGCTTGCCTGTAATCCCTCTCCAGCCACCAATTCCTGTCTCATCTCACAAATCCAGTGACAGTGTTGGTTTTGAGGAGGTACAGCACAGAGTTGTCATGTCACTCAGTCAGTACAGCATTTCTTGAGAACCCAGTAGGTGTCAGGCAGTGTATCAGCTGCTAAAAATGTGGCCATGGAGACATGCCTTAAACAAATGATTCCAATAAGTCATTAACTCATTAACCACAACTGTCCAGGGTGTTAGAGGAATGACTCACACAGAGCCACGCTTTAGTCTAAGGTAGTAGTTTGCAATGAGGGACAATGTTGTCCCCCAGGTGGCATTAAGCAATGTCTGAAGACATTTCTGGTTGCCACAACTTGGGGCATGTGGAGAAGCATTCAGGAGTGTTACTGATATCAAGTAGGTAGAGGCTAAGATGCTGCTAAACATCCTATAATGCACAAGACGTTCCTTCCTCCTCCTTCTCCAGCAACAGTAACAACAAAGAATTATCTGGCCTAAAATGTCAACAGTGTCAAGGTTGAGAAACCCTGGTGAATTTTCAAACTTAAGCAGGCAAAAATCATCTGGAGAGCTGGGCCCCATGCCCAGAGTTTCTGATTCAGTAGGTCTGGGTGGAGCCTGTGAATTTGCATCTCTCACAAGTTTCCAGGAGATGCTGACATTGCTCATCCAGGGACCACACTTGGAGAACTACTGATCTGGAATTTCAGAGAAGGCATCCCCAAGAAAATGATGTATGAAGGTTTAGCAGGAGTTAGCTGGGGTAATGAAAAGGGAGAAGATAAAATTTTGCAGACAGTTTGTGCAAAAGCTCAAAGGTGAGAAGTTGCAACACATCCAAGGAGCTGAAATAAAAGAGTATGGGGTTCGAAAAAGCTGGAGAGAGATCCAGAACCAGACTGTGCAGGGGCATATGAGGACTTTGGTCTTTATTCTATTTAAAGACAATGGAAGAGATTTTAGCAGGGGATTGGGGGAATTTGACCAGGCAAGTAGGGAGGTAGAGTAGGGCATGTTGCCCTATAGTTTAATATGTCTTGGGAATGAGACAGTCCTGGATTCCAATCCTAGCTCAGCTTCTTACTAGTTGTATGATCAGGGATAAATTCTTTAATTTCTATGTGCCTCAGTTTCCTGACCTGTAAAATGGTAACATTCAGACCTATTTCACTGGATTGTTATGAGAATAAATGAGATCATGTTCATAAAATTGTCTGGTACACAGAAGGGCTCAATGAATATTAATTCCCTTCCATTAAGTGTAAATGATTAAAGGCCAAGGGGCAACTCCAGAACCTCATTTGCATCTCAAAGAGAACACAGCAAAGCATGATGTCAGCAAACCAGGTCTATCCAAAGAGCACTTGCATCACCAGTGTGTGCCAACCTGTGCCAGGGCCTGCTGCTGGCATATTAAAGCGCAGATTAGGCAACCACCTGCCCACACAAAAATGCTACAAAGCTAATGCTAGGTTTGCAGATACCATCACAGAGCTCAGGCCAAAGTTACCTAATTTATAGGATGTTTGTACACTTCAGAGGCTCTTTTACGTTGTCCTTTATTGTTTTGTAGCCTGACAATGAGGAGGAGAAACAGTGTTTGGAACCACAACAAATAATAATACTTGTAATAGTACTTAAATAACATTTGCCATCTTCAAAGCCATTTACAAACACTCACAAATTAGGACTTACCCAGCCTTAGCCTTGGGAAAATGTCATTATCTTTGTTCCTTCAAGACAGCAAAGAGGATGAGGTAATGGAGTTGCCCAAACCCCGTGGCCAGTTGGCATCAGAATGAGCAGCTTTAATTCAAGCCAGGCATCCCTAGTGCATCTATTCCAGAAAGACCTGGACGTTTCCCTGGACCACAGGGAGTGCAAAATGTTTGGTTGGAAGAGCAAGCTCCACTTTTCAAGCACCCCTTGTGAATCCAATTTTGCACAGATGTTCTCAGCACAGTCCGAATTAGATTTAATTGGAAGGTTTGCTTTTGGCCAACAAGGCGCTATCACTGGTTCTCCAACTCTTACTCTGCCACCTCCCAGAGAACTGAGCGAATGTCAGGATTTTTTTTTGTGTGTAGTTAATATAATTATAATTATATAATTAATAAGGATAATATCTCAAAGTTTCCTCACTGTAACCTGGAGAGATAATGACCCACAGGGTAGTTGTGAGGACAATGCATGAAAATGCCAGGTCGGTAATCAACAAAAGGAAGCTTTCTTTATCATCATTGTGGTTGACGTCATTGCCATTGCACGCACATTGCCGTTTCACGTATGCTCTGCCTCAGGGTGTTCGTAACTGCCCTCTTATAAAGATAAGCAGTAACGTCATCCTCTGTGGAAACATGGTCCAAACAGGGAAAATGAACTCACTTGAAACCACACAGCCATCACTGGCAGAGCAGGAAGGAGCCCACGGGGTGTCCTTATCTCACCTGCACTTCGATCTTGACTCCTTCTGTGGCAAAGATTTTTTATTTGTCGTGATGGGGTCTAGGAAGTTTGCATTCTCTTCCTCTCCACATTCCATACAAATAATGACATTTCCAATCTCTCCTCCCATAACTCCATACCAGCTCAAAAGATATTTATTAATATTATGCTCCCCCTTACATGCTATACTCTGTACCCAGGGTCTATGGAATATCTTCAAGGAATTTGTCCTCAAGAAGCTTCCAATCAAGTGAAAAAGAAAAATGAGCACCACCTAGAACAACTGCTTCTCAGAACTTAAGATTTGGGAGCGAATGGCCACCACTAAAATTTGGGATCTGGGAAATGCCAACTACTCCACACACATACACACACATCTACTCTTATCCTTATGTCTCCAAGGGCATGACGATAACTGGAGAAGGTCCTAGCCCTGTGTCACCATGAGCATGATGATAACAACAAGATAAGAAGATCCTCATTTATTTCAGAGTATAAGGGTCCCTTGTTAAGATGCCTGGAAGTTCTTTATGCTTATATCAAATAAGAAGATTATTTCTAGTGATTTAATTCCTAAGCTGTGGGGTCAGATAGACCTTAACCCAAAGCCCATATTAGCATTAACTTGTACATCTTACTTAACTTTGTAGAAACTGGGTTTCCTGTAAAATAGAGATTACAGATTATTGGTGAAGGTGTTGAAGGAGAAAATGTATGTAAAGTGCTCAATGAAAAACTGGGCACATAGTTGTTCTCCATAAATAGCTGCTATTGTTATTATTATTGTATTATTTATACCATTATTACTCACCCATATTATTTAAACAAACATTGTGTTAAATATGAATGCAAAGTTTGGCAATGATAACTGCTAATATCTCTCCAATAGATAATCTTAGTGCAGTTAACTGGTTAGTGAGGATAATAGAAATGGGGTACTTGAAAATCATATAGCTATTCCATAATGAAGCTGTGTAGATTAATTTAAATTTTGGAGGACATCTTTGTTCTTTCTTTTCTGCAATTGCAAGAGCTCAGTTTGGAAGCATCAGTCACTTCATGATCATCAAAAGTAAGAAAGAGCCAGCTCAAAAGAACAGACTTGTTGAAAATCAGACGGAAGTCCCAGCTCTGCTCCTTACTAGCTGTGTGATCTTGGGGAGTTCAGCCCCACCAATACTCTGCTTCCTCATTTATAAAATGGAGATAGTAATATTAATAGAGGGTTCCTGATGGAAAAAATAATGGAAGGGATGCTTGGTTCAAAAGGGTGGAAAGTAATGCATCATAATTATTACATACACATTGTGTGCCATACAAATAGCATGATAGTAATTAGTATCATTTTCATATCAATAAATGTGTGATTCAAGATCCAGACAGACTTGGGTTCAAATCCTAGTTCTATTGCTTTTTAGCTGTGAGGATTTAGACCAGCTACTTAATCTCTCTGGTCCTCTGCTGCCTAACATATGGATGACATAATAAATGTCACTGACCTCATTGGATTTTGATGATTGTGCACATGAAAATCACAGTACCAGAGAAATAGCAGGCAGTTCATTAATGTTCACTTTATTTGAACTGCTATACACCAAAAAGAAAAGACAGTTTGGTCAGTGTTCTCTATAGCAGTGCTTTACAGAGTGGAGTACATTTGTCTCAGGCAGAGCAGCAGTTGCAAGAATAATAACACCTGAAGGTGTCGTGCCAGCTAAACATACAAAGGCATGGAGCTGAAGTCCTGAGTGCCTGTAGATCAGAGAACTGCAGCAAAGAGAGGAGAACCAAGAGTGGGAACAAGGTGGCAGGGTGCTACACTACCTGAACCGTCACCACATGTAGGGTGATTGGAAATCCCTGTCTGCCTAGGTGTTAACAGTTATCTGCAGATATGCAGCAAACCACCCCAAATGTAGTGACTTAAAGAAACATCCTTTTGTTCATGTATCTGCAATTTCAGCAGAGCTCTTTCAGAAAGAAAGAGAGGGTGAGAGAGGGAGGGAGGGAGGGAGAGAGGGAGAGAGAGAAAAAGGGAGAAAAGGAGGGGGGGAAGAGGAGAGGAAGAAAAAGGAAGGAAGGAAAGAATGAAAAAAGGAAGAAAGAAAGGAGAGAGAGGGGGAAAGGATAGATGAATAGATAGATGATCAATAGATAGATGATAGAGAGAAAAGTGAAGAGTACAGAAAGGCGAAGCTTGCTTGAAATGAAGAAGGAGACTGTCAGGAATACCTCACCCCTGGTGTGCTTCAAAGGAAGTGGAATTCGTGTGGGGACTGCAAGTTGCATGGGTGAACTCTGACATCCCTTCCAGCTCTCGGATTCCGTGACCTTCTCTAAGGAACGGGTATGGTGGTGATTAACATTCCCTTTTCCCAAGATGGGTGGTGCAAGCTTTCATCTTTCATTGTTTATAAATGCCTTTGAAAATGGAATGTGCTGCATACATACTAAGAGCTATTATTAATATAGTGTCCAAACACCTCTCTCCACATGATAGTTAAAAAACAAAGCGTTAGGGATGTGAGTGTCAGAGAACTTTCAGAGCAAGCATGTGTGTGCGCACACGCCCCAATTAAGGAATGCTCTTTATTCTCAGCCTGCCTTGGGAGAGGCCAGAATATCTTACAGTGGCCCTGGATGGAGCAGAACTGGGGACATGCAAGGGCCTGAACAGTGAACTGGGCGATAAGACTGCAGCGTAATTAATCAACCCACTTTTTTCAGAGCTTCTATTTCCAAGACGCAGAGCTAAGTGCCATGAAAAATGTAAAAATTTAATGGGTACAAGGCCCTGTGCTGGGGACACAGATATGACAAAGACATTGACCTGGCTGGTAGAAACTTTATTCTCAGATGATAGACTCTAAGGGGAGTTGCATAAAAAACTCACCAGATCTGAGCAGTTGACCAGGGAGAGAAGACCTTACCTGTCCATAAACAGAGATAAGTTGTCTAAAATTTTTTATGTGATTGCAAAGCCCATGGCTCTAAAACATTTTTATTTACAAACTCTTTAAGAATCTGAGGAAAGCTATGACCATCTTCCCAGAAAAAATGTACATGCAAATAAAATTTTGCAATAAGTGTCCCATGAAGTTCACAAATTTCCTAAAGCCCTGACCTCCCTGGGCTCCTTTTCGTACTTTTTGTGCAGCTGTGATCTCTAAGTTGTGAAATTAGCAAACTCTGAACAGATTCAAAGCAGAGACCAGAACTTCTCCAACTTCGGATCCTGGGCATTTAGCTCAATGCTCAGCACTTCATACACCTAAAATAAATTCTTGCCATTGTGCTATATTGTCCTGTTGTTATGCAAATAGAGTGCAGAATGATTACGATGATGAAGGTGTTTTAAATGTTACCTGGATTCTAAAGGTGAAGCACCTGACTGTGATCCCCGAGCTATGTCTTACTGGGTTGGGGTGAGAGCAGGAAGAGGGAGAATATGAATCACACATTTCCACTCCCTGCCCTACTCATCTTTCTTTGCCAATAAAATTTGACCCAAATGAAATAAATAAATAAATATTCTTGCTTAATATTATAAATAAACATGAAATTAAAGTATTTTAAAGGAGCAATAGATCTTCTTTTAGCTGTGTCTTTAAAGGTCTTTTTTATTTATTCAGTGTTTTGAATGTTGTTTAAAGTATTAAACGGCACTCTTCTCAGGTGTTGGACCACCATAGGCTACAGAGCCAAGAACAAATGCATGACTGAACCACAAAGAACCATTCTGACAACAAGAGAAGGTTGAAATATTCACTCTCCTACCTCCCCAATACCAGATGCAAACTCTGTCTTGAGGAGCATTGAGGGACTGTGTGTTAAACTCCAAAATCAAAACATAAATTGGCAAAATTAAAGAGACCTCTCTTCAGAAAAATCCCAGGTAAACAGCCTCAGTACACTTCCTACTTCCAAACATGCCTCCATCATGAGGAAAACAGAAGCAGGGGTGCTGAAGCACATCCTGGGTGTGAATGCCCCCAGAATAAACCCCTCCATGAGACACATGCCCCCTTGCAATCATTGGCTGGAAGACATGGAAATTGGATCCTGTCGCTCAAGCAAGATCCTCATTGACAAGGACAAGAGAGAGACAAAGACAGGAGAGAGTGGACGGATGAGAGAGGGTCAGGGTGGGAGGGCAGGAGAGAGAGAAGGACAGCTTCAGAGATTCAAAGCTTCTGGTTTCATCTTTTTCTAAAGTAGTCATTCTTGCCTAAGTAAATAAAACAACACCATATGGGCATCACATTATGCAAATGAGGGGCACAGGAGAAGAAACGCTGCCAGCTACCGAGACTCAGAGACCCAGGCGGAAAGCCATGTGGTGGGTCACCTCCAGCGTCCTCCTCCCGCCCTGCCCCTGCCGGGACCTTTGCATGCTGCTCCGGAGCTTGTCCCCCTGAGGGCTTCCAACTTCCGGCCACCTTGAGGGGCTTTTTGGTAAAGTGCCACAGAGGATAAAATTAGAAACCAGGCTTCCTTTTTTCCCCTTCACACTGTGCTAATCGCACATAAATCAGCACTCGCTGTGAAACACCCCCACCTTCCACCCCCAGACACAAGAGTAAGCTGAGTTTCATGGCTCCCTCCGCTCTGAGCTTCAGGCCCTTCCCTTGGCTCATCTGCTACTGCAAAACAAGCAAATGAAAGGAAACCGTGCCCCCGGCCCCTGCCTCCTCTTCATTTTACTTGTTCTCTTCTTTCAGAATATGTGGTTCTGGGCAAATGGCTAAATTTCTTCGAACATCATCTGTGAGAGGAGGTTTCAAACAAACAAACAAAAACCCTGTCCACCTGCAGAGTGGCTGTAAGGACCAAATGCAGCAAAGGGAGTGGCGTCGGGCTGGGCGTCGGGGCTGCAAGCTGGGGCCCCACCACTACTCAGCAGAGATTGTTGTGGGCAACAGCACGGAAGCCCAGTTCCTCAGTCTTGTTACCCCAAATTTGGCTTCACATATGATCTTTAAGGATCACATTTGCGTTTATCACTCACTAGAGTAGTGTGCACCCCTGTGAGTGGCCCAAAAAATGCTGTGGGCACTAGGGATGTGAATAAAAAGATTAGTAGATTCTCTTTTTTCCCCAAGGCCTCTTCTTATGCTATTTATGCTTATCAATAGGAAAGATAAGTGCAGAAGTCATTTTTTTTTGGTAAGGGTCAAGGTTTGATTCATTTGTATATCATTTTAATTTGCTTTATGAAGATGGCAATTTGGGCACCCTGAGGCGAATCAAGGAAACCTGCAGAATTCTTCAAAACCCACCCCTGACAGGTGAGGTCTGGGGGCAGTCCTGACCACACAAGGGGAGATGCTTCTGGGTGGGACATGGGCAAATGTTATCTTTCTGTTGTAAAGTTTAGACGTATATTTAATTAATAATAACAACTGAAACCTATTGTCCATTGAAAGTAATAAGAGCAATTTTTCTTCTGTAATATTTCTATTTAGGTTTAAAAAAAGATACTCTAAAGAAAATACGAAAGGACCAACAGTACAAATGGTTTCCAAGCAAGTCCAAAATCTTGACTTGGTACTCACATGAAAAGTTATGGACTAATAAGAAAAGCTTTGAAGGAAAGGCAAGATATGTGGACTCTAAAACTAGCTATAGTTATCTTTTGTGTAAAAATGTAGGCACACCATGTTACAACTGTGCTCATAGTTTTCCTAATCAGTGACAGCGGTGATGATGCTACTTGGTGGGAAACGTGTTCTCTCATCCATCCTCTATTCATATGAGGCATCCTCGCCCTTTAATGTTTACCTCCCTTCCCTCTCTGTTGGAACATGTCTCTCCTTCTGCCTCACCCCCATGTCAATAGAGCACAGTCTTGTTGGGGAACGGTATTGCAGAGTGATTGCGGGTATGAGCTCTAGAGCCAGGATGTCAGGTTCATATCCCAACTCTGCATCTGACAAATGAAGCATCTACCTCATGCAGTCATTATGAAAATCAAGGAAGATTTCATGAAGTGCCTAGAGCAGTGTCTGATGCATAATAGGCACTCAAGATATGCAGGTATTGTTGTTGTTCTGTTAGAACCTATTGTTATTGTTCTACGGAATATATTCCAAATGGTTTTATTTTACAAGTGGGTTGTCTCATTCTCCCATAAGAAAGAAAGTTTCTAAGGGCAAAGGTTGGAGAAATTCAATCTTGATTTCCACTGAACACTCAACACTGCTCTTTGCAGGTGTTTGGCACATGTTATTGAATTGAATTAAAGAAAATGTTATTTGACAATTTAAAAAGCATTTCTTGGGTATTGATTTATTCTAGCCAGTGAATTTGGATTGTATTCAAAAGGAAGCACTATAAAAACAAACACTATTGATGCCCTGAGCACCCTCTCCCCTCCTGTCCCTCCCACATTCAAAACTAGAAAGGAGAATTAAATCCCCAAAACTGAAGGATATCTGTCTTTTTTCCCCAGAGTCCGTGTGACTTTCATATCAAATAGGCTCATTGTGGAAAAAGCAAATTAGTACAACCTCTACAGAAAACAGTATGGAGAGTCCTCAAAGAACTACCAAAACCTCCATGAACACAAACCAGAAAACAAAGAGGAAACAGATAAATTCCTGGAAACATACAACCTCCCAAGCCTAAATTAGGAAGAAATAAAAATTCTAAACAGATAACAATGAGTAGCAAGATTGAAACAGTAATAAAAAAATTTCCCAACAGAAAAAAGCCCCAAGTCAGACAGATTCACAACAAAACTCACCAGACCTACAAAGAAAGAACTAGTGTCTATACTACAGAAATTATTCCATAGTATCAAGAAGGAGGGAACCCTCCCTAATTCATTTTATGAAGCGAGTAGCACCTTGATACCAAAGCCAGGAAAAGACACACCAAAAAAGAAAACTACAAACCAATATCCCTTATGAACATAGATGCAAAAATCCTCAACAATTTTCTAGCAAACTTATTTCAACAGCACATCAAAAAGATAATTCATCATGATCAAGTGAGTTTCATCCCAAGGGTACACGGGTGGTTTAACATATGCAAATCAATAAATGTGAACAGAAACAAAAACAAAGATAATATAACCATCTCAATAGATGCAGAAAAAGTATTAGATAAAACCCAGCACCCTTTCATGATAAAAAAAAAAAAACCCTCAACAAATTAGGCATAAAGTGAACATACCTCAAAAGTACAAAAGTTATTTATGACAAACCCATAGCCAACGTCATACTGAATGGGGAAAAGTTGAAAGCATTCCCTCTAAGACCCGGAACAAGATAAGTGTGCCCACTGTCACCACTTCTATTCAACATAGTACTGGAGGTTTTAACCAGAGCAATCAGGCAAGCAAAAGAAATAAAGTGTATCCAAATTGGGAAAGGGTAGGTCAAACTATCCCTGATCACTGATGATATGATCTTATATCTAGAAAACCCTAAAAACTTCACAAAAGAATTGATAAATATATTCATCAAAGTCTCATGTTACAAAATCAATGTACAAAAATCAGTACCATTTCTAAATACTAGCAATAGTCAAGCTGAGAATCGAATCAAGGACTCAATACCATTTATAATAGCTGCAAAGAAAATAAAATACCCGAGATTATACTAACCAAGGACATGAAAGATCTCTACATGGAGAACTATAAAACATTGAGGAAAGTAATCCTATTAGAAATTATTGTGTCATAATGGATGACACAAACAAATGGAAAAATATCCCATGCTCATGGATTGGTAGAATCAACATTGTTCAAATGTCCATACTGCCCAAAGTGATGTATGGAGTCTATGCAATCCCCATCAAAATACCAATGTCATATTTCATAGACCTAGAAAAAATAATTCTATATTTTATTTGGAACCAAAAAAGAGCCTGAGTAGCCAAAGCAATCTTAAACAAAAAGAACAAATCTAGAGGCATCACATTACCTGACTTTAAATTATACTACAAGGCTATGGTAAGAAAAACAAGATGGTACTAGCATTAAAGTGAGACATAAATCAATGGAATAGAATAGAGAACCCAGAAATAAAACCACCCATCCACAACCAACTGATCTTTGACAAAGCAGACAGCAACATAAACTGGGTAAAGGAAGCCCTATTCAATAAATGGTGCTGGGAAAACTGGATAGCAATGTGCAGAAGAAAGAAACAGGACCTCTGTCTCTTACCATATATAAAAGTTAATTTAAGATGGATAAAAGCCTTAAATGTGAGGTATGAAAGCATAAAAATACTACAAGAAAACCTAGGCAAAACTCTTCTAGTCATCAGCCTAGGCAAAGAATTTATGACTAAGACTCAAAAGACAAATACAGCAACAATAAAAATAAATAAATGGGACTTAACTAATTTAAAATCCTCTGCACAAGAAAGGAGATAATCCACAGGGTTAAGAGACAACTTACAGAATGGGAGAAAATATTCATAAGCCATACATCCAGTAAAGGTCTAATATCAAGAATCTTCAAAGAACTGAAACCAATCAGCAAGAAAAAACAAACAATACCATTAAAAAATGGGAAACAGACATGAACAGAAGTTTTTCAAAAGAAGAAAACAAATGACCAAAAAACATATGAAAAAATGTTCAAAATCACTAATCAGGGAAATGCAAATTAAAACCACAATGAGATAACCTTACAATGCCTTACCCCTGTCAGAATAGCCATTATTAAAAAATAAAATATATATATATATATGTGTGTGTGTGTGTGCTGGCATAGATGCAGAGAGATAGGAATGCTTATACACTGTTCGTAGGACTGCAGCTTAGTGCAGCCTCTATGAAAAAAAGTAGAGGGATTCCTCAAAGAAATAAATTAGAATTACCATTTGATCCAACAATCCCACTGCTGGGTATCTCCTCAAAGGAAAAGAAGTTATTTTATCAAAAAGATATCTGCACTTGAATGTTTATCACAACACAATTCACAATTGCAAAGATGTGGAATCAACGTAAGTGCCCATCAATTCACAAGTAGATAAATAAAATGTAGTATATATATATATATATATATATGCACACACCATGGAGCACTACTCAGCTATAAAGAGGAATGAAATAATATCTTTATCAGCAACTTAGATGGAAATGGAGACCATTATCCTGAATGAAGTATCTCAGGAATGGAAACACAAACATCACACATACTCTTTAATAATTGGGAGCTGAATCATGGGCACATAGGGGCAAAATGAAATGTAAAGAACATTGGAAAACAAGAGGTGGGGACAGTAGCAGGGAGTGAGGGGTAAAAACCGGCCTACCAGGTATAATGGACACTATTGTGATGACGGGCACACTGAAAACCCCAACTTAAGGCTTATACAGGGTATCCATATAACAAAAATATTTACAACCCCTTAATATTTTGAAATAAAAAAAAATGTTAAAAAAAACCCAACTCACAGGCCATACCTGACCAGCAACCCCCTAAGCAAGAAATAAAATGTGTAGTTAGTTAGAAACAATTGATAGTGAGGGTGATTTGGTGCCAGTTATTCTGACCAACACAGGTCCCGTCATTTGCCAATGAGGCTGTAGAAATGGTAAGTCTATTGTCAGATGTGTAAATTAAAGTACTAATTCAAGCTTAAACAGTAATTAAATGCCCTTTCTTTCATTTTACACATGAGGAAACTGAGATCCAGAGATTGAGTTGCCTAAGGACGTAGCTAGTTAGGGGCAGAGAAAACGGAGCAAGATTTCTGCCCTGTGATCCACATTTCCTGCCCTGATTGGTTTGATGCATGAGCCAGGCAGTCTTCTTAACCACTTGTAAACTTAACATTCTAATCTAATAAACCCTTGAGAACATGAAAAAAGCCAGAAATCATTATCAGGAAATAACAGCTGAATTATTTTTGGATGACATTGATATCAGTATATTAACATCACCCCAGCTCTACTCATGAATACTCTGTGAGGTCATAGCAAGATGAGTCCTAACAGTAAACACCACCACATTGTAGTTTTCAGCCTGAGAGTTGTCATGTGCATGCTCCCAGTGATGTTTCAGATGATCTACCCAAGCAAGCAAAATAGTCATTTCAGCTGGCCAATAGTGGTGCTACTCCCCAGTGACTCAGAAATATGTTTGAATTAGGCAATAGACTACATAATTCTCGTGTGCTGGTCTAACAGCAGACAATTTATGTTTTCACATATTCCTAGAATCTCAAATTAGGAAGAACTTGTGAGGTTATATGGTTCAGCCTTCTATCTAATGAGGGTCTGAAAGATCTGATTTAAAGCCCCACATCTGCAAATAGCTAGTGCATGGCCTTGAGAAAAGTATTAAATCTCTCTAAGGCTTGGGTTTTTTTTTTTTTTCTGTAATATGGAGATAATACCACTATTACTTCAAAGACAGCTGTAAAATTAAATGAGCACAGGCTCACAAAGCACCTGGCACCATGTCTGGTACAATGTAAGCATATGATAAATATTAACCATTAATATCATTTTATTATTACTGTGTCCCCAAAGGATGGCCATTTGGCCTTTTTAAAGTCAACTTTATTGGGACAAAATCTGCATATAATAAAATGCACTTATGTACAGTTTGATGAATTTTGGCAAATTTACACAGTCATGTAATCACCACCACAATCAAAATATAAAACAGTTTTATGACATTAGAAAGTTCCTTCTTCACCTTTTAAAGTCAATCCATTCCAGCCTCAGCCCCAGACAATCTCCAATCTACTTTCCATGAATCTGGAATATCGTTATAGATTAGTTTTCCCTATTCTAGAGTTTCATTTGTATGTTATACTGAAATATGTATTTTGTGCCTGACTTCTTTTCTTCGAGACATTTTGAAATTATTTCATGTTGTAGAATCAGTAACTCATTCTTTTCATTGCTGAGTAATATTCCATATGGATATATAATAATTTGTTTATTTGTTCATCTGTTAACAGACATTTGGACTGTTCCAGCTTGTGGTTACTACGAATATAGCTACTATAAACATTTTTGTATGTCTTTTTGTGGACATAAACTTTTATTAAATATTTCTCTTGGGGAAATACCTAGGAGTAGAATGGCTGATTGATGATAAGTGAATGCTTAACTTTTTAAGAAACTGCCAAAGAGATCTTTAAAGTGGTTATAGTATTCTACACTCTCACCAGCAACCTTGGGAGTTTCAGTTGTTTACGTCTTCACTGACACTTGATATTGTCAGTCTTTTTTATTTTAGCCATAGTATTGAGCATATTGTTAACTTACTGTGATTTAAATTTGCATTTCTTTGATGACAAATTATGTAGTATATCTTTTTAGATATTTATTTACTATCTCTATATCTTCTATTGTGAAGTGTCTGTTCAACACTTTAACCAATTTGGGAGGGGGGTATCTTATTATTATTGGGTTGTAAGAGTTCTTTATAGATTGTTAAAGAAGTCCTTTCCCAGACATATGTATTGAGGCTATTTTCTCCCAGTTTGGTCAATTCAGTCTATTTTAAACACACTATGAAAATATCAGTCTTCTATCAAGCAATTCTGGAGTTCAATAGCTTTATTTATTAGAGAGCTTGGGCTTATGTAGAGGAAAAGACCATCTCCTTATATAAGAGACTGGCAGACTATGATCAGTAGGCTAAATGTGGACCATAGCCTGTTTTTGTCAATAAAGTTTTATTGGAACACAGTCATACTCATTGGTTTACATATTGACCATGCCTACTTTTTACTACAAAGGCAGATGTGAGTCATTGCAACAGAGATCATATGGCTTCCATTGCCAAAATATTTACCGTCTGTCCCTTTTCAGAAAAAGTTTGCCAATTGCTACTTTATAGCATTGGCCTGTTTGTTCTAATCCAACTTCTGGATAACAGAAAAGAAGCCTGTCACCCCACGCTGGCTACTCTTCAGTTTATCAATTCCTCTTAAATTGCCATGCCCAAAGCTATCAAAAGACTTCCTTCTGATCAAATCTTTACAAGAGATGAGAAAACCATTCATTCCTTTAACTTGGGTTCTACAGCCTTTTAATAACTTCATCTCATGGTTAGCTCCAATTAGGAATGTGGTCCATTATAGACCCCAAGAATTTTTCTCTGATAAAGATCCCCCCAAGATTATTTATTCATTCATTCATCAGTTCATTCAACAACTATATATAAAGTGATTACTGTCTTCAATGTGTTGTATACACAGTTATTTGAATCTAATGCAGGATGCTGCATTCATTCCTGTTAAATCCTGGGGACTAAGACATCCCAGTCTGTCATGTATGGCATTGGCCATTGTTAAGATTATCTGTTGTTGTATGACAAATCACCCCAAATGTAATGTGTGAGTTAGCAAGAATCATCTTAGTTCTTGACTATGCAATTTGGGCCAAACTCAGCAAGAAAGACACATCTTTGCTCTACAAGACATTAACTGGGTCCTCAGACACCATCCTCTTTCTATGTGGTCTCCCTATGTGGTTGCTCCGACATGGCAGTTTCAGGGTAGCCATTGAAAAAAAATACATTTTCTAAGAGACAGAGCCAGACAAAAGTTGCATAACTGTTTCTAACCTAGCCTCAGAAATTACTTAAGATCACATTTTATTTGTCAAGGAAGTCTCAACTTCCTGTTCCATTTCAAGGAGGTGAGGAAACTAGACTCCACCTCTTAATGGTTTTAAAACTTCTATGGTTAGCACTGCTTTGATTGGGGTGATGGTTCTCCAACCATAGTCATGAAGAGCTTTGATAGTATAGGAAAAAAATTGAGTGTTTCCATCATAAGGACAAAACTTTAACATGCATTCTCTTAATCGTTTCTCTCAAGCAGTAAATCTGTATTTCTGGGTTCCTCCTGCATGGTGGCAGCCACCTTCCATGTCCACTCACACCTGCTCTCGGGCTCAGAAGCATGGCTCCAGTAGTCTTGTAGCAAGGACACAGCAAAGCATTCCACAGGCCCGTGTAAAACAGCTCTTTCAAGTGGTGTCCCGGTTGGAAGCTGTATTTTGGAGCTCAGCCTGAGGAAGATTGCCTGGACTGCTTTAAGATTAAATTAAAGTCAAAGGGAAGAACAAATGTTCCTGCCCTTCCTTAGGCTTCTGGAAATACCATAATATTTTGCTGATGTCACTGGATAAAAGGATCAAAGTAAATTCTGCTGACTATCTCCTTGAATATCTTCTGGGGCCAGCAGAGTGATATATTCTGGGTTTATTTAAAGTAAACTAGGCTTTTAAACTTGTAATTAGCATTATTTTCTTTTTTCATTTTAAATGTGAAACCCTATTGCATTGCTCAAGGAAAGATGGATGGGACTTTGAAGCAGCCCCCAGAACTGCTAACACAGAAGAAATAGGTGAGGTGTTGAAAAACACATGAGTTTTGAAACTACTGGTCCCACTCCAGTGGCATCACTATATGATCTGGAGAAATTATGTAACCTCAGATTCCTCATTTGTCAAACAAGGAAAAGCAAGTGTTCCAAGTGACTGTCACTCCACCTGGAGAGCAGAAATTCTCCAGTCTTAATTTCTACTATCCAGCCCCAACAAGGAAAAAGAAAGAGCAAAAGAAGGCAAACATAGGACTTAGTATTAGTAATTCTGCTTCATATAACCTCTTCAAGCCTCTGTTTCCTAATCTATAAAGTGCAGGTAGCCATCCTTGCGCTGCCCGTATTTCTGGGGAGTTGGGCTGCTGAAATGAGACAACACCTGCAAAAGCACACCATAAACCCTCATAGCCTTGGAATTTGTTGATGGTTGTATATTAAAAAAAAAAAAAGCTGAATCAATCAGGTTCTAAGGTGCTATTATTGATAAAATGGCAACAAGAGGCAGGATTTTGAATTCATCTGAGCTCCCACCTCTTGGATTGAATCTATAAAACAGCAAAGATTCAACCAAGACATTTGGAGCATCCAACTATTTAATTACTATACACAGATTCCAGATGACAGCGAAGAGAGGGACGGAGGAAGGTAAGGGACAACTGGCCTTTATTGAAGACCTGCTAAGAGAGGGAATAGGAGATAGTGGTTTCCAATATGAATCCAATTGCTTTGTTTCTGATCCTGAATACAACACTACTTAGTTTGACCTTGGCAAGATAATTAAACTTTCTGTGCCTCAGTTTTTTCAGCTGTAAAATGTGGATAATAATAAGGCCTCCTGAAATGTGAAGATTATACTAGTGACTGTAAGTGCTTAGAACTTGAGTGCTTCCAATATATAACAGTAAGCACTCAGTCCGTGTTGTGGTCATTCATTTATTCCACTTGATTAACAAATAGTTATTAAGAGTTTACTCTGTGCCAAGCTCTGTTCCAGGAACCAGGTAAACAATTATGATCAAAATAAATTCCTTTCCTCAAGTAGTTTAAACAGGGTTCTAGAGCAGTTCCAGAAAGACAATAGACAAGTTAATATGAAGTATGTCAGTTCATGAGAAATACTATGGATAAAAATAGGACAGAATAGAGGGTATGTAGACTAAGGGACTGCAATTTTAGATAAGATGGTCAAAGAAAGCTCCCTGATCCTATGACTCATTGAGCATGTAGGGGAAGGTGTGGTGGGCTGATGGAGAGAAGGTTTGTGGACTGATGGAGGCACTCATTCCACCTACTACCAAGTGCCACTGCCCCTAGACTCAGCCAAACAGAGCTGAGGACAAGTTGTATGTCCTCTCAGGATGTAGCCTTCATTCATAACTGGTCAACATGGATGTACAAAATGTGGATTGCCACATGTCCTGAACGGCAGCAATTCTGAAGGGCCATCCCAGCTGCAGGATTCCCCGTGGATTGCAGGAGGCCTCCACTGAATGGCATCACAGCCAGCTCATCCCTCTGCCTCATCCTTCTTCTCTCCCCATCACAGGTATTGTTCCTGAGCTTGCTCCCCAACTAGCCTCCTCCACACAAACCTCAGAGTCTTAGACTCTGTTTTCCAGGAAATCTGACCTATGACTGAGGCTAAGTAACTTGTACAAAATCTTTGAGCAGAAAGCAGGGGAGCTAAGATTTGCTTCTGGGCTGTTTGCTTTGGTGGCCTTTGCACCTCTTGGATGGTTAGCAGAGGCAGTGTGCCTCAGGCTGTTGCAGTCTTTGTGGCAGCTGGAAGCTTCTTGGAATTTCTGAGCAACCCAGAGCATGAGGGTGGATATAGTTGTGGATAAGAAAAAAGGGGATGGTGTTAAATTCAATAGCAGAAGACACGGAATTTATCACCTTAAAACTCAAGGATGGACAGGCTTCAAGATGGCTGTACAAGTATCTGGTACTCACCTCCTCCCCAAAGAAAAACCTAATAATGATGAAAGTGCATTTTAAGAAAAAATATATAGTATTCTAGAACTTGACATTTTTTTTTTTTTTACAGCAAACCCTTAGTGCATTTGCAATAAATGGATAATGGTTTATTTTATATGAACTCAAAAAAACTTTAAAAATAAGTTCTAACTTTAGTTCTCATCAAGTCTATTTTTTGTGTATTTTAAGATGGTATTTATATCTTGGGATAAAAAGTCATCTTTTGCAGGGGGGAAGGCAACATGTGATCTTCCTCCTAATCTCAATGATATCTTTACTTTTACATGTGAATGTTTTTAATACCTGACTTTGGCTTCAGGCTGGACTCTGGGTGCACAAGTTACAAAAGTTAGTAAAAAGGCATCCAAGATGGGGAGAGGGAATACAAAGTCTTCAGAGATCAGGAAAGTCTGCCTGTGTCACAAATGATTAGAGAGGAATCTGGGAGCTAAAAGAGAGTTAGTTTGCGTCACTATAGTAGAATCTCATGAAAAGCAAAAAGCTCAGATAAAATATCCAGAACTTGAAGGAAAGAACTACGTTCAGATTCACGTAATTTTTAATAAGCACCTACTATGTATCAGAGCCCGGTCTACATGCATGTATGCTAACTGCATTTGCACAATAGCTTTATATGGAAGATGGTATTAAATGATGCAATCCTTAAAGGTATGAAAACTAAGATTCAGAACAGGTGACTTCCCAAAATTTACACAAGTGAGTTTCAATATGAGTGCTTTAACCTAGATTGGCTAACTTCCCGTGCTATGCCCAAAAGCAAGAACTCATATTTATAATCATTAGAAAGGCAACTCGGGAAATAAATATCCAGTTCTTTCAGTCCTTTCCTCTTCTTGCCTTCCTTAAGATGCAACATTGTAACCCTCGAGAAACTTGGGCTAGTCAAGTGGATTCTTTGGGCCTATCTACAAGTCTGCATAGGTGTATCAACTGTTCTGAAGTTATCCGAAAAGATTTACATTTCTTTTGTTCTCCCAGAACCACTTAACCTCCCACTGTGGTATTAACAGCAAGGGTTGAAGTCTACATTATCAGAGCTGATATAGAAAAATTACAAAATTTCTAGTAGCACAGCATACTTTAGACAAGTTCCAGTCTCCAATAGAGCCTATGAAAATAATGATATGGTTCTAACTAAGAAATGGTTGAAACAGAGTTCAAATAATATTTCTACTAAGCATTAATGACTGAATTTTACTGACGCGCTGTTGGCCTTTTTCCATTTCAGAATCTGGGAAGAACTTCCAAACAAGAGATGGAAGAAGCCCTTGTAAGTCATCAAAGCAAATGTTACCTAGTCTCCCACTGAAGTCCATACGAATTCATGGATTCAACAGGATCCTACCAAGCAGAAGTATAAGACATTGTCTTAAAATATAGTTTTTAACTCCTGCGTTCTTTATGTGTCCTTGAGCATTTAACCCCTCCAAGCCTCGGTTTTTCCATCTGCTAAGTGAAAAATATCTACAGTAGTTCACTTACCATGCAGGGCTAATGTGAACAACAAATGATATCTTTGGATTGCTGGTAAGGTATTTGCTGAGCTGCCTTGAAAACCTTACGCTGGACATTCGCTGCTTAATGAATACATTCATGTTCCCTCCCCACCTCCCCATGCTTGACAGTTTTTAGGAGTTGCACGCTACCCAGTACAACCACCTGAGCTTGGTTTTAGAGGCTTTTCGTAACCTGCTCCCAAACTCCTATCTCTCTAGACTCCACTGGCACATCTTTCTTTCCCACCACAGCAAAAGATCCACCATTTGTAAGAACAATCAATTTCCATTTTGCATTGGTTTGTTCACTCATCTTCTTCTGTGAAAAATGCCCTTGCTCCTTGCTTCTGTCTGCCTGGTGAAATCAAGTTTATAATTTAAATCCCACTCAAATATTACCCTAGAGGACCTTTCCTTGCCACTTCCTTGCCACCCCTTGAGCTTCATGGTACTTTGTCCATAGTGCTCACTAAGACCAAAAGGCTTCTGGCTATGCTCACGGTAACCCCTGGGATTTGTAGGGTCATAAGGCACCAGCCGGGATCTCCTGATTTCTTGTTCTATTCTCTTTCTATAGTTGCTTCTGTAAAAGATACTGAATTATTCTAGGAACTATGGGAGACTCTGATGAATGCTCAAGACAGTCATTCAATGTTTAATAAAGTTGATCTATGTAGCCATACTAATAAAATTGTATAAAAGTAATTGACTGGGCCAATGACTCACTCATGGCTGCCTCTGTCTTCTCAGATAAAGCAAAGAGAGCGGAGTACAAAGCTTCTCCAGATAGTAAACAAGAACAAAAATTTACTACGGTAGGGCTATGATTCCATCAAGGATCAGTGACAGAAACCCCCAAAGCAGGTTTCTGTGATCACGGAAATGACCATCCCTGTGAAACCATTGGTCCCTGCAATATTCGAGTTTGATTCCGACAATGATGAGACTCACCAGATAAGGCCATGGACTAGAGTTGCAGACTGGGTTTGTGTAAAACAGCTGTCCAAAAGCGAAGCATTCACTTTATGTCAATAAATGCAAATGAATCCCATTGTAGTGGTGTCTTGAGTTCACAACCTCGAAATAGAATCACATCTCCTTCAATTAGAAAACATTCTTATATGCAAAAATTCAAAAACTTCAGCAGGAATGTAAGTCATAGGAAGAGAGCTTTTGCTATTAGGTCTGATCAACCATAAATCTCATCAGGTATGGGATGCCATGAGGATCTGTAGGATTCAGGAAAGTGGGAGCGATGTGGTAACTCTGCCATAACATGACATGGCATCTTTTGTATAACATTGTACAACCACCGTCTTGGTAGATCCTCTCAAAATCCATAAATGCAGGCAAGTAAGCAGCATAATTGCCCCCGTTTCACACATTAGGAAAACTGTGGCTCTGAAATGTTGAATGAGTTCCCCAAAGTTATGCTAAGTAGAGACAGGTTTGGAAACATTCTCCAGTCCAAGGCTTTTTCCACTCCCCTAAACATCTCCTCTACCCAGGGGGTTTCACGCACCATCAAATAGAGAAAGAAATCAGAAACAGTGAGCTTCTGTAAAAAGGAAATGGAGAGTTCTACATTCCAATGGAAACTCTGGTTGTGTCTGAAATCGTCAGGCATTAATACTACTAATATTTATAGTTATTATTATTATTAATAAAGTGTGAGACTAGATTTTCCTACCTAAACTTTTGGTCTTCACTTCCATGAGTGTGTTTTCCTAGGGATAGGATACAATGTATGTTGAAGTGCATGGGAGTTGGCTTCAGAGAGACTTCAGTTCAAATACCAGCTCTGTGACCAGCTGTGTGCCTAGAGGCAAGTAGCTTAATCCCTTTGAACCTGAGTTTTCTTATCATGAATATGGGGATTATATTCATCCCAGAAATAACAGTAAGGAGTAAACAGAACAGCATGTGAAAAGCGTTTAACAAGATACCCGGTGTAGGAGGTACTCAAAGAATGTCCCAGTGTAGGAAATCAAACTCCTTACCATCTCATCTGCTAAAGATGATCAAGTCAGCCACTATTCTTTCAAAGAGAGAGTTCATTCAGTCTGTGGCTCCATTAGGGTTCTACTCTTTGTTCAATATCTTGTACTTTGTGAGGAAGGTATACTCTCATGATTAGGGAATCAAATCATTGTCTTCAGGTCTGGACTGTTGGGCCAGGAACTAAATCATTCTTTTTATCCATCAGCAAAAAATAAAAGACTCCTTTTCCTTGCTAACAGAGCTGCTGGTTTATCAGTTTAAACAAAACATGTCCTAAGCATCTGAAATAAATCCCAATACTGAGCACTAGATGTCAGTTAAAATTTCTTGAGCACCTACTAAGTGCCAGTCTCTCTGTAAGAAACTTCCCCCCATTAAAAGGCATTATTAGCACCTTTGAGCCTTACAGACAATTTAATGAGAAAGCCCCGGAGAGATAACATTCTCTCCATTTTACAAGTAAGGAAACTGAGGCTCAGAGTTGCCCAAGTTTGCTTAGCTCCTAAAGTAGCAGAGCCAGTATTCTAACGTTCTTCCCCTCTCCTGTAGGGCAAGGGCTCACTGCGGCATCCCTCTCGAGTCACCGTTGGGTCCACATCCAACAGAAAGTGCCCCCTAGTGTGCAGAGATGGCTGTGAATGGGGGTGCCCCACCATTGACTCATCACGGGCAGGAATCTATACCAGGCATTAGCACTCTGATTCTTCCCTTGTGAAATGAGACGGCACCCTACTTGGTTTAGATTTAAGTCAGTGTCAACTTACCAAGTAGCCTGATTCATTTCAGAATTTCACATGTATATTATGTTTCCCAGAAAGCTGTTGAGAATAACAGTCTTTCTTTAGGTTTTCTTTTTATTATTTTACAAAGAGAAAATCTTCTTTTCCCATATACCCACTATTTATAAAGTAAACTCAATGTGCAAGGCACTGTGCTAGGTTCTAGAAACAGAAACCTACCAGACCAGACTTCATCCCTGCCCTGACGGAGCTGACAGTTGGCTGGACACAAGAGACATAAACACCAAACTATAAAAGTAATTACACAATCAAAAGTCTGATGACTGCCACAAAGGAGAAGTCCAGAATGCAATAAGAGCACATATCAGGGGACATACCCCGGTCTCAGGGTCAAGGCGGGCTTCCTGAGAAAGTGATATTTAAGGAGAAAGCAGAAGGATGAGTCCGAGTTAGCCAACTGAAGGGAGGGGTAATGCTACTCCAAGCAAAGAAAGCAGCGACTGCAAAGTCCCTGGGGCAGGAAGGAACATAGTACATTTAAGGAACCGAGAGAAGGCCAGCGTGACGTGTAGAGACTCAAAGTGGAAAGGACATAAGAATGGGGGACAAGGGGACAGCACTGCTTTCAAAAGCACTAATGGTGGTGTCATCAGTCATTCTGAACGCACATGGTCAGCCCAGTCCTCATGCCCATTAATCTATCTGATATTTACAGAAGTTAGACCTGAACCAATGAAAACCTCAACGGATTAACTTTTCTGTCTTCTTCTCTTTCTCTTCTACCTTCTTTTTTTTTCCTTTACCATCATCTTACTTTCTAAGTACGAAAGTAGAAGCAGACAGAAAGAATTTCCTAAGAAACTGTATGTATAACACAGCCTCATGCACTGTCTAGGGGAACAACGTATAACCTTGAGCAAATCAATTAACTTCAGGGTTTTTTGCTTCTTCAGCAAAATAGGAGTGCTGAAAAATCTCAAAGCACTTATAAGATTAAATGGGTTACTGTACACAAACCTACCATATTGTGACTGGCCCCAATAGTTATGTACTAAATGCCACTGTCTTTCCTCTCTGGGTGAGTTAGCAAGCGGAGAGGAGTATCAATTCGATTAAGCTAACTGATATAACCAACCAACCTGTGCGTGGTGGCTCAAACCTGATAGAGTTTTATTCCTTGCTCATATAATGCCTAAATGGCTGCTCAGGAGGTGGCCCACTCTCTTCCACAAAGCAATCCAGGTACCAGTTTCTTTCTATCTCAAGGCTCCACCCTGTTTTTCCACATCAGGCTGGAAAAAAGGATAAAACATGAAGGAGTGCATATGGACCAAGCCTGAAAGTGGAAATACCATTTCTCTTGCTAGAGCTCTGTCCATGATCACACCTAATGGCCAAGAAATAAAGTGCAGTGGAGTACCCAGGAAAGAGGGAACAGGTGTAAGTGACTAGCCAGCAGTCTTTGCCACCACACAAAGATAAGAGAGAGCTCTTTGTTATTAAATGGGCCTTAAAAAATCAATTTGACTACAAATAGGTGTTGCACATCTCCTTTCTCCAACACTGTGTCCTAGCTACAGGTGTGGCAATGCCAATGAGAAAGACAGTATCTTTTGCCCAACGGGGAAGTTCCTGAGGACATAAGAGCAGCCTGACTCCTTCCTCTCCTTTATGTCCCACAACCATTCAGTGGTTTCATCAGTTTTTTTGTTTTTTTCTCATAGAAATACGTGAAAATCCTTCCACTTCTTATGATTCCTGTCACTTCCCTTTATCTTCTCTCACCCGAATCGCGGCAGCAGTTTCCTTACATTGCCTGCAACCAGCCCGAGGCTCCCCTACCACCCGCCCCCTCCTCCATCCCACCTCCAACTCCAGCCTGCCCTGCTCCCTAGGGCTACCAAGGGGTTGGCTCTCCAGCACAAATCTCAAGTGTGGTTGCCACTGCCCTGCTTCAAATCCTGTGTGGCTCTTCCCAGCCTGCAGGCTAAAGCCCAAACCCCTGCATCTGACAGCTTGCAAGATCTGACCCTGGCTCCCATGCAGCCTCATCCTTCTCCAAGCCCCTTCCTGTACCTAGTGCTTCGGCAACACAAAATTACTTATGGTTTTCTACACACACAGCCACCAAGCTGTTTCTCTCCTCCAGGTCATCTTGGAGGAATTTGCTCCACATCCAGGGTCTCAAGAATTGAGTCCCATCTACCTGATGTTAGCTATATAACATGGACACAGCACCTGTCTGACCCTTGTTTTATTTGTGAACAAAAGAGAAATAATAAATCATTCTGGACCATCTCACCAAGTTGACATGAGAACATGGTAAAATAATGAATGCTAATGTGCTTTATAAATTCCAGTGAAATTAGTAAAACTAGTAGTTGAAACCCAAATAAGTCCAAAATAAGACAGGATCGCCACACCCTCAATGTCAAAGAGCATCCCTTCTTGAAATCAGGATGAGTCCCAGAAGTCCCCACTATTCCCAAGGGCAATATGAGGCTAAGATTATCCCTGCTTCTGTCACCTGAAAGCTGACTTGCTGCACTGAAGTGGTGTCATGTGGAAGAAGGAAGGGATTAACTCACGAGGCTGTGTAGCAGTTACCAAGAGACAAACATTGGCTCAACACAGGGAAAAACTTTCAAACTGTCAGAGCTGTCCAAGGCTGCCTGGGGCTGGGCGCGCAGGTGGGCTGTGAACTCCCTGAGATTGGAGCTCCTGAGGCCAAAGCTGGGAGCCCACAGCAGCAGACGCCACACACCGGGGAGGTTTGGACTAGTCGGCTTCTAAGCTTCCTTCCATTCCTAAAATTTCATTGTTTGCTGCCCCTGGGTGCCCCTCTGTCATTGTACATGTTGCTCAGATTGTTAATTGTCAGTTGTGACATGAGGTAGTTATTAATAATTGAGGGATCTTCCTCTTCCGCTTAGAGTAGCACCCAGAAGTCAGGGACTAGGTGTCCTTCAACCTGAGATCCTCAGAGCCTGGTACTGCTCCTGGCACACAGTAAAGCCTCGGCGATTGTTGGTGGCATAAATGGATGGATGAATGAACTATTCTCAGCTTATTTGGATGACATTGACATGCCATGGGGGAAAAATGATGGTGTCTTTATGTTTGGTCTAGGATGACTTCTTTCACAGTGGGCCTTGGGTGTGATGATGTTGATTTGGATCTGTACTCTCCAACTTGAGGTCTTTGGACTCCTAGGCATCCTATTTTCAATATTAAAAAAAGAAGTGATAAAAATCAAGCATTTGTCCATGTTACAAAATACCCAGGTTTCAAACACACCCAGTTTCTCTGCATTTGACTGGGAATTTGCAAATTAAGTGTGGTCACTCCTTATTTCATACAGCAAACTATAACCCTGCAACTTTGCACATATCCTCAATGAATCTTTACAAGGAGCCTGTATGTTAAATCATCCCATCTCTGGTTTACAGACAAGGAGACTGTGGGGTGGCGGGGGCTCAGAGAGGCTGTGTAACCTGCTCTGTGTTGGAAATTTAGTGTCAGCGGCAGAATTACAATCCAGTACTGCCTTGCTGGCCAGCCCATGCTCTCCTCATGCAGCATTCCACTTCATTTCAGAGAACAAATCTCCTGTGACGTGTATTTCTATCACAGAGGTGCTTGGGAGGGGGTCCTGCCCTGGACATTAGCAGTTCCTTTTCCTTGATGGGCCACTCAAATATGAGAGGCAAAGAGATCAGTGCACAGAGGGCCTTCTAGTCCCTCAAGAAACCCTGAGTTTAGAGAGAAGACAGACGCACAATCTGCCACAGTACACGTGGTCCCACAGGCTTACCAGCCTCCAATAGCCCGCAGATGTCCTCTTCCAGGAGAATCTCCTTCTTGCTCTCAGATATGTTATATGGCAGAACCCGGAATATCTCCCAGGCCCTCTATGCTAGACCTTATATTTTTCTAGTGTTGACAACTTAATACATGTTCACACTTCCTTTTATGGGAAGATAAGACCCTGATGATAATCAGGGTACCAGCATAGGAAATGCCACATTTCTCCACGTAAATATTTGACTGAGCTTCCTCTGGGCCATGCATCATTGTGGCAAGCCCCAAGAACAGCTTCAGGTCCACAGATTGGCAGGTGAGATAGCCTGGCCAGGAATCACAAGAGGGCTTGTTTAAAAACCAAGGCCAGAGCCATGTATTCCAGGCCGGCCTCTGATCTGAGTGATGGAAGGCTGTTCTGAGAAAGCCAAGGGCAGAGACTAGGTCTCAGCTGGGGTGGAGTTCTCTCATTCGGTAACTCACCCCTGAGAAAGGGGACCTGTCCAGGTGGCTTTTAAAAAGAAATGACTGCAACTATGTAGCTATTTTTCATGACTTTTTATAAAGTGAAAAATAGGGAACAAATTCAAGGTCAACCATGGTAGATCCACCAATGCAGTGGGCAAATGACAATAAAATTATTGACAAGAATTATCAATACTTAATGAGAGTTCCCAACGTGCCAGTAATCCTTGCAGTTTCTGTTCGGGTATCACCTCGTTTGTCCTCACAACATTCTTCTAAGGTCTCTGAAGGTATTTATTACTTCATTTTGCAACTGCAGAAACTGAATCGGGGGGAGATTGAGCAATTTGCATATGGCCTTGCAGTAAGCAAGGGATGGAACAGAAAACCAGGCAGCCACTGGTCATAATGCTATGAGTGAATATTTGTTGATTTAAAAATATGTTCATGATATTTTATTAAAGGGAAAAATGCAAGGTCCCAACTCACATGATTCTACTTTTTTTTTGTTTTTGGTAAAAAAGGAGAACCACCTCACACCCACTAGGAGGGCTACTATAAAACAACAACAACAAAATCAGAAAATAACAAGTGTTGGCAAGGATCTGGAGAAATTGGAGCTGTTGGTAGGAATGTAAAATGGTGCAGCAGCTGTGGAAAACAGCATGGTGGTTTCCTGGAAATATAAAAATAGAATTGCCATATGATCGAGTAATTTCACTTCCCAGTATATATTCAAAAGGATAGAAAGCAGAGTCTTAATGAGTTACTCGTACATCCATGTTTATAGCAGCATTACTAACAAGAGCAAAACATGGAAGCAAACCAAGTGTCCTTCTATGGAAGAATGGACAAACAAAATGTGGCACAGGCACACTTCCTTATGTGGTGCTTTGCTTTATTGTGCTTCACAGATATTCCATTTTTTTACAAATTGAAGGTTTGTGGCAACCTTGAGTTGAGCAAGTCTATTGGTGCCATTTTTCCAACAGCATTTGTTAACTTCATGTCTCTCTGGTAATTCTCACAATATTTCAAACTCTTTTGTTATGTATATCAGTTATGGTGATCTAGGATCAGTGATATTTGATGATACTATTATAATTGTTTTAGGATGCCACAACCCATGCCCATATAATATGATGAGCTTCATTGATCAATGTTGTGTAATTCTGACTGCTCCACTGACAGCTGTTTCCCTGTCTCTCTCCCTCTCCTTGGACGTCCCTATTCCCTGAGACACAACAATACTGAAATTAGGCCGGTTAATAACTTTACCATGGTCCCTAGGTGTTAGGGTGAAAGGAAGAGTAACATATCTCTCACCTTAAATCAAAAGCTAGAAATGATTAAGTTTACTGAGGAAGGCATGTCAAAAGCTGAGATGGGCTGAAAGCTAGGACTCTTATGCCAAACAATTAGTCAAGCTGTGAATGCAAAGGAAAAGTTCTTGCAGGAAATTAGAAGTGCTACTCCAGTGAACATACAAATGATTAAAAAAAAAAAAGTGAAACAGCATCATTGCTGATACAGAGAAAATTTTAGTGGTCTGGATACAAGATCAAGCCAGCCACAACATTCCCTTAAGCCAAAGCATAATCCAGACCAAGGCCCTAACTCTCTTCAATTCTATGAAAGCTCAGAGAGGTGAAGAAGCTGGAGAAGAAAAGTTTTTTTTTTGTTTTTTTTGTTTTTTTTTTTTTTTTTTGAGACAGAGTCTCACTCTGTTGCCCAGGCTAGAGTGAGTGCCGTGGCATCAGCCTAGCTCACAGCAACCTCAGACTCCTGAGCTCAAGCGATCCTCCTGTCTCAGCCTCCCGAGTAGCTGGGACTACAGGCATGCACCACCATGCCCGGCTAATTTTTTTCTATATATATTTTTAGCTGTCCATATAATTTCTTTCTATTTTTAGTAGAGATGGGGTCTCGCTCTTGCTCAGGCTGGTCTCGAACTCCTGAGCTCAAACGATCCGCCCACCTCGGCCTCCCAGAGTGCTAGGATTACAGGCATGAGCCACCGCGCCCGGCCGAGAAGAAAAGTTTGAATCTAGCAGAAGTTAGTTCATGAGGTTTAAGGAAAGAAGTCATCCTCATAATAGAAAAGTACAAAGTGAAGCCCCAAGTGCTGATGTAGAAGCTGCAGAAAGTTATCCAGAAGATATGGCTAAGATAATTGATGAAGGTGACTACACTAAAAAACAGATTTTCAATGTAAATAAAATAGTCTTCCATCGGAAGAAGATGCCATCTGGGACTTTTATGTTAATAACTAGAGAGAAGTCAATGCTTGGCTTCAAAGCTTCAAAAGACAAACTGACTCTTTTGTTAGGGGCCAATGCAGCTGGTGACTTTAAGTTGAAGCCAATGCTCATTTATCACTTTTAAAATCCTAGGGCCCTTAAGAATTATGCTATATCTACTCAGCCTGTGCTCTATAAAAGGGACAACAAAGCCCAGATGACAGCATGACAGCACATCTGTCTACAGCATGGTTAACTGAACATTTAAAGCCCACTGTTGAGACCTCTTGCTAAGAAAAAAAAGAAGTTTTCTTTCAAAATATTACTGCTCATTGACCATGCATCTAGTCACCCAAGAGCTCTGATGGAGATGTACACAGAGAGTAATGTTGTTTTCATGCCTGCTAACACAATATCCACTCTACAGCCTACGACTCAAAGAATAATTTTAACTTTCAAGGCTTATTATTTAAGAAATAGATTCATCATTCTAGGTGCCATTAAGAACATTTGTAATTCGTGAGAGGATGTCAAAATATCAACATTAACCTGTGTTTGGAACAAGCTGATTCCAACTCTTATGGGTGACTTTGAGGTGTTCAAGACTTCAGTGAAGGAAGTAACTGCAGATGTGGTGGAAATAGAAAGAAAACTAGAATTATAAGTGGAGCCTAAATATATGACTGAATTGCTACATTCTCATGATAAAACTTTAACAAATGAAGACTTATTTCTTATGGATGAACAAAGAAAGTGATTTCTTGGGATGGAACATATTCCTGGTGAAGATACTGTGAATATTGTTGAAATGACAAGAAGAGATTTAGAATGTGACATCCACTTAGTTGAGAAATCAGTGGAAGGGTTTGAGAAGATTGACTCCAATTTTGAAAGAAGTTCTACTATGGGTAAAATGCTGTTAAATAGCATTGTATGCTATAGATAAATCTTTTGTGAAAGGAAGAGTCAATTGATGTGGCAAGCTTCACTGTTGTCTTATTTTAAGCAATTGCCACAGCCACCCAACCTTCATCAACTGCTACCCTGACCAGTCAGCAACCGTAACATTGAGGCAAGACCTTCCACCAGCAAAATGATTGCAACTCACTGAAGGGTTGGATGATTGTTAGCATTTTTCAGCAATAAAGTATTGTTAAATTAAGTTATGTATATTATTTGTTTAGACACAATTCTATCACACACTTAACTAACTTTTATATGCACTGGGAAACCCCAAAATGTGTGTCACTCACTTTATTGTGATAGTCACTTGATTGTGGTAGTCTAGACCTGAACCCACAATGTCTCTGAGATATGCTTGTATATAAGTGCAACAGAATATTATTCAGCCTTAAAGAGGAAGAAAATTCAGACATAAGCTACAACATGGGTGAATGCTGAGGACATTAGGCTAAAGTGAAATAAAGTAGTTACAAAAAGATAACTACTATATGATTCCACTTATATGAGATACTCAGAATAGTCAAATTTACAAAGACAGAAAGTAGAATGGTGGTTGCCAGGACCTGGGAGGAGGGGAAATGGGGAGTTATTGTGTAATGAGCACAGAGTTTCAGTTTTGCAAGATGAAAAGAGTTCTGGATATTGGTTGCACAGCAATATGAATATACTTAAGACTACTGAAGTTAAAGGTGGGAAGAGAGAAAGGAAGAAGGAGAGAAAGGAAGAAGGAAAGAAAGGAAGAAGGAGAGGGGGATGAAGGGAGGAAGGAATAAGAGAAAAGGAAAGAAAAGATAAGAAAAGAAAAGGAAAAGAGAAAAATATAGTTACAGTACGCATGGGAAAAAGTCCAGAAAGTTATACATCAGTGAGTTGATAGTGATTTGCATTGGACCACCATGTTATAAATAAATACATCTACTTTTGGCTTATATAAATGTTCTCATTTTCCAAAGGAAATATGTATTGCATTTGTAGCAAGATTTTTTTTTTTTAATTATCTTGAAGACAAGAGAAAAGCAGTGAGAGAGAGTGAAAGCTGGAGTAGAGGGAAAGGAACCTACAACCGATGCACAGAGATGGAATGGACTGTGGTTTCTGCAGAGGATCAGTTCCAACCAGGCAGCCTCCGTGAACTCCTCAAATTACGTCCCTGTGCTCAGATACCCAGCCTTACAGGGGCTTACCAGGAACCTGAATAACCAGAAGCAAGGGGTCTTCATCCACATTAAAGAAGACAGGTAGCAGGAGCAGAGAGTCAGAATTGTAATTCCAGGTGGAGATATGCATTGCTTGAGTGACCTTCTGCAAGGGGCATCTTGTAACACGTTTGTCTGAGTGCTGACCCTGGAAGTGGGGGCAAGCATGGTGAAGGAGACTCATGGGAGAGAGAGTTCCATCTCTGGCCCACTACCAATTAAGATACAGAATTTGAACTTTGGAGCTTAAAGGAACCTTAGAAAACTTTCAGTCTAAATGCCTCATTCTACAGAGTAAATTGAAGCCAACGCAGGTGACATGACTTGTTCAGGGTGATACAACCAGTTTTGTGGCAGACACCAGATTATAATCCAGCTATCCTGAACATGCTTTCCTTATCAGTCCACCCATCCATCTCTCCATTCATGCATGTATTTGTTCATTTTTTTCCTTTTTCATTTACATTTTAAGCACCAAATCTACACCAAGCTCTGAGGGAGGCACTTTCCATCTTTTTATCCCCTCATAGTGCTCCACAGAGAGGTTATTGGCAGAGGATGTGCAATGTAGTAGAAATGTCTGATGCAAGTTGATGCTTTGCTGCATTTTCACTTCATCATCAATGTGTTTGCATATTTCTTACTGTTTACTACACTCTGCAACAGTCAGTCCATAATAACCAAACCACCACCGTGAGAAGAACCTCATAGGGATGATAGTGCTGTGGGGAGAAGAATCTTCTCTGTGAGCCTGTCTCTTAAGCAGGTTTTTATAGTTAAGACTTTGCTGCATTTGTGTTGGCCAAGCTCTGCTTTTTGAGCAGTCACACAGGAGGCAGGAGAGTGTCTGGCAGCCCTAAGCTAGTAATTGTTAAATCTGTTGGAAGTACAGCTCTATAGCCAGACAGAGCTGTGTTCAAATCCAGGATCCACCACCTCCAGCCTTGTGACCTTACGGAATTATTTAACCTTACTGTGCCTCAGTTTCCTCTTCTGAGACTCATAATACCCACAGCATATGTGTATCACTATGCATGGACAGCTCTAAGCCAGTGCCCACATAGTAGTAGAGGTTGATTAAATGTTAATTTTCTCCTACATCTGTACACTGTTTGTCCAGTAATAGGATTTTAAAATTTTTATCCCATCTGTGCCTTTTTCAAGCCCAACTTCTAAGGTCAAGAAACAAAGATAAATGGGAAAGAGTGTTCTTTAGATTAGGAGAAGGAAGTAGGTTAACCAGTTTGAGCTAGTTTAGGATAGAGAATGGTGAACTACAGCCCATGCCCTGTTTTGGTAAATAAAGTTTTATTGGAACACAGCCATGTTCATTCATTCACATGTTGTCTTCGGCTGTTTGCTCCACAATGGCAGAGTAGAATAGGTAGGACAGAGACTGTATGGCCAGTAAGGCTGAAAATACTTACTGACTCTTTACAGAAAACAAAAAAAAAATGTCCAGCCCCTGGTTTACAATGTATGTGGTATTTTATCAAAAGATGATTGACACATGCCATTTTCCTCTACAGAGTTCCAAGGTGAAGCAGTGTACAATTGCAAGGATCGGTGCACAATTAATTGCAAGGATGGCTGAAATAAGGAGGACTGTATTATCTGCAACTCCCACAATCTGGGGATCACCTTTTGCCAAACTGCTTCCACCCTTCTTTATACTAGTGATTGGTGTCAAGTTCTGCAAAACCAGAATGCGGCTGTCAAGTGGCAAGTGGTGGGGAAACTGAATTGGTTCTCTGCTGGCAGATAAATTTGCTAGATACTAAACATAGAAAAAGGGCCAATGATTCTAAGAGTCACAATACATCGGAGTGGTTAACCCTGTGATACTAAAATGACTCATCAGTAGTAAATGACTTTACTACGATTGGTTTCCTCAGTTTCGATCCCGCTCGCTGTGTTCGTGCTGCAAGTGTTGCTGAAGGCACCTGACATGGTTCAGCTGCTCAGCCTCTTGATTTGCCCCAGGCCACTTTACTAAAGCTTCCCTTAGCAGCTGAAGAAACTGTGAAAGTTCCTGCTTTACTCCGCTATCTATGGACTCAAGCTATTGATTCAGGCCATCATAAGGAACGGGTGCTAAGAGAATGTCAAAAACAGAACACTTAACTCAGTCTAGAGTTTCAAAGTCTGAGAAGGAAGACAGGAGGCTCTGCACATTTCAAGCAGAAAGGGACTTAATACAGGGGATTAAAAGCTTAAACAACTGTGGGATGGGTTGGAGTCATATTGGTAGGGAAATTTGGAAGGGCCAGAACAGGAAGCTGTGCTGAAGTGGATAATTTTCAAGAGGATGGGCAGAAGGAAGCCAATGGCAGCATTCTGCATCTACTGACACCTCCCTGACAGCTGCCTCTGAGAATAAGGACTTTTTTCTTTTCCTTGGCCTTCAAAATACCACACCAGCACCTTTTCTTGGTGGAATCTAACCTTGAACCCTGCTGGCAAAAGTCTAGGGAATGTGTTCCCCAGGCTAGCTTCTCCCATGCAGGGAAGAACACAGAAGGAAGGAAGGAATAATGTTGAGTTGATATTTTAAAACCCAGCATGTTGGACGATCCAAGAAGACTTCCTAAAAAATGTGATGCCAGAGATAGGCCTTTGAAAAAAATCAAGGTTGACTAAGCCCTGGCCTTGGTCAATGATTCATCAAAGGAGTTTCCCTTTCTAGACTGCAAGACCCTGAATTAGGGAAGTGCAGCCTTCCCAAGAAGTGCTCATCTTTTGCAACCAAATAAAAGATAGCCATAAATAGCCTGATGTGTTTACCATTCTGTGTTTAAAATGGATAAATGAACGCAATCTTTCCTTCCTGTAGAAAAAGAATTATGAGTTATTGTTATTAAAACAGAGAACAGTAGCCCTTCTTATTGGAAATGTAAGTGGGGTAGAATTTTCTCCCAGTATATTTCATAGGAAGTTTGGAATTGCTGTACCAAAGGACCATGCAATGGTGGGAAAATTTGTGGACCACGATGGTAATAGGCAATGCACAGAAGTGAGATCCTAGCATCTCTCCCAAGATGTTCTCCTCCCCTTCCTTTGTAGCTCCCTCCTCTTCTTTTCAGAGACACACTAAGAACCCTCCCATTAACCATCCCATTGGCAACCAATCCTTCATCTTTCTTTCAAGGTTTAGATTGTGCTGGGAAAATACAGGTGCAGCATCAAACAAATGCCTACCATTTCTCTTGCTATGTTAGATGCTTTGTGTACTCGATTTAATTGAATCCTCTAAGGCTGTGGTCCCTAACCCCCAGGGTCTGTGGCCTATTAGGAGCTCACCACCTGAACTCCACACCAGCCCCCACTCCCCACCGACCCCTAGTCTGTGGAAAAATTGTCTTCCATGAAACCAGTCCCTGGTGCCCCAAAATTTGGGGACCGCTGCTCTAAGGGACCTTTGAGATAAGATTATTATCTGAACTTCCCAGACAAAGAAGCAGAGGCCAAGAAAGGTAGAATAATATTTCTGAGATCACAACATCTACTTCTCTGCTCCAAAGAAAATAATGAACCCCCCCCAACTTCTCTACTATAAGTGAATCCTGAATCCAGGGGTGTGTGTCCCTGGGTCACATGGAGATCATAACATCCTCACAGCTTTGCAAAACTAGGGAAAACCTTGAGTTCATCCCTTGAGATTTCTCTTCCTCCTTTCTTTATCCTAGAAGAGGTGAGACAAGGAGATCACACCATCACCAGCTACCATAACCAACTTGGAGTTCCACACTCACCTCTGTGCCATTTTCCCAAAACTTTGGGGGAAAAAAAAGTCTTCTTAGAGACTAGAACTTGTGTAGATCTTCACATTCTCAGGTCAAATTCACCTTTGGGTGTTGTATTTCTTGTTAGTTCTTATCTTCTTCACCTTTCACTGTTTATTTATTAGCCAAGTAAATACTAACTTGTGTTAGAAAAATAGAAAGTACAGGTACACCCAAAGAAAAATAAAATCTGTAAAGACATTGTAAAGATCAAAATCCACAGGTCCTCTGTAAGACCATGAGTTCAGCACATTTTTTTTCCTCCACACCCTATCCCATGTGTTTCCTAGTCTTTGTTAATAATTCTTTAAAGTTTCAGAATCCAGATTGTTGTTATGACATTATTTTATGCATTATAAGCACTCTGTTTCTTGAATGGATTTCAGACTTTAATTCAGTTTTGTGACCATAACGGTGACATTTAGATTTATCTCTTCTTTAGTAGTTAATCTGTTTACTGTTAGTCCTTCAAATGGTAACTGTCTTGTTGCAAGTTCCCAGTTGGGTTTCACTATTCGGTTTGCAATATGTCTTAAGGAAATTTCTCAAGGAGGGTAGATAATATATTTTGTCTCTTTTGTATAGTCAGTGATATCATTCTGTTCTCTGCATATGTGAATGCTAATTACACATATAATACATATATATGTAATATTCTTGGGGCATGTCCTTTTCTTCTTCAAACTCTGTAGATGCTGCCAAATTATCTATACCATTTAGTGTGTTAGGAAGAAGAAAACGACCAAGGCTAGGCCAATTTTTATCTTCTGAAACAACTATAGTTTTATGTTTGGATATTTACAGATTTTGTGTTAATCTCAGCAGGCTGAAACATTCACCGAGCTACGTAGATGGGAGACGCTTATCCCTGGGTTTTCCTAAATTGGGGTCAGCTCTCTTTGTCTACCATGAGCTTTCTTTCCATTTAGCTCAGGAATGTCTATTTGCGTCACAGGACTCCTCATTTTCTGGCCAATGTTTCTGGAAGCTCCAGTACTGTTATTCTCATCCTTTCAACTGCTTGTCTCCTTTTGCTAAATTCTGGGACAGTTTTCTCAAAAATGCTCCCCACAACAGTGACATACCTTCAGGGAGCACCAACACTGCCCTTCCTTGCCTGTGACAGGGATTTAATTCCAGCCGAGTGCATGTCCTTCTTCCTTTCTCTCATCACTATCCCCCATCTAAATTTTTGCCTTTTTTCCTCCCAGATCATGCTTCAGACATTCTGCTTCTGTTCCCAAGAGGCCACATCTTCATGCAGTTTGTGAGAGTGCTGCACAGTTATCTGAAATGATCGTCTAGATTCTGAGGTAAATCATCTTTAGGAGTGCACTGCGGTACTGAAGTTATTCCTTCCCCCCACATCCTTTTTTTTTTTTTTTGCATCATTTTTCACTGGCCCCTAGGTGTTGTTGCTATTGATGATATTGTTTGTTTTACTCATCTTTGGACAGAACAAGGTCGATTTGTCAGTATTTGTTAATGCCAGGAAGAGTGATTTGCACTGGGCACTACCCTCATGGTCAAATTCTCTTCATCAATCCATGATTTATGTTCACGGATCCCAGTCCAGCTCTTATTTAATAACTGGCTTTCACCTGGGATGCCTCTGCCTTGAATATGGTACCTTCCTCCTCAGCCCTCAGCCGTCTTCCAGCACTTAGAGATAATACAAGACGGGGACAGCTTCATCCTCAACACACAGAGCTAGCCCAGGCCTTCACGTCTTGGCAGTTGTCTTCAGAGCTCTGTTGTGGTCACTTGCCTCCCTGTGGCCACTTTAATTGCTCCTTGATTCCTGTCCAGTGATTTGCTGTGATTCCCAGAATCTGCCTAGATTGGGGGAAAAGGAAGAGAAGGGAGCCTGAGAAAAAAGAAATAATAACGCTTAAGAGAACAACACGTGAGGAAAGGAAAAAAGTATCTGCTCCATTTCCAGTTAATGCAAAGCTTGGGGCCGAATCTGCATGCCGAGAGTGGGCAGGAGCAAAGAACCTTCTTGCTTTTTTATGGGAATTTCTTTCATGAAGGAAAGTGAGAGTGTGCCACATGCTGAAGCGCACGTAGGTCTTCCTCAATCCAGACCCATCTCTCCCGTCATTATTGAGAATCATTCCAGATTGTCATCAGATTGCACTGTCAGTCTCTGCTTTCCGTCTCGCCTACAGTGTGAACAAGAAGAGGTGAGGGGCTCAGCTCTGGGACGCCCCAGCCATTTGCCATTTTGAACCAGAAGTCAGTGGGTAGCCTGTTTTGGACTTTTCCAATTTCCAAGCCACTGTTTTCACAAAGAAAATATCCAAAGACCTAAAAGCCATGGTGGCCTGTCCCTCTCTCCTCTCTCCAGTCTGATTGAAAACTTGCTCATAGAGCAAGAGAAAAAAGGAGACAAAGTATTAGTATTAACATTATTTTCTTTTTAGTGAATCTTCTTCGCAGACTCTTTCAAACTGCCAGTTTAGTTTTCACTCAACATCTCAGCCTCTGCAGATCATCCCACCAGCAGGCTGTCCACTGCCTGCAGAGCCCCCTGGGTCGAGTGTAGGAAGCCCCATTTCTCAGGGACAGCCATGATGCATACAGAGGCAGGCTCTGTCTTTCTCACTTGGTCCGTGCTGGGCAGAGTGGCTGAACCGGAGCCCCATGCTCAGGGTCTGGGAAGGAAGGCCACCACACGCCCTCTGACCTTCAAGTGTAAATTTGAGTCTTCCCTCTCACTTTCCATCCCCTTCAGACATCATTTTTCTGCTCAACTCTCAGCCCTCCACCCAATTTAGTGGCTGAATTTCATTAACTCTACACCAGACAAGAAGACACAAAATGCAAGCAAAGAGAAAAAAAAAAAAAAAAAAAAAACAAAAAAACTAACACGATTAGGGTACATTCATATTGAGAACAGTATGACAGCGAAGTTTGAAGGCTCAGGACTCACCAGGTTCAAATCCCAGCTCTTCTGGTTAGCATCTGCACAAACTTGAGCAAGTTATTTCACCTCTCTGTACTTTATTTCTCATCCATAAGATGGGATGCTAAGAGTACCTTCCTCATACTGCTGTTGTAAACGTGTTAATGTCCTCAAAGTGCCTTAGGAGGTAGATGTTCAATACCTGTTAGCTATAAACATTGCCTATGACATGGCAAGTTCTTTCAGGCATATTATTCTTGGCACTGCATCCCATTTAGTCATTCTCCTCTCCAGGAATACTTGCCCAGTGTGCAACACACAAGAGGAATAATCGGAAACAAAGTGAGAGCCTTATTACCGGGTGGGAACACACAAGATCTCTTCATTCAGCTGCTGAGCTAGTTGCGGAAAATGAATTCATGAAGAACCTGGATATCTCACTTGAGCTTCAAGTCAGAGTCTCTGCAGGATGTCTAGTAGGGCAGGTCCTTCAGGTCCCCTTTGCCTAAGTACATTCGTCTCCTGCTTTCTATTAATGTGTTAAATAAAATCTTTTCAAATACCCAACAGCAGGACTCTAGCAAGTTTTTCCCAGATCTCGCTGGGCCTCAGGTTCCCCATCTGTAAAATAGGAGTAGACTTTGCAGGGTGTCGAGAGAATTAATGTACAGAGTGTCCGGTATACACTGAATGCTCCTTACAAAATGATATTCTCATATATTAAGTAATGTGATCTTCCTGGTATTTTCTGACATTTCTAGTCTGCCCCTCATCTTCTCCCATTCTGGATGTTAAACACAGTAGCATCCAGTGACTCAGGGAAGAGACACAGTAACAGCAGAAAAAGGCTTCTGATCTTCAGCAGTTAAAATATTGGCTCCAGACATAGACAGTATATAAGAGTTCACAAATGAGCTGTTTCCTGTCTCCTGAAATTAGGTGAAGATTACATGGGATATGTAAATGGAGAAAAAAAGAGTCCTTGAAAAGGGGCCTCATGGCTTGTCACCTGAGTGCCAGGTGAGGATGGGTGCTGGGGTTGAGAACTGACAGAACCCCCATGGAGTTAGGGCTTCCACAACAGAGAGGACCTATACCTTTTTTCCAGGTAGGACCTGAGAATGTGGTAAGTTCCAGACATGGTGTGGATTCAGAAGAAATACATATTATGCAGCCAGGAGCAGCCAAGAGCCAACGGACCCGACGGGGCCTTTTGAGAAGAACAAGCAGCATTCAGCCGGTGCTGGTGTGGGCTGACAAGAGGAGACCAGGGAAGAACAAAGACGGCTTAGTCGATGCACCAAGGAGAGGTGATGACCCAGAACAGACTCCTCTTTCCCATCTTTCAAAACTTCAACACCAGGTGACATCCCCACCTTTAAAATAATACTTTGATACGTCATCTGGGTAAAGGGAATAGATCTTAAATTAACTGAGATTAAACTTCTACCACTGGAGAATAGAGGTTTGTAATAGATATTAAGGTCTGGTATAAAAGAGAAAGGAAGCTGCGTGCCTTCATACATGTTATAGATTGAATTTTATATCCATCATGCTATTGTTTTAATTACTGTGGAATCTGGTACAAGAGGCCACATAACTTAATGCAAATAATAGGTAAACCTGGGAGAAAGAAACAGGATCATAGAATCCCCCCTCCTCTGATACCTACTAAAATAAACACAAATTGAAAAGAACGGCAAGCCAAACATTCACCAGGAGCTACTCAATAGGAAAAACTGCTACAACTTTATCCAATAAACTTCAAAAAGCAGAGGATAAGGAAAGAACAGAAGATCCTGGTCCACAGAAAACCAGTGTCATGCTTAACCCTCAATTTCTCAAAGATGTCCTTGGATTTGGAGAAGAGTATGTGGGAAGGGTGAATGTGTACAAATAGCCAAGGAAAAGGCCAATGATGAGCATTTGAGGTAAGAAGTCCCTAAATAACATTCATTTATTCATCCATCCATTCCACTCAACAAATAATTGAGCACCTACTCTGTGTCAAGCATGGTTCAAGACACTTGAATACAGTTGGGAACAAAGCAGACACAAGCCCCTATTCTATATTTTAATGGTGGTTGAGGGAGGAAGAAAATGATTTAAGAAAAAAGGTGGTAAAACATAACATTTTCTGAGGATGTTAAGTGCCAAGTAGAAAAATATCAGAGATGGGGACAGAGTACACCAGGTCATCTGCCATATGCAGTAGCTTAGTGAGCAAAGACCGCATTGAAATCCTGACATCTAAGTCAAGACCTGGAGGATCTGAGAGAGGAAGCCATGTGGTTATCTGGGGACAGTATTCTAGGCGGGGGAACCACACTGCAAAAGTGCTGAGGAGGATGTGGGCCTGGCATATTTGAGGCTTAGCAAGGAAGCCAACATGGCTGGAACCTAGTGAGGCAAGGGATAGGATAGTGGTACCTGTGGCTGTCACATAGAGGGCCCAGGAAGCATTGAGGGCCTTTGGCTTGAGAGAGTGAGATGGCAGCCTTTGGAGGATTTTGAGTAAGGAAGTGTCATGACAGTTGCAAAGAAAATAGAATACTAGCACAGTAAACTTTAGCAGAGAGAACAAGGGGCACCAGGGACCTTTCTCTTGCACTGCGCTGAGATGGTGGGATGAAGATGAGATACTGCTGGTGGTGGGACTTGATACAGAATACATTGTGGCATCTTAGATGAAACCAGTATGGGGTCCACCAGCAGCTAGAGCTGAGCTCTCACTTACCCCACACCCTATATTCTCAAAGTTCAGAAGAGTGTTCAGAAAGAAAGATCCAGCCCAATAAATTTAACTAAAAATGACAAGACTACCTGATCAAAGACAAGGCAAAAAAGGAACAATAACTTATCATTCACATTGGATCAGGACACAGAGAAGATCTGGGTGGAGCTCACCAAGCTAAGCATGAGAAAAAAATGGGGGAATGATGGCATTTCAACTATGCAAGCATTCTAGAACACAGAAGATAAAAGAAACACAATCTGTAAAGGAACAATAAAAAACTCAGTATGGAGTCATTTACACAAGACTTAAAAACAAGATGATGAAGCAATATGCTGTGATGAAAAGGAAGATTACCGAGTTAAGGAAACAATTGAAAGCCAAAGTAAGATCTTTACAGATTAAATAAATAAATGTAAACCAGCAAAGACCTGCCTAGGCATGGCTAAAAATCCAAACAATAGCATAGAGAAAAGGCGTTAGAACATGCCAGTGAATGCAAAGGTAAAAGGTAAACCAAATAAATCAATTAGAGATGATGATAAATAAGGACTTCAAAGTTAGCCCACATAAAGGTCACTTATATTTCTCAATTAGAGCACCCAACAAATGAAGGAGTTTTCAGAGATGTAAATTTATAACTTTTCTTTCGATATTAGAAAATGACTAAATCTGCAAATCATAAGGAAATTAATATACTAGGAAAAAAAAATGTAATTTACATGGAGACACTAAACATATCCTGATCAGTATTAACTACACGGATTGAATCCACCCAGGCAAAACACAAAGGAGCAGGGTAGGATCAAGTTGGCCTCTGATTTCTCCACACTGACATTTTTCCAGAAGAAATCAGAATAATATTTAAAAATCCACAAATAAAGGAAAGTGTAACCCAAGAATATTAAAACTGAAGACATTCTCAAGCATGAAAGAATTCAGGGAATATATGAGCCATTTTGGAAAATATGCTGGAAGACTAAATCCAATTATAAGATGAACTTTTTTTTTTTTAAAGCACATGTCTAGAGTGAAGAGGTTTTGTTTGAAAGAGCCAGTGATTAGGACTAAATCCACTTAAATGAATGTAGACAACAGCACAACAGCAAAAATGTCTATTGCCAAACAGAATGTGTTATCACTCATTTTAAATTCAAAGTTATAAAAGCAAGAAAAATCAGGAGGCAAAAGAAAGGAGATGGGAGAAGGTATCAAGAGTGTGAATCACTTCATGTCTCATAGTAAGAGATTAATTAGTACTACCTGAAAAATGGAAGAATGTAAGTTAAAAGCAAAAAAAAATCTCTTATATGAGAGATTTGGTTTCATCAAGTTTTTACTTAACCTTAGAAGAGTATTTGAGGAAATAATATCACTAGCAATAAAAGAAACAGGATCTAAATTTCAGCAATTCTTTTAGTTTCACTTACATTATTCTCTGGTTACATTCAACTGAAATTAAATAAATGTTTTACTTTAATAAACATATCCAGTATGATCTTTAATGAGCTAGCTATTTATCTACCTAAATAGCCTTTCATCCTTCCATCCTTTCTATGCATAGGGATATCTGGAATGATGTCTCCCAAGAGTTCAGGCTGGCTATTGCTTGCTGGTGGAATTTGGGGGTTATTTGTTGTTTTCTTCTTTGTCCTTTAAAAAAAATTTTAAAAATTATTTTATTATGAATATGTATCATTTAATAAAAAATAAAGTTATTGTGTTTAAAAATGACATGCTTACAAACCACAAAGAGATACCACCCCACACTCATTAGGATGGCTACTATCAAAAAAGAAAAAAGCAGAAAATAACAATGTCAAGAGCATGCGGAAAAATGGGAACCCTTATGCACTACTGATAGGAATGTAAAATGGTATACCTACTGTAGAAAATAGTAGGGAAGTTAGTTCCTCAAAAAAAATTTAAAAAGTGTTTCCATAAGATTCAGCAACTCCACTTCTAAGTCCAAAAGAGTCTAAGACAGGATCTCAAAGAGATAGTTGTACACCCATGTTCATAGCAACATTATTCACAACAGATGAAAGATGGTAGCAATCTAATGTCTATCGATGTATAAACAAAATGTACTATCTGCATACAATGGAGTATTAGTCTTAAAAAGGAAGGAGATTCTGAGATATGCTATTATACAACGTGGGTGAACCTTGAGGATATTATGCTGAATGACATACACCAGTCACAAAAAGACACACAGTACTGTATGATTCCACTTATATGACACACCTAGAGTACCTCCAATTCATAGAGTAGTCAGACTCATGGAGATGGAAAATAGAATGATGGTTTCCAGGGGCTGGGGGAAGGGGAGATTGTGGAGTTATTGCTTAATAAATGGAGCATTTCAGTTTTGCAATAAGAAAAGACCTCTGAAGATGGACAGTGGTCACGGTTGCACAACAATGGGAATGTACTTAATACCAGGGAATTGGGCAATTAAAAATGATAAAGTTAAGATGGTAACTTTTATGTTATGTGTATTTTACCACAATAAAAATTTTTCTTGAAAAAATTAAATAAATAAAAAATATGCTCAATTAATATTAATGTAGTAATAAATCACTATTTGATGGTATCCTGAAATCAAAATTATGACTAACTAGTAATTGACTTATGGGAGCTTTATGTAAACAATGCAATATGTTAAAGCTCACAACTTCATGAGCATATTCAATTTTGGAAGATGAGGAAACTAAACTCAGATATGCTAAGTGACAAGTACAACATTCACAAGCTTCCAAGCTCTGAGAGGGAGCACAAATCCACGTTTTTTATTCCAAGTCTATTTATCCATTCATCAATTTTGTACTGAGGCCCCACTCTGTCCCACACACTATGTATGCTCCACTATGGCATAATTTCTAGACTTCCTCCAGATGACTCATTTTGCCTAAGAATTTCCTCTTTCGTCGGTTAAAGTATAAGGCAGTATTTCATACTGATTTAGTGACTCTAATTCATAAACCATCCCCAAATGGTGCATCTATTTAGCTTTCCTCTCATCTTTTCTTTGAAGATGATGAAACATTTACAAGTTTTGCATATACTCTGCAGATTTATTTCATTTAAAAAATAAAGTATAATGAAATTGGAACCACGGTTTTGGTTTATAATCCATTCAGCTGTACATGCATGCTTTGTGCACTGTGGGTATGAGGTTCTATTTCACAGTTTTAAAAAGTTATTAAAAAAAAAAGATTGGCAAACACAAACATGGTATCAGTTTGCTTCACTTAATAAAGTTAGTTTTAATCTGTGATAAATAATAAAACATAGATGACTAAGCGTATTTATTATTTAAGTGTATATAGCAGTGTATATTATTTACCTGTGGCTATATATCAGAATACCCCCAAAGTTAGTGGCTTACTCAACAAACATTTATTCTCTCCCAGACTCTGGGCTGGTGCCTCTGACTCACCCTCTTTCCCAAAGCCAAAATCCATGCGTTGCCTGGGGTAGTCATCGCAAAGCTCTGCTGCGGAGGATCTGCTTCCAAACTCGCCAATGCGGCTATTGGCAGCTCTCAGGTATTTATTTGCTGGCTGTTGATCAGAGACATCTGTTCTTGGCCACACAGCTTTCTCAATAGGTCTGCTCACAACACGGCAGTTTGCTTCTCCCAGCGTGAGGGATCTCAGAGAGAGAAAGAGACCCAAGACGGAAGCCGCAGTCTTTTTATAACGCAATGTCACAAGTTACATCCAATCACTTCAGCCTTAGTCTGTGTGAATTAGGAGCAAGTCGCTAAATCCAGCCCGCACTCAAGGGGAGAGGATCGCACAAGGGTGCGTGAAGCAGACGGTGGGGCTCTCTGGGAGCCGTGGTAGAGGCTGTGTAGCACAGATGCAAAAGCCAGGTGCCAAAACATTAGCAGTGGTTGCCTCTAGAGAGTAGATTGGAATTACGGGTGTTTTTTATGCTCTTACTGCTTCTCTGCTTTACTAAATTGTCCATAGTGCAGAGGCAGAAGGTTGAAATCACAGGCTCCGCGTTTAAATCCTGCTTCTGCCACTCACCATCTGGATGAGACGTTAGGCAAAACTCGAGCCTAACTAAGCCTCAGCTTCCTAGTACCGGCGTCGTCTAGTTGTTGTACAGGTCAATGTGATCTGTATGTATGGACTTACGTGGTAGTACGTTCTAAGAGCTTATTAAATATAGCTGTTTATCATTGATGAATACATCATTTTTAAAATTTGAAAACTAAGATGGTGGAAGTTATAATAATACAAAAGGTATGGCATTATTCAAATTTAGGTCATACTTCTATGTTCATCCGCAGGGAAAAGATATAAACACATGCAACACAGGAAAAATGAGGGCAAATAATATTACAGAAGCAAGTGCTAAAGTGTGTAGGCCAAACAATAAATGAAGACATTAGAAGTCAAGAGAAAATGGAAGATGAGGCCACTGTGGCGAAGGATGCGTTTCAGAGGAGGCGGGGCAGGCTGTGGACAGGCTGAAGGGCAGCAGCAGAGCATTTGAAATTCTGGGCAGTCCCTCATTGCCAGACACTGAGGGTACAGTGTCCTAAAGCAGAATATCTACCTTCAAGAGACTCACAATCTGGAAAGCCGCAACGTCAATAAAGTGGTCCTTTCAAAATGTTTGGTGACTTCAGAGATAGAGATTAGCATTTAATCAATAGCTATTTATTGAGCACCTGCTACACGCAGGCACCACCGTGGATGCTAGAAACCACTGCCCTCAAAGAGCTCATAGCGCAATACAGGAGATGGATAATTAAACAGGCCACGTCAGTGCTAATTTACTTGGCAATGTAATAAATGCTAAGATGAGCAGAGAGATGAGATTAGATGAGATGGGAGAGGAGAGAGGGGCAGAGGACTGGCACAAGGAAGGCTTTATGGGGAAGGGTATCTCTAACTAGGCTGAGATTAAGTTAGCCAAGCCCAGAGTTAGGAGGGGAGAGTTCTAGTTAAAGGAACTCCCTGCTCACAGGGTGCTATGACAGCACAGAGAAGATGACATAACTGACAGACAACAGGCAGACAGGTGAATCAAGGCCAGGTCACAGTGTTCAAAACTGCAGACAACAGGAAGTTGGTGCATATTTTGAATTTGCAGCAAGCAATGACATGGTGAATGCTCTTTTTAAGCATGACCATGTGTTTCCTCTCAGAGGAAGTGTGGAAAGGTGGTGAGTACAGCACCTGGGGAGGAGACGACCCTGATATTAGAGATTGAGTTCACCTGGGGTCGTCCACCCAGGGTGACTTCCTCAGATGCCAGTGACGTCTGGGCTGGAAGTTCACTGTAGCTCATTCTAAGCTCTGCAGAACCACGTGATGCTTGTATTACAAAAACAATTAGTCTCCTGCATGATAGTGCATCACAGAGAATGACAGAGGAGAAAAAACTCTCGAAACAAATCAAAACACACCAATACTCAATTGGGGTCCTCATAGGAGGCTTCCTCAATGGGGTGGTGCCAGCAAAAGTAGAGAAGAGCCTGAAACAGGGTGGGAGAAATTTTTAGTCGCCACCATAGTGGGACAACTGTCTGATTTTACTATCCTAGAGCAGTGTGGCTTTGGGCAAATCCCTTAATCTTTTTGACCCAAGTTTCACTTCTCTAAAGTAAGGATAATTAAATCTATTTCACAGGACTGCTACAGGGATAAAATGAGATTATCACTATGAAAGAAACAAATCACTATCCAACTGTAAGCTAATTTAACTATTATTATTAGACAGGGAGTAGAGTATCATTGTTAATGCTTAAACTCTGGGGTCCAAGCTTGGGTTCAAATCCCAGGTCTTTCAATTACTAGCTGTATGATCTTAGGCAAGTTATTTAATTTCTCTGTGTCTCCAATTCTTTATCTATAAAACGAGTGAAATAACAGTAGCTACTTCATAGAGGTTTTATGAGGCATGAAAGATTAATTCATGTAAAATGCTGAAACAATGCAGGCATACAGTAAACTCTCAGTAAATATCAACCATTATTATTATTAATGGAAGCAGTTGTAATAACATCAGTAGCAGTAATATTTCTTGGCTCTGTGACCCTGATTTTCATAGGATGCACATGTGAGTAGAAAATAACAATGCAATTGAGATTAACTTAGCACTTTGAAGTATTTTTATGTATTTTGTGCTTTTCAGATTCAATAGCAAGTTTGCAGCATTATATTCTCAGATTAAATATGAGGAAACAGAGACTTGGAGAAGTCACATGAATTTCTTATGATCATACAACCAGAAAAGGCTTTGCAGGGAGTTTCCTGATACTAAATTCAGTGTTCTTTCTGATAAGCTATCTCTCTGTGCTGGGTACAGCGTGCTTTAAAAAGAATAATTCTGAGACCTATCACCAGGAATTTTCTTCAGGTTGAGCTAAAACCAAACTGTATGGCATTAATGAGTCTTGTTCTTTTAAAAAGCTTTTGTCTTCCCCGGTATTGTCTTTCAGCTTTCTCCTTCAAGAAGAAATTTTCAATTAACTATTAGCTTATGTTGCAAACATTTGTTCTTAAATGCACTCATTCATTCTTGCAGGTGATTAAGGATGATGGGTATATAAATATACAAGTACATAAATGACAAGTCAAACCATGTACATATGGTAATTTAATTTTGAGATGAGTACCGTGTTTATGCACTTCTATCAGGCCGCCTACTTTTGATGAATGTGCAATTCCTTACCCACCATTTTATCACTGCCAATATTTAAGTAAATATCCTAAGTGCAGTACTAGAGAAAACCGTCTATGCCATCCAGATAATTTGCAGCTGGGAAAGATAAGCAACCGGTGCCTTTCTAGAGTCTAAGTAAATTGATTCTCCCTAGTTCATTAGTGCTGCATGTTTAGCAGGTGCCTGTGATTTGGAATGTGCCACTGGGTGAAGGAATATTGATACTAGATGGGAGAATAAGATTTAAAATAAAGTTCAGTCGTTTCATTAAAAATTGCCAAAAATGTTTTAAAAATTATCACAGATTATAGAATTTCAGAGTTATGTAAATATTGAGAAGACACCAAATCCAGCTGAGATGCACTATGGACAAAAGAAAAGGAAGAGTATTCTAGAAAGGAGGAACTGTGTGTACAAGTAGGATGGCTCTGTTTGAGGAAGGAAGTTTGGTGTTGCTACAGACAAAGTGACAGAGATAAGACAGAGGTGGGCAGAGGCCAGGTTGCACAGCGTCTTGCAGGCCACACTGAGGGCCGTGAACTTTCTCCTGAGGTCATGGAAAGGTGTTAGGCAATGAGTGGCATGGCCAGGTTTAGTTTCAGGTAAATCATACCAGTGAAAATGTGGAGGGGAGTTGGAGGGTGGTGTTTCATGTTCACAGCAGGCTGAAACTCCCACAGTTCTTTGCTCTTTACTCACTGTTGTTGGGATCTGAAGCATTTACTCTCCTCCCTCCACAGCAAGGAAGCATGCAGAGTGATTCAAGGAAGTCAGGAACATTCTAGCCTGACCATTAGCAAAGGTGAAATACTGTTAGGTTTCATAGAGCTCATTGCTGAGGAATGGGAACCCTTCAGATATGATGTGAAACCAGAATTGAGACTGTAGGTGGCCAGATATTCTCCTAAGAGCTTTTTGCACCCCTCAGGGTGTTGGCTAGAGCTGAGCTGTTGTACAACTGTGGGTTTTGCAAACCTGAGCTCATGAGTTCCTTTCCTAAAGCTGTCTCCTCCCCATACCTCACACTGCAACTTCACTCCTCTGTGAAACTCTGGGGTCTCAGGGTTCAAAGTAAAACTGAAAGTTCCAAAAGAACCACAAAAGACCTCCCTGCTGTCATGTCCTCCCCAAGCTTCTCCTGCCAAAGTATAACTTCTTCTTTTACTGCATGTGTGCTTCACAGATGTTGGGTTGACACAGATTCTAGATGTTGTATTAAATAATAAAAGAATACTGAGCTTGGAGTCCAGGCCCTTGGTTTGTATTCTTGTTCTAGAGAGTTCTGACCATGTGAGCTGTAAATCCATTTAAACCTTCTACGTCTCAACTTTCCCATCTGCAAAACAGAAAGTTATTAGATGATGTCTGAGGGAGCTTTGGGCTCTCTAACATTCTGCAACTGCAAGAACTTCTTGTCCTGGATGCTGGAAAGGGATAAAGGGAAACAAGCCACAATCCCACCATAATAATATGGCCATGGTATTGATACCCAGACGGCACTGTAGGCTAATGCCTAGTGACATGGAAAATTCTTCAGCTCTATTGTCAAATGAGAAAAGAATTTGCAAGAAGTATATGATGACTTCATTTTTGTAAAATAAATATATACACAGAAAAAACACCCAGACAACAGACCCATGGTCATCTCTGGCCATGCAATTTCTTTTCTGTGTTTATTTTTATTTTCTGATTTTTTTCAAAGAAGGTACATTATCATCACATTAATAAAACAAATCCTATTTATAAAAATAATAAAGGTAATTATTCTCTGGAGCATCATGGATCCATTGATCATTCTTATATGGAATCAGTGAATGCTTTGCAGATGATGTGACATTCAATCTGAAACACAATGGCTAAATAGAAGTATTTTTCCTTAGAAACCCCTCCGTGCACCCATCATCCCACCATTTTCCCCTGAATATATCAATTTTCCTGGTTCTCCTGTATCCTCTCCAAAAATAACAAGAATTTGGCCCCAAGAATATACATAGTAAAAAGGAAAAACTTGAGCTTATGATGGGGGCTGGTGCTGAAGGCAGTGGTGTTGATTAACACTTAACTCTGTGGACAGTTGTGCAAAAATCTTGTCTTGGTTTCTCAGTGGTGAGTGCCCCAGTCTCCCAAAGCCGGGGTCATGAGTTCATTTCCTACATCCCTAAGTTCTATTATTTTCTTTGTGGCTTAGGCCAGAATCCCAACAAAGTGTGGCAGTCATTGCATGGGGAAATGGAGTAGAGGCAGAGGAATAAACCAGGAAAGCATGAGTGAGCTAAGTTGCAAAAGGCTGGTCCTATGCAGAAGCAAGGAATCACTGGGGTAGAGCAGAGAGATGGAAGAAACACAGGGAGGAGAAAGGAAGGGAGGAATCCTACTTCTCAGATCTCAGCTAATCTTAGGAAAAGCCAATAGTGGAACAGTCATTAGCTGCACTGCATTTCTTTAAATATCATCTATGTATAGGCCAACAAATCCAAAATTTTATATCTCCTACACAGCCCCATCTCCCAAGCTCCAAACTAGTATATTCAACTCTCTACTTGACATGTTCAAGTGGATACCTAACCAACCTCTCAAACTTAACCCCTGATCTTCCCTCCCAAACCTATACAATCTGTAGCCTCCCCATCTCAGTGGATGGCAGCCTCATCCTTCCTGTGCTAGTAGTCATCTGTGCTGTCCTCCTTCTTTCATATCCCACATTCAGTTTGTCAGGAAGTGCTGTTGGCTCTATCTTCAGAAAATATCCGAATCCAACCACCTCTCACCTGCCTCACCACTACTCTTCTGGTCCAAGCCACGACCATCTTTGCCTGTATTACCACTAAGATGTCCGGATTTTCTTCTTCCTTCCTTAACCACCATAGTCTATTCTAACATGGCAGGCAACATGATCCTCTTAAGACATACATTATTTTATGCCATTCCACTGCTCAAAATATTGCCCTAGCTCTCCTTTTCCCTCAGAGTAAAATTCAAAGCCTTTTTCGTAGGCAATGGCCTGCAAGAACCCATGTGATCCAGCCCCTACTATTTCTCTTACCTTAATTCACTCAGCTCTTGCCACATGACTCTCCTTAGCACTCCTCCTACACAATTATCCACCATTATTCATGGCTGCTTATAAACATTTTATATAACTGTTGAGTTATATGAATAACTCAGACTTGAAATCTCATGTGCCTAGCACTTTGCAGTTTACAAATTACTTCTGTGTATAACATTTCATTTAATCTCACAATAATGTTGGGAACTAAGTATTACTTTCCCATCTTACAGATAATAAATCCAAGCTCAGACAGGTTAAATAACTTGTCTGACATCACATGGTTAGTGATTGGTGCAACTGTATTCAAATACAGGTCTGTTTGACTGTAAGAGGAGAAAGGAGGAGTGAATGTTAATTGATTTGTACTGAGTTTAGGTCCTTTACTGGACAATCTCATTTATTTTCTCTTAATCTATCATTTTCTCATTTTCCATTATGTCCTACTCCATTATGCAAGATGCTCTATACGCAGTAGATGTCCACAAAGTGTTTATAAGCATCATCATCATGATCATGATCATGACAACATTATGGATTCTATATTTTGGGTCCTTCTCTCAGTTATCATGGGTCATGTCTTTTTTATTTCTGCATTTATAAAATAAAGAAAGAGACTTGTATTACAGATAGAAAGATGGAAGAATTAAATTCTTTGGGCAAAAATTGTCTATGTCTCTTTTTCCTCTTTCTAAAAATCATTACCTAGTTGTCCTCACTGTCTGCTCTGTAGCCATTCCCAATGGAATCTTGGGTTTTTGAATTTCTACCTTATTCTGTCTCCATCTAGCAATGCAGTTTTTCAATTTGCCAACTGTGGTTTTCCAAGTAGCCCCTCCATTGTCCTTTGTAAATGTCCGTATGGTCTAACTCATCACTGTTCCCTAAATGGTACATTTCTATCCTAAGATATAATTATTTTTCTTCTTTCTCAGAAAGTGTCGGAGCTTGCCTAGTTATTTAGCCAACAGGTATTTGTTAAGCCTTTAATGTAGGTGAGTTCACGATTTAGAAATTGGGAATTGACAAAGGGATAGGACACTTGGTCCTTGTGGTACAGCAAGGGATAAATAAGAACCAAAGTAATTTTAGTCTATTTCTGGGATATAAATATCTGATCTGGAAGCTACCTAAGAGATCAATTAATCTCCATTTTATAGATACTGAAACTGAGTCACAGATTTTTTTTAGGGCAGTTTCCAGTTTTTTATATCAATCATTTTTATCCCAAGGGGCTTTAAGTTTTAAAAAGATTGTGTACCCACTTAAAAATACTATTATTAAGCAATTTCAGTATTTTCAAGTTTTTGTTGATTGAACATGCCAATTAGGACTTCTAATTAGCATGAGATAGAGTTGTTACATAAAATTGATTTTATTTCATCAGAACTAGATAAGGTTGACATTTTGCTGAGTCTGTGTGCTGCTAGGAAGGCTAAACATGTTTTTTTTACCATTGTAATTTCCACAATTTTTTGTAGACCCCTGGGGATTCAGGGAGCACTGTTTAGGAAAATTGCTAAGATGGGCAATAACAATATCAGTGTCAAGAATAAAGTCATGAATCCTGTAGTCTACCTATAGCTCCTCATATTTCATTCATTCCACAGCCATTCCTTGAGCCCCAGCTGTGCTCTGGCCACTCTTCTATGTACAATAATACAAAGAGCTGCAGATGCTCCCAGAATAGAGGGGAATAGTGTGGGGAAAGCATTCAAAGCAGTTAGACCAAGTGGAAAAATAGTGAGCAGAGGGATAGAGGAGGTAGGAAGCGATCTGGTTTTATAAGAATTTATATAGCATCATCCTTCACAGTTTTAACTTTATTTCTTAAGCAATAACAGGTTATTGCAGATTCTGAATTAGGGAAATGGCATGATCACTTTATGTTTTTCGAAGACAAACATAAACATGTGGAGTGTATGTTAGTCTAGGGGAAGAGAAACAAGGAGACCAAATGAGAGGCTACCCCAGTAATCTGAGCAAGGATATATGAGGGTTAAAACAGTGGGGAGAGAGGAGTAAATGGGAATAGATGTGAGAAATATTTAGTATATTGTTAATATATAGAACTAGAGGAGCAGGAAGGAGTGGTAAATTGCAGTAAGTGTTCCATCAGTCAGCTTAGCAGTCACTCCCAGCCTCCTATTTGAGGTCGTCATGTGCCATGCTCCATGGGACCCTCCACAAGTAGACTTCAGCTTAGCAACCAGAGGTAGACATCTAATCCCAAATGGGCAAGATTTTCTTTCCTGGAAATCTTAAATTATGATACAGAGACTGTCCATACACTGATAAGTTTTGGATAATAATATTGAAGGCATGGAGACTCAAGGGCCAAAGGCCATGTTGGTGCATGGACAAGACTTACCCATCTGACCTGGAGAAGGTACTAAATAGTTGCATTCCACTTTGGAATGGTTTTGGGAGACAGAATAGAAGCTGGTGAAGAAGTCCTTTGGAATGTCATATCCCTGCTGTCAAGAGACCAAATAAGGCACTAAAAAGTCATGACAATTAAGTGTTCTAGAAATGTGACAAATCAAAGTATTTGCCTGTGTTTAAGAAAGAAAGTCTTCTGCAGGAACAGTTGGGTAATTACAGCCATTATATTTACACATTTGTTTAGCACCAGTAAATTGCAATGCCAGCTTTTGGAGTGTGGGAATTTTCTAAAGAATGCTGGTTGTGAAGGGGCAGCAAAAGTCCTCATTGAAAAAAATCACAAACACACATGTGCTGGCCATCGTGCTAGGTGGGTGCAAAGACACAGAGATTGGGAAGACAATTTCTACCATAAGGAAGCTTACCTCCAGTTGTTTGCAATTTCCATTATTGGAATACTTTGATAAACATCCTTGTACATAAATATCTGTGTGTGTCTCTGTCAATTAATGTAAGTGGAATTTGGGGATCAAGAGGTATGCCCATAGGATGCATGCTATTAGGTTATTAAGTATGAAAAGTCCAATTTCTTGAAGTACTAAGTTTAACAGTTGATATCAGTGACATTTCAGTTTGACACTTCTTATTGGATTTTTTTGTTTATTTGTTTTTTTGTGTGTGTGAAGATACACCTTTATTCTTTCAACTGCACTTTTTGACTTGTGATTATCTTTCAAAAAATTTTAAGAGTAATCTTTATGAAACCATGGATAAGTCAAAAATTCATGTTATTTTTTTTTATTTTTTTTTTTTTTTTGAGACAGAGTCTCACTTTGTTGCCCAGGCTAGAGTGAGTGCCGTGGCGTCAGCCTAGCTCACAGCAACCTCAAACTCCTGAGCTCAAGGGATCCTCCTGTCTCAGCCTCCCAAGTAGCTGGGATTACAGGCATGTGCCACCATGCCCGGCTAATTTTTTCTATATATATTTTTAGCTGTCCATATAATTTCTTTCTATTTTTAGTAGAATGTTATTTTTTAATATGAGTTCTGCTGTGGAACTAATGCAGTGCATACAGCTCAAAATATCAACAAGGTGTTAGGGAAGGATGTGGCTAAAGAACATACAGTATGTTGATGGTCTGAGAAGTTCCATTTTGGTGATTTTAATCTTGAAAATGAGCCACATGGGTGACCTGAGACCAAGGTGGGTAATGATGAGCCGAAAGCTGTAGTGGAAGTGAATCCATCTCAACCTATGTGTGAATTAGCAGCAAGGTTTAACATTACTATTCCAACAATATTGGACCATTGGAAACTAATCAGCAAGGTAAAGAAGCTGGATAGATAGGTGATGCATGAATTAAATGAGCATCAGAAAAGAAATCATCTCGAAGCTTGCCTTTCTTTGCCACGACGACATAAAGACAACCCATTTCTACATTGTATTGTGACTTGTGATGAGAAATGGATTCTTTTTGACAATCACAAGCTTTCTGCACAATGGTTAGATAAAATGAAGTGCTGAAACGCAGTCCAAAACCAAATATTCATTAAAAAAAAAAAAGCTACTGGTGTCTGTTTGGTGGTCAAGTGCTGCTATTATCCACTACAGCTTCATGGAACCTGGTCAGTGCATTACAGCAGATGTCTACTGCAACCAATTGGACAACATCATGAGGATCCTTATGATTAAGCAGCCAAGACTGGTCAATACAGACAGGACAATCCTCTTGCAAGACAACACTCTACCACATGTCACACAAACAATGCTGCTCAAACTACAGAAAATGGACTTGGAAACTCTCTGTCATCCATCGTATTCACCAGACCTTGTGCCAACTTCTTTCAGGTTTTGGACTACTTGTTGCAAGGAAAAATACTCAATTCTCAACAAGCTGTGTAAAACACCTTTTGTGATTTCATCTCCACTCCTCTTCAGGCTTCTTTGCTGCTGGCATAAACAAGCTACCATTAAGGTGGCAAAACTGTGTTGATACTTTAAACACATACTTTGATTAATTGTACTGCTTCTTGTTTGAGGTATAATAGACTAAACTTTTGATTCAAAATCAGGCATTTCATACTTAATGAACTAATACTTTGGTATTTAAATTTTCAACTTAAAAAGAAGAACAAAGGCATGATCTCTGGAGTTAGACTACCTCCAGAGATTGAACGTGAACTCCACCACTTCCTAGAACGTGATGTCAAGCAAGTTACATTAGTGTTCTGTGCCCCATTTCATTCTTTTTAATGTGAGGATATTAATGTACCTTCCTTGTGGGGTTATTGTGAAGATTAGATGCATTAATTTCTGTAACTTGTAAGACTGCCCAACACATGGTGAGCACTTAATAAGTGTAAGAAATCATGACTTTTTACTGTTGATAATACAACAGAAAGTTTTCTTATTTTGTTTTTTCCTGGAGCATTTTCTTTTTCTTGTCATTTAATGTTTTCCATTAGGACAGTATCTCATATCCTCCAATTAATCCTCCACTCTCACAATTTCCTTCTATCACAGCTTTAGAAAATGTTCTTTAAAAATAATTCCCAGGTCATGGGTATGAGCCATTTTTTGCTCTTGATATGAAAGCATATTTTTTTAATATCCTTTAAGCGATCCAATCACTAGTCACAATATCTTTTGGCATGGAAGTTAGTTAGGATGTAGTTCTACAGTGTCAAAATCAATTCTGAAAGAACACTGAGAACACTAAAGGATTTTGAGATTCACTTTTCAAGGGAATATTACAATTTGAACAAGCATTTTTTTCCCCAACATTTCCCTCTGGAGCCTCACTGAGACAGATGAAAGAGGGGAAAGGAGTCTTTTTTATTAAGTGGAAGGCGCACCCGCCAGGAGCAATTACACATCAGCGAAGAAAGCATTCTTTCAAATTTTGGGTTTTGTAGAACATAATCCTTTCACATAAAATTCTGTTAAACAAAGCCTCGCTTGCAAGATGAGGTTCCTTTAGAATTCAGACGTATTCGGTATGTTGGCAAAAGAAATAAGTCCTTTTCAGAATCCTTTGTGCTTCCCCTGTACATAACTGATAGAATACCCATGGCTCATTGAAAGGCACAGAGGATGGGAAACCAAGATACTTAGATTTTTAGACTTGCTTTGCTACTAATTACCTGGGTCACCTTGTACGAGTAGTTACAAGATAACTTCTCTGAACTTCAGTTTTCTATCTATAGAAATAAGGCATAGAACCAGATGATGTCCAAGGTTCCTTGTGATCCAAACATTCTACATCTGTTTTTCCTGATTTTTTTGTTTCCCTCCAGACTTTGCTCAGAGTTAAGAATGCAGTAGGTAGTCATTAAATATTACAACAGAATTCCCCTTAGCACTTGGAAGGAGAGAGTGAAAATTCATGTGCTAATATCTTCTTCTTTAACACACAACCCATATTTATAAAGTCGGTATTAGATGTCAGGCACTGTTATGTGGTAGGGACACATGGGAAACAAAATAGAAACCGCTTCTATTCTTTGAAGTTTAGAGGGAGATCAAATAATTAAACAAGTGATAACAATTAAGTTGGGTAGGTGCAATGACTTCAGGGACAGCCAGGTTTGAGGTACTGTGATTTTAAAGCTGGACCAACTATGAGAAGATGCTAATTGCACTGATGTGTCAGCTCCTTTAGAACATCTTCCCCAGCCCTTTCCAAGATCCTTAGCCCAGGCTGGGTGAGGCGTTCCGGGCTCCCACAGCATCCAGTGCCTTCTTCTACCTGATCCCTTAATGCAGCAAAATGTCTGTACAAATGTGTATCTACCTTATTAGATGCACAGTCCTCAAGAAAAAGGGCCATTTTAATACCACCTTTGTGTCTCCACTCACCACCCCTATTTTAAGATACTGCATATTTCCTGATGCCGTGTTGGGGTCCAGAAAAATGTTTGCTGACTAGACATAAGAAGTACTCCATGTGCAGTTTGAGAAGAGCCTGTACAGGTGGCCCAGGAGTCCAGGCCCATCTCTAGCCAGCTAAATACTGTCTTACAGGGACAACTCCTAAATAAAGGTAATTCTTTGATTACATTCATTCTCATTTAGAATTATCTTTTACTGCCCAAATACTTCCTCCTTTACAAAGCCATCCGAGAGCATCAAGCTTTAAAGAGATAATGTTGGCAAAGTTCTTTGACCTCTCTGCAAGAAGGTGAGTACAGAGAGAGAGAGAGAGAATAATTTTACATTCCTCCGGCTTTTTCTTTTCAATATTGAGGTCTTAGCAGCAGGTGGCCCGTAACTCCCATTTCAGGGAACATGCTTCTGAAAAGCTCAGCAGAAAGCCAAAATAGACAAAAATGCTCTAATCCAACCCCAAGGCATTGGCATCAACTTGCCGACGGCCTGAAGGCACAGCAGCAGCCTCCTGACCAAGCTCTGCGGTGCTGCTGACAAGCTTTCTCAATCTGACTCAGGAGAGATGCTCTCGGAATGTGTGGCTGGCATGGCAGCTGGGAATCTGCAGGTTCGTTAGCAACAGATACCTTTGATTCCTCCATTGTCTGGCCCTGACCCATCAGCCCAACTTTTATTCCTTCAGTTCCCCTTTGCTTTTGTCAAGCTGAGGCTTTTGGTTCTCTGACAGTCCAGCTATCTTCCACCTCCTTGCCTTTGCACAAACTGAACTCTGAAACCAAAACTTTCCCACCCTCACTTCCCAAACCATCTCTGCATATTCAAATCTTTCTCACTGTCAAGGTCCAGGTCACATAGCAATTGCTCCAAAATGTCTTTTCTGATTGCTCAAGCTTAATATAGTTTCTCCCTCCTCTGAGCTTTATATGGAACCATCTATTTGAACATATTCTTCTTACTTCCTGCCTGGTGTTTTGGGAGTTCATGGACTGGTCTTATCTTCCCTGCTAGCTGCAAGTTCAGGAGGGAATAATTCATTGCTCTATTCCCACACCCAGTGCATAGAGGATGCTCAGGACATTTGAGACTGGGGCATGAATGGGCACTCCCACCCACTCTTGCATTTTTCATTCTTCAAAATAATAGATGAATCTGGTGCTTGGAAGGAGTGAGGTAGAACTAAGAAGCCTGGTGGCTACAGAGCTTTGTTCTCTCTGGTCTGACCCAAGGTAGCCTGGTGGAAAACACTTAATCCCAAGGGAACGGTGTGGTCAAAGGCATAAAGTTGTGAGCAAGCTTTGACTCTTCTGGAAACTGTAGAATGACTTCAATGCAGGCTCCAACTAGGAGAAGAGATGTAACTGGAGAGGTGGAAAAAGCCTCAGATGGTAGACATACTTCTATGCCATATAAGAAGACTGGGACTTTATCCAAGGGCCAATAAGGAGGCCACCCAAGGGTGGTAAGCAGAGGAGTGAGAGGTGTGTTTCTGAAAGATGCCCCTGGATGCTTTGTGCCAAGGGACAGGAAAGGGGCAGACCAGCTAAGTTATGATGCCTTGACTGCACGATTTCTTGTGATTTACCCTGGGGTGGGAGGAGAAACAGTAAATTTAGATAGAATGCAAACACTCTTTTTGACAATTAAAAAAAATCTGTGAGAAACAAATGAGCTAACTGGATACAAAAGCCTTCAGAACACCAAGGCAACACACAAGTATAAGATACGCATTCCCTCGGGCCAAGGGAAGAATGCAGCTTCAGATTAAGTACTGTTTCTAGGCACATCATATTTATTCATTTTATTTGCACAGTGATTTACACCTAGTTTTATTTGGAGCATTCATTCTTCCCCAGCAAGTGAGGAGGAGGGTAAAAGTTACAGATCATTAAATACACGAGTATATTAAAGTAAAAACTCCAAATCCCCCCCCCCTTTTTTTTTTTTTGGTTTAACTCTTGGTGCTCATATGTCTTTTGATACATTTTTATTCATCTCTTTCCTGGATTAGTGGCCAAATCCAAGGTAAATAACTAGTGCTCACTGAAGAAGGTATTTCCTTTCCTCTTAGGTACCTTTTTTTTCTGTTTGGGATAGTCTGCTTTCCTGCGGCTGCCAGGTTGAGAGCTCTAGAAATGACATGTAAAGAGGTGATCAGTGGAGAGAAATCCGAGGTGAGGAAGGGGCTTGGAGCTGACGCCCTGCGTTGTATCAGTGTTCCCCTTGCAGCCGGGCAGGGCTCCTCATTTGGGTCTCATAGAGCACAATCCTATCACATGTAATAATCTGTTAAACAAGGCCTTCCTTGCAAGATGAGACTCTCTTAGAACTCAGACGTATTCTGAGCAAAAGAACTAGGAAAAGAAATGACTCCTTTTCAGAATCCGCTGTGCTTCCCCTCATACGTACCTGTAACTGATAGGAGACACTTGACGAAGATCCACATGGCAGAAATTCCTTTCTGGAGTCTGGTACAACTTCTCTAGGCTCCACGCTTCTGCCTAAGAAGTAGGGTTAACCATAGTAGCCACTCAACTTTGGAGCACATTACTCTCCTCTCTCTCACAGGGACTGGCCACTGTGGTTTGTGGACCAAACCCAGGTGCCACTTGCTTATGTGCGGCCAGAGAGCTAAGAATGGTCTTTACATTTTTAAGTGTTTGAGAAAAATCAGAACAATAGCATGACAAATGAAAATGATGTGAAATCAAATTTTGGTGTCCATAAATAAAGTTTTTTAGAATATAGCCACATCCATTTGTTTGCCTATTGCCCGCTTCTGCCTTCCACTGCACTGGCAGAGTTAAATAACTGACACAGAGACTGCATGGCCCACAAAGCCTAACATGTTTACTGTCTGGCCCTTTGTGGAAATTTTTCTTACCCCTACTCTATCCCTTAAACAATCCAGCATGTGAATTCCACCAGTTTTCCCATTTTACAGGTGAGGAGACTGAGGCACGGAGGGTAACTTGCTCTAGCAAACTATCACACTGCAAGGAAGTAAGTCAGGATCCACATCATGCAGTCAGTCTCCAAAAGGCATACTCTCGTCTTTAATGCGGTGCTATTGTTCTGAGGTTCTGTGTTGCTCCTCAAAGTCATCATTAAAAACCTAGTGGAGGTTCCATCCCCTCTAAGCAGTCTTTCTCCACCATTTCAGCTTCTACTATTGTGTTTCTCTTACCCCATTTCCATGTCACTTACCTCTGTTTCATTTTTGTTGGCTCTTCGTCATGCACTACTGCAGCCACTTGTTTACCCGTGTTCCTATCCCGGTGGAAGGCAACGCTGTTGAGAGCAGGCCATGTGCCTTTATTCTTACACCCAGACGTTGACAAGGTGCCTGACTCATGGTGGCAGCTCAGAGCAAATGTGGCTGATTGAACAAATGTGACTTAACAGGTGAGTGTGGTTCTCCACCCCTCTACTGAAGCAAGCTCATTTGTAACAGGGATTAAAACTTCCACTTCCAGTGTTTCTCCCAACAAGGAAGAGCACCGTGCTAGCTTCCAATGCCCATTATTAGCAATTTATTATGTTGAAAATGAAAATAAAAACATTATCCTCATTTATTGATGAAGGTGTTTGATCCAACCTACCCAGAGGTGCTGCTTGCTTTGGGGATGTTCGGATTTTCCATTTCAGAGTGTTCTTTCTCAGTTTATCCTTCCCATTGCTAGCTGGATAATTTCAATTCTCTCCTCAGAGCGTGTATTGACTCACCCTTGTCTACAGAGTCAAATCTGGTTTCCTCATCTTGGCATTCAGGATGCTCATGGTCCAGCTACAACTTCCCCTCTGTTTGCTCACATTCTAAACTCCCCAACATCCCCCAAGCTGCTATCCTCATCCTGTGCCCATGCCTTTGACCATGCTGTTCCCCATCCCATGGCCCATCCATCAGTATCTTTGAATACTTAGTGCCTTGGTGAAATGCCACCTCTCTGGGTCTGGAGACTATGTCTCAGTAATCTCCACTTGTCCTGTAGAGCTTAACCCCAGAACTGCACACAGTCAGTTCTCAAGAATGGCTTATTTGCTGTAATAGTTCCAATCCTTTATCCATCCACACGTTCCCACTCAGATCCTTCTTGACTTCATAGGAGTAGAGGCACCCCAAGAAGGCAGGGAAAGAAACAAAGGCCTATGTGCCTTCACTTCAGGCTCATTCATTCATCCAACATTTATTAAACACCTACGGTGTGCCAGACACTGCACAGAGAACTTTATATTTATTATCTCTCTTAATATTTATAACATCTCACTGAGGTGGACACTATATTATTAGCTTTATTAGACAACAGGAGAAACCTGAGCTCAGAGAGGCGCTACAGTTTTTCCAAGACCACAGAGCCATTTGACTCTGATCATGGAATAAAACCTAGAGTCTTCCCTTTATGTATCATCCTGCCAAGACAAAGACCCTGCTACCAGGAAGCTGAGAGACTTGGAGGGGATTTGAGTGCTCAAGCAAGTTCATGAATATATTCATCCATCTACGCCACAGATGCTATATCAGGCATCAGGAACACAGCAGAGAAGAGCCAGCAGGATTCCTGCCAACTTGGACATTGCATTAAATGGGAGATACACAATAAACAAATAAAGAAATAAAATAATTACAGACTTTGATGAATGCAATGATGAAAATAAATGGAGTGATATGGTTGAGAGTACCCAGGGAAGACTACCATTATATGTAGAGTTAGGGCAGGGCTCTCTGAGACGTAGACATTAAATAACTGGGCCACAAAGGGTAACAATCAGACAGTTACATTGAGCCAGAAGCACAGCTTCTCAGACAAAGAGAACAACAGAGTAGTCTCCTCTACACAGTTATTTAGTGATCCTAGTAGCCATTCAGTGGCTTCACCATCTTCCAGGGCCTTGGATTTCTCCTCTGGATCCTCTGCATCCAACCAGCAGGAAAAGGATGAGTGAGAACATGAGAATTGCCTGGCAGGAATGGGGCAGATCTGGAAGTGACTTTCACCATTTCTGGGCACTTGCTACTGGCTATAACTCAGTCACGCAACCGCACTTAAAGGTGGTGGTGAAATTTCATCAAGTTGTGTGCTCAGAAGGAAGAGGAAGAGGTTTGGTGAGCATCAGACTAGTCTTGGCCACATTCCTCATCTATGTAACTTATTTTTATTTTTTATTTCAATAGATTTAGAGGGTACAAGTGTTTTTTTTTTTTTGTTAACATGAATGAATTGTATAATTCCCTGTGAAAAAGACAAGTTTCAAGAATGTTGTATGTTCAGCAAACCCTACAGACACCTCCTATGACACCTCCTCATCCTCTGTGAACTACTTCCTTAGAATTTTTCCTTCCGTCATAGATCTTTTTGGATGTTCTGCTTCTTGCCCAAACCGTTTGCATAACTGGGTTCATCCCAATTAGGTTAGGAGGCAGGGGAGCAAACTGACCGGGATCACCTTTCCCACTTAAAGGAATGATGGACGGGTGAAGAAGGAGAAAACATCAGATACCCAAGATAGTAAATCATAAGTCATTGAGCAGGTAAAACAAAGGAAGCTCATGTGGCTTATTCACATGCAATTTTTTTTAAATTGTCAAATGAGGAACTCTACAAATTTGGGTGGGGTTTTCAACATGGTTGGCCTAGCCAAAACAGAGGAAATGAAAGTCAAAGGAAAGAATGTACTGTTGATTTTGGGGTACAAAATCTGTATTATCACAAAAGTTCTAGGTTTTTTCAAACTTACGATGATCTGTGTTTCAAAAAGAAAATTTCAGGTGATTTGGCAAATGGCCATGAAAATGCACTGCTCAGATCTGCTGTGGGAAGGAGCTGACTGAGTGGCCAGCTACAGGGTCCCTGCTGTGTCCATGCTCCCAGCCAATGACCAAGCACAGCAAAGAGTCTGGTCCAGGCCCATGTCTGCGGGCACAGAAATGCTTTAATGGGCAATTTTGGCTCAAGAACTTCCACTGGCCAAAGCAAATGCTGGAACTTAGAGTTGTGTGACACTCCAAGACTCTTTCTACCCCATTTCCTTCCTTCCTCCTCTCCTTTCACAGGTGTGAGACCTGCATCAGGTCTAAAGCCTCTTCCTGCCTCCTCCTACTTCCTCCCTTTTTTCTTCACAGGTGTTTCCTCTTGCAGTCTAATCCTGCCTTAGTGTGTGCTTCTCAGAAGACTCAAACTTCCACCTTAGTTCATTCATTTCAAGTGACCAAGGCAGTTTGAATTTTATTTAGAGAGTTGGAAAGAATTGATCATAGAAGAACAATTGTTATCATACTTCTTGCCCAAGGAATTTCTGGCTCTTGAAATAAAACTCCTCGAATACTACAGTAACTGCAATAATTGCTACAAAAAAATCTTTTCATCTTCTCTGGAATAACCAGCTGAAGGATGTAGGTGGGTGTCTGCCCACTTTGGAGAGCAGGGAGCTGAGTTCCAGATGGTGAAGTGACTTGCCCGAGGTTCCAGGGTGTCAGTGAACAGCCACGGAAAACTGACATCATCCAGGTCCTGGTTTTGTGACTGCTCCACATTGCCACAATACAAACTCCATGTTTCACACCAACTGCAGAAAAGAATCAATTCAGTCAACCGAAGTGACCATTTTAAGTGACATAATCAATTTAACTTAAAGAAACTCATTTCTGCAAAATAAAGAAATATTAATTCCTTGGGTATTTTTTAACCACCTTAATTGACTAGTCAAATCATTTTCAGCAACATGAGGCCCCATCAGGAGTACAATATAATCCCAGTGTCCAACGCCATACCAAGAACACAGAAAGCTCCTTGCAAATATTGGCTGACTGTTGTTGGGAGGCCTGATACTGGAGTATCGCACATGGCTTTATTTTTCAAAGGTGACAACTACAGCTGTCTTTGTAAAGAGTAGCCATTGTAATGACAAACTGAAGAATATAACATATTATCAAAAGCAATATGGTTAACATTTATTATACTCTTACTATGTACCAGATACTAAGACAGAACCACCCACAATTATTGTCCCATTTTGCAGATGAAGAAATTGGGGCTTGGAGACATTAAGCCACTTGCCCAATGTGTCACACCAATAAGTGATGGTGATCAGATTCCAGCCAGATTAGACAACCATTCTGCTTTTCTATCTCCTTCCCATGGGTATTCTAAATATGATCACAGAAATCCCCATTTTGGCCTGACAATGGAGGTAAACAAGAATGAAATCAAGAGTAATCCAGAGTTCCAGAATAACCACTTATTTAAAGAAATATTTTTTAGTGTTTCATTCAAAAGAGATCTACAAAGTGATATCTAGAAAAAGTGTTTAGAACTTTTGAGCTATCAGCTACATAGAGGAAGTTTATAATTATCTCATTAAGGCCTTGATGACAAATGCTTCCAAGGTACTTGGTTCTTTTCAAACCACATCTCTTAAAAATTTTCTGCAGATCCCTGTTATTTTGTTGACATGCTAATAGCGGAGTTTGAAAAGCCATAGGAAACTGCCCAAAGAGAGGATTAAAGGGAACAAGCTTATCTTGACTTCCGGTCTTCCTTGGAAGGGGCTTGGTCATGCCTGTGCATGCCGCCCTTGAGTGTACTGTCAGCCTCACCCACGCCGGCCTCTCCATGACCACGCTGACAACTCGCTATCAGAGGCTGAATGTGGACAGTGTGATAGGCCATACTCATTTCTTACCATGCTACCCAATTCAGGAAGAGTCATCTTCAGACAGGAAGAATAGCTCCATGACTGCCTACTCCAGACTCGGAAAAAAGGAAACCAGAAGAATATGGGAAAAAAGGGCAAGAGAATGATCATTCTATCCATTACTTATTAATTGATAACTTTATTCATCCCCAATAAATATATGTGTTGAGTGCCTATTTTAGGCCAGACACTGTGTTAGGAACTGGAGAACAAAACATGTGTTCCTTGAGAAGAAGGAAGAGATGAAAAAGGACCATGCCCCCCTCTTTCCTTGTTCCAGCCCCGGTGGATGAATCACGATTCTTCTCAGTCTGTCACGGTAATCCATTCCCTTTGCCAGTCACTCACTTAGGACTGGACACGTGATGCCCCCTTTCTTCTTGCCTGAGATGATGTGCTGAGAAGACATGATGCTTGGAGCTGAGGCAGCCATATTGCAACCATGAGGAGAAACATTGCTGAAACTCAAAGTATGGAAGAATAGAAGATGTTTAGGGTATGGGTTCTCAATGACGTTGAAAGGTGAGATGTGTCAAAGTCCAACAAGCATGTGATCAGCTCAGACAACCTCAACCCTTGTTAGGACTTAAGGAATGTCAGATTTCATTACTTAATGGGCACAGTGTATATTATTCAGGTGATGGTTACACTAAAAGCCCAGATATCCACGTAACTAACAAAACTGTATTTGCACTCCTTAAATCCATACAAATAATAATAATTACAATAGAGGAATATTATGGCATCCATTTATTCTAGGTTTATTTTGTGCCAGGCAATAAATATGGTTCTTTGCACATTACCTTTTTTCATCAGAGCAAGAGAGCAAACTGATGCTTAAAAAGGTGAAAATGGGCAACCACCTCATATTTACCCAAAACCAGATGATATTTTCAAATCCCCAGCATCTTTCTCCTGCTTCTTCTGTTAACAATACCTTGATTTTCCCATGGAGAACCATGGCTGCCTTCTTCCATGTGGTTCCATCTGTGGTATCTCAGACCCCTCCCATACACCAGAGACAGAGCAAGGACTGAAAAATTACTCATGTTCTCTCTGCACCACAAAGCACACTTACCTTGTTCTCTTTACCTGTTTTATATATAAGTATACTTTTTAAAACTTATTCTCCTCCCAAGATCTCACCAAACTGAAAAAATAAAAAACCTAGACCATCTCTTCAATGTCTTTTTTAAGAAATCACTCATTCTAAATAGATATACAGATTTCTAAGGTTCTAGCTGGAAAACAAGCTAAGTTCCAGACTCCCAAATTCCAAGTTTTCTCACCACAGACTAGCTCTGGAGATGTGGAGAGAAGGTGCATGGTTACCAGGAAACATATAGTTAGAAGAAAAATACGCGGGAAGGAGGGCGTTCACCACTCACTTTTGTTGGAGAAATATTATAAACAAACACAAACTCTAAGAGCACAGATTTCCCCGCAAGCACACAGTTGCTGCCAGGAAATTATGGCTCCTCTTTAATACTGGAATGAAATGAAGAGATGAGCTTTGTCTAGGAAGTTCAAGAATATTTGTAGCCTGTTAACATGGCTTAGCACCTTTTAAGATTCACACTGCTTAGACCTTAGAGTACAGAGGTCAGCAAACTGCAACCTGAGAGCCACGTCCAGCCTGCCACCTGTTTTTGTAAATAAAGTTTTATTGGAACACAGCCATGCCCATTTGTTTATGTATTGTCAATGGCTGTTGTCAAAGTACAGTGGCAGCATTGAGTTTTTGTGACAGAGATCATCTAACCTGTGAAGTCTAAAATATTTCTTATCTGATCCTTTACAGGAAAAGATTGCTGGCCACTGGTCTAATATATAATATCAGCAACTATCATCAGTTATTGAACATCTACATTCATCTAGATTTAGGCCTCAAGACCTCTGAAGTAGGTACCCAGTTCCATTTTTTCAAAAAGAAAGGAAAAGTGCAGCTTAGACAACTTTAATAACTCTCTGAAGGCAATAGAGAGAGCAAGGATTTAAATCCAGACATGTACATTTATTTAATGAAAATTACTTGAACTACTATGAGCTTGGCATAGACTAAGTACAGGGAACACAAGGGTGAACACTCAAATCTCTCTACGCTTTTTACTAAAAGGGGCAGTCCCTTCTTGGCTCTGATACACACCCTTCCACCTGCATGTGCCATCTGGGTGATTTCTGTTCCCTTCTAGGCATCTCTAGATGGACATCTTCCTTTTGCTAGCAGCAGAGATGTGGGGCTAGGCGAGTGGTGACAAGACTCCAGCTCCCAGCATGTTTTTCTCCAAGCCTCACAATGGCCCTCATGACACAGTTGCTCCTAGGATCATTCCCCCATTTCCCACCCCCAAATCCTTTTAGACAGCCCTGGCCATACACGCCACTATAAGAACAATGCTAATAATAGTACATTCACATAATTTCAACTTCCAAAAAGATTTTACAGACATGACCTCATTCTACCATAATCCACGCATTTTGTCCCCTTCAAAGAGTATCACACAGTAGTTAAGAATGAAAATTCTGGCACCAGATTGCCTGAATTTGAACCCTGCTTGCCAGCTGTGTGACCTTGGACATGCTACTTAACCTTCTCTGCCTCCATTTTCTCAAGTTTAAAACGGGGCTATAACAGTAATTATACTGTATTGTTATTGTGAGAATTATTTAGCAAATACATAAAGCATTAACAATAGTGCCTGGAATGTAGTTAAGTGCTCAAAAAATATTAGCTTTTCCTATTACTTTATGGATGAGCCCAAGTATCTTGGTCGTCATATAGGCAGAGGCAGAACAAGCGATTTCAAATTTCAACCTCCTCTTCCAAATGCTACAGATGTCCTGGGACCCAGCCGTCTGTTGCTGCCTTTCAGGTCTCTCTGCTGCCCTTGCACACACTCTGTCATTCTAGTCCAGGCCACAGGTATTCTTATGAGGCAGAAAATGAGCTAGAGCTGGAAATTGGAACGAAACACTGCACAGCAATGTCCAGAGAACGAGAGGAGGGAAGGAAACAGAGAAAAGGGCATGAGGGTCTGTGCACAATTATGAGCAGGACCAGGGCTGCACTGAGGGGTGGGAACACCCTAAATGGGGGGCTCAGTTGGTGCTCTTTCAAAGAGATATTCTTTAACTATCTGGTCATCCATTATGTACAGAAAAAAGAGGGAAGGTGGCTTGTTGGCAGTAGCCTCAGCCTCCCTTCTGTCCTCTCAAACAATTCACCTCTGGCCCAGACTTGCATAACTTCTGGCATTAACCTGATCCACCGTCTCTAGAAGGCAATTTAGTGGGTTACTATTTCCACCTTCAGTAGCTTATCAGATATTTTTTCCAAACACTATTCTCCATCAAAGGAGTATTAATAAATAAACTGTGTTCCATGTCATTAAATTTCCAGTGATATCTCAGTGCCTGTTATAGAGTCAATCCTCTGGCAGCTTTCTGGCTGGACCATGCATAATTTGACTCTGAATACAGTTACTGCCCATTTTCAAGGCCAAGTAGAGGGGTATAATTGCAAAAGAGATGGCTAGAGAGAGGAGCCAGACTCACAAACCAGGGTGAGCAGAAAGATGATTTTAATTTAAATGAAATTGGGTTCCTCCCCCCTGAAACCATCATCCATGTGCCTTGTCCTGGGGCCTCCTTATAAAGATATTCGTTTTTTACGAGGAAGCAGCCATTAAAGACAATCCATAAAAGAATAAAGCTCAAAAATTAGAGTCAGAAATTGTATTCAAATCCTGATTCCAAAATCCATTACTATGTATACCTCATTTATAGAGTAGAAATAATTATACTCACTCTCTAGATATCATCACAACCCTTGGATGAGATAACATTTATAAAGTGTCACATAGTGCTTGGAATATTGCAATTGATCCATAAAAATTAGTGTCATTTAAATAGATGAAGGATATAAGAAGATCCAGAAAACCTTGTTTTGCCACAAATCTGCTAAGCAACTAATCAGGAAGGAATATCTAGCTGAGTTCCTTTGAAACATTCCTCTCTGTTCTTCACCTGCCACATCCCTACAGCTGCATCCAGGTGAAATGAGCCCAGGATGCCCTGGACACTGGACACAATGTTGGGTGACACAATGGGGTGAGTGGGCTCTCAGGGTGAGGATCTGAGGGGACAGAGGTAGTGGAAGAGGGAGTAGGAATACGAGGTGGCAATGGACAACTAATGGGAGACCTATGTGGCAGCAAACAGCTAAACCACCACCCTCACTCACTGCGGCTTCCCTTTATGTCCATGGGAGCCAGCCCTTGGATAAGATGACAACAACACAAGCCAGACTTACTATAAGCACTTACTATAAGCCGGAGAGTTGCTAAGAGTTTTAAATACATTACCTCTTTTAAAATTTCCCTTAAATCCTGTGAGGTTGGAATTCCGATGATCTTCATTTTGTAGATGAAGAATCAACCTCAGAGAAGTTAAATAACCTGCTCAGGGTCACTGGCAAAGCTAGGAATCAAACTCAAGGTTACCTGTGCTACATCTTCTGGTTTGTAACATGCTAGAGTACTTACAGCTCAATAAATGGTGAAAATGACAATTAGGATGATGAGACAACCATGGGTTCCAGAGCAGTACCTTGAAGACATCCCTGTCTCCTCACTGACTCCTCTCTGAACCCCTCCCCTCAGCTCCCCTCCCTCCTGGGACCACCGAACTACTGACCATTTAGTTCTTTTTCTGATTCTAGATCATCTTGTCAGAAGTTGTGACAATTACTAAGAAGAATTTCTCACTGGTTACCACTGGTTACCAATCACCAGAACTTGGCAAAGTCACTTGAGCTCAGTGAGCCTTGGTGGATAATCAACACCTGTCCTACAAACCCATCATATTCTCAGATGGCTGTGATGTCACCTTGTCCTACCTTCTCCTCTCACCACATCCTATTTCTGAGGACATTCTGCTTTCACTCTACTCCCTCAGGTGTGATCCACAAGGCCAAAACAATAGCACCTCCTGGAAAAACATCTTCCCTAGACTCTAAGCTCCTCTGGTGCACATGGTGCCCTGTGTAAGTCCTTTCTTCCCTGAAAGCACATCTGTATAGTACAGTCCAGAGGTTCTCAAACTTGAGTGTGCATCAGAACCCAAGGAAAGCTGCTAAAACTCAGATTGCTGGGCCTCAACCCCAGAGTTTCATATTCAGTAGGTCTGGGTTGGGGCCAAGAATTTGTACCTCTAACAAGCTTCCAGTTGACACCAATGCTACTGGTCCTGGGACCATTTTGAGAACCACTCACGTTGTCTATTATTATTGAACAAGTGCTTGTACAGCAAATATTAATCCATCCAACTGCCTCAAGTTGATGCCTGGCTCTCCTGCTTTGCAGCTGTGCAAGCTTGGCTGAGCCAATCTCTTTGAGCCTCAGTCTCCTCACCATTAAATGGAGATGATAGTGATGCATACCTCAAAAAGTTATTGGAAGGAATGGCGGAGTTCCTGCATGTAAAGCCTTCAACAACCCACCTGGCACTTAGTAAGTGCTCAGTATTTGTGAGTTGTTAAAATTCCAGGGCTTTTAAGGCCCCTGGGATTATCTATACTGAACACCCTCCCCAGGCTGCACAGCCCAAACCCCAGAAAGAACAGCTATTGTCATTATTGAAAGTATCTCTCTTTCAGGAGCTTCCCAGAGATGAAGGCAAGCTTCAGAGCAAATTGGTAATTACATGAAGACAATAAGTCTAACATTCCCCATCTCTGAGCTGGTGGCTGGGCAAAGTTGAGGCTATTTAGATTTCTTCTATAAGGAAACAGCTCAGGAGATGGCATCAAAAATACAAAATTTGGATCCAGGCTCTGCCAGTTCCTGGCTGGGTAATCTTAAGCATGTTCAATTCCCAGGGTTCAGTTTCCTCATCTATTAAATGGGGACAATAATGTTCATCTCAAACTAAATTAGTTGTTTTGTGAGCTGTGGTCCTTCTAGCTGTGAGAAACTCAGCAGCTACCTAAATATTTGTGTCCTTTACTGATCCAGGCAATTAAGGTGCCACCACTGATAACCTGAGTTCAGCCAGTGCTCCATGTCCCTTGACTGTGTTGCCACCTGGATTCTGTTACATAATGAACCCTCATTTCTGAGAAAGGCCAGGTCACTCCACTTGACCAACATTCCTCAGCCTCAGCCTATCTGTTTCCAGTGAATGCCATTGGCCTATGTACCCAACTACAGGCAGTTCCAAAAGAATAATGTTTAGCAAAGGCTGGATAGAGCCACAGTCAGCTAGAGCCACAAAGTTCATAAAAGACAAAGTCCATGATAATGTGTCTATTTTGCTTCCTCATCTCCTTCCTCTGAGAAGTCAATTTCATTAGTCACTGATCATGCCTTGAAAGACTTGAAAAATCCCACAAGGAAAGAGCACCATGAATTTTTTTTTTTTTTATCAGTTTGTTCCATTCCTCCTGTTTGCTTAGTAATCCTGGTAAATAGCTTTGTACAAACAAAACCTTTTAATTCTATTGAGTTCTTGCCTAGAACACTGGAGGTTCAATCTTATGGTCCAGGGGTAGGTGGAAAAAGTGCTTTGGACTTAAACTTTTTTATAAATAGGCTCATAACAAAAACTAAAGAACAAAGAATACCTAGTAGTCATTTCTTTATTCATTTGACAAATGTTGATTGAGTGCTTACTGGATGGCAGGCACAGTTCTTGGGTGATGAGGGCATAACATAGAACAAAGCATAGTCTCTGTCCTCAGGTATTAATACCTAATTAGTGAACATTCTAGATGTGACAACTAATTGCCTGCAGAATATTTGGCCAGTGAGCTCTGACTCTGACTCCCTCAGTAATTTAAGATGTATTGGTCAGTATATGAGTTTAGAAAGCACAAGACTTTAAGAAGACACCTACCTCTTTTTTTTTTTTTCTTTACTGTCAGAAGATATTTGTGTATTTATTTATTTACTTATTCAATGAGCAATTGCTTATCAGGAAGTTCTATGCACCAAGTATTAGAGACACAGCAGTAAATTAAATATGCTCTCTGCCCTCCAAGACCTTTCAGTCTAGTAGGGACGGATAATTACCTTTAGAATTCTGAGTTCTAGGAAAGCAAAAATCGTAGTTACAAAGGAAACAAGAAGTATAAAATCTAAGTGTGCCTGACAATAAGGCTCACATACACTGGTACAATTCCAAATACCTTACACATTTTCATGTAAACCTCTCAATAACCCTACCAAGGTGGCTAGTATTATGAATACCACTTTACAGATGGAAAATTGACTCACAGACATACTAGGTCACATAGCATAAAAACTGCCATATTTGAGGAGGCAAACTGTGTGGTTTTTAAAGACTGTGTGTTGCCTCTCCAGGTAAATTCTATGAGCATTTACTCAGAGCTTTGATGACAGCTTAACTTTGCTGTCAGCCTAGATTATCTTAACACAGATATGCCTCTAAAACACAAAAATTTTCTCCAATAGGACTCACTTTAAGCATGGAAGAGTCCAGGATTGGGTGCCTAGAAGGGATACTGATCCCATGGTGCGGGGGAGGGTGCCCAGAGAAGCAGCACCACATAAAATATAGACAATGAGACAGAAGATCTGTTTCCTGCTCCAGCTCTGTCTCTCCCTGGCCACGTGACCTCCTATAAGATGTTGGACCTTGGGTTCCCCCTTTTAATTGGATGGGGATTTCAATACCAACCTTATGCTTTATTTTGAGCAAGTTAGACGTGAGTGTGTTTTTTAAGCAGCCATATGGAAGCTATGTTTTTAGTATCATTGTCAATGCTATCATCATCATCATCATCGTCCTCATTAGAGGCTTTGGTCCACAAATACAGATGTATTTGTTGAGGATAAATTAGTCTGAGTCCAAAGTTACCCAGTCAGTCACATAGAAAAAAAGAGAACTCAGTGGAGCTTTGTTCCAAAAGAGAAATTATTATCACATCAGCAAAGCTGCCTCTTGCTAACCTGGTATGAGCCATGTACTCTGGATGGGCTCCTTACAGAGACCTACAGAACTTGGACAGCTTGGAGTTTTCACACAGCCCCACTGACACTCCCTGAGGTACCACGCCCAGTGCTATTCAATGATCCTGTGTGGGGCACTACGTCCCCACTATCAGCTAAGGTGACGATACATGTTTTATCAGCATCATTCCAGTGTTATCATCTTCCCTTACAATGCTGTATTTTCAGGTTCTCTTGCCTTTCTAGCCTTTTCCACACAATCCCTGCTGGTTTTTTTCCTTCTGCTACGCTGTCCAGGCAACTGGCTTTTCTTGCTGCCGTGCATGTCACATGTTGGCACTCGCCACAGCCTGAGCTCCAATTAATTTTTTGTTTTGTTTGTTTTTTAGCCAACAGCCAGTAACTCCCTGAATTTTACTCCTGGTCCCTTAAATAAATAAGCCCAGTGTTAATTTTGTTGCTCATTGATTAAGATTAAGTGCAGAATGGTGTAAATGGAAATGCCAATGATTTTCTAAGACAGTCACGGTATTGGGTTGAGTATGGGTTGGGTTAAGTGGGAGGAAAGGGATGCTCTTTCTTTAACATCCTTTATCTTATTTGATTCTCCCAATAGCCTGACAGAGTAGACAGGACAGGAATTATTATCTATATTTCACAGATAAGGAAATGAAGCTTAGAGACATTAAATAACTTGCCTAGGCCACACAGCTCAGAAGAAGGTAACTAGGGCTGGAACTCGGTAAACCTGACTCCCTGTTCAGTGAAACTGTTGTAAGTGGCTTCATTTCCCATCATGTTATCCTGTAGGCTCATAATGATATTTTACATGATGTATTTTCACAGACATTTTCTGTGTTTTTTAGAACATGTTCCATGGAACAATAGTTATGTGAGACACACTGTAAGGAAAAAAAATGTGACCAAATATGTCTGTAGTATGCTGCACCCCGTACCCGCTTCTTGCAGAGTCACTATATTGATTAGCATACAAAAAACCCTGAGAAGTCATGCACTACAAGACTTAGAAAGTTTTTGGTCCAGAATCATCCAAATATAATTGAGTAAAAGAGTGAAAGCAGAGAGAGCACATCTCAGCAATATAGGCAAGAGAGAAGGGCTTTTGGGCAAAGGGGGACGGCAGCAGAGGTGGTACGAAGCAGGTGGATTCTGAACATATTTCAAATGCAGAATCAACCAGATTTGCTGGTGGATAGGATGTGGGGTATAAGAAAATGAGAGGAGGCAAGGATGACTCTGAGATTTTAGGCCTGAACAGCAGATGAATAGAATTGCCACTTCCTTCGGGACGCTCTCCCTGGACTAATAACCACATCCCTCCCATCTCCAAATTTCTTGCCTTCGAAGATCACACAGCTTTAGTTTCATCTTTGTTGATGAGATATTTGACAATGGCTGAGCTTATCATTTTTTGCTTACTATTGTATCTCCAATGCTTAATACATTGTAGACACTCAATAAATATTTGTTGAATAAATGAACAGAGATTAGCATGCAGTAGTTGCTTAAATTGTAGCTACCCTATTGTTAATCAATCTAGTAATATAATATTGCTAATCAAATTCATATGTGGCAGGAGACTGGAGGGAGGTGGAAGAGGAGTAACTGCTAACAGAAAGGAAAAGATGGTCAGAAGTTCTAACGTAAGCCCTATCCCTGTGTTTCTAAGTTGGCCTTGAGCAAATCTCTTCCCTTCTCTGAGTCCAGCTCAGCCATTCAACAAGGAGTAAGACAATATGATTCCCATCAGCCCTGCACCTTCCTGCCCTGGAGTCTAACTGAAAGCCATGATCTGTGTCCTCAGTAACAGAACATGTCTGATTGAATGTTCCTCCCTCTAGTATAGATTAAGTCCTTTAGGTATACAAAAAAGAGGAATGTCATGGTTGTTGAAGTTACCAAGGAGACTTCCTGGAGATTTTCTTTCTTCCTGCTTCCAAGAACTTTAAGTAGCAGGTGAATATTGGTGGTGTTTGGTGGAGAAAAAGTAAAACATCTTTTGTGGTTTTCACTGCTCTTAGTTCAATGAACAAGACTGCAGTAGGAGTGTGCCCCTTTTCTGCCCCCAAAGGAGGACCAATGAGAAAAAAATCACTTGTTTCACCATCCTCTGAACCTTGCTTTGTCCATCTCAAAGACTGTTTCTTTTCCATTCCAGTTAGGAATGCACAAAAATACATTTCCCATCTATACCTTTTTTGAACCATTTTCCCTGAAAGCTGGTCTTACATTCTTGGATCTGGCCAGCTTGCATGGACAGTGGCCTCACCATAGTGCATGGACAAGCCCACACGGTGTCAGTAGCTCTCTCAGTAAGAGGTCTCTGTTGGAGAGCTACAGGGAAAATGATTTTTGGTTTCAGTTCATTTATTTTTGTTTTCCACCTGGCTGCCCAGGGCAAATATCTAGCCTGAGAGTTTCTCCCTCTAGGGACCATCTATTCTATCATTGGTTGCCCTTGTGCAAATGTTGTATGTGTCATGTAATACTGAGGCCCTACTAGCCTCTTTCTTTCCCCAGAAGAGGTCACTACCTGATTAAGAAAAACAGTACCTTTCCTCCGGCCCCCAGGTCCTCACTACCATCCAATGCACAATTCTCCATGATGGCTGATATCCAAACCCCCCAAATCACCCAATCTTTCCTAATGCTCTTACCATTGATTTTACCATCATTGCTTTGTGAAAAATATTCATGGCACCATCTGCTTATGATGACATCAGCCTTGTTTTGCAAAGATGCCAGCATGGCAATCATTTTATTTGCTCATCAAAATTACCCTCTGTTGCTACTTAGTCTCGTTCATAGGTGAGAAGACAGAAGGACAAAGAGATGAGCTGGCTTGCACAAGCATTATCAGTAGCAAAGTTTAGATGAGAACCTACATCTTCTGCCAATAAGTTCAGATGTTGAGAGAAAAGGTGTCAGAGTTTCATTGGCTGAGCCATCCTTCTAAAGTAGGGGCAAAAGACTGGAACACGGAAACAATTCAAGGTGAGACGTGCCATCCTGTGAAAAAGACTAGAGGTGACTTGAAAGTCAATTTCTTAGTTAAAGGCAGCTCATCATGCTTTCTGGCTCTAGGATTCCCTAAAAACAAACAATGGAAAGGATGATACAAAGACAATGGCAGCAGAAGATGCCCCAAGCCTTATGGCCAGTCACAGGATGAGATCAAAGAGGAGGCCAATGCACCGTAGATTCTTTACCACTGAATGAAGAGCCTGAGCCACTCAATATGTCATTCTGAGCTCTCGGTTTCAAGTAACAAATGGAGAAAATATGGGGAAAGAGGGGTTAGTGATTTATTGGAAGTTTATCAGAGGCTCACAGCAACAGGAGACTTAGAAAACAAGAACCATGTCAGTCTGAATCATTAAAGAGGAGAGAGCTGAATAGAAATGGCGTAAGAAGGAAAAAGGAAGCTTAATACCACCAGCAAAACTGCCTTAGCTGTAGATAAATTTTAAGTGCTCATTTAGCTTTAGGACATACACTCAGGCTTCAAAATCCCAGAAGCAAGAGTCATAGAGTCAGGATTCAAAATCTCAGTGGCAAAGTGGCAGAAGGATCTAACAAGCTAAGCCCTGATCATTTGCTAAACTCTGTCAGCTAAGGGGTGAGGAGAGGGAGGATCTAAAGTCTCTGACATCTGTGGTAGGGAGAGGCCACTATTCTTCAACAGTACTACAAAAAAAAGAGACTCTGTACCAACAAAGAAGGAGATAGGATGCTGGACAGCTCCCAAAGTAAAAGCTTGCAGGAGCCCACTGCACATCAGGCTGGTTCTTCCAAAGAGTCCTAGAAGATGCAGAACACTCCAGCGTCCGTGCTCAATATTAATAATAGCTATAACTTAATAGGCACTTAATGTGAATTGAGCAAGCTAATAGGTGCTATATTTATATATTATCACATTTTATTTTTGCAACAGCCCTGCAAGGGGTTTTATTAATTCTACTTCACAGAAGATGGACCTGAGGCTCAGAGGGGCAAGCTCACTCTTCTACGGTTATACAATTCACAGTTAGAATTAGAAACCAGATCTAGTTATCCGTGCAAAGCTACAGCTTTCCCCACTACTTGATACTGTGCTCTCCAGGCTAGACTAACTAACCCTGTATTTCCATAGCAAGGACAGGAGAGGGGTGAAGATTCCATGGCAGCCAAGTTGGAGAGGATGCAATTGATAAGGGTTCAAACCAAACTGGCATCTGAAGCCACCCAGAAAAATGAGAGGGAAGCAATAAACTGTTGGAAAAAACCTAACAGTGCCCCATTTTAACTTTCTGTGTTTTATTATATGACTCAAACAACAAATAGGCAAGCATTTGTTGAGCAACATGCTGTATTGGATCCTGTGAAGGATGCAAGAACATGTAAGACAATGTTTGTCTGTTTTCATTCAAGCACCTTGAAACCTCATTTTTCCCCCTATATGCTTGAAAAGATCACTGGCAATTTGAATTCTATTGATTCAGATATTGAGCAACAGGGTCCTGCCGAGGGTTAGTCAGGAGAGTTTCAGAAAAGAACTAACACCTCAACACTCCATTGAATATTAGGTCTGAACAAGTGAAGTAGAGATAGACAGGCATACCTGGAAGGGGCCTGGGAACAGCAAAGGTGCAGACACAGTGAGGAGACAAGTCCAGCTGGAATTGAGAGTTGATAATATCATGTAGTGAGAGAGAGAGAACTAACAAGCAGGCTGAGCTGGGCACAGTGGTGTGTACCTGTAGCCCCCACTACTTGGGAAGCTGAGGGGGGAGGATCACTTGAGCGCAAGAGTTTGAGTTTTGTCTGGGCAACATAATGATACTCTGTCTTTGAAAAAAAAAGAAAAAAGAAAGAAAGGTAAAAGGCACAAAAGCAGGTTGAAACAAGTGTGTGCATGAAGTTTTGAATCCTAGGCAATGGGCCTTGATATTTGTAGTAAAATTGGTGGGAATTGGAGGGAGGTATTTGAACTAACTATTAATATGTCCTACTATAGTTTTTGGAACCTAGCGGGTATCTGACACATGTTTGCTATGTCAGTGAATAAATCAATGAATGGCTGCTATGTGTAGGATGTGCTGTCATGGAAAGAGTTAAGAGCCGATGGCAATAGCAGCCTGAATGATACAGGGTGGTGCTGATAGAGACAGAAAAGTTATAGAAAGTTTGGAAGTAATGAATAAGACAACATGAAAGGAAAAAAAGGACTATTCTAATTCCATCACTTTCTGAGTTCTAGTTTACATCAAAACAGAGAAATAAAAACAACTTCTAATAACCCCTTAATTCAAGAACCCATAATTCCACCAGTGGAGCTAAAAATGCTTATACATAACTCTGGCAATTCAAAGATAAAGTCAGGGGAAGAAAATGGGAAGCAGATTTATTTTATTTTATTTTATTTTTTTTTGAGACAGAGTCTCACTCTGTTGCCCAGGCTAGAGTGAGTGCCGTGGCGTCAGCCTAGCTCACAGCAACCTCAAACTCCTGAGCTCAAGCGATCCTCCTGTCTCAGCCTCCCAAGTAGCTGGGACTACAGGCATGCACCACCATGCCCGGCTAATTTTTTCTATATATATTTAGCTGTCCATATAATTTCTTTCTATTTTTAGTAGAGATGGGGTCTCGCTCTTGCTCAGGCTGGTCTCGAACTCCTGAGCTCAAACGATCCGCCCACCTCGGCCTCCCAGAGTGCTAGGATTACAGGCGTGAGCCACCACGCCCGGCTGGAAGCAGATTTTTAAAAATAGAAAAAGGTGTTAAGATTTGGAGGCAATATTTCATCCTCCTTTAACTGGGTAATTGAAGCTCAATTAATTAACTTGTGGCCAATGAAGAAATGTAGATCTTCTTACTCCCAGTTTCTTGATGGGAAAACTGAGGCAAAGAAAAACCCAATATTTCACAGTGACTTGATTCCAGCTAAATTGATTTTAAATCCTGTATTTTTTTCCATTATCCCATGTGGTAGAAGAAAAAAGAAAGAAAGATGAAGAGAAAAACCCAGTTCTAGGAAGTCTCATTGGTAGATACCTCAGGGAGCATGTGGTGGGGCCGTACTATGGCAAGGACGCAGAGTTGAACGCATGCTTCACTTTCTCGGTGCGTGTGTACAGCACTCACCTGCTTACCTGGGGGAATTTGCAGTGAGTGATAATTCATTTTTTTCTCCTGACAGTTGGTAAAGTGGTTTTGGTTGTTTGTTTGTTTGTTTGTTTCTTTTGAAATGCAGATTACATAAATGTAGTTGGTATTTTTTTATAAGGCTTTGTTGGATCAATAAACGCCTACTTTTCCAAATCCTCCTCCCTGCATCATTCAATCATCAAATTCCGGCAGATGCTAGGGAGCTCTCACTAGAGTAGATAAGCCCCAGAATTACACGAAGCTACAATCATTCCCATGAAATGAGATCTTACAGTTGGCAACAAGTCCCATAGCTTCAGCAGTCTGGTTTCTTGGCAAGAACCAAAAATGCTGAGTTCCCCTCCCGGGAAAGATCAGAAACCTGGGATATGTTGTGGTTGGGGTGCTCCCTGAGCTGTCCACAGCCTTCTTCATGACACAGGATCTGCAAAGATGATGACAGAGATTTCGTAAAAGCTTTACAAGACACAGTAGAACACAAAGGCTGTGAGCGACAGTTGTCTTTGTAAAGTCCAGCTGCTGCCATCAGCTCTTCAATAAAGTTTGATCAGAAAGGTTGGTCATGTTCCTTTCTGTGTCTACCAGGTCTTGGGAAAACACAAGCGCTGCTTCTGTCTTATGATTTATTCATGACCATTGAGTTCTGCTGACAAGCTGGGAAGGATCCAGAGTCAGCCTCGACCTAAACCAGCTACTTCTTGAAAATCATCACCTAAGAAACGTGCTTGAGTTTTAAGCCACAACAGCTGGTCAGATCCCACTGGAAGCTCACAAAAATTTGCATCTCTTCACCTGTAACACTGTCTACCTTTTCTCCAATCCCCTGCTAACACCACCATCCAGTCTTGCTCTTTAAGAAAAATGGCTTCTTTCTGACCAGAATCAGTGTGAAAACTGTTACAGACTAGAGCAGCCCAGCCGCATGGAGCACCACAGTGGTGCACAATGAAGGGTTACAGTAGTGCCAGGATTTTGCTCTCCTCGCCCCTCTAAGCAGCTGAAGTTCCCAGGGAAGTCATTCTTCTCTTTTTTTTTTTTTTTTTTTGAGACAGAGTCTCACTCTGTTGCCTGGGCTAGAGTGAGTGCCATGGCGTCAGCCTAGCTCACAGCAACCTCAAACTCCTGGGCTCAAGCGATCCTCCTGCCTCAGCCTCCCGAGTAGCTGGGACTACAGGCATGCACCACTATGCCCGGCTAATTTTTTCTATATATATTTTTAGCTGTCCATATAATTTCTTTCTATTTTTAGTAGAGATGGGGTCTCGCTCTTGCTCAGGCTGGTCTCGAACTCCTGAGCTCAAACGATCCGCCCACCTCGGCCTCCCAGAGTGCTAGGATTACAGGCGTGAGCCACTGCGCCCGGCCGTCATTCTTCTCTTTAGCCATGTTCACCATACAAAAATCATCCTTTCTTATGAGTGCCAAGAAGTTAAAAAATAATTGGGAAGCATTGCCATAGATCATTGATAGAGAAACTTGAACTTGGTAAAGCCTTTTTGACGGACAACTAGGCAATATTACTCAAAATTTTAAAAAGTACATGCCCTGTAAACCAGAAATTTCACTACTTGGGATGTATTCTACATTAACAATTAACTATTAAACAAAAAAAGGGTAAGGATGTTCATCACAGTATTATTTATAATAAGAAAACATGGTAAACCTATATATCTACATATAGAACTTCAGTAAAGAACATAATAATATATTCACACTATGTAATATTCACCAGTCATTCAAAATAGTGTAGGCACTTCCTGATGGTCTAATAGTTAGGATTTGGTGCTGAAAAAATGGTGTGAAGCTGTTTTCACTGATTTTTCAGGAAGTTTATGATATATTAAAAAGTGGAAGGAAAAGATTAAAAAGTAACAGTTGGGGAAGTATTTCATTTTTGTTAAAAATATAATACCTTATAATCGTCATATAATCATAAGTGTATATATCATGAATATAGGAGTGAAGGTATAGGAATAGCCCAGAGTATAATTCCTGTTATGGTGATGGGATTGCCGTAAGATTTGGTAATTTGTTAATTTAGGTAAAGCTAAACCTGAAGCATAAGAAAGAAGCTCTTCTCTGAAATGAGAGATTCTTCCTGTGGCCAGTCTCCCAAGAAAAAGACGTCTCTCTTAGAAATTAAGCTTTAAGAAGGGAGATTTCCTTTTTGGTTACAATAAAAAGGTTTGTCCACATTTGGGCCAAAGTGTTTAAATCAGGAAGCAAAATAACACAGGAGGATGACAGGATGGTGGCAGGGACCACCCCCCCCCCCAAAATGGAAAATCAGATTTTCCAGGGACAGGTGGAACTGTCACTGACAGGTGGCTCTGTCCTTGCCCATCCTGCCGCTTCCAAGACTCTCTACCCAATGCTAAATTTAGGCAGCCTGCTGTCCATTTAATTATGAGAAGTGGCATTCTAGCAACATCAAGAGGAAACCTAGCTCTCCCTGTGAGATGTGTCCATTTTGTCATTTGGTAGACATTGCTGAGCCAGCACAGAGCAAGGGATTGAGGTTACAAAGTTAAGGTGCTCCCAGCCTTATGGTAAGAGCCCCGAGACTGTGGATTATAGACCATGGCAGGACTGTGACCGAGGACCCACAGATGCAGGGAGGAGAGCACTCTAGACTCTATCTTCACCAAGCAAAGCCCAGGGACTCCCACAGCTTTGTCACAGGACTCAGGGCATCATTCCCAGCTTTTAGGCACCCCCATGTGGCTTCATGCCACTGTTCCAGAAGTGGGAAGTGCTTGGCTTTGCTGTTGGGACAAGCTAAGACTTTTGAGGCAAAAATCTCTAAGGGGGTCCCCTGAGACCACAGATATTTCATGCAATCATGATCAGCTGTTTCTCTCTCCCTATCAGACCAGTGACAATGACCGAAGAGGCTGAAGAGAAGCCAGTGCACATGCGCCACAGGCTGAGGCTACCCTGAGAGCCAGCACAATAGCGTTCTCCCTCCCGCTTTGTGCTTTACCTCTTCGGAAAGCTCTTTCAGCTGGAGATATACATGCACACACACACACAGGCCCCACTCTCATACACTCAAACACATATCCATGGGTGTGCACAGATTCTCCTGAAACAAATTATTATTTTAAAATATTTGAGGGCAGTGACCTGTGGGTCTATTGAACTTGAATTACTGCAGCAGCAATTTTCCTTCTAAGCCAAAAATCATATTCACGTCAATATCTGAGGGCCGGATGCCTTGTCGCTGAGTGAGAATTTCATATGGCTGTGTCAAATTGAACCTAGTGCACAACTGATCCATAATTGTACTTGCTAAGAGCATTTGGCTTCCTGGCCCGAGCCACTCGGATGTCTGTGCTAAAACTGCGTCGGGAGGTAATGGCAGAAAAAGAAGCAGTGTGTGTCGTTGAGCTTAATTGGGCAATCATTAGGACTTCCTCCAATAAAGAAAGTGAGCAGGGAAACAGCAGCTGACCTCCCTGGGGCTGTTTAGGGGTCCTGGGTCCAGGGACTACTTTGCACAGAATAAATATATCTGGAGCTGCCTAACTTCCCAGCCTCATCTAATTAGTAAACACCTTCAAAGGGATCAAGCTGACTTCTGAGACAAAGTCTGCCGCACACCGTGAAGGTGGGCAAATAAATATTTAAAGGGCACATCTGCGTAGGTGGAGGGAGAGAGGAAAACAGATTAAGAACAGATATGAGTTAACTGGGAACTCTGTTGTGTAATTGCCCTTGACCTTGCCCCTTCCGTGGGACCTGGTTCACGAGACACTCAGCCACACAGTCTCAGAAAGAACTATTCCAAGACATGGACTCACTTAACCTTATCGTAGCCATGGCAGAGCCCTGGTCACAGAATACCACAATTGTTTTGGATGTTAGGGTTGAATGAGATCTAGTTAAGGGTCTAGAATAAAACACTGCTATTCAGCAAACTCTTAGTAACATGCAAATGACTACTAAAGTTGTTTTGTTCTGTTTTTTTTTTCTATCCAGCGTTTATGTACCCTAAAGAACTGACTCTTCAATGGTGGCATTTCAAGAAACACCAGCAATTGTCAACTGCACCTCTGCAGAAGACCAGCCCTGTCTATAGCATTTCCAGACTGGTCATGCTTTTTCAGTGGCTTGCAGCCAATTATCACATAGCTCCCCACCATGCTCTGCTGGAACAGCAACTAACAAGACCTCCCTGGTCATACAAAAGCTTTGAAAGAATCAAAGTCCATGCCGCACAAATGAACTATAATCAGTTCCACCTCCACTGTTAACACTCTGGAGGACTTGGCACAGAAAGATTTTCATAACTGGATTTAAAACCAGGAGTCATACTTGGAATTGGAGTTCAAGTCTCTGGAATAGTTCAGATGGGAGATGAACATGAGCTTCTTAATACATTTTATTTCACATATCAGAGGGGAGATGAGATAGGGAGTGAAGAGCACCATTCAGGGAGCACCTTTTGCATTCCAGGAATGAGGTTGGATGCTGCTATCTGTTCATCATCTCACTTACTCCTCATGGCAAAAATGCAAACTAGGCATTATTACCCTCACTTCACAGAGGAAGCCGAGGCATAACACATCAGATAGACTACACATAATCTGGTCTGTTTTGTTTTATTTTTTCTTTGTTTGGTTGGTTGGTTTTGGTGGGTTTTTTTGCTTTCTTTGTTTTGCTGTACCATGATCATGCTGTACACTGATCATTCACTCAGCAGAAGTGGTAAAATACTTGAAGGCAAGAACCTTGGCTGTCTCCTTCCCACTGTATTTCCAACATACAGCTGAGTGCTAGATCCATATTCATTCACTTATTCATTCAAAACATATTTATCACACTTTAGAGATACAGTAGTGAACAAACCCCAAAAGGCACCTGTTATCATGAAGCTTATGTTTTGGCAAAGAGAGACAATCAATAAATAGATATGCAAGCTAGGAAGGAAGGAAGGAGGGAGAAGGGAGGGAGGGAAGAAAAGAAAGAAATTGTCAGAAAGGGAGAAGAATCATGCAGAGAACTGAGATTGGAAGATGTCATGGAGAGAGGTGGGGTGGTACCCCAAATTGGGCTTTCAGGACAGGATTCTCAAAGAAGGAGACCTTAAATGGAGATCTGAGAGACAAGAAAGAGGAAGTCATAGAAAATCAAGTGAAGAGACTGCAGCCAAAGAGACTGTGAAGGCCCTAAGATGAGAATGAGACGGAAACAGGGCATAAACAACTGAGAAAAGACCCATATGACTAGAGCAGGTCAGTGAGGGAGGGAGAGAGTTGCACAGAATGATGTCAAAGACATGGGTAGGAGCCAGGTGACACAGGGCTTTGTAAGCCAGGGTAAGGCTCATTCATCACATATTTGTTGGTGAAAAAATGCACTGGCCTTGGAGCACTATGAGAATGTAAGAATGAACAGCTTTTCAGGAGTTTATACTTGCGTCAGAAAGACAGAAGAAATCCACATCCATTCATTCAAGAACTATTTCCTGAGGCCCTATGGTGTGTGTATGTGCCGGGCACTGTGGTAGGTGGAGGGGGATACCAGGGTGACTAAGCCATGCTCTTGGCCTTCTACCAGCTCACGGTTTTAAGGAAAGAGACAAAAGCACCTTTCTGAGCAACAAATTCTTTAATTTGAGGAAACACTATGTGAGTACATGGAAAACATCTAACTCAGCATGGAAAAAGCCAAGGAAAAAGTGAAGACAGCACATAAATTACAGCCAAGATAAAGAATTCAGAGATGGGTTGGTCCCTACAGGCTGGAAAGGTCAGGGAACGTTCTCACAGAGAAAAATGCACTTGAGCTGAATCTTCAGGAGTAGAACTTGGAGGTAAAAGGAAGGGGTTCCAGGTTGAATCACACATGCCACAGGTTTGAGTCTGAGGTCAACACCTTGGTGAGGCATTTAAAGCTCCTTGCAGCCTCTGCTCCTCCTGGCCAACCCCTTCCCTGCACACACAGGCATGAGCCCTCATGCTTATTCCCCCTTTCTGCTGAAACATAGCTGAAATGACCTGCTAACTCTCCCCAAAATCGCTTAGGAGCCTTGTCACTCTGAAATGAAAGCCTGATCCTCATCCCAATTAGGAAGACCGTGTCCATCTTCCTGATGGTTAAACATCCCATAGGAACACAGAACTCCTAATTTCACCTGTTCTTCTTCCTTGGCAAAGAGATTCTCCCCCGCCCCTTAAATGCAATAGAAGTCTGTTTCCCTGGTGTAGCCATTCCTTGGTCTTAATTGTAGTCTCAGAAGTGTTATATGTTGGCCAACTATTTCTGGGTAGAAGCCATTATAAAACCCTGGGAGCATTTAACAATAAGCATGAATTTCTTACTCAGAAGGTATGGGCTGGCTGGGAAGGCTCTGCTGCGTGCTTCGGGGTGGTGGGGGTGGCTCTACTCCACACGTTTCTTGTCTTGTCTGGGACTAGTAGGCCAACTGGGGCATGTTTTTATCATAGTGATAGTAGAAGTACAGGAGAGTGAGTGGAAACATGAGTGTCTTCTACAGTGCCAGCACTGGCACTCTGTAATATCCACCTACATTTCATTGGCCAAAGCAAGTCACACGTTCAAGCCCAAAGTCGAGGGGAAGGAATATGCATGCTGCCCACGATAAGGCTATGACAAAAATGGATGCAACAGGGTAAGAATTGCAGCCATTATTCAATCAACCACAGAAGTTAAAAATTACTCATCCCACTCCTCCTACTAATGTCCAAACTCATGATCCTACAAACATCCTTTACTTTTCAAGTTAAGTTTCCTTAACTCCTTATCCAGCAGGTTTTCAGAGCCTTTCTCACTACCCTAACCTCAATATGTTCTAGTTTGTAAACATTTCTAGCTAATGTTTGTGAATGTTTCAGGCAATCAAATGTGGCCGTGGTATTGTTATCCAGAGTGGACTCGCCAGTGCAGGGAAGTAGGTGCCTCTGTTAGGATTTGAAGCCTAACAAAACATTTCAAAAGCTAGCTCACACTTCTGGGGGCCAGCTAGGCAATGTTTCTGGTCTGCCCTGGGCTGGGTTAATTTCCACTGGGCTCATGTATGCATCTGCAATCAGCTGGCAGATCAAATAGAGGTTGGTTGTGGTACTTTGTACCACATGTCCATGAATGCACTGAATGCAGCTGAGCTTACCTTGGGTCTTGGCCCATGTCACATCATGGACTCACAGAGAAATCAATGAATCCCCTGGACTTTGGGTCATGAACTGTCATCAAGTAAATTCATATGAGACTTGTATGTCTGTTGTTGATCAGAACCAAGTGTAACCTTTCATGTTCACTTTCATCTCCATTGCTCCAGCCAGCTTCGTTCCCTCCATATTCCTTCTTATAGCAATCCTTTGTATCTTTTCTTAAAGAAGTTGCCAAATTCTGAGCATCATGTATTTCCTTACCATATCTGGTATAAGCAATAAATTGTTATCAGATTGGTTCTATCAAGAGTTTAAGGACAGGGATGACCACATTTTTTGATCTTTCTCATGTTCTATGGTGGCTGTCACAGTGCAGGCCTTGGCTACCACATGAAGTTATAAAAGAGTGAGTCAATATCCAATATAACACAACTCCAATGCGGTAACGCAGTGGCTTTTTAATTTTTTTTTTCAGTAAAGTCTTTTAAGTAAGATGAAAAATTATATGGAAATTCAACATGAAAAGCTGATAAACATGAATCTACTGTAGCTGGGAGAGGAGGCATTCCTGAAGTTCTTCCTACTCACCATTTTCCATCCCAATCTTCCCTAAGATATCTGAGGCCTCCTCAGATGCCATGGAATAAACTTTGAAAACCACTGGATGAAGCCAACATTTTTTAAACTTTATCAAACATAACTCTCGATAAGAAATGCATTTTACAATGACCCAGAACACACACCTATATAGATAACTGAAACAACAGTTTCTCAACACTGCTTTACCCTAAGTGCAACACAATCCCACGTTTTCTATTCTATTCATTTCATTTTTTGAATGTTGGTCATGAACTAAATTGATTTTACAACCCACTAAACAAGTCATCCCCCATAGTTAGAAACCATTAGACTAGATGACCTCTTGAAGAAGTCTTTGAACTTTTAAACTCTACTGGCCTGTGATTCTAAAGCTTCTGTATCCGCAATTTCCATTGTTTATTCTCAGGGCTGAGCAGGAGGTGGTGAAGGGAACCACCAAAAAGGGCAGAAGTTAAGTTCTAGGTAAACCATAATAACAACCCCCAGGGGAACAGAGACCACGTGACTTCATGGACACTAATAAAATCAGTAGATCACACTTGGGAGGAAAGTTTACTCTGAAGTCAGACTTCCTAAGTCTAAATCCCAATTCTGCCAATTATAGCCTGGGTTACTTGGGCGTATTACTTAATAATTACCTCCTCTCAAATATAGGTCTAATAATTGGATCTATCCTGCAAGGTTGTTAACAGCATTAAATAAGACAGTGTATGACGAACTTAGCACAGGGCCAGGAACATAGGAAATGCTCAAAGTTCCCTAATATTGACAGAGAGTGGATGGCTTTTTTTCTTTTTTTCCAAAAGAGTAAGCTCAATTATCAAGACAATTATCAAAACCACCCTCTTTTAATAGTCAGGGAGATAGAGGTTCAAATTCTTGCTCTGCCACTTAACAGTTGCATAGTTTTAGGTGACTCACACTTTCTGAGCCTCAGGATTCTCAACTGTGAAATGGAAAGAAGAAAACTTGTCTGATAGGGTTGCTGTGAGGGTAGTTGAAGTAATGATGAAAACAGGAATGTAAAACACTTGACACAGTGCCTACTAGCTACATGGTGAGTGCTCAATTAACAGACGAGCAGCAGAGAGAGAGAAACACTCTAACAGTACCTGGCCCCCCCCAAAAAAAAAAATCAAAATGCTTTGAGTAACAACTGTTCATATTTTTTAAACGATTGAAAGACACTAAGTTGTGTAAGAAACAGCCAACCACAGCCAAATCACATCAGTTACTTTAGCTGTGATGTGTTGCTCTAACACACAGAGCCCTACTAAGAAGTTCCAGCAGCATGAAGTCATGAAATTCACCACTCTTTCCTGGGGGTGCGTTGGGCAGGGGTTATCTGTTTGGCTCAGCAAACACTCGCAGTTGTTTTCAGTGTGCCACACAATGGGCTAGGTTACAGGATAATTAAGGCAAGTCCCTATCATCAGGGAACCTATAATTAATCAATCCCTCAGTCTCTCTCTGTCTCTCTCAAGCTCGCTCCCCTTTTTACTGAGCACTTACTACATAGCACGAACTATGCCGGGTATTTTCCATGCATCATTTCACCCAATCCTCATAGCAACCTGATCAGATAGGCTTTGTTATTCCCATTTCACTGTCGAGAATCCTGAGGCCACATGACTGTTCAGAGGCAGAGCAAGAATGTGAACTCAGGTCTATCTGATTTTTAACCCTAAATCCTCTATACTCTCTTGTAGGGGTGGAAAGATATGATACCTTCTCTCATCCATCACAAGGGGCACAGCCAACACGTCTATAACAAAAGACAGGTTAACAAGAGAAAAATATGATAGATTTTTTTTTAATCCAAGTGTTATGTGACACAGGAGCCTTTAGAAATGAAGACCCAATGACTCAGGGAAAACTGCCAGTTTTTATGCCTAGATTTGATGAAGAATGGCCAGTTGTGCAATAATGTGATTGGACAAAAGGGTGTGATCTAATGATAATAGGCTGAGTGGGGAAACTCAGCAAGGCCTGTCTGTTTAGATTCTTCTTCTGTGTGTCATTCCTTCCTCCTGGGTATAGGGCAGGACCCCTGAACGAGGGTCTTATGACCTACTATCAGACAAGCTGGGTCAGAAAATTCCTTTATGGCCAGCTCCTATACAGCAAGGCAGGGGAAGGTTAGAGTGATATTTCTCATTTGGAAGTCTTGCTTTGGGCCAAAAAAAGGGAGCAGGGGGCAGGAGGACAACAGAAAGTTAGAAGGATGTCACTTGTAAGGCCTTCCGAGGTCCTTCAGCTCAGAGTACTCAGCACACCAAGGCGCTGTACTTCAGGAGTATTGTGTTCTGAGCCCCAACACTCCCAATTCTGCTCCCGTGGATTGGTAAGCGTAGGTGGAAAGATCACCACGTGTCCCATAAAATAACAGTTATATGGCTCCTACATGTGTGTATCATAGCAGCATAAGGTAGGAGTTGAGCACATGGACTTCAGAGTTGGCCAGACCTGGCGTTCAATTCTCACTGGACCACTTAATAACTCCATGGAGAGGAAGAGAGAATTGGATGGATATATGATCCAATAGGAAATTTATGCAAAGGCACACACACACAAACACACACACACACACACACACACACGCACATCGACTCAGTGCTGAAAGGTGCTTTAAGGGAACATCTAATTCAATCTCCTTACTTTGCAGCTGAGAAAATCAACACTGGGTGGGGATGAGAGCATAAGAGGTTTTCTGCCTGTGCTCCTACAGGGACAGAAAGGCTGTCACCACGGGGACCTTAGGCTCCAGAGCCCCAGCCCTGTGCTTTTTACAGCACTCCCCCCAGGAGCCCAAGTTTTCCACAAATGTGCCCAAGTTTTCAAACGGTAACTCCCGAAGTCAAAGGAAATGGCTGTCCCAGATAAGGCAGACTCTTGCAGAGGAAGAAAGGCTCTCTCAGTCTGAGATTTTCCTCTATCTGCTCATTTACAGAGGTCAAGAGAAGGGCAGGGGAATGCTCTCATGACTTGACTGCTGGGTCCCCACACCCAAGAATGCAGCAGAGGTTTAAATAAATCAGACTTCAGGCAGGAATTCAGACAGGCTCCCCCACATGTTCTGTGCTTTTTTTTCCTAGTGGATACCATCAGCTGTCCTGTTGCTAAGGGACCAGAGTGGGTGGGAAAGGCCAATAGCCATATTTTTCAAACTTATCTGCAAAACCGGTTTTGCCTTTGCTCCCCGCAGGGGTTCGGCTTCCTTAAGAACAGGATATTACAACCAGGCAGATGGAGAGAGAGACTATTTTTTCGAGAAATGAACTGAGCTTTTCCTGGACATTCAGTGTCATCTAGCAGAGTCCTGGGAGCTGCCAATTATGGTTCTGATGCAATGTTTGGGAAAGAACTGCGGAGTACACATGACTCAACAAAATATTACGATTTGCATTCCTATCTCTTGGGAAGTTGCACTTATCAGCACCAATGAGTGCCATGCGGTCAGCCTGAGTTTGTCATCAGAGAATTAAAAAGGAATTAAAAAAACCAAGGAGGGGTTGCGGGGAGGTGAGTATTTGAATCACTCGGGGACTTTCCTTTTCGGTTGCATTCCAATCGAACAGACCCAAACCTGGCAGAGCTGTACCATTGCTCAATGTCAGAAACATTCGCCTGGAATGCGGGACATGTGAACTTGGACACCCCCTGCAGCTTCCCTGTGTGGCCCAGCATGCTGCATTCACTATAAACACACCCGTCCTGAGAGCAGAGGCAGAGCCGGGAGCCGGGTTAGCGGGGAGGTGGCACATTTCACATAAAGAAAGACACAAAAGGTGAGGATCTCAGCAGCATTCCTCCCCCAAGGTCTTTGTATAGGCTCACAATGCACACTGATGAGCCCAGCAGAGCTGGAAAATGAGCCCTTGGGAACAAGCCGGTGCATATTTTTGCCCTTAGAAGAAAGCAAGAATGTGAATTAACTTCCTCCTTCTCCGAGTTTGTACTTGGCAGTCCGAGACAGTGTGGGGAGGGGAAACCTGCTACAATTCCTTATTTCCAAAGAACTCTAAGAGCAGATCTATATGAACATCAAATTCCCCATCCTGCCCCTGTCAGGACCCCTACCACTCCAGCTAAGATAGGGTAGTCACACTATGTAAATGAGAATATAACTCAGCATACCCAAAAGCCCGTTTAGACCTTGTAGCACGTTCCAGAGCTCAGTGTCCAAGCCAGCAAAAAACTGATTACTGGCAGAGTATTCTGGGTAACCATATGCAAATTACATCACCCTCCTCCCCACCACGAAAATCAGTACAGAAGAAAGGAAGGCATCCCAGCCCATGTGCTATCAACAGCAGAAAATAATGGAGTGGAGCACAGGGTGCAGTGTGTGCGAGGGTCAGGAATGCATACACAGATTCTAAACACTAAAAACAGCCGAACTAAATCAAATGCATGCTCTGAACAGGCAGACGGTAAGAACTGGATAGGTTTGTCCTATTTGATTTTCACAACCACCAATGGGGTACATATACAATAGCTTTTCAGATGCACCACCATATGATAAACCAGTCAAAATAGGCTTGGCAGTCCCTGTCACACAGAAGGTGAAGACTTACTATGAAAACAACTGTGATTACTCAGGCCAGCTGTCAAAGATGATGCAACCTTTCACATAGGACAGCAATTAGCTGAAATAATCCGAAACCACTGCTGCCCTTAATCCCTAATTGCCCATCTGGGTTTGTGGTTTTGTCTACCAAAAAGACACATAGAGTAGCAAGTGAAAGGGCTGTTCAATGAAGATTCTAGGATGAGATTAAGGTGTGTCTTTTTGGAAGACTGACAGGTGCACGAGAAACCAGGAACCCAAGCTGAGGGAGCCCAAAGGCAGTGTGTTCAGAACTGAGCTGAAGTCCCTTTAAGATTTTGGGCGGAGGGAGGTAGAGGCAGATGGGCTCAAAAGATAGGATCACAGTAACACCAACCCCAGGGCAGATCCCGGTGTGGTTTCGATTGTGGACTGACTGTGTGACACAGACATTTTATTTATGGAGTTGTCAGAATGTAGTGGTTCAGATTCTGAGTTCTAGTTCGCAGTCTGACAAAACTCGTTATGTAACTTCAGGCAAGTCACTTCTGCCTCGTGGGACAAAGGGGCTGAACCAAATGATCATAGCCCTGGCTATGATTTCCATAAATGCATTTATAAGTCATCGATCCCAAGACAGGGTTTAATCAGAGTATACGGCAGTACATAAAACAATAAGTCACATAGATATCTAGATTTGCATTTTAAGAAAGTAGCGAAAGAGTGTGTCGAATTCTTCTTTCCGTTGTACAGGACATTCAGAAGAATGCCATCCCCACGGTAGATGCCCCTTAAATGGGAGTATGCTTTGACATGTGTCTGAGATGATGATGATCACCATCAAGTTAAACTCTAATAGTGTTTACTGAGCCTTTAGGAAAATTGCCACAAGAAATGTGCCGGCATTATATTTTTAGGATTCAGCACAATGCAAAGTTGTTGAATAAATATTTCTTGAATAAATTTGTGGCTCAATGGAACTCAATTTTGAGTTGAGCTAAAGGAGATCTTTCTCTAATAAACACTTGGAGTTTTGTCCCCACAGGACAGCTTGAACAGGCCAATCAGTTAGGGCCATGGTTGTCTCTCAACCCCACCATTTTGCCCCTCCTTCGACATTTCCTACATAGGTTAACACTGCTCCCCCTTTGTGAAATGCCCTCCCCCCACATTTGCTTAGCAAACTCCTACTCCTATTTTGAAACCTTTTCAAACATCTCCTCCCCTGAAAGCCTGTCCCTGTTGCAGCCTTAAGGATAACTGATCATTTCCTCTTTTGTGCCCACACTGATACACAGAGCACAGTGCCTGGCAAATAGTATCATCTCAATACATTTTGATTAATGAACAGAAGAATAAACGAATGGTCTGTAAGAATACTGACAATGGAGGTAAATCAATCAAAAGCAATTAGATGCCTACTGAGTGTAAGGCATTGTGCCTCTGACTTTTGTTAGAATCACATTCCACAATAAATGCCTTGGGTGAGGGTTGGGGGAAGGAGAATCTATAAAAAGAAAATCCTTGTCTCTTTTGTTGTGCCTCAATAATCCCCACAGCACTTGGATTCATCCCAATTACTAATATTCTCCAAAACTGAGAAGCCAAAAAAAGCATGTCCCATGCTTTTTAATGCCCATGTCACCCCTTAAATGTTAATCATTGCCAAGTTATATCACCGTCTCTGAAGGGCTTCCACCCATTCTCAAAAGAAAAAAAGAAAGCAGAAGTAACTGCCTTCCTCCTCTGGGGACACTATAGATTTTAAAATAACATTTGTCATTTTCACAAGTGCCTTTGACTCATACAATTTGTCATTCAGACACATATTTCCGCCTGGGCTTGTCCCCTTTCCCCTTGAGTGCGAAAGGATCATTCTCGCTAAAGAAGCCAAGTCTTTCAGCAGATGATCCGGTTCCAGGCAATGTCCTCCAAAGCGGAAGTTTAAGAACTAGAGCTAGAAGTGTTGGCCATATGGAAACATTAGAATGTCAAGAGGCTTCCCAGCCATTTTAAAATTCAATACGCATCTGGATTTGTTAATATCAGACCCAGGCAGAAAAGTCATGGAGTAACAGCTAGGATTGTGTGGCTCATTCCATTATTCCATCAAACCAACATTTTATTTTCCTCATGAAAGTTGCATGAACATTCAAGACACAGATCATTCATAGTGTGGGTGAGGAAGTCTGTATGTGTGAATACGCATGTTTCGAATCCCTAGTAAAATAACTAGAAAGGCACACAGGGAACTCTTCACTGTGCCTATCTCTGGAGAGACTAAAGAGGTTAGAGGAGCCATACAGAGGAATTTTTACGATTAATATTTTCTCTATATATTCCTGTATAGTTCAATTTTTTTCATCACAAACACATAGGGATTTTGAAATTTAAAAAAATAAATAAAATTGTCAATATGAGGAGATAAGATGAATTTAGGCCAGCTCTCTAATGTCACTAACATTCAGTCCTCTGCGATTTTCCCACCCTGGTCCTGGAGCCTCTGGGTGACATGGATTCTCTTGTCCTTCAAAATTTATCTGGTTACTTGGGATGGAGTGGAGGACCCCAGGGAAGAGATGATGATGACTGAACTGGCCCCAGCACTGGGCTGAGCCCTTTACTTTCACAATCTCATTTTGATCCTCCTAAAATCCCACAAAATACATACTACCTGCTACAGAAACCTGAGCATCCAAACCACACCACCAACTTTCACGTAGTCTTCCTTATATAAATGAGGACTATACATTGCTTTCTCTTTTACAACCTGCTTTTTACATTTGCCAGTACATCATAGCCATTTTTTTAAGTCAATAGATGTTCATTCCTATAGTCATTCTTGATGGCTGCCTAGCGTTTATTCACACGGATGTGTTGAAATCTATTCAGCCAAGCCCCTATTGCATTTTGAAAATGAGAAAATGAAGTTGGGAGAAGCTAGTAAGGTGCTCAAGGCCGCACCATGGGTGAATGAGAGAGCAGGAATTAGAACCCAGGTCTGCCAGGCATCCAACTCCCACTCTTACAGCTGTGTGCCACATTCCGTGCCAAGGACCCCTATCTTTAGCTTCTGCTAGGAGTCCTGGCAAATGACATCTTCCCTGCACCCATCCTGGCCTCTCGCCCTACCCACTCTCCCATCAGAAGCAGCCAGTCTTAAATGCAAAGCTCACGCATTTTACTACCCCTGGGGCTCTGTAGTGTGATCGGCACCTTCTCACTGCCAAACCATAGTAGTATGTAATCAGCAACTTCTTACTGCCAAATTACAAGGCTTATTCTTGGACTTCCTCATAATCAATGGTTTGATTTGAATGCTCAGGTTTCTCATCCACCTGTCTGCTCAATAATAAGTTCACTCAGGTCCAAAAAAGTAATAAGATAAAACACAACCAGAGAATAGAGGAGACATGGCCAGTATGAAAATGTTTGGGGGTTTTAGTCAAAGTGGGTCCAGAATGAGTCAGCAGAGAGAGAGGTGGATGAAAAAAACAGATTTTCACTTTAGTGACACTGAAAGAACTCAAGTGCCAAGGTTAGGGAAAGTCATCATTCCCTGTAATATAGGACCAGGGCAAGTTTCTTAGCTTCTCTCAGCCTCAGTTTCCTCATTTGTACACTGGGAATCATAACAGAGAACATGCATGTAAATTGCTTGGCAGAGTAGCTAGCACATAGCAAGTGCTCCAAAAATAAAATTAGTTTTAGCATTATCTCAACAATACTAAGAAGCAGGTACTATTATATCCTTATTTTACAAATTATGAAACTCAGGGGATGAAGCTAAGTGGCAGAAAATAGACTAAAACCAGGGTCTTCCCGATTCTGAAGTCCATTTTCATAACCACTAAGTTATTACTTCCTCCCTCAATAGAAAATTTAGAACAAGAAAACCCCCTACAATCTCATGACCGAGAGATAAACACTTTTACCCTTTTAAACACTTTCAGATTTTTCGTCCCTACATAAATGAATACTAGTGTTCAAAATTGGAGGTCATCCATTACGTTCTATTTTATAACATGCTTTTTACATTTGCCATTCCATCTTTTTAAGTCAAAAAATGTTCATTTCCATAGTCATTCTCAACAACCATTTGTTTATATGGACATGCTGTAATCTATTCAGCCAATCCTCTATCACTGAACATTTTTTCACAAATGTAATCAATACTCCAGTGAACATCCTTGTTGCTGAGTCTTTGTCTTAGCTATTATAGGTTAAGGAGATATAAATACATTGCAACTTGTTCTAGGCTAGCAATGGGGTAGATGACAAGAGCTTAAGACTCATTCTAAAGGCCAGGTGCAGTGGCTTTCACCTGTAATCCCAGCACTTTGGGAGGCTGAGGTGGGAGGATCACTTGAAGCCAGGAGTTCAAGACTAGCCTAGGAAACATAGTATAGACCCCCATCTCTACAAAAAAAAAAAAAAAAAAAGGAAAAAAAAAACCTATTCCTTGAGAAAAGTGTGGAGGAACTGGCATCATCCTGTCTTGAGAAGTGAGAGTCCAGAGGCAGGAGTGGCCATATAATAGCTGCCCTCAGATGACCAGGAAGGTGCCAGTGACATAGAGACTTTCAGAACTTTCTCCAAAGGCTCCAAGTAAGCAGAGCTACAGGACAGCAGGCCTCTAATTAATGTCCAAAAGTATTTTCCCTCTGATTCAATTGTCAAAGGACAGATTAACCTGCTTTAAGATAGTCCCCAGGTTGGAAGAAGCTCAATAACATGCTGACCTCCCCACTGAGCAAAGATTTTATAGAAGAAAGCAATCAGTCCAAATTATTAGGATTGTCTTAATTTTTAAAATCTAAGCTCTATCTCTAAATTACTGACTTACAATGAAAGCTAGGAACCTACTAAAAACCAAGCGCTTTATAAACATCATCTTGTTTAAATCATACAACACTCTAGTAAGGAATGGGACACAATGAGGTAAACTTACTTCAATTAACACAGCTGGTAAGTCCTGGGAATTTAAACCTATATCTTTCTGATACCAAACCCCATGCAGTCTGGTACAGTGATTAAAAGCAGGGATTTTAGAGGAAAAACAGATTCAGGCTCAAGAGTAATCCTTCACTTGCTGGATGGGTGACCTTGAGCAAGTGATTCAAACTCTGAACCACAGTGTCTCACTGGTCGCTGTAGGATAACAACAGCACTTGCTCCTGAGCGTGGCTGTGAGCCCTGAAGGAGCTGACTCACGTCAGAGGCTCAGCACAGCACCCAACACAGGTTAAGCACTCAGTAAATGTTTGGCAACATCAGCTAGTTGGCATATGCTGAAAGAAAGGTCTAGGAGAGGAAAATTAAGGGTTGCATACTTTGTTCAATAATGTGTTAATTATGCTCTAAAATGCGCCAATCCATGTTTATCCATTAAGATCTCTGAGTGCCCCAGCTTCCAGAGACAAAGTCTTGAGCAGTGACTTACCCACTTCATTCATTTACTCGTTGCTGGACACTGGATGGGGCGCCATGACTGCAGGGAATGAGCAAGACCGTGATGGTGTCTGCCTTAAAAGAGCTTCCAGCTTCCTGGAGAAGACAGGTCCTGACACATGATAATAAACAGGGGTGGAAAGGTTACTCTAGGGGATGGGAGGGTGCTATGGAAGCACTTTGCAAGGTACCTCACTTTGTCAAGGGGAGTCAGGGCAGGCTTCCTAAGTGGGGGCTATCTAAGCTGAACTCTACAGGAAGAAGGGGTGGGAACAGAGGCTGAGGTGCTGGGTGAACAGAATGACTTCAGAGTTAAGCATGGAGTGATGGTGGTGAGAGGTCACGGGGTAAGACTGGAAAGTTCAGCAGGAGCTCCTGGAATAGCAATGTGACTCTACTGTAAGCACGACAGGAATCCATGGTCTTGGGATTTCAGCAAACAAGTAACATGAACACACTGGCATTGAGAGAACTCATCTGAGTACACACATGGCTAACGGGGGCAAGCCTGGAGGCAGAGGCTCTGGGAGTTGGTGATACCCCCTACAAGAGCGTGGCACTGGGCTGTAGACAGTGGCCAGATTGAGAAAACCTTTAAGAGCAGTGTTGGCCAAGAGCATCTACACTGGAAGCAACCCTAAAGCACCCATGTGGATGGGGTTTCCTGTCTGGGTTTTGTGTGAGGCTTAACATGGTAGCTTCTGCTAGGATTTTAAAAAGCCAAACCAAGAAAGATTTTAGAGTCAGACTCCTTCTACCTTTCTTCTTTGGTTCCACATGTTTAAATCAGAGAAATGAAGAAGACTTCCTTGGCAAGCGAAGCAGAATGATTTCTAGTTTCCGGCCCCAAAAGTGCACCCCCACTCAGCCTCAGCCTGGAGTCAGCTCAGGAGATGGGGAGGGAGGGGGAGCTGGAAGAATCAGGAAAACCAGCTCTTAATAATAATAGGCCGCCTCTGTGTAATAACAGCTCTGGGTTACAGAGCACTTTCACAGACATTATCTCATTTGATTCTCACAGTAAATGGAGCTGGGGGGGACAGGCAGGGAGAGAAACAGGGCAATTAGCATTAGCCCCACCCTTTCAAATATGAGCACCGTGGCTCAGAGAGGATAAGTGATTTGCCCAGGATTATAAAACTGGTGAGTAGTGGAGCTGGGAATGCAAGTTTTATGACTCTCACTTCAGTGCCTCAGCTCCCTGCATTAGAGCTATTTGGGGGAGTGAGAGTGGCTCTTCAAGTCTATTGGGAAGGGTAGCATAGATGTCATATATGCACCCATTAAGTCCTAAGAACAGAAAGTCAAGGCTACAGGAGGATCTCTGAGCAGATGGGGCACAAAACTGGGCAGTTTTGAATGATGAGGGCTCAACGCACACCCAGGCTGGAGTGGGCTGGATGAACTAGAGGCAGAAAAATGCTAGCACAGAAAAATGCACCCAAGGGAATCATGCTAGGGTGAAGAATGGGCCGGGAAGGAAAAGCAGGCACTCCACACGAGAGTCTGGGGGCCGCTGATGGCTGATGGATGAGTCCTTCAGAAGAGTTTGAAAGCACACCCAAAAGTCAGAAAGCAAAAGCAAATTCCATAAACAGCCTCACCAAGTCTGAGGAGGAGCATTCAGGTAAAAGGCCCTTGCTTTGGTGCCTGATCCTGTCACCAAAGAGTTGATAAGAAGAAAGACCTGAGACTCTGTGTCTGTACAACTCAGTGAAATCCACAAAGCAGAAACCAGCTCACGTGGCCCTGCCAGCAAGGAGGGTCTGCCACAGGAGGCCGTGAAAGGTTCCTGTTTCAGGAACAGTTGAGCTGTGTCCTCCTGCCCTGGAGAACCACAGAAAGAAATTTTACAGAGATGATCCACAACCAATAACCAAGCAGAAAAGAAGGAGGGAACAGTTCCCAGTATCATGCAGAAGACCTATAACAAAATGACTCTGTCATGTACATCCTGACGGGAGAGAATAGGCACATGGACCTCAAACAACAGGTATTCAGTATATCCTGAACGTCTCTGTACCCCAAGTCTTATGCAAAGCTTATGCTCAACTCCATTCAATCCTCACAAAAACCCTACGTTATGTTGAAGAAACTGAGAGTCAGAGTAAACAGGCTGTCTGCTCAAGGTCGCATAGCAAGGACACTGAAGAGCTGTGATTTGCTGGGAGGTCTGGAGGCTCAGAGCGCATGTCTTTCCACTCCCCACAAAGCCTTGGCTGTTTGTGTGCTTGAAATAGCATAGCAGGGAGAGGAAGAAGGGAGTATGGAGCAGGATGGAAATTATGCCTTCAGCCACCACCCCTGACTCACTCCCCTTAATAAGCATGGAATGACAGCTGAAGTGTCTGTCTGTGGAGAGTGAGGGTATCCAGAATAGCTCTGCAAAGGGGAATCCAGGCTGCCAGTGACTGAGGCGTGAGTCAGCATGGCGACTTCCAGGTCAACGAGGAAGCTGTAATTCACAGCAGTCCCAGATGCAAGAAGAACGGTGTCAGTACAATCTGACTCTGGGACCCAAAGGGGCTACATCTTGGCCCTCTGCTTCCATCTCCAGCCTTATTTCAAATACTGGATATTCATATTTCCCCCTAAGAAGCAAACTACTAGAGCCGAGCCTTGTTCTGGGCCACCCATATAAGAAGCCCTGCCCCACCTCTGGTCTTTGCCCCTGAAATGGTCTCTTCTCTGCCTCTCTAATTCTGATCTGTATTTCAAAGCTGAACCCCAAGACTCTCTTGTCCCTCCTGACCTGTTTGACCTAGTCTATTCACTCATGGACTCACTAAATCATTCGTAGAGCCAAAATTTTTAAGCACGTGCTATTGCTGGGCTCTGTAGAAAATATTGGGATGCTGTGATAAAAGATCCTCCATGGCCTCATTGCCAAATAGAAAAGAGAAATACATGGCAGTAGAGTGTGATAAGAGTAACAGTGAGAGCTTGGAGGATGCTTCCCTGTTACGGAAACACTTAATTTTTCTTGGCTGCAGAGATCAGGAAGGCTTCCAAAATGAGGTAGCAACTTATATGTATTTCAAATGATGAGTGAGATGAATGAAAAGCCATGTGTCAGGAGTCAAGAAACCTAGGTTCTAGCCCACACTCTTCCTCTCTCTGTGCTGGCCTGGTGGATGTCATATCATCTCTTGGAATCTCATGAGGGGGTCTGACTGGCACGATGGTCAAGACCTCTCTTGCCTGAGCTCTGATCTTTGTACGTACTGACCATCTCATTATCACTCATCTTGCATCATGCATCTCCAGGCCTCTCTTTCCTTGTCTGTAAAATAGAGATGCTATTAAGCAAACCTCAGCACTCTAGAAGATTCAACAGGAGAATATATGGGAAAGTACATTGGAAATACTTCCGTGCTGAGCACTGGGAAGGGATTGACTACAGGTCAGTTCACCATGGAATGATGCTTTGCTGCCTTCCTCACGGGGACCAGTACAAGGATGGACACCCCATACATAAGCATCATAAACACTTGCTGAATTGAGCTTTCTTTTTCTCACACACACACTCACAGACACACAGACAGTCATTATCTCCTCATCTCAGAATCTTCTCCTCCTTCATTCCCATCAAATCACTGAACTCCTCTGCCCATACCTCACTCCACCAAGAGCCCCAGTGGCATTGCTTCCAACCCCATTCGCTCTCCTTCCTGGGCTGTTACGTGCATAAGTTCTGGGCTCCAGGCTTTGGAGGAAGCCAGAGTTGAGATGAAACCCTTCCTAACTGCATGACTTCGAGTGGGTGATTTAACCTCCCTGGGCCTCAGTTTTCTCATCCATAAGGTAGTAGAAATAATATGCCTATATTATGGGATTCTTTGGATGATTAAGTAAGACAACCTATGAGAAGTGCTTGGCAGCGTGCCTCATACCTGGTAAGTGCTCAGTAGATGTTAGCTGCTGCTGTTCTTACTCTGTCAGTCACTTACAGTGTGAGTTTGAGCAAGTGACTTCAGCTTTCCATGCTTCTGCTTCCTTAGCTATAAAATAGGCATAATAATAGTACCTGCCTCTAAGGGTTGTTACTAGGATTGAGTGAATTAAATTATATAAAGCATATAGAACAGTGCCTGGCCTATATAAGCACTATAGTGTTGGCAATCATTGTCATTGTTTTCATCTTAACTTTTACATTTTTATTTTTTCAATAAGATTTTCTAAGCTCTGTGATGATATTAAAACATGACTGCAACCTCTTAAACTCTCCTCCCATGGAGAAGTGGAGCCTATGTTCCCTGTCCCTGAATCTGAGCAGGTTTATGATGCCTTCAAGCAATAGTGTACACATAAGCAACACTGTGTGATTTTTTAAAGCTGGGTAATAAAAGGTCATGTTCTTTTGCCTTGTTTGCTGGAAACTTCCTCTTGGATCCCTGAATAGCCATGTAAGAAGTTTGACCATCTTGACCCCACCATGCTCAAGCCACATGTGAGGGCCATCTGTAGACAGTCTGGTAGGAAGTCCCAACTGATCACAGGCTTACAGTCAGCCCGGCTGAGAAAATTCCATCCCTCAATTATTTAAGCTGTTCCCAGCCATTCAAGTCTTCCTAGCTGATGCCCCAAATATCATGCAGCAGAGGTGAGCTATCTGTGCTGTGCTTTGTCTGAATCCATGACCTAAAGAATCTCAGAGTATAACACATGGCTGTTGTTTTATACCACTAAGGTCAGGGTGGTTTGTTTTGCAGCAATAAATAGCATACATTAGCTTGCATGGTAAGCCCATGATCTCTCAGAGGCTTCACCAAGGCTTACAGAAACCAGCTTGACATCTCTTCATGTTCCACTTTAATCAAGGACCCTCTCAGCTTTTCTCCTATTCTCCATAGGGGTCTCAGTCACACACACGTCCAACTAGTTCACCTTTTGATGTTGTATGGGCACCCCAGTGGGCCCCATGCTTGGTCCCAAAATCTTCATCTTTATGCAGTGATTTCTCAGGTTAGGTCATTTTCTCTATTTCATAGATACCAAAGCTGAGGGTAAGAAAATTTAAGTGACTTGACCAATGTCATTCCATTGTTTTGTGGGACGTCTGGCTCCCCTTGCAATGCTTTTTGTACTACAGTCTGTCACCATCACAGTGATAAAAAATTGTTAAATCTTCATATTCTGGATCCAAAAATGTGAAAAAAATCATCCCGGGGCCAGAGGGATTACCAACTCCATGGGAAACTCAAAGCTTCCTTTCTTCATAAGCCCTAGAGAACTGCAGAGACAAGCTTTCAGTGCTTAATCAGGATGACAGCCAAGCATTTGCTTCAAAATAAAATGCTATAATTACTCTTAGGTAATAGGTGCATGTGCACCAATGTGTTTATTTATAGCACTTTAGCTAATATTTATAGCCAGTCACTAGAGTATCTAGAAACCTTGAGGCCTGCCCAGCCATTCACTGTCTCCTTCATTTCCTCCCATTCCCCAGAGCTCAAAACACATGAATACTTGCTGGTAAGACAGCTCTCCAACAAGAAAAAGCAACAACAACAACAACAAACCATTTTTTTTCAAGTCCTGATTTATAGCATCACCAATTTGCAGGGTGTAGAGACTCTCACCATGTCTATCTCAAGCTACCAACATGAGGAGTTGGGAAGACATGAACATAATTGGCTCTGATGAACCAATGAGTCAGTTCCAGTGCAGTAATGAGCCTCATTTCTCTCTCACTATTGATAGATAATCACAGAATAAACTGCCACATTTATTGTATTAGCAGAATTCAATACTCCGCTTTTTGGTTTGGAAGTCTAGCATACACTCAGCCTTTCAGCACCCAGGATGTGCAGCTCTGCCTGACAGCTCAATGTAGAGAAATGTAAGATGATAAATCCTTAGAAAAGTGCTTACACTAATTCAATATATCTTGAGTACTTACTGTATGCCAGACATTGTTCTAGGCACTGATGGTTATACCAACAGTGATTAAAATAGTCTCTCCAATAATGAACTTTGATTCAAGTACAGGAGACAGGCAATAAACAAGTTCACAGGTAAATGAACAAGATAAAGTCATGTAGTGCCAGATGTTAAAAAAAAAAATAAAAGAGGGTGATGTGATAAAGTGCAGTATGACTTTAGGTTGGGTGGTCGGGGGTGGCCTCTTTGGAAAGGCGACATCTGAGCTGAGACCTGAATGACAAGAAGGAGCCAGCTATGCAAAGAGCAGGGGAGGAAAGAGTGCAGCAGGTCAAATGAAGTGGAAGGAAACCCCCGTGGCTGGAGAGATCAAAAAGCCAGACAGTGCTCAGCTTTCTAAGAAATGGTAAGATGTTTGGACGTTATTCCAAGTATGATGTGTTGACATTGGAGGGTTTAATACAAGAAATGTCTGTTCTATACTTTTATATAAATTTTAAAAACTCCCTCTGGCTGCTGTGGAGAAAAGAGCAGATAGAGGTATGAGATGATGGAGGATGGATCGACTGAAATAGAGTGAAAGCAGTGTAAGTGGGAAGGAGAGAGTGGAATGGGCTGTGTTTTGGAGGTCAGAGCAGCAGGACCTGATATCGACCGGGCCTGGGGTGGTTCACTCTCTCCTGGTTCCAGCTGCAGTGGGCACATCCCACAAATGTCTTTAACAAACATTGAATAAGCATCTAATGCCTGAATGCACAAAGCTGGGGCTAGATATTCTGCAATTAAAGTGTCAGGTCACAACTTCATTGAGGGAACCAAGCACATAAACCAATACCTCTAATATAAGGTGGTGAGTATCACAACAAGACTGTATCTGCATCATTGTGGGATCCAGCAATGGATTGTGGACCCAGGAGGCCATCAGAAAGGCAGTAGCATCTAAGCCGGATATGGAATGCTAAGCACAAGTATTTTATGAAGATAGAGTGCCAAACTACACGTTCAATAGAAATCATGTTGGTGATAGGATTCTTGGGCCACAAGAATAACAAAAGACAGAGGAATCTGATGAGAAGATAAGAAGCAAATCCACTGCACTGGCCTTTGAGAACGCAATGTGAAAATGTAATAGGCTTAGTAACTGTGATTGGCAAAATGGCCAGGACCACTCTAGATCTCCTGGGTCCTCAGCAGGGCAGTGGCCACCATAGAAAAAGGAAGCTTCAATTCATTCCTTTCTTTTGGTATTGAATAGCAGATCAGCTGCCCTGCTCTCAGCTCAGTCACTGGCATAATACATGTGAGCACCATTTCTGGGTCCTACCTTCTGGGTGTCCCCTGGGGCATCTTTGGCCTTCCATTCTTGCTGGCACATGTGGCCAGTGAAGCTGCCATGATAATCACAATCACTTATTGAATGCCTGCTCTGTGACCATGCTCTATGACGTTCTCCTGTTGATGCTCATAACACTACAAGATGGGAATTATGATTCCCACTTCAATAATAGTAACAATTCATGAGGTGAACTCTTATCATGTGCCAGACATTGTATCAAATGTCTTACAAGTATAAACTCATTTCATTATTGCAGCAATGTGATGAGAAGACATTTTGTTAAATCTGCTTTACAGATAAGAATACCAAGGCACAGAGAAATTAAGCAACCTGCTTAAAGTCATAAATTTGGCAACTGTGAAGCTGGGATTCAAACCTGAGTCTTTCTGACTCCAATGCCCTTCTGTAACAGTCAGTTAGATAAGACCTAATAGTGACCTAAAGTCAGAGTTTGGGGTAACAAAATAGCTGCTGTTCTCATGTCACACTGAAGGGTGAGGCTTTTTTGGGGACTGCTGTCTCTTTGGAACTCTGGTTTTATTACTTTGATGACCTGTTGTGGCTTCAAGGTCACATCACTTAAGGGCCTCAGTGTTCCTTTCTGGTAAGGTGAGAATTCCAGATGGCTATAAAAGGTAGGAAACAGGTGTGGCCCACATGCCTACCACTTTAGTGCAGCCAGACACCAGCTTATACTCTGGGTGCTCCTTTCCTCCTGTTTCTGACTGCAGAAAGGCCATAGCCAGTTTCAAATGTATGTGACAGCCTCAGTTTCCCCCCCCCATCAAATGCTGAGTAAGAGTCACTATAACAAATAGCTTAGAAAAAAATAAATTTTGGAAACTAGTTTTGGAGGAATCCATAATCTGACAGACTCTATTAGCAGTTTATCAAAATCTGTTTCCTCTTCTTCTTGAACACAGGGATTGACTACATTTCCCAGTCTTCTTTGAAATCAGGTGTGGCCGTGTGGCTGGGCTCTGGCCAATGGGAATTGAGCAGACGAGATAGGCTTCACTTCCTGGTTGGTCTAGCCCCTAAGAATCTTCTTTGGGTGATCTGCTCCGTGCTTGATCCCTTCCAGATCATTGGGATAGTTACCAGGGTGGTCTCAGGAGACACTGTTGGGATGTAGATGGTATAGACACTATCAATTAGTGCCTCTGACTACACAGAGCAGATTGTCCAGGTCTCAGTGCACTGACACAGAACCACCCTGACACCTACTCAAATCCTCATAATACTTCTTAAACTGTATTGTAATTACTTGTCCATGAATTTCTGTACCCAGTAGAATATGAGCTCATTGAGGACAGGCAGTCATTATTTATATTTAAATCCTCACTAGCTAATACAACAGCTGGCAAAAAGTGGCACCCAACTTTATTGAATCATAAGTGTTAGCTGACTTTGTTAAATTTATGAGCTACTCCTTTTTTTCTTGTTTATTTATGCTTATTTGTTTTGTTTTCCATAACCCAGATTAGGGATAAATTATCATACCCACAAGCAGATGCCTAAATTTCATCCTTAGAGCACCATCACTTTAGTGTAAAGCCTTGAACTCTCATTACATTTAACGTGCTCTAAGCTTTCATGTGTCGTTGATACCTCTGCATGCAAGAGAAACTGGAGTCACTCCTACAGAGGGCCTGAAAGAATGGAAAACCCTGGAAGTGGAAGAGGCTTCTATTTCTGGCCAAATTGGAGTAACAGGGATGAAGTTTGTCATCTCACCTAAAACAACCAAAAAAATTGAACAAAATATGAACAGTAGTTTGCAAAACACTGGAAATCAGGCAATGGAGGGCAATGATACCTACCTGAGGAAAGGTGTGGAAATAAAGAATACTGACTAAGGAAACAACAGATACGGGTTCTAGCTCAGCTGAGCCCTGTGATTTCCCAGGTTATTGCCTTGAGAATGTTTCCAGGTCTCAGCACAGAGAAGGGGAAGATAGTCGGAGCCCAGCAGACAGGCTGTGTTGGGGAGATGAAGCTGAGAGTCCAGGAAGAACAGTGCAGCTAGAGCTCACACAACCCAGAGCCACACAGGAGAGAGCTGCACAAAGGAGAATGTCAGACATCTGACCACACACCAACTAGAATAGCTAAGATGAAAAAGGCTGACCACACCAGGCACTGGCACGGATGTGGAGGAACCAGAACTCTCCTACACTGCAGGTAGAAATTTGAAACAGTACAACCACTTTGGAAAACCATTTGGCAGCTTCTTAAACAGTCCTGCAGATACCTACTATTTGATCCAGTCACTCCATTCCTGGGTGTTTTCACAGGAGAAATGAAACCATACGTTCAACAAAGATTTGTACAAGAAGGTTCACAGCAGCTTTGTTTGAGATAACTAAAAACTGGCAATGACCTATATGCCCATCACGAGGTAAATGGATATACAAACCCTGCTACATCTATACAATGGAACAGCACACAGCAACAAAAAGGAATGAACGACTGATACATGCTACAACATGGATGAATCTCAAAATAACTAAGTAGAGTGAAAGAAGCCATGCACACTAAAGAGTATATAAGGATTAATTCCTTTTATATAAAATTCTAGGAAGTGAAAACTAATATGCAGCAACAGAAAGCAGATCAATGGTGCCTTGGGGATGGTGGGGTGGGTGGAGGAGGGTGAACAGGGACAGGCTGGGGGAAGGGATTATAAAGGGGCACAAGAAAACTTTTGGAGTGATTGATACGTTCATTGTCTTGATTTCCTGGACGTATGTCAAAACATTAGCTGTATTCTTTAAATATACATAGTTTATTGTATGTCAATTATATCTGAATAAAGCTGTTTGTTTGCTTGTTTTAGGAAAAACTTTAAATTGGGGCATAGGAATGTAGGTGTCAAGAACAACGAAAGCTTCTTAGTCTTGTGTAAAATGGGCTTCGGGGCTATTCCAGGAATAGTCACATTCAGGCATCTGCTGGAACCTCCCCAAAGGTGCTTGGTATGGAAGAAAAAAATATTGGTTGAGGGAAGAAAAGAATATTGGTTGAGGAAGGAAGAGGTGTGGGTTCTAGCTCAGACCCTCCTTTTATGCATTGTGTAGCTTCACATGGAAATGTCCCGAAAGTTGGTAGGGAGGGAGCCAAGCTCTCATTTCAGAAAGCAAGATGGAATAATAGAAGAGCATGAGTTTGTACCCCAGACTCCTCTGGATTTGTTTTCCTACTTTGTCATTAAAGACTAACCCACGTAGCATAACATAGACAAATGCAGAAAGCCTAAGTGTACAGTGACCAATTTGCACACACTGAACTCCTCTCTCGAGTGCCCCACCTCCAGATTAAAAATCAGAGCATCATTGGGACCCCAGGGGCCCTCATCACACTCCCTTTCAATCACTACAGCCGATAATCAAACCTCAATTTGAATTCTCCCTCCACCACTCATAGCCATGTGACTTTCGGCACATCTACTCTTCCATAAAGTGGAGCTCATAATGCCAACTTAACAGGTTTTATTTCTTCAACAATAGAATGAAATAGTATGTTCAGATCACCTAGCACAAAGTCTCACATATCAGAGGTGTTTCATACACAGGAGCTCCCTTCCCAAGAAGCAGCTTGGAAAGGCCAGAGCCCGAAGGGCAGGGGGACAGTGTGGGCGACTCAGAGGAGCTGCCTCACACCAGTGGCACACCCATGGGTGAGTCACTCAGCCTTCCTGGGTCCCAGCCCCAGTCCTATGGAAGGAAGTCCCATCAATACTAGACTCAATATTGTGGTCCTCCAGGGCCCTTCCCAGGGACACAAGGATGAATAGGACACAGCCCTTGCCCTTTAAGAGTTCAGCATTCAGAGATCCCCAGTTCTGATCAGCCATGAGTGTAAACCCCAGTTTCTGTGCAGTCGTGTCAATATGTAAATGAACAAATGGGAGGATCAGTACCACTTTCATGAAATTGCTCATCACAAGTGCTGAAAGCTTTTAAAACCAGAATGTCTCATCTCACTCTCCTACATCAGCATCTCTGCAGGTTTGGCCCCAGAAACATGCGTGTGTTGCTAATTCCCCAGGTGCTGCTGATGTAAGTGGTCTACAGAGAACATATAGGGGCCCCTGGTAAGACTGTTGGGATGAAATTTGTACTGGGCCCAGGACCTACATTGCAAATTAACCATTACTCTGTAAAATCTCTAACATCAATTTGCTTTCTCTTCATTTATCTCTTTCCCCTAAGATATACCCAAAACATACTCTCATTAATTGAGAATGCCCAGTTATTTGAGTTCTAATCAAACAACTCATTTCTTCTTTCAAACCAAGGTCTGCGTGCTCCATCCCCACTGAACGTGGGCTATCAGGGATGATTTGCGGGTTTTGGAGCAGCAACTGATCACGACGTGACAAGCCTTTCCTGGGGCTGCCTCTGAACAAACCGCCCACAGTTCTGAGAACAAACTGTTCTGTCAGCTAGCAGGCCACTAGCACGGATGACTCCCTACACCTGTTGTCACAAGTGCTAATGGTAAGTGACACCTATCACCGAGGACGTCTGCAACAGCCTTCCCAAAAGAATGGATAGTTGCATCCAATTTCCAGCCTTGATTTATACAAAATAAAGAATGATGATTAATAATTATATTAACTATCGTACTAACAATAGTCAGCATTTACAAGATACCAAATCATATGACCAGATACTTTTGGTCACCTTGTATATGTTATTTGATTTAATCCCTGTTATAGATTAAATTACTGGCTCCAATTCTTCGTTCTTCTTTTTGCCCTTATTCACACTCTTTGCCATGTGACTTAGAGTTGTCCCCAGAGGTGGAGTGTATTGCCCTACCTTTCCCCCTCAGGCAAGCCTAGGCGACATCTGCCAACCACATATGTGTAAGAATGAGTGGTTGTGATTTGAGGCCTCCCATATGGTGACTTGTTAGACAACAACTGAGGGAGGGAGGAAAGAGGTGGGAGGAGATTACCTGGGGGAGGTGACACACCTGAAGCACATTTTGAAGAGGGAAATTTAATACATATTTCACCAATAAGAAATATGGGCTCAAAGGTTGAAGTCACTCAGCTAAGAACACATTCTGTAATAGTATGTGGCGGTCAGGACTAGGATGCAAACCCAGGTCTGAGTGCCTTGGAACATTTCCTTCCCACCCAGGTGCTAGCCCATAAAACATCTGTCCCTCTGCATGACAGGTCCGTGGAGGATATTGGTCCAGACTTCAGTCTCATAGACAAATTCAGTGATATCTGCAAAATATCTCCTAAAATAGTTGTTGCTAAAATGATGTTGGGTATAACTGAATCCTAGTTTGATTCAGGAGGCTATCAGGGTCTTCAGGTGTCTCAAGGCCGTCGATGCAAACAGCAGTCATCAAAATGTTCTAGGTACATCGCAGTTCTCACTTATCTGAATTGCTTGCTGTAAACTGTTTCGTGCATCGCAGAAAGAGAGACTACCAGACGTCGTTTGCCTCCTGATGGAAGTACATATCATCACCTAATGTGGTATTCTTGTCTGAAAAATCAAACCTAAACTCAATCCAAGTACCATTTACAGGGAAAACAGTACACCACAAAGGCAATCTGACAAATTCAGACAAAATGAGCAACTCAGTGCAGGACAAACAACTCTCAGTTTCTGCAATAAATAAATTGTGGGGAAAATGAATGTTATAGGCTAAATGCTGTCCCCCCAAAATCAACATGTTGAAGCCCTACCCCCAATATCTCACAATGTGACTGTGTTTGGAGACAGCATCTTTAAAGAGGCAACTAAATTAAAATGAGGTCATAAGGGTAGACTGTAACCCAGTCCGACTGGTGTCCTTACAAGAAGAGGAGACCAGGACATGGATGCACACAGAGGAAGGACCATGTGAAGACACAGGAAGACAGTAATCCACAGGACAAGCAGAGAGGCCTCAGAAAAAAAACAACCCTGCCAATACCTCGATCTCAGTATTCCAGTCTCCAGAATTGTGAGAAAATAAAATTCTGTTGCTTAAGCCACTCAGTCTGTGATCGTTTATTATGGTAACCCTAGCAAACTAAAATAGGGCCAAAAAAGAGAATGAATTCATGATTAAAAAGAAACCTAAGAGACACATCAACCATTTATAATGTATGGATTTTATTTAAATAATGATTCAAACAAAAAATTGATTCATACACACACACATATTTGTCAAGCACATAATAGATTCTCAATAAGTATTTAAATGAATGAGTGAATATTTGCCCCTTATTTTCAGAGCTAATGCTTTGGGCATTATTCAATGTACCTTTCAGGGAACAGAAATCAGCCTCCAATAACTCCCAACAGCTAGTCTTTGGTTCCAATTTCTGGTATATCCAGAAAATATCGTATCTTTCTTGCGTATTTGAACCTTGTGTGGGAGGGAGGCTACTACACTTCCCCTTGTACGTCTTCCATTTCTTCCCCAGACGCTTCAGCTCTTTCACCTGTGTCCAGGCTGTGGCTGCCAGACCCATCCCAAGCATCCTGCTCACTACGTCCCAGAGGAAGGTACACACAGCACAGGCCCACCTTGCTCAGGGCTTTTGAACTTACTGTCCCTTTGCCAGAGACTATCCTGGCCCCAGATACCTGCTCACCCACTCCTTTGCTCTGTTCAGGTCTCTGCTCAATGTCACTTTGCCAAAGAAGTCTTCTCTTGCCTTTTCATTGCTTTCTTTTTCTTTGCTTTCCTTTATTTTGCTTCATGTCTTTTGCACAGCACATATTATACATTTCTACACATCTTTCCCAACTGTCTCCATCCAATGAACTCATCCCTGCTGTATCCCCACCACTGAGGACAGGGCCTGTCGCTCTGCAGGGGCTCAACCAGTATTTCTGGAATGAATGAGTAAATCACAGCTGTCATTAAAGTGCGGCATTCTAGTTCCAAGTCATGGCAAATATCTTTTCTTATTTCCCCTGCTTCCCTTTAAAAGAACTCTGCAACAAGCCTAGAAGAAGCAAAAGGATGTTCTGTCCATGGCCCTCCAGGCCCCCCAGCAGCCCTCCCCCGCCCCCCGCCAGACCGCCCAGGCTGCAGCTGGACAGTGCAGAGGTGCTTTGCGGCCATCTGCAGACCACCAGGCTCAAGGCGGCCCAGCCGTGGAGACAGCAAGAGTCCTTAGGGACACACGCTTCAGGCAGACATGCACCCACCAGTAACACATTTGACTTTCTCCTCATCCGACTGCTTGTTTGCATCTGCCCATGTGTACTTTGGCTTCCAAAGCCTCTGTTTACAAATCTGGGTCAAGAAAGGACAGGAATTCCAACAACACGCGATTCACAGAAGCCGTCTGGTGGCCTCCGTTTTCGTTTTTCGTTGTAAGAAGGCAGTGTGGAACAGCATCGAGTCACTGACTGGACTTGGAGGCCACCCAGCCCCAGTTGATGTCCAGTAGTCATCTGTGTTTACCATCCCTGTGACTTTGAGTAAATCATATAATCTCCCTGAGCCTCCATTTTCTCATTTTTTAAAAAGAAGGTAATGAAACAAACTTATCGGAATTAAAACCAATGCAGAAAGAGAGTAGCACGTGGGACTCACTCATTAATTTGATATTGTTATTTGCATTCCTGATAATGCTCTAGTATGTCTCCTCTCAGGCGGCATCCTGGAGTTGTCCTTGACTCCACTCTCTCCCTGAGACTACCACCACCACCCTACCTCTTAATCGATCGTGAATCCATCTACTTCTCCCTCTTCCTATGAGGATCATAGGAAGACTGGTTGCTACTAGCACAGACTCAGGAATCGCCAGCCGGGGAATTGAGTCATGTCTCCACCACTTCTGGCTGGGTGATCCTGAGCAAGTTACTTCTCTTCCACGTGGCTCAGTTTCCTGATCTGCAAAACGGGGGTAGCGATGATAGCGGTGGAGCAAACGCTGTTGCTTGACTCCTAAAAGCTTCTCCCAACACTCTTCCCCATTGCCACTTCTATTATGGAAGCTAGGAAGCCAGATAGAGTTCCTAACCTTCTCTGCAGCTGTGGGTGTGCTGTGACTCATGCTGGCCGGAGAGATGTGAGCAGAAGTCGACTGATAAGTGCTGACAAAGCTTGTGTGTTAAATTATAATATCCACATAAAATGCTTAAGGAACAGCCTGGCAAATAATGTGTGAGTGTTTGTGGAATGAACATAGAAAGGTAGAGATGGGAAGAGTCAGGATTCAGCAAGAGGGACGAGGTGAGGACCAGGCAGTATGAGGCGATTCCAGGGAGATAAAAGTGCTGGAAGGGAGGATGGGATCTGGGCAGGGCCTGGACAACCCCACCCCACGCTTCCTCAAGACCATCTCAGAAGCTGCCTGTCCCTTCAGGGGAGCCAATTAAAGTGTCAATTACAAGGGACCCACCATTCATCATGGAACTGTGAAGTACTTATGAATTGGTCTCCACATTACCTGGTTTATACAGAGAGCATTCCAGTCGTCGTAAGTGTGAACAGTGTCTTTCATCTCACACCACCTCACAGCCTCCCAGCCAGACAGGGCAAAGCTCTGCGGGAAGCCCCGGGACACAAGGTTGCAAACAGCAAAGTCCCCTGGGCTGCCCTGGTGGGGCGATAGTAACCACAGCCCCGCTTGGGGGAACACCCATGTCTGAAACACCCTCCTGCGCCCTGTCCCCAGCTGGAGAGCTGCAACACCGTGTCCAGGCCCTCCGATGGCATGGAGGTCATGGAGAGATGTCAGGAAGAATCCCAGTGAATGGATCTGCTATGGTCACAGAAACTGCCCCTCACTTTCCTGAATCTGGGTGGGTCACTCCCACCCACCCAGCTACCCACCAGGTAGAACTGCTGACACCGGGGGAGAAGCCAGGACACAAACGGGGGGGAAATATTCCCCTGAAAGAGTGGCTCCGAGGTGCCCCACTGAGGTGGCCGACGACCGTGCAGGGGTGTGCCCAGAGGCTGACTGAGCACGGGTGGTGCTAGCCCAGGCTTGGACATGCCTCAAATATGTAAAAGGTTATATTATGCTGGGCACTCAGTAGCCCTTTTGAAAACATGTTTTAAATACCTTCAGTGTCTACTTTCTCACGGGCTTAACCTAAACACAACCACAGGAATGTCCTTTCCAGAATGCAAATCGGACCGTGTCACTTTCCTGCTCAGAGACTTTGGTGGCTGTGCCTTAACGATGAAACTGAAGCTCAGCCTGGCAGATGTGCCTACTGTTTCCTTTTTCCTGTAGGCTGGACTTCCCAAACTCATTTGTATTCCCCAAACACACACTGACACTCAACCTTGCTTGCCTCTGTACATGATTGCATTCATTTGACGATTCATTCATTCATGGAGTGAACATGCATTAAGCACCTACTGCATGCCCTTATGTCAGTTACTAAGATACAAAGGTGAACAAGAACGACTGCTTGTCCTCAAAGATCGTATTATCAGGAGTGCCCACACCTGACAGCCCATCCGAATCGCCCTGTGCTTCTTAAAAGCACGGAAGTTGGGCTTCATCCCAATATCCCAGGATGGAAGGAGAGGGGAGGGAAACAGCCAGCAAAAGCATCACGAGAGAATGGGGGAGCTGAATTCACATTTCTCCTATTGCCTTTCTAGGAACCCATCAGGTGAATGGCAAAAAGCTGGGTTTTGGAGCCAAAAAGACTCTGGTTCAAAACTCAGGCATCCGTATATTCTGCCTTGCTTGGACATTTCATCTTTACATCGGTTGCCTGGTGATGCCATTAATAGTTCCCCCTTTTACTCTCAGTAGTGCCCCAATTTGGATGACAAAGTATTTGGTCACCTTATTCTATAGTCAGCTTTACCCTCTCTTACCCATGAGAACTTGGGGAAAATGGTTGAAACCTCCTGAGACTCAATTTCACTGTCTATATTACAGAGCGAGTAAACCTACCTGAGGACAATGTAAGAATTAAATGAGATTGTATCTGCCAAGTGCCTGGCATAGTAGGTACCTAATTCGCAGAAGCTGTGACTGTTCTTTGCCTTGTAGAACGTGGTCCTCATCTGCTCTGCATTGTTCACTGACAAATGAAACGATTCCTTACTGATGAGAACACATTCAGATGAAAATAGAGCATTTATGTTTGTGGAGAGGATGGGCCTGAACCATCAGGACATTGCTTAGGTGGTCACTAAGATAGGATGACAAGCCTATCTTCAGTATTTCTGTGACAGTAAACTTCAGCTCAACCTCCTGGAAAGCAAAGCTTTACCAGCCTCCTCAGTGGTTTAAGTTTTTCATAGAGTTGGGTTAACTGCCCACAACAGGCCCAGATGGAGGGAGCTGTAGGCTTTTTTGATGTCCAGGGCCGAGCAGAGGAGACAGACTGACACACTAGCTGTCTGGGTGACCCTCCGCTCCCCCCACAGTGCTGATTCATCAGAGGGCAAGAAGGACCCATCTCAGCCTGTCTGCACAGTGATTCACTGATGCCCACCAGAAAGCCCCCTTCTTAGGTCCTCTTTCTGAGCTCGTCAATTACCATTTGAGGCCAAAGGAGACTTAGAGGGAAGGGAGGGTAGAAAGATCTGCCAGCTGGATCGAGTGGGAGGCTGGGAGGGAAGAGGAAGTACTGGGTACAGCTGGCTCCCAGAGTGGGAACTTGGAAACAGCTAGAGGAAAAAAACTGTAATAAATGGTGACTATTCCTAATATTGCAGAGGTCCTCAAGGGTTAGGAAATCTCACCAAGGATAGGAAGACAGGCCAGAGCTTTACAGAAATCAGAAATCTTTTTGGATGAGATTCCATGAAAGTTGCCAAGTGAATGGATTATTTAAAAGTCTAAAGCTTATCAAACTTAAGATAAAGTGGATCAACATAAAGAAGGTATCCTTAGAGTCCAGCATAAAAGGAAGACTAGGACAGGAGTTATTCAGTTCTGTTCTAGAGAGACAGACACTGAGCCTGGTAGATATTTAAGTCTCTAGAATTATCCCTGAGTTCTCTTGTACGGGGCTAAAAGTGGTTAGTTTTCCCAAAATGTGGTAGGTAAGATTATCAGTGTATGTACACAGAAAGAAATATTAATTTAGTAGTAATCTGTGCATTCATACCACTTGTACATCAAACCCAGATTACCATATGTATTTTTCTTGGAGCACAATTAAGTAAAAATATGCAAATTTTTCTTTCTTTTGACATACCAAGCCTCAGAGTTCATGCAGTTCTTTCTGCCTGAAATGTTCTCTGTCCAACCTTCACCTGCCCAACTCCTTCTTGTCATACAGGTCTCAGGTCAAATGCTTTCTTCTCCCAGAGGCCTTCCCTGGCCTCCCTGTCAAACATGAGTATTGCCTGTTTATTCTCTCTCCAGCCTGTAGTCTAATTTTTCTAAAGAAATTTTCAGGATCTCATCCATATCCTGGTTTACCTGTTTGTTACATGTCCCTCTTTTGCAGGATGTAAGCTCCGCGACAGCAGGAACTCCTCCCTGGCCTTATTCTTGCCTCTCCCCAGCACCTAGCCCATGGTTTGCCATAAATAGATGTTTAATGCATATTTATTGAATAAAGATTCATTAAAGTGAATTACGGTCTTAATAATGCCACTCTTGCATGGGACAAGAAAAAGTGTAGAGTTGTGCCTAAGGTAGGGGGAATTGTGTGTCACCTTGGATATGGCCAGGGGAGAATGTAAAATGTTTGGTAATGATCATGCACTCTCTCCTCTACCTGAGCCATAGACTCAGGTGGGTTTAGGTCAGAATGAGCTATGTGCCCTATGCTGGTAAATATGGATTAGAAGGCACAGCTTAGAAATGAGTCCAAAATAGTTTTCTTGCTCTTCTGATGGAGATTTCTCACCCAGTTACAGCTAGAAAATCACAGGGCTCCTTCCTTCTCCTCTTTTTCTCTCCCTCACTCCTCCCATTGCCCTGACTCAGTGCAAGCCTGCTCCAGGAGGCTGACCTTATGGCAAAGGTAGGAGCTGAGAGAACATCTGTGACTCTGAAAGCCATTCTTTTACAGGGAGGAGCAAGCCAGGATGGAAGCTTTCTACCCAATTCTTCTGAGATTATAGAAATTTCTATATGGAAGTGGAGGAAAGGATAGAAATAGCATGGTTCTCCTTAGAGGAAATGTCATGGTCATGCCTGTGTCATGGATAAAAAGGGAAGTTGAGAACCACTATGAACAACTGTGAGCTCATGGGTGTCAGAGAGTATGTCTTCAACCACTATTTATAGACCACTGGTCCTAGTCTGTATCTCTGTACCTGGCACACAGTAATGGTCAATAAGTGTGTGCTTAACAAAGTGATTTGAAAGAGTGGAAGACTGTATGAATGGTTGAATGGATTAGTGATTGAGTGAATTAAACATCAACTTCTTATGAATCTGGTTAATGTGAATCTAATCTTAAATCCTGATCCCCATAGGATGTATAAGAAGAAAATAAATGTTATATATGAAAGCTGAGAACTAGAACCTGGGCAGCAGTGACTCCCTCTAACTTCTGGCCATATTTTGAGCCCTCTTGGGATTCCTTTCATCTCCAAGCAAGCTAGATTTCTTAGAGTGGGTGACTCACATCAACTGTGATCACCCAATAAGCCATCTCTGCCTGCCTTCCATCTTTTGGGGTTCTTAACTCCATGGACTCTGTAAGGATCACAGCCAGACTTCTGGAGATCTTTGAATTTGGAAAAGGAAAAATACAGCTTTATTTTCACTCACCTCTAACTAAAATTTAGCATTTCCACCACTTGTGTATGTAGGCAACAAACCACAGTTTATTAGCAATATCTTTGACTTTTATTATCCACAAAAAACACAGATCATTTCATATCATATGTTAGCTGTTGCAAGGACCTTAAAATCTTGCTTATCTCATGTCTATTTCAAAGTTGCATGAGTTATTGGACCTCTCTCTGGCAGGTCTTCTTTGATGCCTTCATAAATAGCATATATAGTACTTGTGGTAGGCAGGACTCTAAGGTGAACCTCAATGACCCCACCTCCTTATACTCATGACCTGTAGAATCTTCTCCCTTGAGTGTGAGCTCAACCTAGTGACTTGCTTATCGTGAATAGAATAGAGCAAAGTGAGGGGGGTGTCACGTACAAGACGAGACTATAAAAGATTGTGACTTCCGACTTCCATCTTGATCATACTCACTCTGATGGGTCCAGAAGCTGTGTCATGAGCTGCTCTGTGGAGGGGAGCCAAGGGCAGTTTCCTGCCAGCAATAGTCAGGAATTGAAGACGTCAGTTCAACATCCTATGAGAAACCAAATCCTGCAGACAACCATGTGCGCGAGCTTGGAAGCAGATCCATCCCTGGCTCATCTTAAGATGGCTTCAGCTCTGGCTGACAGCTGAATGGCAGCCTCATAAGACACCCGGAGCAAAGTTAAGCCACGCACAAACTCTTGACCCAAAGAAACTGTGAGATAATAAGTGTCTGTTGCTTTAATAGGCTAAGTTTGTTGTTCAGCAATGGATAACTAATACAGTAGTGTGTGTGTGTGTGTGTGTATGTGTGTGTGTGTATAGTGTCCAATAACTGTTTCTCAATATAACTACTTTCCTTTGAAATCCCATGTATTTTTATTTTATGCATTTAAAAATCATTACTCTGAGAAAGGGTCATAGGCCTCGCCAGTCTGCCAAAGTGATCCATGCTACTCAGAAGTTAAGAGCCCCACACTCTGTTTTGGAAATACATGGTTTCTTGGAAGGGGTGTTAGGGAACAGTGTACCTCTGAAGCCACGTCCTCCCAATTTGGGGGGCAGCGAAGTGGAGTTTGGTTCAGCTGATGAAGTCCCTGAGATTGAGGCAGTAGATTCTCATCCAAACAGTGAGAAACACCAAAGGGAAAGGAGAGAGCAGAGAACCCGTGTGGCAAGTTTGAGCCCAAAGTCTGAAGGGTGACAGAGCAAGGAGGCACATAGAGAAGTCATGGATAAAGCCAGGAATGTCAGATTTTGGAGAAGAGAGCCAGCCTGGGCCGGAGCAATGCAGGATTTGGAGAAAATGCTATGTCCCCATGTGGTTTAGCCTGATGCAATTAATGGGCAAGACCAGCAAGGTGAGTGTAATTCCATCTCCCATTCAGAGTAGAAATCTCATGCTGTGTGACTGGCATTTATGCACTGCTTTCCTGCATCCACTGCCAAGCCTGCCCTCCCACCTGGATGCTAAGCTCCTTGAGGTCGGGGCCCGTGTGACCTTGTCTCCTTTGTACCTCAGAGACCTATAGTACCATACATGTTTATAAACCAAATACCTGCTAAGGGACAGTGCTGGGCCTAGGAAACAGAGAGGAGTAAGGCTCAGTCTCTGTCTCAACTTGTTCATGGTTTAAAGGCGGAGCCAGATACATATAGACATTGGCATTAGAAAGCCTCACTTCAAATGCAAATTGCACACCTGACCAGGTTTGAAGGGTCTCCAAGCCTTGCCTTTACCTCTGTTAAAGAAAGGTAGTAACACTCATCTCACTGGTTTGCAGAACATTAAATGAGATGAGATATTTAAAGAGCCTAGCACAGGTCTGATGTGTGACAGACATGCCTGCCTTGCTGCCTATTGTCATACCATTTCCAATCTTCTGATCACAAGTCCCCAGAGTTCCTGTGAGATCTAATTCCTCTGTGAAAACTGTGGTGGACTTCTGAAGATGGGTTCCGCTCCCTGCAAGCTTTCTTTCTCACCGAAAGGTAATATTCATGTACATGCTGTACTCTGTGAGCTCTTAGAGGCAGAAACCATGTGAAACTCATTTTTGCAACTCCAGCAGGTAGAAGAGTGCTGCCTCAAAGTAGGGGCTGTTCAGCACATGTTGAATGACTAAGATGAGAAATAAGCCAGGTGCAGTGGCTCACACCTGCAGCCCCAGCTACTCAGGAGGCTGAGGCGGGAGAATCTCTTGAGCCCAGGAACTGGAGGTTGCAGTGAGCTCTGATCACACCAGTGTGGCATCATTATGTAATAAAGGTCATCATGAGCTGGGGGAGAAGGGCCTTGGCCTGACTATTAAAATGGAGAGGACTTGGATGAGTGGTGGGGAATTAGAGGTGGAGAAAGGAGGAAGATAGTGAAGGTTTGAGGTCACATCTGAGGAAGGGAGGAGAGATACTGACGGGTAGGTGCACAAATGGAGCTACAACAGCCTCCACCAAGAAAATAAAGATCAGAAGCAATTATGGCAAATGTCAACAACTGTTAAATCTGAGTGTAGGTACAAAGGTGATTAGTGTATCCCCTATGCTGCTTGCAAGTTAGAAATATGTCGTGGTAAGAGAGGAAGGAGAAGCATTGTGGGTGAGAGGAATAGCATGGACAGGTGCAGAGGTCAGGGGACACGTGGCAAGCACAGAACAGGGAGCCCCTAGGTAGAGGACCTCTTACTCGGGCCCTACAAGCAGAGTGTCCCAAGTCAGGGGCAGGGGAGCAAGTGGGGCACTGTCCTTGGTCCTGAACCAAAGCCACACCCTTGGGCATTTCTATTTCTGGTTATCTTAAGACAGTGGGTTCCTGCAGTCACCCCAGTGCTTATAGGTTTCCTTGGTATTCTCTAACTTGATACTTGTAAGTCCAATTTTACTCAGCTACTCCTATTGCAAAAAAAAAAAAAAACCAAAAAGAATGCTAACGACAGAACAAGGAGTTTTTTTTTCAACCTAATCAGAATATGTGTCTATTATTTATTAGGCTCTTGTATGTGCTGAACACTGTGATAAACAACTCTTATATATTGTCTCATATTGTTATAATTATCCCCATTGTATAGATGAAGAAAGAGATACAGAATGATCGAGGTCACAGAGCTCATAAATGGCAGAGTTGAGATTAAAGGAGGTCCATAAGTACACATTCCAGGAATGAGCTAATCACTCCCCGGAACATGCAAATAAGGCCTTCACCCAGAGGGAAGTATCTCCATGAAGTCATTGTCTCAATACTTTCTAGATTTTTCCATCTACACAGGGACAGTCGTGGATTCCAAAAACAACAATCCAGGTGAAAATACCTCGTAAACTACAAAGTCCGCTGCTGGTGTTGGCAGCTCTTTCTACTCTTTGTTATTGACAGTGATGGGGACAGTAAGATCAATATGCCTTCTGAGATGCCAACAACATAAACTATATTCTACTTCCATTGCTCAGGAAGGTAAGCCATGGCAAAGAAAAATAAAAATAGAAAAACCCCAAGGTGGAGTGGGACAAACCTGGATTTGTGCCCTTTATTTTAACATGTATAAGCACCGTGACTGTGGCAGAGTCATTTAGTAGCCTCCCAGCCTCACTTTCCTCTGCTAAGAAGTGGTTATGTCAGTCCATAAGGACAAAAGGGATACTATGTAACAAGGCAGCCTAGTGAAAAATATAACTCTGATGATGGTGACGGTAGCCGTCATTTACTGGTTGCCTGCTACCTTGTGCCTGGCACTGTGTTTAGGCACTTTATGCACGTTAGCTCCAAATCTCATACTGGTCCTAGCAAGTGGCTATCATCATCTCCATTTTAAAGATGACAAAACTGAGGTTCATGGAAGCCTTAATAACTGTAAGCGAAAGCAGAATCCAGTTTGAATCACCTAATCACATGGTGACTGGGAAGCTGGGTGGCCAGGGCTGGCAGGGAGGAGGTGACCACACCCTAACTTTTCCAGAGTCTAGGCAGAAACTCCCCAAACAGGTTCCACCCAGAACTAGAGTCTGAGGAGAGAAAAATCTCATGGGCTGCCACACAATTTACCAAAATGCCAAATTCCAGGTATAGCAGAAATCAGTCTGGCTTCTCAGGTGCCCAGAGGGCAGCTGCCTTTGGCCCTCACCTGTCTCTCCCTTCCTCCTGCCCCTGAATGGAAGGGAAACTTGTCCTCCAGGCAGCAGGAGCCAGTGCAAGGGAGCTGGGCTCCCTCCTTCCTGCTTGCTGAGCAGAGGAGGGGACGATGGAGGAGATGGTGCCAAAGGTCACAGTGTTCTCGGTCAGCATGTTCTGCTTTGAAGGCGGAGAGCTGCCAGCATCCAGCAAGAAGAACACTGCAGGCTGCTCCACCTACCAGGCCTCGGACAAGGTCCGGCTGGGCCTCCACAGCTGCTGCACACTGGAGGGAGGGCCACCCTCACCAGAGACTTCCTTGGCAGCTCCAGCAGCACCCTACAGAAATGTCCAAACCACAGAGCACATGACAGCGTCACAGATGTGCCCAGGCACCTTGCTCTCTTGGCCTCCAAAAGCCTGCCACACATGCCTCCAACACCAACCCCCTCGTGGAGAGTAAACATGCCTGCATTTCTCAGCCCTTTCTCCTTCCCCTCACTATACTCATAACTTCTCCTGCGTTTGTTCAATCCTGACCCCTCCCAAAAACATTTCTTGTGTATCACTACGTAGCTGACACGGGGGCAGGTAATGGTGGTCTAGTTATGAAAACACCATCATCCCTGTCCTTGTAAGGTTTATAGAGGAAGCGATCCTTTAAACAATAAAAGAAGGGTTAATATAGAATTAAAAATTGTGATGGGCACTGCAAAGGAAAGAGAGCAGGGTGTCAGGGGAGAGAAGACAGACAGAAAAAACGCCACATGGGAGGCCAGGAAAGAAAGGTTGAGGATTGAGGATCAGCAGGAAGTCACCCTGTGAGGCCAGCTGGGGTGTGGGATGCGAGGTTTGCCCAGAAAACAGCATTTGCAAAGGTCCTGAGGCAGGAGAAACAATGGGATATTTGAGGAACTAGAACAGTAGAGCATAATAAATAGTATATAGATAGAATCCAAGATTAAGCTGTGGGATTTTGAGAATATACCTGAATTCTCTATACCTTAGTTTTCCCTGGTAGGATCAGGTACAGATTCAGGAAGGAGGTACATTTGAGCTGAGTCTAAGCAGATTAAAAGATAAAGGGGACAAATTGCTCCTGCCAAGAGGTATTTTGGCAGATGCCCAAAGTCTTACAGCTGGAAGGAATAGAGAAGCAACTTGAACCCACAGCTACCTAACTTCTGGTGCATATTATTTTAAGTTTCTTTTTCCAGTGCTTCTCTACCATTTTTCAAGTTGGTCTAGAAATGAGCATGTCTACAGATAGAAGCAGAAGTAGGAGAAATGAGAGATCTAAGTCCCTGCCTATTTCTCTTCTCCCTACAACTGGCTGAACTAGTCCACAGAAAGGGGTCTTGGAACAGAAGTGCCACCACCCGCATGCTCTGTGCTTCCCCACGTCCCTGCATCCAGCCGCCCCAGCAGATTCAGGCTATGGACACCTTGGTGACTACGACCTCCTAGACCTAGGGCAAGCCACTGACCTCTCCGAGCCTCAGTTTGCTTTTCTCACAAGAGACCAGGACTGATGACATAACGAAAATGCAGGGCCTCTTGTCGGAAAAGCAGGAGGGAGGAACAGTACTATTAAAAGTACTGAAATATAAAACGTTTTCCTTTCTACCACAGTCTCTCTCTTCACTTGTCGTGGTGTTTTAATTTTTTTTATTTACAGTCATTATAAATGAAGCATAATTAAAATTTTAAATTATCAGCATCAATTTTACCATTCACCTTTACATTGTATAATTCCTATTTTAAGTGCAAGTATAAGAGCATTTAACTCACATGCTGAATCAGTAAAATTACACAATTTTTATTTCATAGTTCATACAGTCATATGCATTTCTTTCTTACCAAAAGAGTGGAAACACTGCACAAAACAAACTCAGTTATTTTTATTTCACTTCTCAATGCACACACATTATGCCAACACTCAGTGGAAGTGGTTGGCTTTCATAACATACTTACCTGGTACCGGCCTTGAGTTTCATTTAACTTCCATGCTCTGTGAGTCCATGAGGATTCTCTCCTCATGGGGCAGGGAAAGGACTATATGTGAATGGGGTAGTGATTGACAATAAATATGATATGGTGCATATTTCGTCTCGTCACTTACATACGCCATTGACCCATTAGAGTTTACTTAGAAAACTCGAACTCAAGCTTATAGATAAAATTACTGAGACTTTCAAGATCACAACAGCAGAGTATTAAACCAAGCCCAGGGCTCTTCTGAGCAGGAGGCCCTGTGCACCTGCCCTGGCCACACACACGAAGCCTGTAGGCATGACGAACGCTCTAGGTAGTAGTCCTGACTATACGTGCCTAGTGTCATCAATTATGCATTGACTATCACAGAAGATTTCACTTTTCTGGATCTAATTTCATCTTCCCTGAAATTAGGGCATTGCCCTGTGTTGGCAGATAAGGTGGGTTGGTGTGTACAGACTTGAGGACCCAGGAGAAAGTCTCCTAGAAGAGCCCACAGTGGCTTAGGTTCTTGGTGAGGCCGGATTCTCAGCCCAGCTGCCCCAATGAGGAGCTGAGTAACATCTGACAAGTGATTTAGCCTTCTTCAGCCTCACTTTCCTGCATTGTAAAGTGGGGGTAACGGTTGCCATATCTCAGAAGGGCTGTTAGGATGGAATAGAATCGAGAACAAGTCCCTGCACAGAAGAAGCACAAAATTAACACTCACTACTGTTTATAAGCTCAGGTCTCTGAACTCCAGACACCCTGGTCACTCCTAATTCCCCCAGCCACCCTCCAAACTCCATCATTTTCCACAGACACACAGACAGACCCACAACTGGTAGAGGAGGCAGATTTGTGTCAGAAGTAGAGTGAGTGGTTTGATGGGCTTCCAAGTCAATCGACTGGAACATGGGTTCCAATCCCAACTCCATTCGCTGTGTGGCCCTGGGCAAGTGACCTCACGTCTTAGGGTCCCAGTTGTCTCATGGATAACTTGTGTAACAGAAACTTTATGCCAGTTGTCCTCCTACCAAGGAGGACTACACAATGCTCACTTCACAGAGCTCTTGGTAGGATGACATTAGCTCTCTGTGCCACTCAGCATACTGCTAGGCACAAATTTATGCTCAGTGAATTGGTGCATGCCTCGGTTACCTATCTGCAAAATGGGACTTATTGGTAGTCTGTACTGCAGGAGGTGGTTTTCTGGAACTAATGATAATGTCCCCGCAAAATGCTCAGCAGGGTGCCTGGCACATGTTTATGCGATAATGAAGGTGAGATGTTAATAACAATGATGATGGTAGTTACTGCACTCCTGGTGTAACAGATCTTACAACTCTCCATTCTCCTCGCTCCTCCTGCCTGGGGCAGTCCGGACAGTGACCACGGCCTCTGTTAGTTCAGTAACCATTTCCAACTTTTGCTGATAACACTTCAGAACCGCCCACCCCCACCCTGAGAACAGTTTACCCAAGGACTGAGTCTATTTTTATTTTTAAAGAAGGAAACAAACTCATGTGCCAAAGCACAGGCTTCTTCAAAACAAGACAGGCCTCAGACAAGGCCATGGCCCTGGCTTTTAGGAATTGGGAAAGAGGTTTAATTTCCAGTAACCTCTTGGCAGAAGATAATAACTGCATCTCTCACTCTGAAGTTGTGAGCCAAGGTCCTTCATCCTCTGGTCTAGCACAAAGATCACGTGCTTGTCTATTTGAAGTTGTGAGATTATCTTGCTTCAAACAACATCAGCTTTTGTCACTGTCCCTGGCTCCTTCACCCCATTTTCTGGAGCAAGGAGCCGTGCACCATAAACCCTTCTAGTGCATTATCCAGGCTATAAGGTGCTCGCCATCAGTCCACTTCTCTGATAAACCTCTCATTTCCCCAACCCAACCCAGCCTCACCTAGGTTAGCCCATTTTTCCATCGGACAGACCTTTCTTGTGCACTCATTATGTCCCATGCACAGTGTTAGGCACCGAGAGACAGACTTGTTGAGTATGATACCATCTCCCTTCCGTGTTTATGCAGACTACAAATATACACCTACATCTCAATATAATGTGTCAAATGCACTAATAATGGAAAAAGGAGAGTGCTGTGAAAACCCAGAAGAATAGAAGAGGGGCTTAACCCTATGTGGGGGCTTTAGTATAAGTTGGAGAAGAGGATGCCTGATCTAGTTAAGAAAGGAAATGGCTATTTTTCACCCATAACTTCCCTGGTCATTCATCTCACAAACACAGAGTAGGTGACCCTTTCTGAGCTCACCCAATCTCTCCGGCAGCTCCCCAATCCCATCTTAGCTTTCAGCACACAGTTCTATAAATGCACGTTTCATTATCTAACTCCCAGGCCAGACTAGAATCTCTATGAAGGCAGCAACTAGGCCTGTCGTGTTACCTGTCGTACCCACAGCACCTAACACAGTACTCAGCACATAGTAGGCACACAATCAATATGTGTCACATTGAACAAAATATCTTTTGGCAACCTAATATTGTGAAGGCCCCATACTAGATAATGGTGATATTACTTAGACAAATATGCATAAAGAAGTAATTAACAGTAGAAGTTGGCAAATGTCAATACTGAATGAGTGAAACATATTGTAGATATTAGGTATATTCAGTTCGGTTTATTTAAATGCAGTTTAACAAATATTAATTGTGCCTTCTTATGTGAAGGGAACATTCTATGAAAAAGAGAGGATACAAAAATAAATCAGAAAAAAGAAGCCTTTACACTCAACGTGTTAACACAGAAGGGTGAATACAAGTGCACAGAAAAAAGATCGACACAAATTAGAGGCCACAGCTGTCCAAGGGAGGGGCATCAGAAAGGATTGTAGAAGGTGTTTGGAAAGCATCTGGACTGCAGCACTTCCACGCGGGTCCAGATGGAGTGGGGCTAAGAAACTACTCCAGGAAGAGAAAGTGTCAGAAACAGACAAGAAGGAAGACAGAAAATCGGTGGTGCTTTTCAGAAACACCTTATTTGACAGTCATCTAAAGATAGTGTTAAGTAGTAGAAAAAGCCTCACCTCAAGCTTACGCTGACCCACTCTTCTGGGGACCTCCTACATCCACAGTGCTGGAGCATCATGGAGCCGGGACTCAGTGGCCACGCTGAAGCACTGGCCCCTTTTCTTTCTCTGAGGAAGAAAATGGCACAACCAAACCATGTCTTAAGAGCACCACAAGCAGCTATGTAGTCGACATGTGCTGCTTTTTTCTTCCCAGTACTTCTTCTTCCTTGGAGGAACTACACGCTTCTCCATTCCAAGTGGTTCTAATAGGTCTTCAGTCAGGGTAGCCCACACCAACCTGCAGTCTCAGGAATGAACACAAGGTCTGCCATGAAACCGTTCCCCTGCACTGATGACCAGGTCACTGGCAGGCACGTGCCTCAACAACAGCCATTTAGAATCTTTTTCTGAATCAATGCACAGACACTGGAAAGAGAGGTCTTTTTTTTTTTTTTTTTTTTTTTTTTTAGCTGATGTTGCTAAACCAGAAGGGAACAAATTGGAAATATTTGTGGCCATCTTTGCTGTCCCTTAGAGAGAGGCCATCAGGTGGCATGAAGCCAACGTACAGGAGAAGCCAAGCTGAAGGATGGAGAGAGGACATGAACACATGCTTTGACAGATGGTGAGTTTTAAAACCTGAATGGCTGAAAGAAGGGTAGACCTATCCACAGAAATGCAGATGTCAGGAAGATGAGCTGATTTTCAGAGAAAGATATTATCACTTCAAATCACCAAATCTTAGAATTAGAAGGAGCTGTAAATGGATATTGTCTAACCACTTATCTGATGCTTGAATTGTTCTATCTTTTGTTTATGTTTTCCCCATAATGAGTTTCATTCCACTGATGGTTTCATTCAGTCAACAAATGTAATTAAGCAGTTGATCGATCTGGTGAATAAAGCATTTCCACTTTTGGAAAGTCTTTCTGTTTAGTTGGAGAGAAAGGCAATAAATAAATGAATATATAATACATTGTTGGGTTTTGCATATAAGCTAATATGAAAAAAATGAAACAAGGCTTCATAATGGTGTTGGGGTGTGCTCTGTTAGGTCAAGTGGCCAGTGAAGGGCTCTTGAGGGGGATCACATTTTTTAAGTAGAGACCTAAATGATGGGAAGAAGTGAGTTACACAGTCATCTGGACAAAGCGAGGAAGAGCATTCCAAGCAGAAAAGGTGGGAGAGAACTTCACATGCCTATGGGGCCACCAAGAAGCCAGGTGTGTGTAGAGGTGGGTAAGTGTGGGTGAGACTGGCAAGGCAGGAGGTCATGGTTGCCAGTGGATGGAACACATAGGGCTTTGTAAGCCATGGTGAGTGTGATGAAAATGCATGGCTGAGTTTTAGGTAGGGGAATGTCATACAAAGAATATCTAGGACAGTACCTGACCCAGATTCCATAAATGGGATTTGACTTGTCAGGAGAGTAGAGAAAGATAAGTGGGGAGGAAAATAAAAAGGAGCTCTAGGTAGGGAGCCATGCAGGCCTAAGAGCAGCCATAGAAATGCACTTGAGCCGTCTGCAGGAGAGTGAGTGGGCAGATGTGGATGGATGCAGCAGAAGTTCCAGGTAAAGGCCTAGTGGACCAGGAACCTGAGAAGGGAGGCTGGAACCCTACCTTGGTGAGACTTGGATGCCAGGCTAACGAAATGATTGCTGATTAAGTGGGCTGTGGGAGCCATTAAAGGTTTTTGGGAAGGGAGGATGAGTTTACTCTCTGCCTCAGCAAATCTTAATTGTATCCTTGGAGAGGAAGTGCAATGAACTAGGCATAAGCATGAGCTGTGATTCAAGCAGATCTTGTTCAAATCCAGCTCCACTCTTCCTGTGCGATCTTGGGCAACCACACCAAAAGGGTGAGGCCAAGGAAGAAAATCAGAAATACATCCAGAGGAGTCTCATCTCCCACGAGGAATGTTCTAGAGCAGGCATTGGCCAGCTGCTTTATCTTTGTAAATAAAGTTTTATTAGAACACAGACACACCTTCCATTTGTACTTTGCCTAAGGCTCTGTTTGCACACTACGATGGCAGGGCCGAGTAATGGCAACAGAGACCTATGACCAGCAAAGCCGAAAATATTTACTATCTGATGCTTTACAGAAAAAGGTTGCTGACCCCTGCTTAGGGTCTTATGGAATAAAACTTGACGTAACAGGATTGTCCCACTTCAGGAGGAGAGAAAAAAATAGTAAGAACAACTTGATGCACTGACCACAATTTAAGAGAGAGAGAAGGTTAATGGGATTGACAATTTTCCCTAGACTTAGGGAAAGAAAAATTATTTTCTCATGACAAACTAGTCAATAGTAGTTTTATTGTGAGATAGAGACCTGAGATAAAAATAGAGAAATGTTGGTGAGAGCGATGGGTAAATTGAAGAGACAGAAAGACAGATGTGGAGATGCGTGAAAAGAAATAGAGACACAGAGGAGAGAGACAGGCAGAAAACAAGACAGGGAATCAAGAAAAATACCATACAATGAGAGGGATGGGAAAGCTTAAAAAAAAATAAATAAATAAAATATTTTATATATTTATATATATATATGTATATGTATACTGGTCCCTCTGTAGGGTTTTGACAGTGTTAATATCCTCAACAAAAACAAAATGTCTTGGGTGAAAATGTCAAAAAGTCATTTCTTCATTTCAACTATCCTGAGATTGAAAATCAGGATGTGTTGACCCAAGGGATAGCTGTGTTGACAGAGACCAAGACAAGATCAATACAAGGTTTCGATGGCAAAGTTTGCAGAACGTTGAGGTAACTAAGGATATGTTTCCCACATGCTTTTATCAGAGATATCTGCTATGGGTTTATGAGACCTCCTTCCCAGTCTGTCTCTTTCTGAGCTATAAAAGTGCTTTTAGGGGATGTCTTACTAACTGCAAATATCACAAATGGAAGTAATGAGTTTTCTTAAGTCCCCCCTTTCCAATACAAACGAAAGCAACTTCCTGATTTTAGAGATAGGAAGGAGGTCTGTTATCCTAGGAAATAAAATTCAGGCATGCCTTGGGAAAAGTTACAACTTCTGTTGAGAGAGCACACCATCCCCTCAAACCACAATGTGATGGTTAAACAGTATCAAAAGTCCTGACAGCAAGAGAGGACTCAAGACAAAGGAAATGAGGGGGAGATGAAGAGGGGTCCTCCCATGCCATCCACTACTTTTGCTCTGCAATGAATCATAGTGCTTGCTATGGATGCAGGCAAACTAAGATTTGAGTTCTAAATCTGACACACAGGAGCTAGTTGATCATGAGTGGGAAGTTCTTTAAACTCTCTCCATCTAAGCTCTCGTTAAGGAACTACAAATACTTTACTATAGTTGGAGTAAAAAGCTCTTTTGGGGCATATGGCAGGAGACAGCAGTGATGACTATGATACTAAATAACACCAGTAATAATAATAACAATAGGTATCATTTACTGTTTCATGTGTGCCAAAAACTGTGTCAAGTGCTTTAAAATACAAACTCATTTTATTCTGGCAACCACCTTAAGAAGTGAGTTACTACTCTTATTTACTCCATTAGATAACTGAGATCCAGAAAGGGTTTGCTGGTTAATTTCATGTGTCAATTTGACTGGGCCATGGGGTGCCTAGATACTTAGTTAAACATTATTCTGTGTGGTATCTGTGAGGGTATATTTGGATGAGATTATCATTTCAATCAGCAGACTAAGCAGGGCAGATTACTCTCTCCAGTGTGGGTGAGGCTCATTCAATCCATTGATGGACTGAATAGAACAAAAGACTTAGAGAAAATTTGTTCTCTCTGCCTGACTATTGTTGAGCTGGGACATTGTTCTTCTCCTGCCTTTGAACTCAGATTCAGACTGGAACTTACTCTGTTGGCTCTCCTGGTTCTCAGGCCTTTGGAGTTGGACTAGAACTACATCATCAGCTCTCCTGGGTCTTGCTGACTTCAGATCTTGGGACTTCGCAGCCTCCATAACCACGTGAGCCAACTCCTTATAATAAATCTTTTGATATGTCTATCTCCTATAAATTCTGTTTCTCTGGAGAATCCAGACTACTACATAGACTGAAGTGAAAAGGCCAAAATCTGAATCCAGAGAGCCCAATTCCAGGATCTGTACTTTATTCATCATGCTCTGTTGCCTCTTCAGTGAGGCTGGAAAAAGAAGCAGAAATTATAGTGTTAGTTTCCTAGGGCCTCCGTAACAAACTACCATAAAATAGGTGGCTTATAACAACAGAAATGCATTCTATCTCATTCTAAAGTCTAGAATTCCTAAATCAAGGTATTGGCAGGGCCACACTTCCTTAAAGGAACCTAGGGGAGAACCTTCCTTGTCTTTTACAACTTCTGGTGGCTCTGGTGGTCCTTCACAGTCCTTGGCTTGTAGATGCATCACTCTAGTCTCTGCTTTCATCTTTATACTGCCTTCTTCTTCGTGTCTTTGTGTGTCTTCTCTTCTTCTCATAAGCCATTAGATTTAGGGCCCAGCCTAATCCAGAATGATTCCGTCTCAGGCTTCAACACCTGAAAAGACCTTATTCCAAAATAAGGTTACCTGCTGTAGTCCAATGTTAACATGAATTTGGCAGTGGTACTATTCAACCCCTTACAATTACAAAGGGCCTAATGTGTGATTCTAACTTATCCTGTAAGGGCTAAGGAGATAATGAGAATTATTTCCTTTTAGTAAGTATTCCTTGAGTTGCAAGTGATAGAAACCTAGCTCAAACTGACTTTGGCATAAAAAGAATTTGGGCCTTCAAGTTACTAAAGGTCAGATGTAAACTTTAGGTATGAAAAGTTTCAGAGATGGCTGTTTCCAGGAATGCAAATGAATTCCATCTTTCTCCATCTCTCAAGTCTGATTTCTCTAGTTTTGGTTACACTGACAAAGACTCTTCCCAAAAGATGTCAAGGTGGCTTGCATAGCTCCAGAAATAGGATTAAAAAAACAAATGACCAGATTCACATTGCTTTATTTTTCTTTGAGGTTATTAGTGATGAGAAGTCAGTAAGGCTTTATACTCTATCTTCTCAGCAATCTCAAATGAAAGAGAACTTCTTTTTCTCTGAAGTTCCAACAAAAGTCTCAAGAATGAATCTCAGGGGACCAACTTGGATCATATCACATCCCTTAACTAATCACCATGGCCAGGCAATGGGACACTCTAATTAGCCTGGACACAGGCCTATCCGCACTGATCTCATTCATCTGGATCAGTTAGGGATGGTTCCCCAAGGGGAAATTAAGGTGTTGAAACAGAAGGAAAGATAGATGCAGGCAGACAAAAACAATACATGCCAACTCTAGATTCAAAAGAGGTGAGTGACACTGTTGAATAAACTTGGGTTTTCAAAAGAAAGCCAGGCCGGGCGCGGTGGCTCACGCCTGTAATCCTAGCACTCTGGGAGGCCGAGGTGGGCGGATCGTTTGAGCTCAGGAGTTCGAGACCAGCCTGAGCAAGAGCGAGACCCCATCTCTACTAAAAAATAGAAAGAAATTATATGGACAGCTAAATATATATATAGAAAAAATTAGCCGGGCATGGTGGTGCATGCCTGTAGTCCCAGCTACTCGGGAGGCTGAGACAGCAGGATCCCTTGAGCTCAGGAGTTTGAGGTTGCTGTGAGCTAGGCTGACGCCACGGCACTCACTCTAGCCTGGGCAACAAAGTGAGACTCTGTCTCAAAAAAAAAAAAAAAAAAAAAAAAGAAAGCCATTACATTCAATCTTATGTCTCTAAATCAATGTATTGCAAAGTAAATACAGTGTTGAATCCATAGTGAGTGCTTATTCCTCTAGTATGGATGCATTAAAAGGACCAATTGCTTTTATTTTCACCACAGTTACTGATAGTGATGAGGCTACAGGATTTATTGAAGGTACTCAACACGCCCAGCTCTATTTCATAAAGACCTCTAGCCTTAAGAGCTTACATCTTATTTGTGGATATAGCCCCTAGGACTTCCATAGAGAACAAACAGAAATGACAGGAGATGAAAGTCCAAAAAATGGACTCACTGTAACAAGATGTCTGAAGTAGAAAAGCCTTTCACTCCACCCTGCATGTCTTAAATATAGTGTTTTCACAGAGGCAAGTGTAATTAGAAACAATGGAACAGAAGTGAAGTGGTCACATAAATCCTTCTGCAGATGACTATTATAAAAACTGGATGAAATTTTTTAAAAACTATTTAAAGACACTGGAAAACATCCAGATGCAGACAGAAGCCAGAGGAGAGTTTAATCTTGAAAAACCACAACTGTAAAAGAGAAGAATTAGTAATTTGTAGCTTTCTGACCTGAGGGTGCTCTGCAATCCCCATGGCTACAGCCTAACCATAGTGGTCCAAGGCACTAGAGATCAAAATACAGGGCTAGAAAAGCAGGTGAAAGCTTAAAGGATTATTCCTGACAATAAGAGAACCACAGAAATAGTGAGACATAAACAACCAATATAAACTCTGCCCAATTTTTTGGCTAACAGCTAAACTATGCATGCATGGGAGAGAACCAAAGGGACAAGTAAAAGGCATAAAGAGTTCAGTTAGAAATCTACTCTTTAAAGATAGAATTACACTGGATAGGATCTGTGAATTTCCTATTTTTTTAACCAAGTGTCTTTCCCATTTTGCACAACTTGGGTAGCAGAAACTGATATCTTATAGGCTTGAAATATCAGAATACAGAACCTGAGGTTGGCACATGAACTAGAAATAAAGGGAGAACTTAGGAGAAAACAAAACTGAAGGGGTAAACTCAACACTGCCCAAATTCATGGCCAATTACCAAGTTTTACAGACACCTGGGGAGACCCCAAGAGAGCCCAGCTAAGAAAGCAGCAGTGGAAGCCATAAGAAGGGAACAAAAGATATCAGGTGCTACGTACTACAAGAGAGATAAAGTTTGAGCTTTGAATCCAGATAAGTTAGCTGTTTACTATAACAAAAATCCAATAATCCTCAAAGGAACGCAACATAATCCCAAGTCACTATAATATATTATCTACAATGTCTAGTTTTCAACCCAAAATTACTACACATGCAGAGAAACAGAAAAGAGTGGCCCATACTCAGGAAGAAACAAAAAACTCAAGCAATAGAAAATAATGTTGCATAGGTGAAGATGCTGTAGTTAGCAGGCAAAAGTTTCAAATATGGTGTGAATGAATGATCAAATAAGAAATTCAAACAGGGAATTGGAAACTGTTGAAAATGGAAATTATAGATCTGAAAGAAGAATAAATTAAATTTTTTGAGATATCAGAAGAAACCAATGAATGTGAAGATAGAGTAATAGAAACTATTCAATTTAAATGACAGAGATTAAAAAGATTTAAGAAAAAAAAAAAAAAACAGAAGCTGAGAAACCTGTGGGATGATATCAAGCATGATCCATCATTCCAACAGGTATACAGGTAGAATCCAAAAAGTAAAGTGATAGAAAGGGGTAGAAAATTTGTTTGAATAAATAATGGCTCAAAATTCTCAATTGGGTGTGATATATTAATTTAAAAGTCCCAAAAGCTTAGCAAACCCTTAGCAGCATAAACGCAAAGAAATATATTCCTGAACACATTATAGTAAAACTGCTAAGGGAAAGATAAAGCTAAAATCTTGGAAGAAGCCATAGGAAACAACACATTTCATATAGGGGGCTAACAATTAAGTTGATGACTGACATCTAATCAGAAACCATGAAAATCAAAAGATATTGGAACAATATATTCAAAGTGCAGCTAAAGAAAAAAATCATTAATCAAGAATTGTGTATCTATTCTGTTTCAAAAATGAAGGTGGAATAGAGACATTTTCAGATTAACCAGGAGTAATTTAATATTCACTCAAAGAAGCATATTGTAAGCCATAGAAAAATCATCAAAAAAATTTCAGAAAGATATAGATAGAAAACAAATGAAGGAATCAAAATGAAATGCTTAAAAAGAAGCCTTGATAAGCAAATAAGAAGGCAGGGAAAGAGAAAAAGAAAAATGAAAAACAAATAACAAAGAGCAAAATGGCTGACCTAAATACAACCTTAATAATTATAATAATGATAAGTACATAAAAACCTCCAATCGAAAGGAAGAGAGTGTCAAACTAGATAAAAATTCAAGAATGAGCTATATGCTGACTACAAGAGACAGCCTTTAAAACTAAAACCCAAGCAGGGTTTAGTTAAAGAATGAAAGAGTTAAAGTTAGCTTAAAGTTAAAAGAATGAAAGAGATACCATGCAAACAATAAGCATAAGAAAACTTATAGAGCAGATATATTAATATTAGACAAAACAAACTTCAAAATTAACAGAGATACTGAAAGCCACTTTATAATATTAAAAAGTTCAATAATCAGAAAGAAAAGGAGAAAAAAAAAAAAAAAAAAAAAAAAGAAAGAAAAGGAGAGAGAGGGACAGAGAAAGACAGAGAAACAGAGAGAGATAACAATCGTAAATGTTATTTCATGTCTCTGATCCTGTAAGGCAAAGATTATACCATACAGGACACCTTGCCATCCTGCCCTGAAGCAGCGTATGTGAAGCACATATGTTTTACCAATTTTTACCAGAATATTTTATCTCTTCCATCAGAGCATAAACTCCAGATGTGGAGACTTGTTTTTGTCTGATATGTTTACTTCCATATCCCCAGAACCTAGAAAAGTGGCTAAGGTATGATAGTTAACCAAAACAAACAAACAGAAAAAAAAAAAACCAAAACAACAACAATGAAAAAAAGCCCACATGACTAAACAAATGAATGAAATGCCACTGAACAGCCTGGGATAGTGTATGGGCTCAATGAATGCTATTTCCCTGCTCTGTTTTCCTTTCCTCCCACATTCAAGGAAATACATCCGCCAGTTACTGTGAGATGAGGCTCACAGCTCAGGACCCATTCTCATCCCAGTCAAAATAAAAGTATTCTTTGGCTGAGTGAGACAGGAAATGACCAATAGCCACAACTGATGACACCGTCCTTGGCTGAGGAGACTTCTATGCGGAGTAAGAAATAAGAAGCCACAGGAATGTGAGGCAGGAACATTTGTTAATGATTTTTTTTTTAACAAAATGACACAACTCTCCTTCCAGTTATTCTTTGATAAGTCTGACACTCACCCTATAAAATGTAACTGCTATTTTGTGAGACTGAATTTTTTTTGCCTCCACACTTACTTCTGGGGAAAGTGGTAAACCAATTCAACCAGTCAGAGAATTAGAGTTCCTCACCTTTTGGCAGTAAAAGACTCCTTCCAAGACCTGATGAATATTATAGACCCTCTGCCCAGAAAAATGCTCTGACACACAAAGTTTTGCGTATGCTTTCAGGGGGTTGAAGACCTCAATTGGCCAGATCCGTGAACTATGTGGTATGAGGCAAAGTTCTCCATTTTATGGAGGAAAAACCAGGGTCCAGAGAGGAAAGAAACAGCTAACCTAAGGTCACATGGCTTATGAGAAACATCTGTGAACTGACTCCACATCTCCTAATATCAAGTCTAATATTATTTTCCCTCCTTCATAATTACTTTGCTTTTCATAAGCAGACAAAATATTTGCAGCCATCCCTGATGAATAAGGTGTGTGACTCAGCTAGTTAATATCCATTTTGAAGTGGAAAAGTAGAAGCAGAAAGTAATGAGATTAGGATTTGTGCCTGAGGGGAATGCTGATTTAAATCTTGACCCTCTACTTAGCTGTGTGATCTTGAATGCATTACTGAACATTTCTGAGCTTCTGTTTTTCTTGTCTGGAAAATGGAAATTAAGAAAACGTACCTCACATGGTTTTTGTTGAGATTAAGTGAAATAATCTTGTAAAAGCATTAACTATTATTGGGAGTGGTGGTATTACTGTTACAGTGTAAAAGCAGATTTAAAATGGAAGTACAAACTATTTTGAGTCGTGACAGTGTCCCTGGGAGAAGTAGCCAAACTTCCACAGTAACAGCTACAGTCAGTTCATAGAGGGCTCAAGAAATGTGCCCCCAGAATTTAGGAGGAAGACACATCTTGGGAGAGTTAATCTCAGAATGTTAAAGGGAGAGTGAATGTTGCAGTCAGAATAGCTAGTTCATGCTCCTGTAACAGATCTGGAAGGCTTACAACCACAAAGATTTATTTCTCATTCACATGACTTGCCCACCGCCAGGTGCCATTCACTGTTCCACCTTGCTCCTGCTCCAGGACTCTGCTGTGGAGCAGACCCTGTTTGCAACATTGCCCATCGTCAGGTCAGAGGGGAAAGACAAGTAAGACAAACCACATGCTGCATTCTACCTGGTAGTGATGTGTATCACTTCCATGCACCTGCCATTGGCCAGAACAAGCCACATAGCCAGTCTGTAATCCCATGGGCTGGGGAAGGATAATCCTACCTCTATAAGATGCAGGAAATATTTGTGAACAATGGTGCAATCTGCCTTGGTACACTGGCGATAGCCTTTGTAGAACGGACCATCCTAAATAATGGAATATGGAGCTGAAATGTTTGAATCCAACCAAAATGACCAATTGAGAAAAAGGAGTCCTCAGATGACACAGAACAAAAACCAAGATCAAATCAAAATTATCATGATGTAAAAAAAAAGACATAGATTAGCAAAAAGGCCGTAATCTGCATGGAGGCGGATAAAGGGAGAGGAGGACATAAAACATGAATTTCTAATCATTTGGCAAAAGCATCCTGGTGCACATGGCAAACATGTTTTTGCCTTAGCGATATCTGTAAGCGATATCTGATCATAATAATAGGTCCTAGAGTGGTTATGGGACTCATTGAATGAAACAACAATTGTGATATGCACAATCATAGCACAGTGCCTGGTCCATATTAGGTGCTCATTAAATGCTAGCGCGCACGTGTGTGTGTGTGTGTGTGTATACTTCTATATGTATGTGTGTGTATATATATATATAAATATATATATACACACACACACATGCACACACTACATTATCCATATATGTAATATATCCATATATTATGGATCACATCCAGGGTCTGGCCCCCGCAAGGAGGCTGAGGGCCCTCAGACCCCACCTGGACCTGGTCATGTGGCCTGGCCTAGAGCCCCCACATCTGTATTGTGCTTTTGCATTTGCAAAACTACATTTCTACCCATTTTTTCCATTTAACTCCTAGAAGTCCATGAAGGACAGGTCCCACAGTTTGTAAGTGGCGAAGCCAAACTCCAAGCTTGACTTCACCTGAGGCCTTTGGATCCAAATCCCATGCTCTTTGTCCAACAAAATCCTGCCTGAAGTGAAGTTCTAGCCACCTTCTTTGATCTCTCTCTCTCATTCATTCTCTCCCCCCAGCCCACACCATCCATCTTTTCTGCAATAGCTACTTCAAAGGGACAGTATTTGAAAAATAACCATACTAGTTACCCTACTTTTCATTCAGGGTGTGTCTTCCCCGCAACCCTCCCGGTGTGTCCGACGCAGGACGTGACTGGCTTTGGGTTGTTTCAGTCCCTGTTCTGGGCTCCATCTGCCCTAGCACGGAAGGCTGGGCCTGCTTCTCATTGTAACAAGGTTGCACTAATTAGCTGTGTTTGATTTTGCATATGGAGAGAGAATGCAAATGAATGCAAAACAATATGCAAATTAGCAATATTCTGGCTCTCCCAAAGAACAAGCCTGCAATACTGATGCCAGTGACAATGTATATTAATAGCCCATCTCACGAAGGCATGCTATTTTTTTCAAAAGAGGCAGCATCAGGGATTTTTTTTTCTTTTTTCTTGTAGTAATGGTGACTTTATGTTGGTTTTCTAAGTTTATGATCCTTGACAAGAAGTCCATTGGCCACAATGGTACGTCCTCTATAGAAGATTCTTATAGGTGGTGGTTTATTGGAAAGAGAGCACAGACTTAGGGATTGAGCCAGGTAGATGGTGGTTCAAAATCCTGCTCTTTGCTTGAGCAAGTTTCTTACCCTGACTCTCAGTCTCCAAAACAATAAAAGGAGGTTAACCAACCTCCCACAGAGCTGCTGCAGAGGAGTAAAGGAGATCGCATTTCAAGTGTACTGCAGTATGACATGTGATCAGTGATTGTTCCTCTCCTTCTCTCTCATTCCTTCCCCTCTTTGAGGAACTAAGTTGGCAAATGATGTAGGGTCGAGGGGGCTCACCCCCCAATCCTTGCTTGCCCTGTATTGCTCATCATGCCATCGAATGTGTCTTTCTAGTACCAAGCTGAGAAAGTAACACACAGGCCAGTCATTTTTCATGAGGACCTCTCACAGTCCTCCAGAAATGAGAAGACGACTCCCCAAAGTCCCACCCTCTGCCCCAGAGCATCTATTCTGACAAAGCCTCTTCTATCATCCACTCCACCCCAATGTCCTTCTTGGCGGTTTTGGGAGGTTAGGGAGTCCGCTCTGTGCTCCCAGAAGGCCCTGTGGCCCTGCCAGAACTGTGTTCTGTTGCTAAGCGTGGCCCACTTTCCCCGCCAGCTAAGCAGACTGGAAGTCTCTCACAAGCAAGGACTGGTTCTGAATCATCTTTGCGTCCTGAGCTCTTATGGAAGAGGACCCGGCACAGAGAAGGTGCTCAGTATGCGTGGGAGGAAGAGAGGGGTGGGGGAAGATGAAGGAAAGAAGTATCACCATATATTTAGCTGGGACCAAGTAGAAATATGCACGGCCGTCCACAACAAAACGCTGACGAAAGCCATGCTTTCATTCTGCAAATACGCCAACACCTGAGCTTGGGTCCCAGACACCAGGTCCCACCTCAGAGCAGAAGGAGGCCACAGGACAGGGATCCTCTCTAAGGCAGAGACCACACCCCCAGGGGGGCACTGTGGGGACAGAGAGGCTTCTGTTTAGGGAACAAAGTTTCCCAGACCAGGCTCCTCCACTCAGAGTTGAACATCTGAATCTTCTGACTAGATGTCGAATATTCACCTTCTGTGACTGGAGCCTCCAGCCTGATACAAAATAAATGAGTAGCTGCTGTTCAAACTGCCTGTCCACCCACCCGTGGGGAGGACGCGTGCATGTACATGTGTGCACATGCGTGTGCACACACACCCACCCAAGAAACATACATTTCGAGCTACTCACAGGCAACAGACACACGCTCTGAGATTAGCTTTATCTTCCTATTTGTTCCAAACATCCGGACAATGCTCTTGATGGTTACTGGCATTTCTGAAGCTCCACAGATGCCAAGGATGAAGGAGCCCCAGGGGTGTCCCCACCTGCTCCACCGGGCCCCCCGCAGGGCTGCAGCCCTTTGTGACGATGGGCCTCCTAGGATGCCACTCAACCTCCAGTCCCCTGAGAGTCCCCTGCCACTGTCCACTGCCCTCCCCTGAGGACAATTAAATAAACTTCTGAGCCAAAACGCAGAGGTATCAACTGAGTGACCCACAGGAAGGAGTCTATTTACCCTCCTTCCCAGCATTTTCTCATGGTAGCTCCTGGGAGCATTTTTTTCACTTTGCAGGTGAAGAAACAGAGGTGAAATGAGCCACCTGAGGTCACACAGATACATACCCAGTGGCCTGGAACCCAGACCACCTCAACAGCTTCCAGGCCTGGGCTGGGGCTTGCTCCTTGCTCTGAGCTCTTGGAAAAACATGTTCTTAGGAAGAAATAGTCCAGAGATCTAGAGTGAAACCTCTCGGCCCCCAGAGGATTCTGAGACCCTCTCCCTAGGGGCCTGAGGGAGAGACGCACATGGCCTTTCCTGGGTGAGAGCTGAGGGACCCCGTGTGGCTCTCCTGCTGGCAGAAGCCCCGGTGGAAGGAGGAAAGTGCTAAAGGAACTGTGGGGTAAAGGAGGGAGGGAAAGAAAGGAAAGGGAGAAACAGAAAGGAAGAAAGAGAGAGAGAGAGAGAGAAGGAAAGAATGCAGGGAGGGCAGGCAGGCGACCTAGCTTAGAGGGAAAAGTGGGTTCTCCATGGAAACAAAAGTGCCTGTTTGCCTGAGGATGCCACCAAAGAGGAAAATTGTAAATCACTTTCCAAGCAGGAGGCAGGATGATTGCCCTGGCTTTGACAGCTGAATTTGAAAAACACTCCTATCAGACATCATAGATCCTGTGGCTATACCTACGCCAGGTGCTATGGGGTTATTTAAAAAAAAAAAAAAAAAAAAGGCAGGCCTCACACACATTATTTAATCTTAAACATTCCCTTTAGACCTTTTAGATAAATAATATGCAGGAATCATTTTGTCTCTTCTCCCATCCTCAACTGAAAAGAGAGGGAGGGAGGGAGGGAGGGACCAACAGGCAGAGAGATTTGGGCAAACTTACGTACCTGCCAAGACACCAGCAGGGTCTTTCATCCAGGCACAGGTGCTAGAGGTGGACAGACTTCAAACTCAGCAGCCCCTGTGCCATTTGTTGGGCACTTACTATGTGCCAGGCCTGGTGCTGAGTGATTCGCCTGCGTTCTCTCATTTAGTGCCTACAACACACCACGGGAAGGGCGCTGTCCCTAGTCCCATTTTTCTGAGGAGGAAGCTGGGGTTTTAAGAGATGTCACATGGGTAGCCTTAGTGACAGCACTAGCTGGGGGCAGGGGACAGGACTTTGTTAGATTGAGAAAAAGGTGCTTGCTCTCAACCCCTGTAAAATACCACTTTCCTATTCCTGTGCCTGATTCTGTGTCAGTAACGCCATAACCTGGGTTGGGTGAAGCCAGGCCCGCAGGGAAAATGACAAGTAGAAGGAAGGCGGTTGACTCCCTCCTGTGTTAACAGGTACCTGGTGGGCCTTACAAGGATGCTGGGCTTGTGTGTGAGTGCGAGTGCACGTGTGCATGAATGCGTGTGTGAGCACACAAGTGCATGTGTGTGTGTGTGTGTGTGTACGGACACGTGGTTGGTGGGGAGGAGGACTGGGCATAGAGGGGTAGCCAGAAAGGCATTAAGACTTCCCTGACTCTACACACAAGTAATGGCTTTCACCACAACAGTGGAGCACTCCCTCTCTCTCTCTGTCTCTTTCTCTCTTTGTCTGTCTTTCTCACACACACACACACACACACACACATGCACACACACATGCATGCACACACACCCCTTGTATGTGATTTTTCTCTCAATGGTAACAGAGTCAACTGCTTAAAAATTACCTTGATGGCTGCCACCGGGCTCACACTTTCCCACGCTGTACCCCATATCTGTGTGGACCCCATGGGGGGACTGTCATCACCTTCATTTTACAGAGAAACTGAGGCTTAGGGAGGTAAAGTAGCATTTCCAAGTCTCCCAGCTTGTGGCTCAAGGGTGGCTTGATTTCTCCTTAAATATGACTGATTTCAGATGTATTAAAAAAAAGAATATATGAGAACATAATGAATACTCATATATTGCTATTCTATTTAAGGTAGAAACCCCTCCTTCCCAGGGGAGACAGGATAGAGGGAACTGCTACCCTGATTTGAGGTTTCTCATTCCCTTAAATGATTTTACACTCTGCTGTTCAGGAACAACGTACTTCCTGGCTCTTCTCTGTTGGTCCCACCCCTACCCACACCCATCTCTGCGCCCAGAGGCTACCCCAGTAGATGGCACCTCCCAGATTCCCTTGTTTTCTGGTTCTGGTTGGGCTCAGCCAGAGATTGGCAAGAGATCGGAGGGCAGAAGGAGAGAAAAAGCAGGGTCTTTCTCCCCCTACTCCATCTCTACGTGGCTCTGGGGTTCTGGGGCTGGCCTGACAGCCCTAGTCCGAGGCTCAGGGCCCATGCCACTGCCTCCTCCACTTGCCCCTTCAGGTGGCTCCCATCTTGCTAGTTCCTGGAAGCTTCAGAACTTCTTCTTGTTTCCTTAACTCTTCAATGTTGATTATATACTCACCACCCCAAAACTTAGTGGCTTAAACCAATAACCAGCTCTTTGCTCACAATTCTGTGGGTTGGTCATCTGAGCTGGGCTCAGCTAAGGCAGTTCTTCTGCCCAAAGTGATATTGGTTGGACTCATGGCACATTCTTAGGCACTGTCAGCTTGTGCTGCTTGGTGCTAGCTGTTGGCGGTTCTTTCTCTCCAAGAGGCCTCCAATGGGAGAGTGCTGGCTTTTTTACGTGCTGCCAGAAGCATTCCAAAAGGGTGAGGGCGGAAATTACAAGCCTTCTGGAACTCAGCCCGAGTCCTCTTTGCTATAATCTATTTGTTACAACAAGTTGCAAGGCCAGCCCCAACTAAAAGGGGTGGGAAAATAGATCCCTCCCCTGGATAGAAGGAGCAGTGAAGGGGGAATACATAATGGGATGGGAGGAATTTGGGGGAATTAAATAATCTCTCTCCCCTGCCATCTCTGTAAATAGTCCCTTCCGTTCCTCCTCTTTAGAATTCCATCTGAGTGTGCCTTTTGCTTCCTACTTGGACTTCGACTAGCCCAGTAGATAACATCATTTATGATACATACTAGAGCTGTTCTTCTTCAGACTACTTTTTATGCTTAACATCATGTTTTTGAGATTCATCTGTATTTACATGTAGCTCTAGCTCATTTAGTTTCGCTCCTATATAATACTCTTTGAATGAGTATATTTGTCCATTCTCCTGTGGATGGACATTTAGTTTAGCAGTTTTTTTGCTATGACAAATACTACATTTCTCCTTTGCACATGTGAGTTCTCTAGGGAGTATAATTAGGGGTACTGTTGTGGTAGTGTAATACTGCCAAATTACTTTCCAAAGTCAATATGGTCTGTAATAGAAAAAATAGAATTTGAGAGCTGACCAAAGTTGAAAAACTGGGTTCACCTTACATTATGCAATTACGTGTTTTGAAGAACTGTAGCAATATCTGGTTGGAATGAACCTCCCACCCAATATAAGAATCCTTTCAACAGTCCCCAGGAGATAGTCAAACAACCCTGTCTTGAACTCTCAGAAACCCACAGGAGAAGCTGGATACCTTAACTGTGAGTCTCTCTGCAGAGCAAGAAGCATTTTGGAAAAAGAACAATCCTCTCCTTTTGCAGCGCTGCTGAAGCTGGCACTAGCCTACTGGCACATACAGCTAAAGAGAAAAGGAACAAGAGACGAAGGGAGAAGAACCATTCTGCCTTGCTAGGGAAGGTCTGCTTTTTCCTGGGGGCCATGGGCAGTCATTGAAGGAAGCTGAGCAGGAAAGAAGCAAGTTCAGATTTGGTTTTCCAAAATCGTTCAATCTGGAGTGTCCAAAATGGTGGCAGAGGGACCAAAGAGGGAACAGTTACAGGGACAATGATGGGAGACAATGATGCCCAAATGAAGACAGATTACAGCTGGAGAAAGGAACTTACGCCATGGTTGAGACTGGGATCTCGCGCAGACTGGTATGTGGTGCTAACTTGACCTGTTAACCTCCTCGAGGCATTTGTTTCTTTGTCTGTAACAAAAGGGTGATAACAGTACCTGCTTCATAGGGTTGGTATGAAGACAAAATGAGATCTTATATTTAAAGAGCTTAAGGTCTGGCTTATCGGGTATGCTCAGTACGTGTTAACTATCCTTATCGTTGCAGAACTACTGACAAGACTCGGTGACAACAGGAGTTGGGGTAGAATAGATTGCTCTAGCTGAGAGATCCTCAAATGTGTAATGGTTACAGTACCACAGAATTTTATTTTTTATTAACATAGTAGTCCAAGGTGAGGGCCTCTGATTGGCAGACAACTCTCCTCCGCATGGTGACTGCGGGCCCCAGGCCGTCCCGTGACCACCCAGGACCTCGTGTTCTCTTCATCCAGCCAGAGGAAAGAAAAGAGGCACACGTGCTTCTTAAAAGTGCCGTCCAGATGTGGGTGCAGCACTCCCGTCCCGTCCGTTGGTAAGGACTGGTCACACGCTGCACCCAGATGCAAGTGAACCCGGCGAAGGTACTTACTGACCAAGCAGCCGCTCCTGTCTCCACCAGGGCTTCTTGGCCTCAGCACTGTTGGCTCTGCAGGCTGAATAATTCTTTGCTGCTGGCTGTCCTGTGTGCATGGTATGATGTTTGGCAGCATCCCTGGCCTCTACCTACTGGATACTAGTGGTGCGAGCACACATGCATTCTCACACACACGTGTGAATGCACATACACACACACACCCCTCACCCTACCCACCAAGTTGTGACAACCAACAATGTCTTTAGACATGTCTTCAGAGGGGCAAATCACCCCTGGTTGAGAGCCATTGCTCTACACAAAAGAAGGGGAGAAGAGATTCCAGGAGGCAGCTGGCCATTGCTGTAGGAGAGAGAAAAGTGAAGCTAATAGCTTAGCTGAATTCTCAGTCCCTACTAGACTGTGAGCTCTCTGGGTGCACGGGTTTTGTATATTTTGTTTCCTGTAGAGCCCCCACCCCAATACCTAGAGCAGCACCTGACACCTAGAAGGTGTTCAATAAACAGTCGTCGCCCACTGGTCTAGTCTAACTGAATGTGTTAGACTAGAGCAACATTTACTACTCAAACATACCTTGAGGACTTTCCATGAACCAAGCACTGTGCTTACAAAGGGTGCCCTCTCTCCTTGTGGCGGGAAATAATAAGAATCATAATACTAATAGTAATAATAAAAACCCAGATCGACTGGAAGAAGGACATCACGTGGGTTCTGCCCACCCCACCTCGGGAGGCACCAAACACCTGGTACGTAAAGGAGAAATATAAAATTCCGGCTCAGGCTGCTGCTCCCAACAGCTGCTGAAGGGTCTCACGATGCCTGAGTGCTGTAGACCCCCCTGCCTTGCCCCACATCAAGCCATTACATTCTCTGAAAGAAGACCTGATTATGCCGCAGGCAACAACCTACAATTTCTCGTCTGCTAAGTGAGGCTCCGTGGGGTTTTAATTCTCCCCCTCACTTTAGAGGCCCCCATCCTGTCCTTTAAGTATCTTCCCTCCTCCTGGACCTGCCATCGCTGTCAACATTACGGGCCAGGAGATGCTATGACATTATGGTTGCCATGGATTAATCTAATGGCTATATTGATTTCTCAGTTACATCTGCTCCAGAAGAGCCACAGGGTCTGGAAGGATAAAAGAAGAGAAAACATAAATGGACATTTTTTTTTCTTTCAGGGAAATAATAACTACAAACAAATTAGCATTTGAGCCCACGTTCAGGAGCATTTATTACAAAAGACTAAGAAATACAAGCACAGCAGTACAGGGCATGCCGTGTGCAATACGGAAAGAGGAAAATGCCAAAATAGACTGAAAAAGAACCTCTAAGTTAGATACAAGGAAGGATGATTAAAAAGACAGACAGATTGTACACGTAATGAAAAGCCACTCACTGTGTTAAATTAAAATCTCTATGCCACAATTCCCTCACTTGTAGCCTGGAACTAATAATACCTAGCTTGCAGGTTGATCATGAAGAGTAAATGGGACAACAGGTGTGAAAATATCAAGCAAAGTCTCTGCTGCACATTAAAGTTTCAATTAATATTATTTTTGCTTCCCAGGGGAAAGAAAAGTGAGTATCGAGAAAATATGCAGGGCTTTAACACAACAATTGATAAGAAAAGAATGCACACAGGGACAATTTCTGGACAACCTTCTATAAATAGTGTCAGAAACAAAAGAAAACTGTCCATAAAATCATATGCAGTTCCTCCGTGACATGAACAGGTGGTAGCTCAGAGGGTCCGTCTAAGGAGGGCACATGAGATAGAACCCAGAATTGGTCCTTCCAAACCCCATCTGCACCCCCTTTAGCAGTCAGCCCAGCACCAGCACAAAAGGTTCCATCCTGGCCAGCCCCAGGGAGAGAAAACTTCCCACCCTGCTACCCCTAAAGAGACAAATAAACCAGGCAATTAAAGAAGGTTAAAGAAAAAAGGGGAAGATTAATTTCTAGAGCCAGCTTGCAAATTAAAACCAGACCTCACCTGACAAAGAAATCCGACATATTCATGAATGAAGGACCTGAGAGACTGTTTTGGCCAAATGGTACCATCTACACCATTAGTTAGTGGGGCAAACATTTTGACTCCAAATCTGCATCTCTAAGGTGTCCCCCAGTGTGGGAAAGGCCTTTCCTCCTCTCCCTCCTTGGCTACCAGGCACTAATCTAGGCACTTGGGTTCTAGGAGCTGATGAGACCAGCACTCTGAAGTGGATCAGCAAACGTGGTACCTGCTGGGAAGTCTTCTGTGACTCTAGGAATGGTCCAAGAAACACAAGTGCAAATGGCATCCTCTTGCATTATTCAAACAGTCCCACTGGGCATTTCATACTTGCTCAAGCTGGACCAGGGAAAGCTGTCTGGTTCAGAATGTAACAAAATCCAAATATGCTGATTAAAAGTGACCCTTCCACAACCAGGACCTTCAGGTGATATGAATCCAGAGTGATTTTGTTTTAGAGTCCTGGGCACCTACTATGCACTAAGCACTAGGGACAGGTTCAAAGATGATCGACATTCATATATTCATTCAACAAATATTCATTAAGCTCCCCCTGTGTGCCATTCATATTAGGAACTGGGTTCACAGCAGGAAACCCAGCGGGGGGGAAAAAGGCATTTTATTTTTGTGCTCTCAAGTTGTTCTTAGAGATACAGAAAAGGAAATAGACCTTCAAAACAGGAGTGGTAGGCCGGGCGTGGTGGCTCACGCCTGTAATCCTAGCACTCTGGGAGGCCGAGGCGGGTGGATCGCTCCAGGTCAGGAGTTCGAGACCAGCCTGAGCAAGAGCGAGACCCTGTCTCTACTAAAAATAGAAAGAAATGATCTGGCCAACTAAAATATATATAGAAAAAATTAGCCAGGCATGGTGGCGCATGCCTGTAGTCCCAGCTACTCGGGAGGCTGAGGCAGAAGGATTGCTTGAGCCCAGGAGTTCGAGGTTGCTGTGAACTAGGCTGACGCCACGGCACTCACTCTAGCCAGGGCAACAAGGCGACACACTGTCTCAAAAAAAAAAAAAAAAAAAAAACAGGAGTGGTAAATCCAATGGGACAGGAAGGGCTGAGTCCACGGGATGACTAGGACTGAGCTCAGTAAAAGTTTTGCTAAGTGAGTGACTAGGTATGAAAGAATGAATTCATTCATTCAGAGAGAGGAACCTCTGAGCAGAGGGAACATCAGGTGCAAAAGCAAAGGAGCATGCCAGACTGTCAAAACTGTCAGCAAGTGATTTGGTCTGGCTGGTGCGTGCTAAGGTAGTGAGGTAATAACGAGAGTAATGATAAGACAGGATGATGGTTGGCATTTCTTGAGTGTTTCTCACGCAATACTTGGTATTGTTCAAAGGGCTTTAGGTTTATTATTTCATTGAATATACACAACATTATTAGCCCCCTTTACAGAAGACAAAACTGAGGTATAATGAGGCGGAGAATTTGCCCCAAGTCACAGAGCCCACAAATGGCACAGCTGGAATGCAAACTAATTCCAGAGCCTTCCGTCTTTACCTGTGGACCTTGGAGAGGGCTTTGCAGGTCACAGGAAGCCTCTGGACTCAGTCTTGCAGGTAATTAAGAGGCCAGTAAAGGAAGCCACACAGTCTTGGCCCTTGGACATCTCACATTCTGTAAGGAGAGACAGTCATGGGAAGAGGCCCTTGGAGTACACACAGGCCATGACAAGGGCTGGTCCACCGGCAAGGACGGAGAGGCATATCTATGCCTCTAATCCAGAATGAGGGAAAGTTGAGTATTTATTTGGCTGACTGATGAAGGCTTCGTAGAGCTGTTGTCATCTGAGTTGAGTCTAGAGGGAAGTGAAGGAATTCAAGCAGATGTCACAGCATATGCAGAGGCATGGAAGCTGGATACTGCAGGTGTTGGAGGCTGCTGGGTTTGGAGCAGGCTAGAGCAACAGGGGAGGAGTGGCCAAAAGAACCTGTTTCCCACTCAGAGCTTATCTGTGGCCTGGGGTCCAGGGTTTAGGCCTGGGAGAACCAGTAGCCTAAGGGCTCCTCAGAAAGTAGGAGTGAAACTTATGCAAGAATCCCCTGCACACATGGGAAACTTTCAAAGTGCTTAACAGCTGTTAAGCTGAGCACCTGTGCCTCTAAGAAGGTAAAGACTGCTGGCAAGAGAATGGGCTGAAGGACCCAAGAAATGTCTCTTTCCTCCTCTCTTCTTTCAATTTCACACATACACATAAAAAAGTTCCTTGACACTGGCTAAAATTAGCAAGCCCACTGAAAACACCTGGACCAGGAACAAGGCACGAGATGAAGGAGGGGAAGCACCTGAACTCCGATCCCAGCCCTGCCCTCAACAGCTGTGTGTGCATCGCACCATTTCCGCCTCCTGGGAAGACTACGTTTCCCAGCCTCCCTCGCAGTGAGTTTGGGCCCATGGGGCTGAGTTTTGGCCAATAGAGTGTGGGCAACAGGCAGGGAAAGCCTAGCCCTTCGAAATATCCCACATGACCCTCTGACCTTTCTTTTCCCTTCCATGGTGACGCTGGGGCACCGTATGCTCCAAATGGTGGAGCTGTAGGAGGAAGGAGGGCTGCCCATTCCGGATAGGACTGCAACCCGAGCAAGAAACACATTTAGTATAACAAAACTTTAGGGTGTGTCTGTTGCTACCACTAACATTTATTCCCCAGTGGTTCTAAAAGCTTGGTTCACAAACCAGCAACATCAGTCTCAACTGAGAACTTGTTTGAAATGCAAATTCTCAAGCCCCACCCTCAAGCTACCAAATCAGAAGCTCTGTGCCCAGGGCCCAGAAACGGTTTCCAAATGATTCTGATGCAGCTAAAGTTAGACAACCATTGGAGCACTCTGATAGGCCACTGTGTAGCCTTCATCTTCCTCCTCCGTCAAATGGAGGTAACACCTCCCTTTGCAGGATTCGTAGGAGGGTTAACTGAAACTGCATGACATGGTGTGTAAAAAGAATCTAGCATGGTGGCTGACACACAGTCAATGCATAATAAATGTTAGTTCTTAATAAATGTTCACTGTTCGTTCTCTTCCTTCCAGGCAGGGGCCAGAGGCCTCGAGATTGCCAGAGAAATAGAAGGTGGGCCTTCTGCCTCCTGGAGCTGTGGCAGGCAACTTCTAAGACGTCCCAGTGATCCCTGCCTCCCAGTATTCAAGCCCTTGTGTAATCTCCTCCAGTTGTGTGTGAGCTGGATCTAGTGACTCACTTCTAATGAATAGAATATGCTAAGGCCATGCTTCTTTCAAAAATACTGGGGGGAATTCTCTGCTTCTTCGAGCTTCTGGAGGCTTGTGGGTGCACCACTCCAATCTCTGCCTACACCACTCTATTCTCTGCCCACACCACTCTATTCTCTGCCCATTTTTTCACATGGCCTTCTCCTCTTCTCTCTGTCTTTTCCTCTTTTGTCTCTTATAAGAACACTTGTCATTGGATTTAGGGCCACCTAGGTAATCCAGGATGATCTCATTTCAAGATCCTTAACTTAATTACATCTACTAACATCCTTTTTCCAAGTGAGATCACATTCACGGTTTCCAGGGTGTTGACATTTCTTTTTGTGGGCCATCATTCAATCTGCTATCATGCCCAAAGACAGGGACTGGTCTTGATCGACATTGTATTCTCCTGACCGAGACACCCCAGGTAGTACATGACACAAAGTAGGAATCTGACACAAGTGTTTTTGAACAGAATGGCAGCAGTGCATAGCAGGTGAGCAATGGGGCTTTACAGTTAGCTAAACTCCTATTCAAACGCCAAGCACTTACAAATGATGTGACGTTAGGCAAATTACTTAACCTCCCTGAACCTCAGTTTGCTCCTGTGGGCATTTTAGTAATACCTATCCCATTGGGGGTGTTATGAGGATCGAGCTAGTACGTGAAAGCACTCACTCAGTGTCTGGCATGTAACAGGGTGGCAAAATGTGGACGCAGTGCCTGGCACACAGTGAGTGCTCAAAAAGGCTCACTATTCAGAATAGCATTTTGATGATCGGAGTTGCTGTTGTTCCAGCTCTCACAAAACCTCCCAGCCTTTGCTGTGACTTCCATGGGGACCCTTCCCCTGCTCAGAGAGGAGAGAGGGAGGGGAAAGTCCCTGGGGCACCCAGGAGCCCTTCTTTGGGACAACGGTAGACAAAATATCCCAGCCCTGCCCTCCCATCACCTGGCTGGTTTCCTCCAGCAACGTCTCCCAGAGAAGGGCTGGCATGAGGTCGGCTGGGCCCCTCGTTGTTATTCCTGGCATGAGGCAGTCCTGCCAGCATCCTCGGAGGGCCATAAAAATACCCGCAGTTTGTCTTTCATCAGAGGAACTCAAAGCCCCTTGGCATCCTCCCGCGAAGACCATGCTCCCAACTGGGTTCTGGGAGCCAGCTACTTCCCAGGATGGTCTGGTATGTGCAAGGCAGAGGAAGCAAGTGTGAACCGAAATAACCCAGCCCTGGGCACTGGCTCGAGGACCACACGCCTCAGGCTGCTGGGGAGATATGAGGCTTTGTGCATGGAAAGAAACTCCCTAGGATTTTCTAGATGTCAATGCTCTGAGTCACACTCAAGTGAGCCCACATTCCCACTCTACTACTGAGCAGCTGCGCGACTTTTGACATTTCATTTAACCTCTCTGTGCTTCAGTTTTGGCCTCTCAAAAATAAAGTGGGGAATAATAACATCTACTTCATAGAGTTCTTGGGAGGATTAAAAGGGATAGTATAGGTATAAACTGGAAGAAAATATTTGCAGCATACATATCTGACCAAGGGCTTGTATTTAGAATATGTAGAAAACTCTTGCCACTCAATAATAAAAAGACAAATAACCCACCCCCTGAAATGCAGAAAAAACCTAAGCAGACACTTCACAAAAGAAGATATATACAATAAGCACGTGAAAAAGGGCTCAATGTCATTAGTCATCAGGGGAATGAAAATTACAACCACAATGAGACACCATTTCACACTCTCTAAGATGGCCCAAATTAGAAACATTGTCAATACCAAGTGTTGGCGAGAATGTGGAGCAATTGGATCTCTCACCCAGGCCTGATGAAAGTAAAAACATAATACAACCACTTAGAAAAATGGTTTGGCAGTTGCTTATAAAGATAAAAATACACTTAGCATATGATCCAACAATTCCACTTCTAGGTAATTTCCCAAAGACAAATGTCCATAAAAAGACTTGTTCATGAAAGCTCATAGCAGCCTTGTTCATCATCACCACCAAATGAAAGCAGCCCAAATGTGCATTAGTAGACAAAAGGATAAACAATGGGGCATGCAGACAATGGAATAGCAAACAGCAGCAATAAAGGAAGAGCTTTTGGTGTGGACAAAACCTGGATGAATTTCTTAAACACTACACCCTGTGAAAGCCAGACATGGAAAAGTAAAAATGATCCAGTTCTAAGATGTTCTAGAACAGAGAAAAAGAATTGGTGGTGACAGAAATCAGAGCAGTGGTCACCTTTGTGTGTGTTGGGGTTGGGGATGGAAAGAAGCCCAAGGACATTTTGAGGGGTGATAGAAATGTCCTGTATTGCTGTTTTGGGGTGATGGGCACATGGATCTATACAGTTGCAAAACTCACTGAATTCTCTACTTAAGATCTTTGCATTTTGTTGTATGTAAATTATATCTCAACAAAAAAGATTGAAAAAGGTGTACAGGGAGAGCTCAGCCAGGGTGTCAAGCTCACAGATGGAACTCAGTAAATGCCAGCTACTGTTAGAATGGTAAGTAATGGTAAAAACAAGTAACCATTATTCAATTGTATGTTGGAAGTTCAGAGAGCGAATATTAACTCTGAACCTCCTAGTCTGGTCCCCTCTCTGAGAAGGGCAAAATGCACCCAAAGGAGCCCCAGGTGAGGTCTGTTGTTTCCCAGCCTTCCGCTTCTAACTGCTATAAACTGAGAAACAGGAAAGGTGTGTTCAGCAATGCAACGATGCAGCTGTGGGAGGGGCATAGTGATGCCCAGGGTGACGCTGGGGGAGTGGTGAGAAGGGCTGCCTAAACAGTAAGGATGCATGGATGCTGCCGTGGCCCACGGCCTGAGCTGCTGCCTTGGGGGTTTCGAAGATGCCCAAAGCAATGTAGAAATGAGGCTGGGACAAGTCCCTGGGCAGTGGGGCTGTTGAAGACAGGACAGCCACCAAGGGTAAGGAAAGAGGCTGGGGTTCCCTCCCGTCGCAGCCAATCCCAGACCACCTTTTCCCTTATTGGCCTGCCCCAGCAGGCTCTTCCCACACCCCTCACTCTTTCTGGAAGGTTCCACCCTCACGCAGTGCTGTGGCCTGAATGGAAACAGGAGACGTTGTTCCCAGCAGAGTGTGGTCTATTCTACTCTAGCTGAGACCTCTCATTGGACATAAATCTGCATTTTGTGTCCCAGGATCAATTTTGAGTGGTGGCCCACTCCACGGCCTCATCTATTCCATGTGAGAGAGACCAGATGAGGCATTCTTCCCCCCGACAGCTCTGAGGTTCTGCCCTACATGGCTGTGATCTTCCATTTCTCAGGCTGAGTCTTCTCCCAGGAGTCCTGAGGGCAGCAGTAGAGAGGTACAGAGACCAGCGGGCAGGGCCTCCCTCCTGGCCCCCTGCCCAGTCCCTGTGGTCCACCTTCTAGGCCTCCATGGCTTGGCTCCGGCCTGGTCAGCCATCCCAGGATGCTTCATTTGCATATAGTAATTGTACACAGCATCTTTTAAAGAAAACACTCTGCATGTAGGAATTATAGCCACAGATGAAGAAGAAGAAGGAAAAGAAAAAAAAAGATTTCCCTCTCATCCACTACCAAACAGAAATGCCAGTTGCAAAGCGCCCATATTTTGAATGAAAATCTTACAAAGGCCTTAGGAGGCTTTAGGGAAAATATCTTTGTAGACGGTGGCCAAAGTGCCACTCTTCTGGCCTTCAGCAAAAGATTTTGTCTCTATCTGTGAATCAAACATAAGAACAAACTGCACTAAATTACTAAACTCAGAACAAGTATTTTTGGTTTTATGAAAGGAAGGGAACTATTAATATTATCTCATTCCTAACCATGACATGCTGTGTGCCCAGCTATGGCTACATCATTATCAAGGCTCAGTGAAAAATGAAAATGCTTATTCAAAGAGGAGGAAAAAACTTTTTTGAAATCTCTGCCTTGACCTGTCCTGGTGTTTCTCTGTTGTTGTTGTTGTTTTTTCTTTGCTATTAAATGTGGTGGTCTCTCAGGCACAAGAATACTTGCAGGGTGAGTACAGCCCCTTGGAGACCCTCATGGCCCTGCCCCTGATCCTGACACTCCCCGGGCCTGCGACCATCCGGGGAAGCAGGAAGGTGGGAGAGGCACGACTTCACTTACAAAACACAAACTCGGAAATAAAATTATTAAAATTCTCAAGAATTTCAAGATGACTACTGCATACCATTAAGCCCCCAGTGGGGACCTGCCCTAATTCTGGCAGTCAGCACAGCTGAAGGTTAAGAGCCTGCCCCTAAGTTATCTTACCAAGTTATTGATCTTCTCCATTTATGAAATGGGGCTAAGAACAGCACCTCCTTCAACAGGCTGATTTGAGAGTTAGATGACCTAGAAATAATTGCTAACTCTCGTACAGCACTTGCTATGGGTCCCACACTGTTTGATACCCTTCGCAGATAGGAACTCGCTGAACTCTCATAACAAGCCGAGAGGTGATTTGTACTGTTCCCACTTGATGAGAGAGCACACCGAGGCATGGAGCAGAAAGCGACTTGCCCAGACCCACAGGGCTCGGGAGGGGAAGGTGGCCTGGCCGAGGTGTGGACCGTCCGCCCAGCCTTGGAGCCTGCACCTCTGAGCCAAGTGCTCTGCATGGTGTGAAGCACCCAGAAACTAAACAATGGTTATTGCTTCATATCATTTAGTCTTCATAATGTGCCCAGGAGCTGGATTTTTGCACTCATTTTAGATCATTAGTGAGGACATGGAAGCTCAGAGACATTAAGGAACTTGCCCAAGGCCCCCCAGCAGAACTGGCGCCAGGAAGGAGTGGAAGTGGGCTGAGGGGATGGAAAGGGTGGAGAAGCCTCTGGGGCCTCTGGCAGAAGGGACCGTTCGAGTGCCTTGACAGGTTTGATATAGGCTGTGGCTCCAGATGAGATTGAAAGGCTTGAGTTTGAGGGGTATGGAAGAATTGGCATCTGTAGCCCCAGGATGCAAAAATACTAGGTTATCAGGGTAGGATGGGAACCTGGAGATCGAAACTAAGTCCTAATTTTACAATTGGGGAAACTGAAGCTGGAGGAGGGAAGTGGCTAGCCGGATGTCCCTTGGTCAGAAGGCTCAGCCCCAGGAGCAGATGACCCCTGGGCCAGCATGCTTGCCAGGCTGTGAGTGTGCTGAGCACATACCAAGGGTCCCAGGTCCATAAAACCAACAGTACAAACTCCTCCCAATAGACTGCTAGATAACCACATGGCAGTCCCAGGCACTGTCCAAATCCTTATAATAAAGCCCCTTGCAATGTCTAGATAGGGTAGCTTTAGCTGGTTGCAAAATTTAGAGAAAAGAAAGCCACCAGCTTTGGAGTCAGACTGACCCAGATTTGGAAGTGGCTCTACCTGCCTGTGTGACCTTAGGCAACTTACTTAACCTCTCTGGGCTTCAGTTTCCTCAGCAGTAAAATGGCTCTGAAGTGATATCACTTCATGATGACCATAAATTTCTGGAACAGATTAAATGAAAAGGAAGTGTAAAACCTGCCTAGTGTAAAAACTGGCACATAGTAGGTGCACAAGAAAGTCCATTCTGAATCCATTGGAGGTCAAACCTACACAGTCCGTAAGAGATGTCGATTCTAGAAATACTTGCAATCAGACATCTCAAGGAGGGAAAATTCAGCAGAATTTGGGGATGTCTGAAATGGGGCCACCATTCATCACGACCCAGAAAATTAGACTGGGAGTTTCTGGTGATGGGGAGCAGGAAGGGGAAGTTGTGGAGGAGGCTTAAGTGTGAGAGAAGTTACATTTTTGGAGTTTCTTTTCTATTTAAGGTCTTGCTAACCCCTTGGTAAAAACCATTTCTGGTTCATATTCTTAGCTAGAAAACACATTCATGCTAAACAGTAAGAACGGACCCTAGCTTGGAAAGTTCTCAAAGGTTCTCATGTTTCCTGTGTGAGCTACAACCGCGGGATACCATGGGCTGAGTAACCTGATTTGAATAATTCGTACTTTGAGGATTTCCAGGGGAAGCACCCCGGGTGGCCTTCTGACTACAGGATCTCATGACACACAGACACACTCAAATCAAGATGACTCTGAAGGTTCACCCTGGACTGCAAAGCACTCATTCAACAAATGTCTGAGGCTCACCCAGTGTGTGCCGGGGACACTGCCGGACACCGGAGCCCACAGGGAGCAACCTGGACACGGCAGGGGCTTGCACTCTATCAGGGGGGAGACCCAAGGGGCATCTCCCCCAGGAATAGGCCAGAGAGGGCAGCAGCAAAAGGGGCTGGCAGCAAAACTCAGGGACCCAGCAATGACTGGGAGTCAGGACCCGGCAGTCAGACTGAACTGAAGGAGGGAACGGGAGCGTGTTGGTTTCCTCGGGCTGCCTTAACAAAGTGCCACAAACTGGGTGGCTTAAAACAACAGAAATTTATTCTCTCCCAGCTCTTGAGACCAGAAGTCTGAAAGCACAGTGTCAGCAGGTTTAGCGCCCTCTGAAACCTGCAGGAGAGAGCCCTTCCTGGCCTCTTCCTTGTGTCTGGGGGCTGCTGGCAATCCTTGGTGGTCCTTGGCTTGTGGCTGCTTCTCTCTCGTCTTCACCTCCCTCTTCACATGGCCTCCTGCCCCGTGGGTCTGTGTCCTCTAATAAGGACATGAGTCAGTGGATTAGGGGCCCTCATCCAGTATGACCTCATCTGAACTTGATTACATCTGCAAACACCCTCTTTCTACATAAGGTCACATCCACAGGCTCCGGGTTTAGCACTTCAACATATCTTTTGGTGGGGGCAAGGGGGGACACAATTCCACACACTAGAGGAAGCAGCCCAGACCATGCCCTGAGCTAGCAGGAGATGCAGGCTGTGGGCCGCGAAGAAGTCAGTGTGCCTGGAGCTCAGTGAGGGAAGGAGAAAGTGGCCCAGGGGAGGTAGAAAGTGGGCAGCGGCCAGATCACCAGGGCCCGGGAGACAGGGCCCAGCGACCGGGGAATTCACAGCCCTTAAGCTTGGGGAAACACACACCTTTTCCAGCTCAAGCTGGTGTGTGCCTCAAAGAGGTTGACATACGCGGGCAGGGAGTCACGGCCATGTGGCCTTTTCATAGTCTGATGCACCACACCTGTGATCGGCCCGCCACTCTGGAGCCCCAGAGGTGAGACAGAAATAGTTCCTGTCAATGACAGCTCTCTGCTCTGGAAAACCAGGGGCTAAAGGGGTCCCCTTTACTGCACGGTTGCTGCCCCAGTGCCTCCTGACGAGCAGCAGGGGAAACCAGAAGGGCCCTTCTTTGTAAAAAATGGGGAACCTTGTTTTCTGTGCAGACTGTCTCCGGGAGAAAGACAATCCATTCATCCGATCATTCCACAAACACTACAGGGTGTCTACCGTGTCACAGGTGCTGTTCTTGGAAAGGGAGAAGACAAAAACCCCTGTCTTCCCGAAGCCTATACGCTAGTGGGGCAGGGGGAACTAATGGATCCACCCAAATAATTGCGGGGCCCATTCGCAGGCACTAAGAGCAATGGAGAGAAACAAAGCTAGCAAAGGGCACAACGCACACGGCAGGACGTGGGGAAGTTTGAGTTTAAATGTGGTGGTCCGGGAAAGCCTCGCTGAGATGGTGATACCCAAGCAGAGACTTGGAAGAGGTGAGGGAGGGAATGACGAGGACACAGAAGAAACAGCAGGTGCAAAAGTCCTGGGGCTGAAAGCCTGCCGCACTGTCTGAGAGGTGACAAGGGGGCCAGGATGCCGGGCAGGAAAGAGGGAGATGGAAAGGACAGGAACGTGCTCAGAGGTCACAGGGCTGGACCCCATGGGCCTCGTAGACCTCTGCCAGGCTTGTGGATTTTGCTGTGAGTAGGATGGAATCCTTTGAGAGTTTTGAAGCAAATGATGTTATGTGCTCTGGCTTCCATTTCAAAGGATTACCCTGGCTGTTGTTTTGAGAACAGATTGTCAAGGGGCAAGAGCAGAAGCCGGGAGATGAGTCCAGAGGCCGCTGCAATAATCCAGGTAAGAATGACGGTGTCTTGGACTGTGTAGTGAGAGGAGGTCATATTCTGAATATATTTTGCTGATGGGCTGGACAGCATGAGTGAGAGAGGGGAGTACGAGGTCGGCGACCCCCAAGGTTGTAGCCTGAGTGACTGAAAAGACAGAATCGCCATTAACAAAGGTGGAGACGACCGAAAATGGATAGATTCGTGGGGAAGGACAAGAAGTTTGAGGTGATGATCAGAGGTAGTCCAGGAGAGGAGTGTGTTTCAAGGAGTGATTAACTGCAACAAAGGCAGTTCAGGGTCAAGTCAAAGAATGACTCAGAATAACCACTCTAGAAAGTATTTACAACTTGGAAATGAGGACAAAGGGTCTCCTGACATATTCAGATTTTTTGTGTGTGCGCTTACGTATTGCACCAGACACAATAATTACCTGATTATCTTAAGTAGGAACCTAATGTGGGTTTCAGTCTGTCTTTCCCACTAGAAGTTCTGGAAATTAGAAAACTATTTTTGTCTTTGCATCCCTGGTATCTAGCACAAATCATGGCCCCAAAGGGCAAATGATCATTGAATAAAGGGACTATAGGGCTTTTGACTGTAGACATACAGTGATGTAAGTAGCTGTAATCAGTAAGATTAAGTTCGGCTGCCAAACAAGGTAGAATGTATTTTTCTCTCACATACATGAAGTCTAGAGGGAAGAAGTTCAGGACTCACGGGAAACTCCATAGTTTTCAGAGCCTTTCGGTCTTATTGCCTTATATTCTCAGAAAGTGGATTTGCCTCATGGTTCAAGATGACTGCTTAAGTGCCAGCCATCACTTCTACATTCTGACTGGCAGGAAGGAGGAGGGGGTGCTTCTCCCTCCTTCTTCTTAAGAACTCTTTGAGGAACTCATTCCAGACACCTGTACTTACATATATTTATGAGAAACTCGTCACATGGCCACACTAGCTGCACAGGAGGCTGGGCAATTTAGTCTTTACTCTGGGTAGCCATGTACCTAGCCAAGAATCAGAGGTCCTATTACTAAAGTGTTTTACCAGGGGTTCTATTACCAGGGTTCCCTTTCTGGTTCTACTTCTAGTAGAGTGTTGTAATCAGCAGTCTCCAGCAGAGCAGCCCAACCAACCTCTCCCAGAAGCCCCTCAGTGTCGAGTCCCAGAAAGCTGGGACCACTGCTCTGGCCCAGCAAAGTGGGATTTCAGTCTGCAAGTGGGCAGTGCTACCCCCAGAGATTCTCACAGCAGCTGCTCCCTCAGGTCCTGGCTCGCCTGCCACCTCCCTAGGGAGGGCTCTGCTGCACCTCAGCACAGAGGTGTTCCCCCATAATTCTCTTCCTCATCCATGTTTATTTTTGTTGTACTTAAACACGAGTTATCTACCTGCTTGTTTCGTCTGCTGACTTTCCATCCTCACTGGATGCATTTTCCAGGACGGTGGAGGCCTGGTCCCCTCCAGGACCATATCCCCAGAACCAAGCTAGGAAGGTACCCATGGGATATTTAAATAAATGCATATTTACATAAATATATAAAATATTTAACAAGGTATTTTGTTAAAGGAGGAAGGAAGAAAGGAAGAAGAGGCAGGGAGGGAGAGAGGGAGGGAAGGAGAATTTCAGGAATTTGCAGACTAAACATTTAAGCCCAGGTTTGCCTACCCCAATCCCACTCCCTTTCTACTCCCCACACTGCCATCAATCAATGACCGACCCCACCCTGGAGCTGGCACCACGCTGGAGAACACGTATGCACAAGACACAAGAGGCTTGCAATGGAACTGAGGAAGCTGAACTAACATGGGCATAGCACAACAATGAGCATGAAGAAAAAAGAAGCCATTAGCAAAGTTTGTTGTAGAAGAATATTTAATTATAAAGAGGGATGCTTATGACAGTTTTCACTAAAAAAGCATGTTTCAAAAACAGCATGTAAAATATGATCTCCCTAAAATACACATGTACATTGAAAATGTGCTAGAAGATCATGTATCAAAATGTGAGCTGGTTATATTTGACTGGGGTGATTATTGGTATTAATTTGGTTTTGTTTATTTAAACTTTCTACGGTTTTTATATATCACTTTTGGAACAAGAAAAAAGGAATTAAAAGTATATTTACACGTACGCGTAAGTCCATCGTAAGCTGCAGGGTCAGTCATGATCCCCACAGAAGAGGCAGGCGAGTGTCCAGGCCAGGCTCCCGGAGGGAGTGCAGGCAGGGTCTGAGGGGGTTCGTGCAGGGTGGAAGGGCACTTCCTGTTGCCATTTGCCCACAGTGATGCCAGGCAGTGGCCCCAGACCCCTCACAAACGTGCTGCCTCTTCGGGTCTCAGAGGGAGAAATGCAACTTCTGTTGGGCCCTTGAGAGGCCCCTCCTGCCTGGCCTTGACCTAAAGACTCCTTGGCCTCCACTCCCTTCGGCCCAAAGCATCCCTGACAGCATCCTTCCTCAGGAGACCCGGGAGAAGCTCACAGTTCTGTATTGATTGCCCAGGGATGCAGGAGTGCAGGTGCCACCATGTGCAACCTGACATGGAGGACGGGGTCGGAGTGAGCGGGCCTGGGGCCGGGGGCAGGGCAGCCACTCACCGCCAGTTGGCTGGGTGCCACAGCGGGAGTCACTGCATCTTGGAGTGTCAGTTGACCGTAAAATACGGTAATAAATCTCTCCCAGGACTGTTGTAAGGGCAAAGGGAGATTAGTTTTGTGAAATTAATGAGAAAAGGATAGAAGTGCTGCTTTCTAGAGAGTGACCACTCACAAATGTGAGCAAGTAAGGACTCCATGTCAGTTCAGTGCAGGAGCTCACTCCCGCTGGATAACCGAGAAGGAAGGTACGACAGTCCCTACCCACAGGCACTGAGGATGTGCGGGGGCGGGGAGGCCTGGGCAGAAGGCAGCAGGGATCACATTCACAGGGGTGTGCCCAGCAGGAAGTCAGGGCTGCCAGCCTGCTCAGCACAGAGGAAACCTCTCCAGAGAAGGGGTGGACTGAAGAGCGAAGGGAAGACAATTCCATACCGAGCACCCGCTATGTGCCGGGAACCCTATTATCTCTAATATAAAGCCTTGCCAGGGAGTTATCATCACCATCACTGTTTTAAAAACAAGGAAAGTGGGGCACAGAGTGTTAAGTAACCTCCCCGAGGTCACACAGCCAGACAAGGGCCCGTCTACCTTCACTCTGCACACCGTGATCTCCGCCCCCCGGGGCTGGGGGCCCCCCACGGGAAGGTCGGGTATAGTCATTGCCCTGATGGTGAGGTAGAGAGGGGGACGAGGGTGATCTGAGAAGCTCTCTGTTCCCCTTGGCAGCTATCTTTCCATTCTTACCCCTCCCTCTGCGCCCCTGCACAGGGCTGTTGAACACAGAGGCACCGTCTCACCTCCTCAGCCTCCAAGTGCATTATTCTTTGTGATGCTCTAAACCCAGGGGCTTCTCTTCCTAGGGGCAGGAGAAGAAGAACTGAATCTAGTTCCTTCCTGGAGGGACAGGGTAGGAGGAGATGGGGAAGGCAGAGGGGAGAGGGGACACAGGAACTGCTCCAGGCAGGGAGGCCCCAAGGTCCAAAGAGGGTAACAACTTCAGGCTTGGCTCTTGGAGAAGTGTCTGCCCTCGGGGGCGGCAGAATGGAGCAGGGTTCCAGGTGCCAGGTGGGGCAGGAAGGGAGGGAGGCCCCAGAGCTCTGTCAGGGTCCCTGCAGGAAATCTCTAAGGAGGGGTTGGCTCAGGAAGGCTGGGATACAAAACAACTATCTACCAGCTGTGGGTCAGAAGAGGGCAGAAGCTAAAGGAGAGCATGGGAGAGTTCTAAGACTTGACTGTGGCCATATGCAGGGGCAAAGTGGCATCATGGATAAAAAAACACGGACTCTGAAGCTGAACAGCCTGGGTTTGAATTCTGGCTCTGCCACTTACTAGATTCTCAGATAAGTGAATTAACCACTCTGTGCCTCAGTTTCCCCATCCCCACAATGATAATTGCATCTACTTCATTGTTGATAAGAAAAAAGAAATGAGTCCGCGTGCTTGAAGCCTTAGAAGGGTACCTGGGCACAGTCGGCACCACCTGGACCAGGGCTGGGCACACCTTTCCTGTAAAGGGCCGGAGGGTCAATATTTTAGGCTTTGCTAGCCAGATGGTCTCTGTCACATATTCCTTTTTTATTCTTCAACCCTTTAGAAATGTAGCTCAAGGTCTTCATAAGCACAGGCCACTGGCCAGAGTAGGCCAAAAGCCACAGTTTAAGGACTCCTGATCTAGACTGAAGGTGACCCTAGAGATGTTGGTATGGTTGGGGGCGGGGTGTGACAGTGGCTTTCTGCACTGCACAGGGGTGAAGACTGCAGTGGGGAGAGCCCTGGGCATGGGGTGGAGTGTACAGGAGACCGGGCAATGGGACCCAGGACAAGCAGTGTGTAGGAAACATGGCAAGACTGGCAGCCTGGGTGGGGACAGACAGGGCCCACTGGGACCTCTTTCTCTGAGCCCCAGGCCCACTTGCTGGCAGTTAAGAAGCACATGGGCCTCTGAGGATAGCAAGCAGAGTGTCATTCACAAGGGGTGACACCCCATCTGTCCTCTAGCAAACATTTACAAAGCATTTGCTATGCCCTAATTCATGAGCAAGACAGATGGGAGCAGGCTCCACCCCTGGAAATCTTGACTGTCAGGTTGCACCTTGACGGAGCTCCTGTCCCCAGGAGCTGCACTCTCCCCAGTCCTCAGTCTTCAGTGGTTCCTGGTACTCTGGTCGGGGCTTAGGAATCTGAGAGCTTGTTGTTCTGTCCTTCTGGAGAGAGAGGAAGAAGAAGATCTGCTGACTATGAAATGGTAGTAGGACTGTGCCCACTCCCACCCAGCATTGCTCAGCTGGTACAGCAGACAGGGTGCCCCAAAAATGAAGACCTCAGAGCACTTGATACATGCTACTTATTCCAGAAAGCTCTCCTTCACTACTCCAGACACCAAGGTCCTGAGAGGCTCCTAACTATGGGCCCTGACCATCAAAGGGAGTGACAACACATAGCAGATATACCTTATGATCAAACTGAAAAATAAAAGATTTATTTTATTACAAAAATAGCTGAACGGTTACCATGTTATAGGCACCTGACACATTATATTTTATCTTCACAACAACCCAGCATGGTAGCTATCACTGTTGCTATTTAACAGATTGGAAAATTGAGTTCAAGTAAAGCTACCTAAGGTGCCTAAGGTCATGCTGTTCACAACGATGGAAGAGTGAATCAGAAACCCACGTATTCTGCCCCCCACACAGTGGACTCCCCCCTCTGCTCCGTCAGCGTCCTATTCCATGATATTCTAAAGTACAGTTGCATCTGGTGGGTCATCGTTTTTACCTTGACTTATCTCCTGCACGGTTCCCTGGACCTGCACTTGTTGCAGGACACATGGTCAATCCCTAATGCATATGTGAGCAATTGTCAAGTGGATTGAGTTTCTTTTTACACAGAAATGAAAGTAACACTGCATATCAGAACGAGCACAGAGAATTCAGTTCTGACCATGCTGGAATAATGTGGTGGAATTGGCACAGCAAAGAAAAGCTAAATGTCTTAGAGAGGGCATCAACAATACATACCTTAAGCTGGCCACTTGTTTTCAACTTGTAACTGCCCACGACACCTGCAAACAGGAGGAAAATAGTACGTGTGATCACCTGCAGACAGGACCGGCTTGATATGCAGAGGAGGAGCCACAGTTTTACTGTTTTACTGTAAGGCTTTGCAGGCCGTACATCTCTCTCCAACTATTCCACTCCACCACTATAAGAGAAAAACAGCCACAGACAATATGTAAAGAAATGGGCACAGCTGTGTTCCAATAAAAGTTTATTTACAAAAACAGGTTGGGGGCCATAGTTTGCCAATTCCTGGTTTAGAACTGACACAGTAATATGACTCCTTAATGAGACTCTATCCACATATTTTAATCTTCTTTCCAAAACAAGTGTTTGCTGAGTGGTTACCACAGAACAGATACTGTTCCAGGAATGGGGGCTTCAGTGCAGAGGAAGACAAAACCCTGCTCTCCCCAAGCTTACATGAGGGAACCCTGCTGACACCCCTCCCCAGGAGAAAACATTACCCCTATTTTTCAGGTGAACAAAAGAGAGGCAAGAAGGGAACATCCTAGAGCTTGTGAGAGACAGAGTTGGGATTCTAGATGAGATCCCAAATCCTGGTTCTTTCCACGACTCCATGCTGTCTCCCAAAGCAGAATCAAGACCCTCTATTTCCACCCAGGTGCTGCATCCCACCTTAACCAAAGCTAACTTCAGCTGCAGGCAACTCTTATGTATCACTGGCCCAAGCTTTGATGCCCAAAGCAAGAAAAGATGCAGTGGAAACGGCCCAACCTCCGATAAATCTAAGAGAAGCTGCTCTCTAGGGCAGCCCATGTGGGGCCGCCCCCATCCATGTCTGGGACTTAGACATCCAGAGGACATGAGCGCTTTCAACTCTGTCCTTCATCCCCCAGCAGTCCTATAGACGGAGGCCTCGGGGAGGCCCAGGGGCAGGAAGGCAGAGCTGACAAACACAGCCTGCTGTAGTAAGGCCTGCTCTGTGCAGGGCATTGGGCTGGAGTCTTCCTGCCATCCTTTTCTTTTTATGATGTTATGTGGCTTGGACCCCGAAATTAAAGAGCCCTCTCTGTGAAAATGAATTAAGACAGGGAAGGACAGAAAGTGGAAGAACAAACCTTTCGTAAGTGCCCACTTGGTACTAGGCCCTTAACTAACATTTTACCCACACACAATGGGTAGGCGTGTAGGTATACATCACTGCTCCTGTTTCATAGGCCAGGGATTGGCAAAATTTTTTTTGTAAAGGGCCAAGACTTAAATATTTTGGTTTTGTGGGCTATGTCATCAACTGTGCCATTATCGAGTGAAAGCTGTACGCACCATCTACAGCTTGTATAGACAATATGTAAGTGAACGAGTATGGCTGTGTGTCAATAAAACTTTATTTATTTGAAATAAATAAATTTGAATTCTCTATAATTTTCACATTATGAAATATACTTCTTATGAGTTTTTCATTTAGAAAGGTAAAAATGTTAAATTTTGACATTAGTATTTAATTTATGTTTATGCTTAAAAATGTAAAAACCATTTAAAAATATAATGACCATTCTTAGTTTGCAGGCTGTACAAAAACAGGCAACAGGCTGGATTTAGCCTAGAGGTCACAGTTTGGTGATCCCTGTTTTACAGGATGTCACAGCTGCTTATGTGGCTGACCTGGGAGTCTAACCCAGAGCCTAGATTTGTGTGTGTGTACACCACGCTCGTGTGGAATTATGAGGGGCAGTGTGAATGGTGGCAAAAACCCATCCATTTTGACAACTTCAGCTAGAACAGGAAAGGCCTTCATCCATTCAGTCATCCAGTCATTCATTGGCTGGTCTTTGAAAATGTGCAGAGCCCTGAGGTGGGAGATGTTGATGCCAAGAGCCTGTTCCAAGCCCTACAGCAACTCTTAAGGAGGTTGATTATTTACAACGGTTTATCCCCATTTTACAGAGGAGAGAACAGAGGCGTGGAGAGAAGCTCATGCTTGTTCCATGTTCTAAGCTGCTTAGGCATGGTAGGGGCATAGTCTTTTCCTTAAGGAACATGGCAGCAAATAACCAAAACAGAAAAAAATCAAAAGATTAAAAAAGAAAAAAGTTGGAAAAAAAAAAAAAATATATATATATATATATATATATATACACACACACACACATTATTCCAGCTGGGGCCAGCGGGAAAAGCCCCATAGAGGGGCCTTTGCCAGGATGGGAGTGAGCACTCGTTGGGACTCAGCTCTTTCTGTTCTGTTTCTTGCTGCCCAGGGCGCCCCCACCTCTGATGGCTGAGAGCCACCCTCTCTCTCCTTCCTCCACCCATCTGTCTCTTTCCTCACAAGTTGCTTTCTTAGACACAGGCTGTTTTCTTGAACACCTTCCCATCCTTCCGTATGCCCCTCTGGTGTCTGGGCTGCATCCTTGGAGACAGAGATTTAGCAGGAAAGTGAAGGAGAAGAAGAAAAAGCAACTGTCCTGGAATCATTGCAGCCCCACCCTCTCCCCAGACAAGAATGTGAAGGGCGTGCGGGGTTGGGGTGGGGGTGCCGAGTGTGCCGCCAGCCGTGAGCACTGGAGGACAGGTCCGTAAAGGTCACGCGCTGCAGCGTGAGAAAGCAGGCTGACGAGCAGCCGTCCTCTGGCCCGAGGCAGCGCGGGCTTCGCCCACAGCCCGGGCGAGTGCCAGACGTGGCCCAGCACGCAGGGTTGTATAATCATCTCAGCCCTGCTGGTCACTGCGGAACACCAGGCAACCTTCGGACGAGAAAAACAAACTCCTGAACGCCTGCCAGACAGGGACAGTCCAAGGAGTAAACACAGGAGTGATTGCACCCCAGGGACCCCCTTACATGCCTCCCAGTCCTGCCGGGCTAATAATAATCACAGTAACGACATTTATGGAGAGCTCACATGTCAGGCACGTGTGCTCAGACCTTTGTACACACCATTTCTCTAATTGCCCAGGAAGGTCTGTGGGGAAGGTGATAAAATTATCCCCATTTTACAGATGGGGAACCTGAGGATCAGGAACTGAGCTCGGATCATGGTGCCATTTACTAGAAGAGCTGGCATTGGAACTCAGGCCAACTCACTCCACAAGCTGCACCCATGACTGCTACGCCATAGGGAGGCAGCAATGAAAAAAAAAAAAAAAACCAAAAAAACCAAAGATCTTGGAGCCTATATTTTGTGGAATCAGATCTTAGCTCCACTACTTCTAGCTGGATGGCCTCGGATTCATATATTTAGGGTCTGTGGTCTCACTGGTATAGTGGCCACCCCCAGGTCCTAGGGTAATAATGAGCAGGGGGGATGTATTTAGAGAGGCTGCCAGTAGGTCCTCTATAACTAGAGTCGGATCTCATGGGATACACAGCCCCTGCTACCTCCCAGAGTATAACAGGGGTTCTCCATGAACCTCAGGCTTTTCCTCAGCTCCCCATCCTCCTGGGCTACATGCTCTGTTTGGTGAACTCCCAACAAGGGTTCCAAATTCTAACAAGTGAACCCAAAGGCTTCTGAAATCACACACTCTCTGATAACCTAGCCCCTGGCTTTCCCCTACCCACCCCATCAAAGTCAGTCTTTAACATTTTTCCCCCCTCAATTGCTAATTTATTATAGTCCATCCAGGGAAAAGGGGAAATTCAAAAGGTGGACAATTCAACCAATTCGATGTGCCCATTTTCTGGAAGTCTGGGCACACAATCTGGTGAGAAAAGAAACAGAAACCGTGAGCTCACCAGAGGCAGGTAGTAATGACACAGTCTCCTGCGGAGTTTCGGAAACCTATTTGAAAATAACTCCTCCAGTGGGGACCTCCTTGGAGGCAAACAGTTCCATAAATGTAGAATTACCAACTTCAGAAGAGACTTTTTTTCTTTGTCTGCAAGATATCTCTCCACTACTCAATAAATCTCTGGGTCCCCCACTCCCACAGGTTGGGTGAGGTGGAGGGGAAGGTCCATGTATAGAACTAAATTTCAACATAATTGGCTTTATTTGCAATTCTGAGGATTTTATTATATGCATTTTAAAAGCATTATTCTGAAAAGGTGTCCGTAGCTTCCCCAATTTGCCAAAAGGGTTTAACGGTACCAAAAAAAAAAAAAAAAAGTTCCAGTCTTTTCTGATCCTGGCATGCCAGGCCCTAGGGAACTCACATGTTTCTTGCTCTTCATAAAATCATTTTCTAAAGGTTTACAGATAGGATCATGTTGTTTCCCCCTTTCAACTTCCCTGTGGAAATCCTGGTTTGTCTGCAATGTGCGTAACAGAGAAAGAAAGAGACACAAAGAAAGAGTGATTCTCTTCTAATGTATATGTGACCCTCCCCCCACCCCGCCTGCTATGCATAATTGTATGTTTAATTATCTGTACTCACTTATGACCTGAAAATTCTGGAAGGGCAGGGGCAGTGTTATGTCTTTGTATCCCAGTTATGGACTGAATGTTTGTGTCCTTCCCCCTAATTTATATGTTGAAATCCTAAACCCAAGGTGACGGGATTAGCAGGTGGGGCCTCTGGGAGGGAATTAGGTCTTAGGAGTGGAGCCCTCATGATTGGGACTAGTGCCCTTGAAAAGGGACCCCAGAGAGCTCCCCTGCCCCTTCTATCATGTGAGGGCACGGCAAGAAGGTACCCATCTACAAACCAGAAATGGGCTCTTGCCAGACACAGAATCTGTCGGCACCTTGCTCTTGGACTTCCAAGCCTCCAAAACTGTGAGAAATAAATTTCCCCTATGGTATTCTGTTGGAGCAGCCCGAAAGGACTAAGCCAGTAAGTCTGTGATAAGTGTTCGTTGACTGCATGAAGAGAAAAGAAAGAGTTTTACCAGACACAGATTCTCTCATTTCCATGGGTAAATTTCCCTTCCTTGAGCAAATCCCTTGGCATTTTCCCTTGGCGTCAGAGATCTGTTTAGAATTCTTGGCCTTTTCTTCTTATTTGGGCCACATGGAGGACACGTTGGCACAGCCTCTGCCCACTGGGGTCAGGGCCTGGCCGTGGCTTCTCACCCACATGGACTTTTTCCCTCTCTCCTCCTCTGGGCATGCCACACAGCGAAGACTACATTCCCTTTAGAAGCCACTACACAACTAGCAAAACTGCCTCTTGCTTGTGGATTTGTTTGGGTGCCATGGCAATAAATGAAAGAACAAGGTTTTCTTGGACAATGACTCTAGACCAGGCCGAGAACTGGGCTTCTCACAATTGATATTCATGGGACACTCCACTCCCAAACTGCAGAGGCCGCATTCTTTTCAAGTGCACTTGAACGTTCACCACCGTATGCTGAGCCACAGAATAAGTCTCTAAACCTTCACAGGACTAAGGCCTGCACAGCATCTTTTCTGAGAATAATGTGAATAAATTAAAGTTAGATGTTAACAACAGTAGACACTTCGAAAATCCCCAAATATTTGGAAATGAGGAACCTCGCTCAGTGCTTGGCACAAAGTAGGCCTAGTGTCAGCGCCAACCCCCAGCCCTGTTCCAACAACTTCCTCCCCCTCTGCTGCTGCAAAGGTGAAGGTCAACCAGCGGCCAAGTGCACGGCCCAAGTCCTGAGCATGTCACTCACTGCCCAGTCTGCACAGGGAGCTGGGACAATGAGTTAACATGGAACTCTGCCCCGAGCCCCTGGGCTTTCACCAGATCCAGACTTACGTAGGAAGAGCTCTGGCAACGTGGGGTCCCACCCCACTCTCCACTCTGAGGACCCCCAACTTTTCTGAAGGGGCTGTCCAGGTGTGGGGTGAGGCTTGATTTGGTGATGGATGTTGTTCTGCTTACCTAGAATGTTCTCTGGCAAACAAAATCAAACTAGTCTTGTTTAGGGACTGTAACTGTCATGTCTTAAGGAACAAAACCAGAGTAGCACCTCAGGAATGCCTGCCTGACGTTAGAGGCTTCCATGATAGCAGCAACGCAGAAAACCAGCAAGTCAATTCCTCAACCTCAACTCGCCAAGTCATTCCAAGTAAACGGTGGGTGTGGCTCCGACATTCTTTGGATTAGGGGATGAAGTGGGATCTAAATTTTACTTAAGAGTTTGCCTGAGCTTTTCAAGGCTGCAAATCTGATCCATGTTTTTGGTTCGTTACAGGAATGGGCAATTGTGTTGTTAATGACCTGCCACCCATAAGAACCAAAAGGTGGAGTGATACATTATTGCCAGACAGGTGAAATGAATAAACAACAGCCATTTCCTATAGCAAAGCTGGTTGCTGCATCATTTTCCTACAAATCAGGAAAAGTTACCTGGACATGAATAAGTAGGAAGTTAACACTTTAATTAAAACACACCTGAAGAGGTTGATACATGACAAAATTCCTCAGAAATCCGTTCACGGGAGGTTCCCACCAGGATTCCATCAAGAGAAGGGAGTTAGAAACAGGTGAGACTATAGCCCAGTTTTGTCACATCCTGGCTCTGGGACTGTGGGCAAGAGGTTCCACCTCAGTTTCCTCATCTGTAAAATGGGGGTAGTAAAAGGACCCGCCTCCAGGGGTCATTATGAAGACTAACTGAGATGCTGTACCAAGATACTTGGCAAAGTGCCAATCACATAAAAATAAACAATATTGAGCATCAGCCATACAATCCAAGCAATCATGCTAAATTAGGACAATCCTGGGAAGAAGATAGGTTATTCTCATCTGGTAGATATGAAAATTAAAGCTTAGGAAAGCTAAGAAATCTGCCCAAGGACACAGCTGTAAGCCGTAGAGGTAAGATTCAAATTCAGTCTAACCCTAGAGCCTTAAGAAACTTCTAGTCTAATAGGAGTAACCAATAGAAAACACCCACAACAATTCTGGGAGGACCAGGCAAACTCCCCCAAGGATAATACACTGGAGCCAAAGGCAGTATGGAATCACCCTGTAGGAATACAAGGCTATGCTGTCCCATTTGAGCTGGGCCTTGAAGGATGTTTTGGTTTTCGCCAGGAGGAGGGGGAGGTAAGAAGGGCCTTATGGGTGGAAAATCCATAGTAGCAAAGACAAGAGGTATTAAAAGAAATTCTTGGCCAGGTCCAGTGCCTCATACCTGTAATTCCAGAACTTTGAGAGGCTGAGCTGGGAAGATCACTTGAGGCCTGGAGTCTGAGATCAGCCTGGGCAACATAGCAAGACCCTGATCTCTACCAAAAAAAAAGAAAAAATTAGCCAGGCACAGTGGTGCACACCTGTAGTCCTAGCTACTCAGGAGGCTGAGGCAGGAGGCTCACTTGAACCCAAGAGTTCCAGCCTGGGTGACAGAGTGAGACCCTGTCTCTTAAAAAAAAAAAAGTGATTAGGAATTCTCTGATTAGGTAAGACTAACAAGACAGCTGTTGTGGTGAGAGCCCGAGCCTGAAATGAACTCATTTCTGTGCCTTTGCAAACATTCTGGTTAGCACAGCACTGTGGGTAGGAGCAGAGGCTCTGCTGTCTGATGAACTATTTTGACATAATTAAGCTGTGTGATTTGGGGAAGACACTTGATCTCTCTGGTCCTGAAGTGTATGTACCTCTCACAGGAAGGTAGCGTAGTAACACTCTGGGCAGCTGTGAGGCTTAACTGGGGTGCTCCACGTAAACACTCGGCATGAAGCCTGCCAGGATGCTGATGCTTGCTTTTCAACTCCACCCGATGTGTCCTGTGTCTCCAGTGTCATCCTTCTGCCACTGCCCAGACCCCTTCTGCCCACTGGCTAGCATCTCTCAAGGAGCTACTAACCAGTTCATGTCCTAAAAAAGAAAAGTCTGAAGAACCAAAGAGAAATGGGGCTTGGATATAACCATCACTAGAAATGAGGCCCTGCTGAATACAATTCGTCAACTCACAACCAGATTTAGGGATCTGACTTCATCCCTTTGCAAAACACATTTCTGCTAAATAACTGTGACGCAATGTCATTTGAATTCTAACTATTTGACAGCTACCCAGGGAAGGCACTTTCTGCCTGGACAGCAATGGTGTCTCTTCTAATCTTTGTGTTTTATTGTGTAAAATGGGACGACAGATTGGAGACTTTGATGCAAAGGTGCATTGCTTTAGGCTCTCCTCTGACCCCTCACAAACTCACAAATCTTGAGGGTCCTGTTTTGTGCCTGGGCTTGACTAGGCATTTGTGTTAATCAGACTTTAAATCAAGGATTCTAAGATATATGACTTTTCAAATTTCAACATCTCCAAAATAGATATGTGTCCTACAACCAGTGTTATGCAGTAGTTTAATTGGAAGCGTTTGTTTCTTAGTGCACATAAATTAACAGTGAGTCGTACAAATGATGGCATCTTAGACTTGATGAAATTTCATATATGCTGGGAAGCATGTTTAGAGAAAAACAAAACTTGCTTTTCTCTAAACAACAACCACATGAATATATGTTATCATTCCTAACCTACAGATGAGAAATCTGATGCAGATTGTTTTTTTAACAGTGTGCTAAAAAATTTTGCTCAAGATTCCCTAGCCTACTGTGCAGAAAGAAGGAAGAGTTAGGGTGGGATTCTCCTTACTCTTGCAGATTACATATTACTGCAAAACTTAGGGTTGTAAAATAATAACCGTTTTATGTTGCTTCTGATTTTTTGGTCCTGGGCTTGGCTGGCTGGTTCTCACTTGGGGTTTTCCATGCCCTTGTAGTCACGTGTCCACTGGGCTGTGCTCATTTAAAAGGCAAAGGGCCTACAAGTCCAAGATGGCCGCTGGCATGGCTGTCGGCCAACGCTGGCTGCCGCTGGAAGCTGCATGGAAGCTACAGAGCAGAGCACCCACCGGCGGCCTCTTCAGCAAGACGGCCCCAGTGCTTCCGCTAGAACGAGCACACCAAGAAAACCATGCGGGAGCTGTGTGAAGCAGGCCCAAGTCTGCACAGACTCAAGGGAAAAGACATAGATCCCATCTTTCAGTGGGAAGAACATCAAGGTACAGGGCCATTTTGCTTTCAAACCACCACGGTTGGACAACCTTGTCTGACAGGTACAAAGACCCCATATTTGGTATCGCTCGACTGATGCCCAGGAGCAAAGAAGGGGAGACTGTGAACTAAATGCAACAAGGAGGCTTTTGAACAAATTTAAGAGGGCTGGTCATGTAGCTTCAATTGCAATGTACTCGCTTTGAGACCATGGGTCCAACCGTTGCTCTCACTGTGGAGAACATACCTGGAGCTTCCTGGGAAGCGGTTTCAGGACCAACTTAGCAGGCTCATAAGAAATGTCAGGCTTAGAACTTTGTCAGGCATATCTTATTTCTAATCTAAAATGGCTTTATTTAGTTTAATAAATATTTAGGGAGTGCCGCTACAGAATGTTTTGGTATCTGTGGATACCCTGATGCACAAAGCAATGCCTCTTTCTTCACTCGGCTCATATTCTGGTGGGGATGCAAAAATAACCACATCTATAATAATGTCCCCATGTCATCAGTACTAAGGATAATGATAGAAAATGAGGGGCAGGGAACCTATTTTAGAGGGGTGGTCAGAGAAGGCCTCTCTGGTAGTTGACATCTGAGCAGAGACCTGAATGAAGTGGGGAAATGGGCCAGGCAGGTGTGCAGGACAAAGAGTATTCCGGAAAAGGGGGATATTGTGTGCAAAGGCCCTGAGGCCAGACTGTGCACAGCAAGGAGGCCAGTGTGGGGACTACAGCGAACAAGCGGTAAAGTGGCAGGAACGGCAGGCCTTGTAGGACTCTGGATTTGTAATACTCTGAAGATGAGACTCATGGGAGGGTTTTAAGTGGGTGAATCCCATGATTTGGTTTAGATTTTTAAAGGAGCCCTTTGGTTGCTGGGTAAGAATGAAGGGTGGGGTAGAAACAGGAAGATGGGTTAGGAGGCTCCTGCAGGAATCCAGGCCAAAGGTGCTGGTGGCTTTGTCTGGACTGCCATTGGTGGAGAGGGTAAGAAGGGTTGGGAAGGGCACAGACTCCACAGGCTTTGCTAATGCTAATGGTCACATCTACCAGTAGAGTGCTTAACTCCATGAATGAGGTATATTTCAAAGTAACGCTTGGTTATTGCCTAGATTCAAATGTGACCTCTACAGAGGGTGGCAATTTGGGTAGTAGAAAGAGAGAGACACCCAGATCACAGCAGCTCCCTCACACGAGCTGGGGATCTTGTCCCCCACTGCATGGAAAGGGCAGGAACATGGGCAGTAGCCCCTTCTCTCCCACACCCACCCCCTGGCAAGAAAGATGTGACAAGATTCAAAAGAATTAGCCACTAGCTGGAAAGACCCTTTCAAAAAGGAGTTCAAAAATAAATCTAGAACCTTCTAAAGGGGTTGCCAGGAGAGACCCAAGACCATTTGCATGGGCAAGTTTGGGTATTTTGGTCATTCACTTGGTGACACGACTTGGTAGTCACAGCCCCTCCTTCTCTGCAAGCCAACATTCTCTAAAGAGCCTTTTTTGTCAAAAAGAAACTACCACTGTGGCTGCTTTGAGACATATTTTAGGGGGGGTTTCATGCTCCATGAGTCTCAGAAGTGAAAGGGTCAAGGTTCTGCTTAAATACCACAAGTGGCCCAATGATGGGACCAAGATGCAAACCCAAGCCTATAATAGTGACTACTTTTCTTTTAATTTTATTTTCACAAACACATCTGCAGCCACTTACTATGTCACAGGCAGTGTTCTAATCATTCATAAAATGTTTACTCATTTAAAGATCCGAACAGTCATATTAGTTTGGTACTACTGTTCTTCTTCATTTAGTACTCAGCACACACTTACTGAGCATCTTACAGATAAGGAAAGTGAGTCACAGAGAAGCTACGTGACTTGCCCAAATTCACTCAGCAGAGCCAAGATTAGAACCCAGGAACTCTGACTCTAGAATCTGGGCTCTGAAGTGCCATGCTAAGCTATCCAACAGTGTGCTTTGCTGGGAATTTGTGTTATCTATTAAAGTACTTTCAGCTTCAAATAAAACACAGCCCAATTTACAGCGACTTAAACCATAGGACTTGTTTCACATAACAAGAAGTCAGGGGGTAGTCTTCTATCTTGGACTGATGGAACAGCTCAACAATGCTATCGAAGGTCCAGTCTGTTTCCATCTTTTCTCTCCACCATCTCAGTCTGTTGGTTTGTCACTCCATGCTTACAAGATAGCTGCTGCACCTTCAGGTATCATATCCAAGATCCAGGCAGGAAGAAAGGATAAGAGTAATGAGCTTCCTCTGTGAGGAGCTTTGTCTTTTTATCTGGGAAGAGACTCCCTCCCCAGCATACTTCCACGAACAAGACTGGATAACATGCCCACCATTACCATATCTACTTTGAACCAACCACAGATCAGCTCATGAGGCTGGGATAGGGGCCTGGCTTTCCTGACATCTGGGGCCTCCTTCCCAGTGCTTGAACATATAAAGGTTCTGTACAGTGGGAGATAATGGCTCTTGAGATGATAGCAGACAGTATCTGCCAAGGGTAGGTATTACCATCGCCATGATGGGAATGCCGCAGCTAGAAGTCACAAGGTTAAGATTACATAGCTGACAATGTGGTAGCTCCAGGATGCTAACCCAGGTCCATCTGACACTAAATCTCACGATCTTAACTGTGGCGTAGTACATTGCTAAGTGGAGTCAAGAATGGGTAGACCGACATTTGGCTTTACCAATAAGAGTTGTAGGGCCTTGGGCAAGTTACTTAATTTCCCTAAGGCTCAACGTACTTATCTCTAAATGGTGGCCAGTAATGGTACTTAAGCAAGAGGTCACTGTGAGCATGAAATGAAATGGTATATGTAAAGTGCCTGACAATACTGAACAGTCAAATCCTTGGCTATTATTATTTTTGTTGTCTCTATTGTTATCACTATTTTTATACTATGAGACTTTGTAGCCACAGTGGCCTTGTACTCAGATGAGAACACCATTTTGGGAATCTTTGGGTGACTGGGAGTGGTACTGAGTAGTGGGTAAGTTTGAAAGTGAGGAGAACACGTTGAATACAGTACTAACTAGGGATTCAAGAGTCCTAAAGCTTGTCTTGCTTGAATTTAGTGATCCAAGGACTGGTGGCTCAATATAGGCCCACAGGTCTACAAGGCACAATAGTTTGATTTTAGTCTTGGTTCTGCTAATAGTATTGTAAAATGCTGTTTGGCCAAAAGCAGCTCACTTCTCCTTTTTGGATCTATGTGTTCTCATCTGTACAGAGAAGTGATTTTCCCTCATCAATACTCAATGGGTAATGAACATTAATTGAGCACCTGTTATATGCACCGTGCCATGGACACCATGGAACTACAGTGATGAGCGAGGCACATCTTGCACTCAAGAAGCTTAGAGACTTAGGGATCTTCACGGTTCCTTTCAGCAGTAAATTTTGATGACATTAGCCAAAGGCTAGGCTAGTGACTCCCATTCCAGAAGTTTATTTTGAGGATGAACCATGTTAGTGACATTATAACTAACAGTCTCTGAATAAATGCAAAAAACATAAAGCTTTGGCAGTTTCTTACAAAGCTAAACATAGTCATACCATGTGATCCAACAATTGCCCTTCCTGGTGTCTCCCAAATGAGTTGAAAACTTACGTTCCCACAAAAACCTACATACAAATGTCTATAGAAGCTTTATTCATAATTGCCAAAAAACTGGAAGCAACTAAGATGTCCTTCAATAAGTGAACAGATAAACTATGGTATATCCAAATCCCAGCATGTTATTTCACAGATATCAATAAACTGATTCTAAAGTTTATATGGAGAGGGAAAATGCCCAGAACAGCCAACACATTATGGAAAGAGAACAAAGTCAGAGGACTAATGCTACCTGATTTCAACACTTACTATGAAGCTATGGTTATCAAGACAGCATGGTATTGGCAAAAGAGTAAACAAATAGATCAATGGAACAGAACAGAGAGCCCAGAAATACACCCAAATACAGTCAATTGATCTTTGATAAAGGAACACAGGCATACAATGGAGCAATGATAATCTTTTCAATAAATGGCACTGCAACAACTGGACATCTATGTGCAAAAAAATAATCTTGAACCCTTCACAAAAATTACCTCAAAATGGATCATAGACCTAAAAGTAAAATGCAAAACTATAAAACTCTCAGTAGATAACAAAAGAGAAACCCCTAGACGACCTTGGGTATGACGATAACTTTTTAGATACAATCCCAAAAATCATGACCCATGAAAGAACCAATAGATAAGCTAAACTCCATTAAAATTAAAAACTTCTGATCTGCAAAGGCACTGTTAAGAGAATGAAAAGGCAAACCACATACTGGGAAAAGGTATTTGCAAAAGACATGTCAGTTAAATGAATGCTATCCAAAATGTACAAAGACCTCTAAGACTCAGGAATAAGGAAATGCAAAACCTAATTAAAAAATGGGCAAAATACCTGAACAGACACCTCCCCAAAGAATAAATCAAATAAACATTATACATCATTGGGAAAATACAGATTAAAACAACGAGATACCACTGCACAACTATTAGGATGGCCAAAATCCAAAACATTAACACCAAATGCTAGTGAGGATTTTGAGTAACAGGAACGCTTATTCATTGCTGGTGGGAATGTAAAATTATTTAGCCACCTTGGAAGAGTTTGTCAGTTTATTAGAAAACTAAACATACACTTACCATAAGATCCAGGAACTGCACTCCTTGGTATTTACCCAAACGAGTTGAAAACTTATATCCACACAAAAACCTGCACGCAGATGTTTACTGCAGCTTTATTCATAATTGCCAAAACTTGGAAGCAACCAAGATGCCTTTCAGTAGGTGATTGAGTAAATAAACTGTGGTACATCAGACAATGGAATATTATTCAGCAATAAAAGAAATGAGCTCTCAAGCCACGAAAAGACTTGGAGAAACCTTAAATGCATATTCTTGAAGTGAAAGAAATCAATCTGATAAAGCTACATACTGTATGACTCCAACTATGTGACATTCTGGAACAGACAAAGCCATGGAGACAGTAAAGATTGGTGGTTACCAGAGGTTGGAGGAGGAAGGGATGAACAGGCAGAGCATAGGGGATTTTTAGGACAGTAAAACTACTCTGTGTGATACTGTAATAGTGGATACACTGAATACACAACAGTATGTATTTATCAAAACCCACAGAACTATACAACACAAAGAGTGAAGCTTAATGTAAACTATAGACTTTAATTACTCAGAATGTATCAGTATTGTCTCATAAATTGTAACAAATGTACCACATTAATGCAAGATGCTAGTAAAAGGAGACATGGGGGAGGAAGAGAGAGTAGATGGAACTCTACTTTTGACTCAATTTTTTTTGTAAACTATAAAAAAAAGTAGATTATATATATCTTAGCAACATTCATATCCTTTGATCCAACCATTCCATTTCTGAGATCCTCTTGAGATACAGGATATACTAGAAGGAAAACTTTATTTACAGAAGGTGAAAAAAGTTAACAATCAGTAGTTTATCTCTAACAACTACATAAATAAAAGTAAACTTCTAAATGATAATATAAAACATTATAGAATAACATGGATGATGCCTGTGGAAAAAAAGCAAATGGAAAATAATTAGAAAGTACCTTATGATAACTATGCAAAAAATATTATATAAAACAAGGCAAGTGGGTTACAGCATATTGATAATCATAATTGATATGTTAGAGTCATGAAATTATAGATAACTTTTTATTCTTTTTTTCAACTTCTTATATTTTGATATATCTTCTCAAATATATATATTTTCGATAATGTTTTTTATTTCAAAATATTAAGGTGGACAAATGTTTTAGGTTACATGGATTGCTTTTGTAATGCTTGAGTCCCGGCTATAGGTGTGCCTATCACCCAAATAGTGTTTATTGTACCCATTAGGTAGGTTTTTGCCCCTCTTCTCCTGCCCCCTTCTCCCTGGTTGATATCCACTGAGTTTTACTTGGCTCTGTGTACATGTGTGCTCAGCGGTTAGTTCCAATTTAATAGCGAGTACACGTGGTGTTTGTTTTTCCATTCTTTAGATACTTTACTTAGGAGAATGGTCTCCTGTTGCATCAAGATTATTGCAAAAGGTATTAATTCATCTTTTTTATGGGTGATTAGTACTCTATGGTATACATATACCACATTTTATTAATCCACTCATGAATTGATGGGCACTTGAGTTGATTCTACATCATTGGAATTGTGAATGGTGCTGCAATAAACATTTGAGTGCAGGTGTCTTTTTGATAAAAATGACTTATTTTCCTTTGGGTAAATACCCAGTAGTGGGATTGCTGGATCAAATGATAAGGCTACTTTTAGTTCTTTGAGAAATCTCCATACTGTTTTCCATAGAGGTTATACTAATTTGCAGTTCTAACAACAGTGTATAAGCATTCCTTTCTCTCTACATCCATACCAGCATCTATTATTTTTGGACTTTTTAATAGAAGCCATTCTAACTGAGGTAAGGTAATATTGCACTGTGGCTTTCATCTGCATTTCCCTGATGATTAGTGACATTGAACATTTTTTCATATGTTTACTGGCCATTTGTCTTTCTTCTTTTGAGAAGCTGCTGCTCATGTCTTTTGCCCAATTTTTAAAAGTGTTGTTTGCTTTTTTATGGCTGATTTGCTTGAGTTCCTTATAAATTCTGGATATTAGCTCTTTATTGGATGTATAGCTTGTGAATACTTTCTCCCATTCTGTAGGTTGTCTATTTGCTCTACCGATTATTTCCTTAGCTGTACAGAATTTTTTAAATCAAATCCCATCCCATTTATTAATTTTTGTTGTTGTCATGATTGCCATTGGGGTCTCAGTCATAAATTCTTTGCCTAAGCCAATATCTAGAGGAGTTTTACCTATATTTTCCTCTATAATTCTTAGGGATTCATGCCTTAGATTTAAGTCTTTTATCCATCTTGGGTTATTTTTTGTGAGTGGTGAAAGGTAGGGGTCCTGTTTCATTCTTTTGCATGTGGCTATCCAATTTTCCCAGCACCGTTTATTGAATAGGGCTTCTTTTCCCCAGTGTATGTTGTTGTCTGCTTTGTTAAAGATCAGTTGGTTGTAGGTATATGGTTTTATTTATGGGTTCTATATTCTATTCCATTGGTTTATGTCTCTATTTTTGTACCAATACCACACTGTTTTTGGTTACTATGTCCTCGTAGTATAGTTTAAAGTCTGGTAATGTGATGCCTTCAGATTTGTTCTTTATGCTTAAAATTGCTTTGGCTATTTGGGCTCTTTTCTAGTTCCAAACAAAGTGTAGAATTATTTTTTCTATATCAGTGAAGTATGATGTTGGTAATTTGATGGGTATTGCATTGAATTTGTAAATCATTTTGGATAGTATGGACATATTAACAACACTGATTCTACCATGAGCATATGTTTTTTCCATTTGTTTGTATCCCCTGTTATTTCTTTCCTCAGAGTTTTGTAGTTCTCTTTGCAGAGATCTTTCAACTCCTTGGTTAAGTATATTCCCAGGTGTTTTATTTTCTTTGTAGCTATTGTGAATGGTATTGAGTCTGTGATTTGACTCTTGGCTTGACTGTTGTTAGTATATAGAAATGCTAATGATTTATGCATATTGATGTTGTATCCTAAAACTTTGCTGAATTTATTTATCAATTCCAGGAGACTCTTGGTGCAGTCTTTGGAGTTTTCTAGATACAAAATCATATTGTCAGCGAAGAGCAATAGTTTGACCTTCTTTTTCCTGATTTATATATCCTTTATTTCTTTCTCTTGCCTGATTGCTCTGGCTAGGACTTCCAGCATTATGTTGAATAGAAACAGTGACAGTGGACATCCTTGTCCTGTTCTACTTCTTAGGTGGAATGTTTTCAAATTTTCTCCATTCAGTAGGATGTTGGCTGTGGATTTGTCATATTAATATATGGCTTTTATAATTCTGAGATATGTTCCTTGTATGCTTAGTTTGTTGAGAGTTGTTATCATGAAAGGGTGCTGGATTTTGTCAAATGCTATATAAGGTCTCAAATATATATATATATAAAATATTATATATAAATATCAAAGGTCTATGAATCCTATAGCTAGGGGAGAAAAGACAAGAACAGGTAGTAAAGCCAGATAGCTAATAACAATAATAACACCTCCACCTCTTCCACCACCATTTCTTAGGAGCTTTCTACATGGAAACCACTTTTCTTAGTACTTCTTCAAGTTCTAACTCATTTGGGTAATTCACTCAGAACCACAAAGCTAGACGGCAAGAAGGTTACTTACATGCAACCAAAGCAACTGTCCTCTGAAGCCATGGCTTATTCAAAATATACTTATTGAGAGCACAGCAGAGTCACCAGAGGTGCTACAAGCATAAATGGGAAATAGAAATTCCAAGAGCAGGAAAGGAGGCTAAGTATCTACTCGTTCATTCACTCAGCCAGCAAGCATTTATTTAATAATTGCTTCCATGACAGCAGGCACTGGAGATGCACATATGAATAAAATGAAATCTCTGACCTTTAAGATCTCCCAGTCTCATTCACCCAGAACCCTATATCTTCCAATCTGTGACATTTCTGATCATGAGAAGGCACGCTGCCTGTAAAAGAGGAGACTGGGACCACAGGCGTGAACTGGAACTCTGCCAGCAAACCCAGGCGTGCGGTCACCCTAAGTCGCCCTCCACAATGCAGCTCCTGAAGGGCAGGAACCATGCCCACAAGCCCTCTCTGCCCGCTTTACTTAACTTAAACTGATTTTCTGGGTCAGGAAATTTATTTCTGACTCTACCCTCACCTCACCCCCACAACACCAAGTATTTCAGATCAAGTATCTGTGAATCATAGGTCAGGTTGACTCATTTCTTAAAGTTTCCAGGTTGCGAATGAAAACAGTATTGATGGCTTGGAGGACGATCAAATACAGGGAAAGACAATGTGACTTGGTCTACATTTGTCTACAACAATGCAAACCAGACCTGCAAGCATTTTATTAAAATGAGGAAGGCGGATGCTAAAAAATTTGCAGTGAGGGAGCATTGGTAAATGAAAAAGACACACCATTCCCGTTTTTTGTTAAACTGATTTACCACATGTATCTTGCTAAAGACATTCTGTCCACTCATGGTACTGCTTTTTGTCCTATTTTGGTTAATGTGAAAAATACGGATGATGGGCTTACAGAAGAAGTTCAGTTAAAGACTCAAAGCCTATAAAATTATGGTGTTTTCCATATTAAAAAGGGGAAGAAGAAGGAAGGAAATGGGTTGAGCATTTACTGCAGAGTCTCATTTTATTCCCTGAAGCCCCAGCAGGGCAGGAAGCACAGGCTGGGAGAGGTTGAGCCACCTGTCCCAACTAGCTTGGCGGCAAAACACCACCATAGGCTTTGGGACCAGTCTGTACAAATCTGCTCAGCAGGAAAACATTTAACCAAAGAGTTGTTCAGGAATGGAAGCTCACAGTAGGGGCACAAATCAAAGTGCTGGGACCAGGAAAGCCAACCCCCTAGAGACTTTGCTGGGCCCTGACTCCCACGCAGCTTCACACCCATTCACGCTGACCTTTCACCTGCAGAACTGTGCTGTGTCTCCAGACCAACGTGCAACACCAAGACAAGAGGCCATCACTCTTGCCCCCCATGGGAAAGCCTGACTGGGACCCTCAGCAAAACTCACTGGCATCTGAGTCAGATCAGGTGACCCTTGTGGTCCTGAGCCTCCCAAAGCAGGGGAATCCCCTTTGCCCGACTCCACCACACAGCCCAGGGGCTCAGGGGAGAAAATTTCACCTATGAATCATGGCAGCTCAGAACCTTCTCTGGGCCTCTCTCAGAACCCTTTGAAGGGCTTGACATGTGTCACCAGGAGGTGGAACAGCTGCACAATTCTGTGAAACAAGATTTCATGGGTTTTGCTGGTCTCTTGGGATGCCTCATCAAATTATGAGCTGACCTGTCTGCAGGTGACAAGACTCAGAAATGCCAGATGCGGCACTCATAAGTGGGTGTGGGCTTCAACTTTTTAATGTCATTTTGGTGGATACCTGGCTGATTTGGAATCATGATGTTAACAGATGGAAGCCCAGAGATGGCGACTTGTCTAAGAACATGCAGCTGGAGTTAAACTTGGAAGGAGAACTCAGAGTCTATAATTTCTTTCCTCATTATCATACTGCCTTGCTTAGAACAAAAAGACTAAACTATGCAAAAATAAATAAATAAATTCATTTGGATGGCAAAGGAATAGGGAAGTGGAGCTAAATCCAAAGGCAATACATTCCAGGCCGGTCATGGGCTCTTTGTGATATCGTCAGGAATTGCCTTTTCCCACCCCAACACAGAGTGGAGGGTGAGCTAGCAGTACGTTCTTTACCTTGGGAGCCCAGTGGTGTGCAGGCAACTCACGCTGCCGGGCCGTAGCACACATGTTACGCCATGATGGGTGGTCCCCTGGGCAAAACCCTGCAGTTGGTTCCTGAAAATCTTACTCGTTGATGTTCTTATTGTTATAATTAATACTGACAATTTAATTGTATATAAGTCATGCACAGAAAACAATAAAAATAACAAATTTTTCATTAAATTAGAAAGGATCATTTTGTTTTTGAAGTTTTTATTCTATTTTCATAATAGAACACCATGGCCCCAAGGAAAAACAGTTTTTTTTTTTTTCCAGTGTGGAAATGTGTTAATTTTTTAAAGAGAAAATAGCAATAGGATTTTAATGATTCCTCTATCTGTTCAGGCACTGCTTGAGCATATATGATGTGCCAGGCATGAAACAAGGTGAAAAACCTAGCCCTGCTCACAAGCATTATGTTCTAATGCAAGGGGAGGAGCTTTATCTGTTTGGTAAGCATAAGGAGGTAAGTCACAAGTACGCAGATGAAAGAAGAAAACTGAGTGGAGTAGGAAAATAAAGAAAGGAATCTCCATATTTCACAGGAGATCCAAAACAGAGTCCCCGGTAAATTCTGCCAAGGCCTGCCATGTTGAGACAAAATGATTATGACAATAAACTATTGCAATGGACAAAACTTCTGTAATTTTAAAGGCATATCCACGGTCTTCGATTTCAGGTGAAGTTCACAAATACAACAGTACAAAGGCTAGTTTGTCGTTTACAAACATTTAACCCCCCCACAAACAGAGAGAGACGGTTTTGTTGCTTTTTAAAGGCACTGATTCTTTTGCTGCTTTTATCAGTACAGATGGTTCACTCTACTAGGCTAGAAATGGCCTCCGCCAAAAACTGCTGTTTTGATTTGGGTTTCTAAAAATAACTCCTGGGAAGCCTGCAGTGTGAGGAGAAGATGGTCGCACACAGCTCCGGGGAGGAAAATCTGAAGCATTCGGTCTGAATTACCTAAGAGCTGAAATTGAGTACGAATATCTCCTTGTAGCAACTGCTGTATAATTAGCCACCCTAATGGAATCTTTTCAAAACCAACGCAGTTCTACAAGTAAGCTTAATTGAAAATAAAATTTCCAGACCGACTCTTCTGTCAAAACCACATTAAATGAAGATGGCTCAGCAGTGGCCAAATCACTGGTGAAATGTATTATGTATTATGCATTATGGGAGAAAGGGGACAAAAGGGGGAGGGGGATATGCTCTCCTTTATGGGGGAAATGTGGCAATTTTCAGGGCTCCTTTTTCCAGTTTTATGTGTCTTCTATCCTCTTGGAAAAAGTATTCGATTTCCTCTGCATGAGTGTTACTGCTGGGGCTATCTCCCGAGTTGAAGGCATCGCAGTCTCCTGAAAAGAAGAAGCTGGGATTAAAATCTCAGAGATAAAGCAGAAAAGAGAAGAGAAAATGACACTTGCCTTCCAATCCGTTCATTACCAGCACAGGGACACGTTTCATTCCAGGAAGGCCACATTCATCCATCAGCTCACAGAGAGGGCTACGGTGACCTGGAACTGCCTTCTGCACTTGGACTTTCATTGGTGCTACTTGTCAGCTGTGCTGGGTTATTTAATATTTCTGAGCAGCAGTTTTCTCATCTTCAAAGAAAAAGTAAAAGCAGTGTCATTCTCACACCTCCCAGACGGCCGGGAAGATTAAAAGTGTGCGTGATCAGCCTGGTGCTCTAGACAGGTGGTGCTGCATGCAGGGCCAGGAGGGGAGGGGAGAACCGGCAGATGCTTCCTTGTCTCGGGCGTGTGGACCTGCAGAATCAGCATCACCTGGAAGCCTGTGACTAGTGCAGAAGCTCAGCATCACACAGAAAAATTGACCAAGAATCTGCATTTAAGAAGTGCTTCTGGAGATTTGTATTACCTGTGTCTCAAATTTGAGCCTCGGTGGCCTGGGCTATCTCTCAGGTGTGTGATTCTATATCAGGTGACTCATGTTAAGAGAAAATGAGAAAGAAGGAAAGAAGGGAAGGAGGGAAGGAGGGAGGGAGGAGAAGCCCATTTGAATTAAAATAACAAAACTATTAATAAAAGATTATTGAGTCACTTGTTATGCAGGGTTAAGTTCAAAAGCCCTCCCCAGGAAATCTAGACCTTGGGCCATCTTTTTTGCTTAAGCCACTTAGCTTGTGATCCTTCATTCAGACTGAGCACATGGTCCCTCCTACCCAACACCGGGCCCTGGTCTGAAAATGCTCAGATGGATAAACGGTCTCCTGTGACAGAGAGCTGCCCTGTTTACTCCCCCCAAAGCCAGCAGACACTATAGTTGACCAACCTTCTAAACCGCCCCCATGGTGCCTGCCTCCCCATTTAGCTCATTTAAGAAAGGAAACATCTCTTCCAGGAGATTCCGAAACCCTAATTTCCTGAGCCTTCCAATGACCAAAATGGAGTTAGGGGACATGACTCTTATACCTATGAAACCCAATACTCAAATAAGAAGCACTGACTATGCTCAGCGTATGGGGCACTTTCACAATCCTTACTGGGAGGATATACAATAAAAACCTGATCTAAAGACAAAGGAGGCGGAGGCTCAGCCAGGCTTAGTGGCGGAATCAGGAGCTGAGCGCTGTGCCTTTTCTGCCGCGTGTGCGCCCCACCTGCCGGCGTCGGATCCCAGCGTCCCCAGCCACCTTCCAGAAATGACCTGGGAAGCATCACACTGGGTCTCTGTGGTTGGCGGCTGGACACTCTTTCTTTACAAAAAGTATCACTGAGTCTTGAGCTGAAAATTTTAGTCTGCTGGTGCGGGGAGTGATGACGGTGCCTTCTTGGGCCACCGTAGCTATGGCCAGCGAGGCTTCGCCGGATGGACGGAAGCCCAGCTTCACGGTCAGAAACTCCTGGGTCCAAGCCTTGGCCCTGCTTCTCAGAACTGCCTGATACGTTTGGCGAATTGACCCCTCTGAGCTACCTGGTTTCTTCATTTTTAAAAATGGCAACAGCAGCTAATATGTATCAAGTGTCATTCTAAGCACTTTATGTTTGTTAACTCATTGAGCATTTGCAATATACTGTTATTCTTGGCGTACAAATGAGAAGCTAAGGCACAAAATAAATAAATAAATAAAGTAAAATGAAGTGACTTAACCAAGGCCACACAGCTAACAGATGTCAGAACCAGGATTCTACAGGCAATCGGACTGCAGCCTGTGTTGGAACCATAAAGCAGAAATGCTCTCAGAGGGCTCTTAGGAGATTCCTATGAAGCAGAAGGATAAAATGTTTGCCAGGCCACCTGGCAAAAAGTAAGTGCTCAAAAAATTATAACTATAAGGTGTCATTTAAAAAATAATTTCTTTGGTTAGCCAGAAACACAGAGATGACTATAGCTTCCACGTGGCTAAGGAGAAGAGAAAGTCAGTGTCTGTGGAAGTACAATTGCTCAACAGGTGTTCATTCCACCTGTCCTCAGCGGGCATGTTGCCTTGGAACGACGGTGCAGGGCAGGAACTTTGGCGCTCTGCTCTTTGACTCTTTCAGTTGACCTCGCTACCGGGGAGTCAGCTCGGAAACCTCAGCGGAGGCAGCTGAGCCCGACTTCTGCCTGGCAAGAAGAAGGGCTATTTCCAAAATGACTTGGACAGATCTAATGCTCAAGGCAACGGGCATGTGTGAGTTGACTCACTGCTTCTGAAATTCTCTGCAAATGGTTATCAAACAGCTTTGGGGATAGGTCCCTTGTATAGGCAGCATGCACTCAAAAAATTGGCAGAATCAGAATTCTGGTGTGGAAGACTCTGTTGGCTGCTGGGTAACCAAACAGCCACTGCTCTCTTCTTCTTTATTAAAATATTCCCAGTTCTGTTTAGGTACAAGGCAAACAGCAATGTGCTCAAAAGAAGTACATGGCAGGGAGAATTGGCTCTGGCCCGAACAGCAATGGCAATTTTGTTCTCTCTCTCAGGCACTGGCTGGGAGGACACCTTGCCTAGTCGGGCCAGTGAGACATAAGGAGAAGTCTCCTGGGGATTTCTGGGGAAAACTTTTTTCCTTACTAGGAGATAGTTGCAGTAAAGAGGACCCATTTTCCCTCCTGATGCTTCTTCCTGCTCAAAATGCTGTTATGACAAAGTGCTGATCCAGTGCCCTGCCATGGTTGGGCTGTCAGATGCATCCTTTCTGGTGTATCTGCTAATACCAGGTGCTGGGAGGATGAAGGGAAAGAGAAACTCCTGAGCACTGCCGGTGGAAGTGTAAATCGGTACAGTCATTGTGGAAAACAATCTGGCAGTACTTGTGAAATTAATATGAGTGTGCACTATGACTCATTCATATCAGGGCTGGGTCCACGCCAAAGAAACTCTCCCACAGTCCCACAGCACAGGTGTGAGGGGTTCATCACAGAGGCAGGCTGAGGTTACCTAGTATCCCCCGCAGAGCACAGGAGACTTAAACAGGGCAGGACCTACAACAAAGGACAGGGAGATGAACCAGGTGTCCACAGAGCACCAAAACTAGATCTAAAAAAAGATAATGTTGAGTAAGAAGAAAAACCAGATTGAGATCTACGGCAGAATCCCATTTATCTAAATTGAAAACAGATACCCAATCAGGACAAGACAGGAGCCGATACATGCAGGGCTGTAGCAAACACAGTGGAGTGGTGCCTACGAAAGGAGGGTCCCGGAGTGAGGAGGGCAGCAAGGAAGCGGGGCAGGCAGGGGGCCGCAGAGAACAATGGTAATGTGGCACGAACAGAGGGGGCGTTCATAATAAAAGTCAAAAGAAAAAGCACAACCAGATTTGGAGTCAGAAAACCCAGGTGTGAATGTTCCCATGATTCTTATTGGCTGTGGCTCTTTGGAAAGTTAACAGAGCCTCAGTTTCCCCATCGTGAAAAGCAGATATGAAGAGCAGCCCCGCAGAGCTGTTGTGTGAGCATCCAAGGAGATCATGGGCGAAGATTCTGAGTGTGGAACACAGCAGGGGCTTCCTGGACGGCAACTGCCACGCGCCTTAAGGACTCGGCTTTCTCCTCTGTAAAATGGGGATGATGGCATTACCTACCCAGCACAATCATGGTGAGGTTTAAATGAGATGTGACCCACGCAGGACACAAAGCAGCGTCATGACACCTGGAAGCACCGTCCTCCCTCACCCCTGTGCGTGGCAGTGATGCCCTGTGCCCATGCCTGGGAGGGCAGAGGGGGTTCAGGCTGTCTTTTGGTGACACCACTCCTGGGGCACAGGGGCCCTACACATTCACAAATGTATTTCCTTTTCTTGTGTGGCAGTGACTAATTTTTCACTGAATAAGGTGGGTTACAAAAAGGGGAAGAGATGAGAAGGCAAAAGAGAAAAGAAGAAATTGTCATACTCTTATTGCCCCAAATAGCTAAAACTTTCATTTTTCTAATGAAGAGCTGGTCTCTCTATACAGATTTTCCATAATTCCAGGAAGGATGTGATGCCTTCCGTAACTGTCATATCACAGATTGTCACTGCTCTTCTTAAGGTGCCACCTCTTCTCCTCGATGACCCTTCAGATGTCTGGGGGAAAAAAATTTGTGGACCAGAATGACCACATACCCCTGGGGTCCATTTCATTTCTAATTTCAGCCCTAAATGCATCCAGACACAAGAAACTCCTTCACACACAGGACCTTCTTTTTTTCTGGAGTATGTCTTCTACATAAATTTCCCCAATAGGGATACAGGTCAAAGTGAGGCTTTCATTCCTCCTGACAAACTGTTGCTCCAACAGACCAATTTACACTGCCAGTGGCAATGGAGGCATATTCTAAATTCTTAGAAGAAACTCTAAAACCTATTATTCTAATTTTTGGCAACTTGATGGGAGAGAGACACCCTGGTTGCCCCAGTCTGGTGAGACTCACTGTGACTCCAGGGGTCCCAGGTTCACTGATGTGCTATTTTCCTCTTATGAGATCTGTCTGTCTAAGAGCCCCCACATCTTGGTAACGAGGTTTCTCTGATTATAAAGAGACACCTTCACACCGGCAGGCCTGAGGGGGGGGGGGGACATTGAGAAAGTTCTGGAGGAGAGAAAGGTAGCCTAAAACCTCCCACGAAACCCTAAAGCCTCCCGAGAGAGAAGGAAAAGCAGAGGAATAATAAATGGGAATGTTTGCGTGAAAAACTGTAAAAAAAAAAAAAAAATCCCACACCCGCTGAGAACACGTCTATATAAAATGTGGGCACACACGGAACGGAGGGGCGAGGGACATGCAGGAACGAAGACTAGAGTTGTTCTGGGTGGGATTGTGGCTCTGGGATTTGGGTATTCTTTCACAGTTTTTTAAAAAATGTCTTACATTGATTTTCAAATAAGATGAACAAAAAATACAAAGAATAGAGTTAGAGAATAGAAAAATAAAAGCAATGTCAGAAAAAGAAAGGCAGAAAATGAAGTAGGCATCTGAGGGCAATACGATCAGTCCCTCCTGTCTTTAAAACACTCGGGGGTGAAGATGAGGTCAAGCTCCTGCCTACCAGTGGAGGCCCCAGGTCACTTCTCCAGCCCCACTGCTGGTCACGGTAGCTCCAGCTCACCCCTGGGCCTTCAGGTGGGGCTGGGACCTCCACTGAGCACTCCCCCAGCCCCTCTGTTGGGCCAATTTGCACACTTCCTTCTGGTCTCAGACTAAACATCGGCTCCCTTGGAAGCCTCCCCTGCTCTCTGGAGCAGAATCAATGCCTGGTCTCATCCTGCCAAGACATCCTGTGAGTTCGCTACCCCACAGTGTGCCACTGAAATGGCTTGTGCTGGCTGCTTCAATAGCGATTCCTTGATTAGAGGTCTGAACGTTTCAGAGAGCAGACCAAACTATTGAATTGTGCCAGCCACGGAAGAAAGGACTGGCCTGGGAGGCAGGAGAGGCAGCGTGGGTCGGACAATGGCCCTGAGATGACACCGCTTCGGTTTTCCCCTTCTACTCCCCTGCCCGCACCACCAATCCAACCTGTAAAAAACGTATTTCTCAAGTGCCTGTTATCACCAAGACACCCCCGTGAGGAATTGCAAAACTGCGGCCATTCCTTGAGTGTCTAACCTCCTTAGGGAGTCAGGACTCCAACGGGAGGAATGCTAGATAACCATGCAGGAATGAAGTGTGAGATAACAGAACAAGACTGTCAAAGATTAATTGAGTGCGGGCACCGCAAGGTGTGGGTTCAGGACAGCAGGGTCACTGTGGCTGCAAAGGGAAGTGCTCTGAGCAGCCGATTTGAGGGATGCCCACAGGATAGGAAGTGGGGCGGGGAGAAATAGCAGCCAGCGATCAAGGCCTGGAGCAGGGAATGGGTATGGGTATTCCATGCCCAGTGGCCATAGTGGGCTCTTTGAGGCTAGAACAGAAGGAAAAACAAATAACTAGGAGTTCTGGAAGGATGTGTTAGGGCCGAAATTTTGAGGACCTTGAAGGCCAGATAAGAGTCTACGCTGGAAAAGAAAGGGGTGAGAGGGCATAAAGCTGACCAGAGTCGTTTATGGGGAGATTAGTTTGTGGGCAGTTCCTGGGAGAGACTAGAGAAAGAACCAGTTAGGAAACTTCTCTGAAAGTTAAAGCAGGGAGAGAGGCATGTGGGACCAGAGCTGCCACGTCCTACCTATGAGCATGGTGGTCATCACCAAAGCATCAGAGCCCAGATGGGACCTCAGAATTCCTTCCCACTCGGGGCCCCAGGCAGCCCCTATCAGTCCATCTAGGGTGACAGTTCAAACCTATCTGCCTTGCAGTCAATGAGTCAGGGTGGTGAGGTTCTGCTGCACTAACATGTATCTTCAAGTCTTAGTGGCTTAAAGCAGCAAAGATTAATCGCTCCTTCATGCTACCTCTCTTCAGCCAGAGATGGTGCTCAGTTCGGTTAGCACAATTCAGACCAGGGTGGTGGGGCAGCCTCTGCACACAGCACTGCCAGGCAGCAGGGCAGAAGAGAAAGACAGACCCCCCGAGAGTCTTCTACTAGCATCCCAACACAAAGGACAAAATTCACATGCCACTTCTGCTCACTTTTCCTTGGCCAGAACTGGTCGATTCCACTCTCCAGAAGGTAGAGAGTCAGAAAAAATAAATGGCCTATGTACATCACCTTTCAGGGCACATGAATTTACTATTCACTCATTCAACCAGCAAAAATTTATTTTAAAATGGCACGCTCTGCACTCTGCCACGTTCTTTCTCATTACCTTCCTCTGCTTTCCTCCTAGCACTTGGCACTATCTGAAATGTCTTCATTGTTTAGGGATCTGTCATCTTTTATCGCCTGTCTCACAGACCAGGTTCTAAGCTCAGTATCTGCCTTGTTGGGATTGCTGGGTGCCCAGCAGGGTGCTCAAGAAGCATTTGTTAAATGAGGGGATGAATGAACAAGTGCCGCAACACCAGGGGCTTCCTCAGCTTTATTTAGTGCACAATGCCCAGCACATGGTGGGAACTGGGTGGGCTGCTGAGAAGTCCGGCCAGTTTTCACACCTCAGCTTGAAGTGAGTGACTCAGCAATTCTTCCTCTGCAGACACTTAAGCTGAAGGCTGGCCTTGTCATATGCAATGCCTTTTAATTGGTGATTTCAACCCTGAGACCTCCCACCACCTTTCTCCCCCACCCTCAGGGCTCAGTACCTGGTGTCGGACTGAGAACACAAGGAGCAAAGGGGAAAGAAGCCAAAGTAAAAGGGAGATGGAGACACTTCTGGGGCGGATGTGACCAGCACTCACACATTCATGCGTACGTATGTGAGTTGCACATGTCTGGCCCCTTCCGGAACTTGCTGTGTGATCTTAGGCCAGTCACTCCCCCTCTAGGCCTAAGTTTCCCTGATGTAAAATCTGGACATTGAAGAAGGACATTTCTAAGGCTCCTTCTGTCTCTAAAATGCTAGGAACAAGAAATTATCTAGGGCCATAATTCTCAGAGCCATGTCCAAAAGGTTAGGGCTTTTTTAAGGCTTTTGTAGGCGTCACACATAGCATATAAAATATATACAATGTACCCATAGCTCATATTAAAATATAATTCCTATGTAACTCCAAAAGTTGAGCTGCACTTGACAAGTTGACATAATGTTCTAAAAATATGTACAACTATTTTCATTTTGTAGTTTTGTTTTCTGTTTTCACACTTTTTTCTTTTTTTTTTTATTTTGTTTTCATACTTTTCAACCAACAATTTTCTAGATTCATTCTCAAACTTGTTGATGAGTTCTTGAAATACTGATGGGTCCCAGACACTCTGTTTAACTGCCCAAATGGACCTACCTAAGGTGTTCTGTAAAAATGCCATTTGCCGGGCTTCACGACAGACCCACTGAATTAGAAGTGTGGTTGGGGGAGCCCAGGAATCCCCATTTTAGCATGTTTCCCAGATGATCATTTGCAAACTGCAGTTTGAAAACCACAGCCTTAAGAGGGCGAGGAAAGGGGCTGAGGGAGGCAATAGAGGAGGAGGAAGGAGGGTCACACAGGTGACCAAAGAAGGGGGGCCAACAGAAGCCAGTATGCTGTGGCTTGTTTTTTGCATATATGCAAATGCACATGTGCCCAGTAGTGAGCCCTTAGGTTCCACTGGAGTAAACACACTTTGCAAAACCATGACTCCCCCTCTGCTGAGCCCCTCCTCCAGCCCCCGGAAAACAATACTCAGACTCCACCTGGGACCCCATTCACTACTGTGATTTGCAAGAGAAGTTAGCATTTCACGCCATTGAGCACACCGGATGGAGACTAAAGCCTTCACTGCCAGGGACCATTGCTGCAGGAAGGACCATCAATAGTGCTGTCACCCACCCAAATGTCTGCAGCAGGAGCTCTGCCTTTGGTTAGTGGTGATACTACCTCCGCCAGTGAGCGGGCTCAACTCATCCACAGGGACGGAGATTTTGTTTAATCTTTTATATTAATTGACAGAAAGAGTGCACTGATATAAAAGGCCAAGTACAGGGCTGGGGGTTTCCCATGTATGTCTCATGTCAATCCACTGGGGAGAGTATTATCTGTCCTATTCTTTTAATGAGGAAACCAAGATCTCTCCAGTCAGAGAGAACCACCAAAGTAGTTCCTTAACAGTTTAATTCACAAGCAATAAGTGGTCACTGGAAAAAATAAATCATAGGTAAGCAATGAGGAAAAAATGCGCACAATCACATCTTTTCCAAAATGATGGTGTTTTTATACTCTCATATTTTTTTGTAGCCTACAAACAACACGATGTAACTTTTGCAATTTTATAAAAAATTATACAACATTGACTTTTTAAAACATGAATAATTAGTGATGAATGCCCAGTGCTAATCTTCTGTGAATTTATGTAGATCCCTACCTTTCTCTGCAGATTCTAGGTGGGAGCTTTCACTCCTTTTTTATTTGTTTGTTTCCTGTTGTTGACTGTTCCTCTGCCACTAATGCATTTAGGAAGAGTTAAAGAGTGTTTCTATCTCAATGTTGTGTTCTGGCAGATGACGTGGCCTTGAAAAACACTAAACAAAAATCAAGTTGTTTTCCTCCTCCTCATAGATGAAAATGAAGAATAGGTTTTGCAGCAACTGAGAGAAAATGATTTTAACAAATTATCTCAATGCCCAAAGGAAATGCAGCTCCATCACACAGAGGGCCTGGGACAGGCCTGCTCAGGGCGGCCTGCCCCAACCACAGGGAATGGCCCCCATGTGCCACGTCCCCTTCTAGTTGGGAGAGTGAAAAATAGCCTCCTTCCCTCCCCTCTGTTGTTAATGAGGCTCCCTATTGAAATGTAGTTAATCACATCAATTAAGAGCCTTTTTACACTTGGCCTTGCCTGGCACTGGCTCTGTGTCCCTGGGAAGGCCCGTAAGATAAGTGGCCAGTCATGTCATGAGATAATTAAAATATATATTTTTTCTTTTCCCCTCCACCTATGTTTTTTCATATATTTTTTAAAGAAAATTTAGTAGCACATATTTACGTGCACATATGGAAATAACATTCATCAGAAATCCAGCAGGTGGGAGGGGGAGGAGGGGATGGGTAAATTCACACATAATGGGTACAGTGCACACTCTCTGGGTGACGGACACACTTATAACTTTGACTCAAACGGTACAAAAGCAATTTATGCAACCAAAATGTTTGTATCCCCATAATGTTCTGAAATATCTATATAAAAAAGAAAATTTTTTAGGCATAATTTATACACAGTGAAATACCCAATTCTTAAATTAACAGTTTAATGAGTTTTGACAAATGCATGTATTCAAATGCACCAAACCACCAAGACACAGAACATTACCCTCACGCAGAAGGTGTTCCTCTGTCTTCCCCAGTCGTCTCTGCTCTCCTCCTGAGGCAACCACTGCACTAACTTCTAGCACTATCATATAAATGGAATCATGCTATATGTTTAAAAGATGAGCACGAATAATAAGCAAGAACAAGCAGCTTCTAGTGGGAATGTAAAACAGTGTAGAGCTTTGGAAACCAGTCTAGCAGTTGCTCAAAAGGTTACACACAGAGTGACCATATGACCCGACAATTTTACTCCCAGATATAGACATACCCAAGACAAATGGAAACATACATCCACACAAAAAACTTGTATGGAAACCTTCAGAGGAGCATTATTTATAACAGCCAAAAAAAAAAAAAAAAAAATGGAAACAATTCAATGTCCATCAACTGAGGAATGAACAAATAACATGGGGTATATCCAGACAATGGAATATAAAAAAGGAATGAAGTACTGATACAGGTTACAACATGGATGAACCTTGGAAACATTATGCTAAGTGAAAGAAGTCGGTCACAAGAGACCACATACTGGATGGTTCCATTTATATGAATGTCTGCAATGGGCAAATCGATAGTGTCAGAAAGTAGATTAAAGGTTGCCTAGGACACGGGTAGGAGGGAGATTGGGAGGTGATCGCTAAAGGATTAGACTTTCTTTTGAGGAGATGAAAATGTTCTTTTTTTTTTTTTTTTTTTTTTTTTGAGACAGAGTCTCACTCTGTTGCCCAGGCTAGAGTGAGTGCCATGGCGTTAGCCTAGCTCACAGCAACCTCAAACTCCTGGACTCAAGTGATCCTACTGCCTCAGCCTCCCGAGTAGCTGGGACTACAGGCATGCGCCACCATGCCCGGCTAATTTTTTCTATATATATATTTAGCTGTCTATATAATTTCTTTCTATTTTTAGTAGAGATGGGGTCTCGCTCTTGCTCAGGCTGGTCTCGAACTCCTGAGCTCAAACGATCCGCCCACCTCGGCCTCCCAGAGTGCTAGGATTACAGGCGTGAGCCACCGCGCCCGGCCGAAAATGTTCTAAGGTTGGTAAATTGTATGGTATGCGAATTGTATCTCAAAAAAGCTTTTTTAAAAAAAACATTCAGAATCAACAAAAGTGAAGATAGTTGACATGGGTGTGGAAGACACAGCAGTTTTCCTTCAGTGGAACTTTAATCGAAGAAGTGTTTGGCTTTGTGGCCCAAGAGCCCCATGCCACCTGGGGAGCCTCACTGGTGTCCAAGGCTTCCTTCCCATGAGAAGGTTCTGGAGTTTGCTCCTCTTCCCAGGGGTCACTGCCCTCTAAACGCTTAGAGTCCAGAACTATTCATCAGATTCATTCATTCATGCCGCAAACATTTATTAAGTTTATGGTTAGTAGAAAGCACACAACCACACCTAGTCCTGACGTATTGTCTCCCTGCTCTCCAGTGGCTGCCTTTGTAAGGACACGCTGATGCCTCCACGTGCTTGGCCCTGTGTGTAGCAGGTGATCCCAGGAGACTAGAGCGGCGGGAAGAGCTCATTATGAGAGAAAGGATGAGGACTTTGAGGACCAATGGACCTGCTTTTAAGTCCAGATCCTACCACTCATTAGTGCATGACCACCCCTCTTCCTGCCTCACATTCTTCACCTGCAAAGACCAATAACCTGCCCTACGGCCAAACCATGAGCCCCAGCTCTGGGAACCAAACCCCGGCTCTACCACTTCCACAGTGAGTGCGACTTCAGGCAGTTTCCTCCCTCTCTGCACCTCACGTCCCCACATGTAAAATGGGGATGGCACAAAAACAGCCCGCACTGTGTAGGAGTAGATGAGCTTACACATGTAACCCAGGGTCAGCAAACTCTTCCTGTAAAGGGGCAGACAGTAAATATCTTGGGCACTGTGAGTGGTGTAGTCTTTGGTTTTTTTTTTTTTTTTTCTTTTGAGATGAGGTCTTGCTATATCACCCAGGCTGGTCTTGAATTCCTGACCTCAAGCAATTCTCCCACCTCAGCCTTCCGGGTAGCTGGACTACAGGCGCACAACACCACACCCAGCTTTGCCATGTACTCTTGTTGCAACTACTCACATCTACCACTGTAGCATAAAACCCACCACAGGTAACAGGTTAAGAAAAAGGGCATGCTTGGTTTCAACAAAATTGTATTCATGGACACAGAAATTTCCATTTCCATTTCATGTAAGTTTCATGCATCACAAAATATTCTTTTGATTTTTTTTCAACCATTTAAAAATGTAAAAACCATTTCTAGCTAGTGGGCTTTTAAAAAAAAGGTGGGGGGCCAGATTTGGTCCTGAGCTGCTGTTTGCCAATCCCTGATGTAAAGCGCTTAGAGCCAGTCAGCACACAGTCAGCACACTGCCCTCTAGCTATACCCCCTATACCCCCGGCAACAGTGCCTGGTCGTTCACCCCGTGGCGGTGAGCTGTGTGCTGCGCCCTTCCTGTGCCACCTCTCATTTAAACCTCATCTTGACTGTGCAAGGCGGGTTCTCAGAAGGGCAAGGGAAGACTCAGGTGAGCGCAGTGGCAGAGCCACAGTAAATGCAGGTTTTTGTGACAGGAACCCTTGCTTCCAACCATTATAAAATACTGTGCCGGCCACCAGGACACAACAGGGAACCAACTCACTAGGGCTCAACTCCAAACAACACAAACCATGATTCCATTAACTTGAGAGGAGTGTTACAGAAAGCAAGGGCTGAGGAGGGATAAGAGGGCACTGTACAGTGAGCAGTGAGGGAGACTCTCCGAAAAGGGGACCTGTAGGCTGAGAACAGCCATGTGTCTGGGGTTGTGCCAAGTGCCAAAGAGTTGCGGCTGGAAAGGCAAGTCCAAGCCGGGTCCCTGCGGGGGAGGGCTTCAGGAGGTGGTCATCTCTTATGCTCACGGTGGAAGGAGACACTGGTCCCAACTTCCCAAAGGGAACTTTGGCAACCTCAATAGCCTAAACAACCCTTGAGTCAGACATTCTATTTTACGGGAATATGTTCTAATAAACTAGGAAATATAATAGTATCTACAAAGGTTTATATATAAGAATATTCACTGAAGCATTGTTTATAATGGTGCCACAGTTACATTCATCCTGTCTGCTGCAGACTTAGGAAAATGAGAAAAATTTGGAGGGTTTTGCCACCTAGCCCTTGAAGAAGCATGAAGATGGGGGTTCAAGCAATCAAATGGTGATGGAGCAGAAGTGCACATGTTGATGTCAAAAGATATTTACCATGTATTTAGTTAAAGAGCTATTTACAAACTAATGTGTACACTACCATACTATTATGCATACATGCACACACATGCATCAGTTCATTTAGTAGTTACCTCTGAATAATAACATAAATGTTTTTTGCTTTTTCTGGAAGAGGTACTTACTGCTTTATAATAAGACATGCAGTAAAACTGGTGCCCAGAAAAGAGTTCAATACTCCCAAAGTGATTTCCCCGCTAAAGTGAAATCACTATTTATTAATTTATCCAGTACATCCTTAGGAAGGATCCGCTGCAAGCCAGGGACTGGGTTATGCACCGGAGAATCCAGGGAGATGAGACAGAGAAAACTTCCTGTTTCAGGGGGAGCAAGTCAGGTAAACACACCGACTCAGTGGTGCAGATATGCTAAGGAAGTTGCAGAGGGGACCGCCAGCTCCATCAGTCTCTTCCCCTAATTTGACTGCAGGCTCGGATTACACTTCACACACTCAGCTAATGATCAATTTAACGGAAGGCCTCTTGGTATCCGTGATGAGACTGGTGGGTGGACTTAAAGTTAGGTCAGTGATTCCACTGCATGAGCTCTTGTTTTCCTCACCCACAAACCAGGTAATCTCTCGCAGCTGTCAGGATAAACTAAGGCTCGGAAAACGTTCTGCAAATGGCACACACCACGGGGGAGATTTGATGCTGAGATCTGAGCCCCATTCTACACGGGTTGACAACCTGGAATTTAAATCATGACAGATGCCAAAGTGCAGGGAAGAAAACATGTTTACGAATCGAAAGACAGAACAGAGACAGGCAGTGAGCAGCGGGATTCCAGGTCACCGCGCCTCAGAGGGACACCTGCCTGATTATGCGCCGGGGTGGCTCCTGACTTCCTGGTATTTGTCTACAACCCCAAGGACAATCTGTACATTTGAAAATGGATAAAATTTCTCTGCAAGATTGTGTTCATATAGGTTAAAGAAGTATGTAAAGTTTAGGAAGTGTTTAGGACCTGCAGCCTTGAGAACAAATCATACATATCTGGCCTCTGGTAGAGTAGAAAAAGAAAGGGATTCCCAGTTAGGTCACAGAGTTCGAATCCTGGCTCTGTACCCTTTTGTAAGTTATTTATCTCCTAGCTCCAGGAGAATAATATCTTTCCAGCAGGGTAAGCAATAATGAGAGCAACATGTGTCTACAGTAAGGATGCTCAAGAGACGGCAGTTGTTTTTTTCTTACTGGAAAAGCCATAGGGAACAAACACAGCAATGGGGTCACGTCACCCAGAAGCTGTACCTCTGGGGAAATCAGCTCCCTATGAAAAGGAGGGAGGCCCAGCGTGGTCTGGCTACCCCAGAGGGAAACCTGACCTCAGGCCTGCCTGGAAAAGGTGAGGCGAGGATACCTTGCCCTTCTCAGTGATGCAGAAATGCTAATGAGACTGAAAATCCACATATGAAACCAGCCCTGTGCTTTGTGCCCCTCTGAGATCACGGTTGTGCCTGAGTAGAATGCATCCGATTTTTCTGGGAAGGAAAAGGAATTAACCAGAGAGTGAAGAAGGCAGTGCTGCAGGAAACACGAAACGCAGGCAGCTAGGGACAAGCCACGAACAGAAGCAGCATGGTGTGGCTTGCATCAGAATCACCCCAGTGCAACTGGGGAAGTATTGAGATTCTAGATCAGTCTCTCAGATCCAGCAGGCCTGAGTGGCCCAGGAGTAATCCATATTTTACCAAGACCTACTGATATACTTCTGATGCCTCCCAAGGGCAGGCTTGGGAACCATGCGTGTGGTGGAGAAGGCACTAGGTGTTGGCCTTGGCAGGCCCCAGTTCAAGACCCAGCTGAAGGCCAACTGTCAGGCCCAGTGTTAAAATTTTAACAAAAAACACCAAGGCTGGGCCTGGAGTAGGGCACCCTGGGACTTCTCTGCAGGTTGCAAACATATGTATAAAGAGGGAAATGTCCTTGAGAGTTATGCACTAAATTTTATATATAAACACACACAATAAATATATATTGTATATATACACATACATGCATGGACACACACATATGAGTATGTGCACATGTATGTTCATATGCAGATACATGCAACATGTATATAGGCATGCATATGCATATAGGTATGAATACACACACACATCTATTTCAGTTAATTCTCACACAAGCTCTATTTTAGTATTAATATTATCTCCATTTCCCTTATGAGGAAACTGAGGCATGGAGGAAATAAGAAACTTGCCTAAGGTCACATAGCTAGTCAGTGGCATGGACAGGATTTGAAAAAGGCAGGCTGGCTCCAGATCACAGTTACTACATTATGACAAAATGACCCACCAGGTTAAGCAGAGTAGAAACTGAGACTCATAAACTTGAAAGCAATTTGTGCCCAGGGGTAGATTGTGCCCAGTAATGTTTGCCAAAAAGCCCTCCCATTTTTGTACATGCATGTTGTTTCTCCCATCAAAAGTTGGAGCTGATTGCCTTGCCTTGAATCTGGGCTGGTCTGTGACTGCTTTAACCAGAGGCAGGTGATGAAAATGATGCTATGCTAGGTCTGCGCCTAGCCCTTAGGAGGCCCAGCATCTTTCACTTTTACCACTTGGGATCCAGCTCCCATATCATAAAGAAGATTGGGCTAGACTACTCACGATGAGAGACCTCATGGAAAGAGCAAGAGGCCACCAGCCACTCCAGCCACCACAGGAGAAGCCCCAGACTCCACGGGATGCAGCCACACAAGACTCCAAATGCCTCCATGTGGAGCAGAACCACCCGGCAGAGCTCAGCCAACCTACAGAACTGTAAGAAAAATAACCTGTTGTTTTAAGCCACTACATCTTGGCATGGTTTGTTGTGCAGCAAATAGATAACTGATTCATGCACCTATGTGGCTTGCAGACAAGTATAAATTCTGTAATTACCAACATTATTTGTTGAGCACTGTGCCAGGCAGTGTATTAAGCACATTACATTCACTGTCCTGTTTAGTCTTTACTGCCACCTGTCTAGGAGGCATTGATATTATTTCTATTTTATTGATGAAGAAACTGAAGCCTAGCCAAGTTAAATAACTTACCCTAGACATTGGCAGTTCTTGGATTTGTACCTAAATCTGCCTCATCCCAAAGCCTATATATATCAGAGTGCTCCAGAGAAAAAGAGCCACTAGATGTGTGTGTGTGTGTGTGTGTGTGTGTGGAGAAAGAGAGAGAAAAAGAGAAAGGTTTTAAGGACATTGCTCACACAATGGTGGGGTCTGGAATTCTTAACTATGCAGTGCAGGCCAGCAGGCTGGAGACCCAGAGAAGCCTCGATGTTGCAGCTCTAGTCCAAAGGCAGTCTGGAGGCAGAATTCCCACTTACTACATCTTAGGGTAACTTCAACTGATTGGGTGAGGCTCACCCACATTATGGAGGGTAATGTGCTTTTCTCAAAGTCTGCTGATTTAAATGTTACTCTCATCTAAAAAATACCTCCAGTGACATCTGGACTGGTGTTTAACCAAAACCAGGGTATCACAGGTACCATGGTTTAGCCAAGCTGACACATGAAATTAACCATCACACATGTCTCCCACTCTGTGGCATATGTCCCTGAAAATCTGGACCTCGCATTCCCACTCACAGTCATGATTCACATAATTAACAAAAGAAACAAGACTTGTGGTCAGTCTGTCAAATTAAACAGTGGGGTGCCCAAAGCACATGGCAAGAGGCTACTAGCCACACCTAAGCCATCAAGGAATGTGCATTGGAAACAAGGAGAATTGGCCTGGCTGGAAAGGACCAACTATGCTCCAGTCAACAGGTGACAGGACTTGAGGATGGCAACAGTCAGGATGCTGTGGTTGGTTCCAGAAGCCAGCTTTACCCTCAACTAGCTGTGTGATCTTGGGCCATACCTCACCTCTTTGAGCCTCAGTTCTCTACATAGTGTGCTGATCTGCAAAGAATCGTCAAGTTCTTCCCATTGTTCAACTTCAACTTCATGAACTCAGGCACACATCATTGCCATAGCAACCTCCTTTCCACAGTGGGAAACATCCAGCAGACTCCACTTTGCCACTGCAAAGAAAGTGGGGTCCAGAGTATGTCATTCTTTTCCTGGTGGCAACACAACAAGTCATAGAAGAAACTCAAAAACAGTGGTCCCCCGAAAGCCCAGGCTCTCCTTCTCCTACTGGTGAGGAGAACCAATAGGAGGTTCTCAGCCTGTTCTCACACACTGGATGCCAGCGTAGCATCTGTAGGAATTCATGTCCTTCCCACTGCCGACCTCTGATTGTATCGTACAGTCACCAGCAGCTACTCAACCCAGAACTCAGACTGGCGAGAGCTTATCACTCTCACTGAAGTTCATTTCCTTGCCCCCACTAAAGCCAGCTGTTTCCTTTAAATTGGTATCAATCAGGCCAGGAAGTTTCTTTTTCCCTGTAGTCCATTGTATGTGAGAAGATCAGAGGGCCCTGTCAGAGGCAAGGACGGAACCAGCTGGGCACATGGAGATATGAGCTGGCAGCCCTGGCCTGGCCTGGCCCTGCCCCAGCCCCCTGGGTGCTCGGCCAGTCTGCTGTGCTGGTGCCGCTGTACCTACTGGCGACAGTGAGAGCAACTGAAGACTCAGTGATAATTAAGCAGGAACATTGTTATCACCCTAAAGGATCTCTGGTGTGGTTCAAGCCAGCTAGAAAATGCACATCACTCACATCTCACCCCATGCTGTGTCACAAACCCACTGTCTCCAGTCCAGCAGGGGCAAGGCATGGAACCTGTCTCTAGGAGGTAAGCAAACCCTTCCGAGGAGCATGCCTGTGTGGATTTCAGGCAGGACTGCATCTCACTCTCATCTCATGGATGACAAAGCTGAAGCTGACCATAATGCCATTATGTATATAGTATTTAGTGTAAGTGAGGCCCCATTCTAAATGCCTGACATGGCCACGGTGGGCAGAATAATGGCCCCCCAAAATGTCCATTCCCCAATCCCTGACACCTGTGACTATGTTAGATTACATAGTGATGGGAAAGTAAGGTTGCAGATGGAAGTAAAGTTGCCAGTTTGAGGACCTTAAATAGGGAAATTATTTTAGAGTATTTCTGTAGGCTCAACATAATTAGAAGAGTCCTTAAAAATGGAAGAGGGAAGCAGAAGAAAGAGCCAATCAGAGACGTTACTATGGGAGAAAAGCACAGAGTGATGTTTTGTTGCTGGCTATGAAGATGGAGGAAGAAGCCATGAGCCAAGGAGTGTGGGCAGCCTCCAGAGCCGGCAAAGGCAGGAGCAGATTCTCCCTAGAGCCCCCAGCAAGGAACACCAACCTGTGTGCCTTGATAGCAGCCCAATGGACTCATGTCGAATTTCTAAACTATGGAACTGTGAGATGATAAATTTGTGTTGTAAAGGCCACTGAGTTTGTGATAATTTGCTATAGCAGCAACAGAAAATTAATACCCGAACCCACTCCATTCTTGTGACAACCCTACAAGGTGGTATCTTAGTCCACTACAGCAACAAAAATGTTGCCTAACACCACAGCCCCAGACTCGGTGGCATACAGTGAAAAGCATTTATGTCTCACTCTCACGTCTACTAGTCGGCTAGGGCTTGGCTGATACAAGCAGAGTTTGCCTAAGGTTGGCTCCTTGTTGGGGGTTAATTCTGCTCCACGCCTCTCGTCCGCTGTGAATCGGAGGCACCAGAGGCATGCTGTCTCTACAAAAGGTATGCAAGAAAGCTTCTACGTGCTCCATCCTCCACATGGGTTGTGCTGCTAACAATATCCCGTGAACCAAAGCAAGTCACGAGGCCAAGATCAAAGCCAAGGGGTGAGAAAGTAACGTCACCCACCTTGAGACAAAAGTATGAAGGTATAATGTTATTACGGAGGAGTAAAGAACTGGGACCCATAGTTCAGTCTCCCACAGACAAACACTACTCTCGGTGTCCCATTTTACTGATGAGGAGACCAAGACAGAGGCATTAAGAGTAAGAACCTTGTCCATGATCACACTGCTAGTAAGTAAGGGAGCCAGGATCAGAAGCCAAATGGTCTGGCTTCAGAATGTTGGTTACAGACTTACACCCACTAACTGGTGGAGCTAAGTCTCTATGTCCCTAAACATCGCTGTCTCTGGGAAGGGATGGGGCGGCACTCAGGGGCTGCAGTGATTCCAGAAGTAAGAGAAAGACACCAGGAGAGGGAGGTCACCAGTCAAAAACACAGCCACGACAAACTGTTCCTCTCATCAGCGAGGCCCCGTTCTCTGGTCCAGGAAGGCTTGGTGACTTTCCAGGGACGAGTATTTGGCCAGTCCAGCATCCAGGATGAGTCACCTGTGCATGCCTGTCACAAGGCCAAGTGTCTTCCCCCTGCCTTGGGGGCCTGCATCTCCTGCTAGGGCAGGCCGGGTTACAAGAAGCCAGCACTTCTGTTCCTTTGAGAAGTGGACGCTGTTTGTCTACAGGCCCCAAGGAGGTAAGGGGTTGATGGAAAGTTCAGAAAGAAAACAATATGCACAAAACATGGAAGAAAAGAAAGCAGAGTAAGGCAGGACTGCGCACTGGGGAGAGGATGCAGGAAGGAAAGAGGATTAGAGCGAAGTAATGCTCAGCACTAAACATTGCAGGGAAATTTTATTCCAGAGCACCTCCTGGGGATTTCCTAGGAAGGGTCAGAAAGCCAAAGCAATGATTCTGGGCCTGTGCGGGGCCTCCTTAGGAAGGTCACAGGGCAGGAAGGCCAGGGGCAAGAGGCAGCAAAACCTCACGGTGAGAAAGCAGCCAGTGCGGAGACTCAGGATGTTCAGAGAGCCAAAGAGTAACCGGGGGCCTTCAATAATGTGGCATGGGCAGGGGGTCACCAAAGTCTCCACACACTCGGCCCTGAAATGGAAGGCAGTGGAAACTACAACTTAAGGCAGTGACACGCTAAGGCTAGAAAAAAGGTGAGTACATCCCCTCCTTTTCCTATAGCAGCAGACAGACCCCTGTTCCTTCTCCCTGTCAACCCAAGCTAACGCCACCTCCTTCTGGACAATCTCCTTCCTTCCAGCTACTTTCAGGTGAAAGGGGATGTGATGTCATCCAGCCTACAAATGAGAACCTCTCCAAGAGGACAGATGACACTCTGAGCACACAGTATAACCTATCAGGTCACCTCACAGATTTCTCTTTACTATTAATGTGAGCTAAATAGCATTGCTTCCATTTTGACCTAAGAAAACCAAGGCTCAGTGACAGTTAAATAGCCTGTCAGTCACCCACGTGGTGAATAGTGAGCCCAGATATCAAGCCATCTATGCTGGATCCCTAAGTCCAGGTCCCTTCCTCTTTACTATTCTGCCAACTCTGTGCTCTCAGAAGTTCTCTGAGAAATAGGAGAGTGGACTTTGATTCATACATTGCACGTTTGCTGAGCACTATCCTTAGTGTGGTCATGAGAAGGAAGCACTGGAAGAGACAGCCAAAGTGGGTAAGAGCACAGACTCTGGAGCCACTCTGAGGTTTGGAATCCTGGTTTTACCCTCTACCATCTAGATGGGTCTGTTGGACTACATTATCTAATCTTTCTGTGCCTCAGTTTACCTACAGTTCAGTAAAGCCTTATGAGGATGAAAAGATTTGGTAAAAATGAAAGGCTTAGAACAGTGCCCAGCACATAGGCAGTATGATAACCACACTGGTTTTTATTGCTATGACTGTGGTAAACTAAATTGACTTCATCCTTACCCTTACAGAGTTCCAATCCAGTGGAGGAAAACAGATGTGAAACAAACACGAATAAATGCATCATAACAAATCATGCTATGGAGGGAGGAACGATTTCAGCAAGGTAACATAATAGGGTTTCTAGTTCTTGTTTCACACAGAAACATCAATCTGAACAACCATCCATGCACAAAAATTCCTTCACAAGACATAAGGAATCCAGATGAGAAATCATAGTATCTGGGTGGAACATATAAATGAGAAAAGATGCATTGAAGGTGGTGGAAAGGACAGTGTCAGATTACCCATATCACCCCTGCCCTAAGCCAGTGCAGTGCAGCAGAGAGAGAGATACCCTCCATGTAGAAGAAGAAGAGTGAAGCAAGCATCTGACTTTGACACAAACCTTGGCATCAGGCCCACCTCAGTGAATCCTGGCACCCTGTTAGCTCCCATGAACCAAGGCTCCAGGCCTGCCCCATGGGCCCAGTCCATGAACCTGTCACAATGGACCCCACTGCCAGGCTGGCCCTGTGGACCTAGGATCCAGGCCTGTAGCCATGAATCCAGGCTTTAGGCTCACCTCTACTGACCCAGGTACTATATCTGCCCATACAGACCGAAGCCCCAGGCCTACTCAAGTATTACCAGGCTCCAGGATGGTCCCTGTGGACCCAAGAAATGGGGCTGCCTGCTTACTGACACAGAAACTAGGCCAGCCCACCCAAGGACTCCAGCAATAAACCTGCCCACAGACACTACCAGCAAGCCCACTCAGAATCTCTAGATGGGCTGACTGGTGATTGGCTTTTTCTGCTGAAGCTAATCTGTAAAGAATGGAAGAGGTGCCTATTTCTTCAAATGCACAGACACCAACACAAGCCATAAGGATCATGAAGTCAAGGAAACGTTATACCACTAAAGAAACAAAATAAAGCTCTAGTAATCAATCTTAAAGAAATGGGGATCTACAAATTGCCTGACAAAGAATTCAAAATAGTTGCCTTGAGGAAGCTCAGTGAACTACAAGAGAACACAGACAACTAAATGAAATCAGGAAAACAATACATGGACAAAAGCAGAAGTTGAGTAAAGAAAGAGAAACCATAAAAAAGAGACAAACAGAAATTCTCCACTGAAACACAATGACTGAAATTAAAAACTCCATAAGGAGCCTCAACATCAAACAAGATCAACCAGAAGAAAGAATGATGTCAAAGACAGAGTATTTGAAATTACTCAGGAAAGGAAAAAGAAGAAAAAAAGAATGATATAGAGTGAAGAAAGCCTACAGGACTTATGGGACACCATCAAGTGACAATGCATGCATTATAAGAGTCCTACAAGAGAAAGACAGTAAAGAACGTGACAGCTTATTTAAAGAAAAAAAAATAAATAAAATAATAGAAAACGTCCCAAATCTGGAGAAGGAAATAAACATCCAGATCCATGAAGCCCAAAGAATCCTAACTTGATTAAACATAAAGAGATCTTCACTGACACACATTAAAATCAAATTCACAAAAGTCAAAGACAAACACAGAAAGCAACTTGTCACATATAAGGGAACTCTTAAAAGATTATTACTGGATTTCTAGCAGAAACCTTGCAGTCCAGGAGAGAGTGCAATGGTGGAGGGAAAAAAACCTTTCCAAATAAGAATATGATATCTGGCAAAGTTGTCCTTCAGAAATGAAGAGAGAAAGACTTTCCCAGACAAATAAAAGCTGATGGAGTTCATCACCACTAGAGCTGTCTTACAAGAAATGTTAAAGTGAGTCCTTCAAGATGAAAGAAAAGGACACGAATTAACAACATTAAAACATATGAAGCGTAAAATTCAATGTAAAGGTAAGAATACAATCAAATTTAGAATACTTTTATACTGTAATGGTGGTACATAAATCACCTTTAACTCTAGTATAAAAGTTAAAAGAAAAAAATATTAAAAATAACTATGGCTACAATAATTTCTTAATGTATACACAATAGTACAAACTGGTACAAATTGTGATATCAATGAAATAAAAAGGAGAAGTTCAAGTATAGAGTTTTTGTAAGCAGTTGAAGTTGTTAGCAACTATAGACTATTAAAACTGTAAGATGTTTTATGTAAGCCTCATAGTAACCACAAAGAAACAACTTGTAGTAGATACACAAGAGATAGAGATAAAGGAATCAAAAGCATACCACTACAGAAATAAAAAGAAAAAGAAACAAATCAAATCACAAAGAAAGAGAACAAGAGAGAAAGGAACAAACAAACTACAAAACATCAGAAAACAATTGACAAAATTGCAGTAAGTCTTTACCTATCAATACTTACTTTAAATTTAAATAGATTTAAATTTGCAAGCAAAGACACTCAATCAAAAGACATTCAGAGTGGCTGAAAGAATTAAACAAAAACAAACAAACAAACAACTCAAGATTCTACTCTATGCTGTTTACAAAAGACTGACTTTAGCTTTAAGAACACACATAGGCAGAAAGTGAAGAAATTGGAAAAGATAGCCATGTAAATAGTAACCAAAAGACAAAATGGATTTTTTCAAAAACTGTCACAAGAGACAAAAAAGGTCATTACAAAATGATAAAGGGATCAATTCATTAAGAGGATATAACAATTGTAAATATGTATGTACCAAACAATGGAGCAACCAAATACATAAAACAAATATTAAAAGAAGGGAGAAATAGGTACCAATATAATAATAGCAGGGGACTTTAATGCCCCACTTTCAACAATGACTAGATCATCCAGACAGAAAATCAATTAGGAAACAACAAAATTGAACAACATTATAGTCCAAACGGACCTAACAGACATATACAGAACATTACAGGCAGTCCCCAGGTTATGGACAACCTGATTTACAGTGTTCCATACTTATGAATGGAGTCCTAAGGCTCCCCACAAGGATAATTTATAATTAAATAATAATATTAATAATTCAGGAACTAGTTTCTTCCACACATGTAAACAAACCTATAAGGTATAAGCAATTCATTGGCATGGTATCTTTATGCTAGTGGTTAGTCTCACTGTTTATACAGTCACTTACACACAGCATCACTTTCATTTTAACTTTTTTATTTGACTTTGATTCTATGTTTACCCTCATGACCACACCTCCAAAGCTAAAGTCCATGACAAGCCCAGGTGAGCCTGCAATGAACATAAATTTGATCATGATAGAAATGAAAATAGAAATAATTAAGCATTCAGACAAAGGCCAGACACCATTAATTATTAGAAAAGCATTAAGCTAGACAAGTGGAACAATTATAAAGGACAAAGTGAGAATAATGGAACATGTGAAAGGTAGTTCTCCAATGAAAGCATCAACTATTACTAAGCAGTATAATGGATTAATTATTGAAATGGGAAGGCTGCTGTTAATTTGTTTGGAAGATCAAAATAAGCATAACATTCTTATTAGCCTAGCCTAGTATTGAGGTAACATTAAGTGAATGTTAACCTTTAATATTCGTTTTTGAAATTTCTCCCATCTCCTAGCTAAACTTTTTGAATGGGTCTGTTTTTATGTTGTTTGTTGAATTAAAAGAAAGAGCACAATAGTTTCTGTAGCTTTTTATTAGAGTACAGGAGTATTATTACTATAGTATTAAACTGTATTATTATCACATATGAGACATTATAGTATTGTTATTATTGTTATTACCATATATGTGCTGTTTATCAGGGATCTGAGTTATATACAAATCCAACCTAAAGATGTTCTCAGGAATGTATCTTATCTGTAACCCAGGGACTGCCTGTATCTAATCCAACAGCACCAGAATACACATTCTTCTCAAAGTGCACACAGAACATTGTCCAGGATAGATCATATGTTAGCTCACAAGACAACTCTTAACAAATTTAAGATGACTGAAATTATATCAAGTATCTTCTCTGACCACAGTGGTGTATGAAAATAGAAATCAGTAATAGCAGGAATATTGGAAAATTCACAAATATATGGAAAATAAATAACACATTCCTGAACAAAGAAGAAATCAAGAGGGAATCAAATGTGTCTGAGACAAATGAAAATGGAAACATAATATACTAAAATTATGGGATGCAGTAAAAGCAGTTCTAAGAGGAAAGTTTATAGTGATAAACACATATATTAAAAAGAGAGATCTCGGCCAGGTATGGTGGCTTATACCAGTAATCCCAGCACTTTGGGAGGTTGAGGCAGGAGGATTGCTTGAGCCCAGGAATTTCAAGTTAGAATGAACTATGACTGAGTCATTGCACTGTAGCCAGGGTTTCAGAGGGAGAGCGTGCTTCTAAAAGAAATTAAAAATAATAAAAAAGGAGAAAGATCTCAAATAATCTAACTTTATACCTTAAGGAACTAGAACTATATAAGGTGATTGATATGTTAATTAGCTTGATTGGGGTAGTCATTTCCCAATGCGTGTTTATATATCAAAACATCACATTGTACACTTAATATATACAATTTTTATTTGTCAATTATATCTCAATAAAGCTGGAAAATCAATCAGGCAATCACGCTAGGAAGGAAAAGTTGAGTGCAATGGGAGAAAACAATAGGAGTAGCTGAAGATTAAGAAAGCACTTGCCAGGAATAAATGGAGAGAAGCAGAGAAATAACACGTGCAAAGGACCGGGTAGCTTTTTATCACTCAGCAGAGGTCAGTGTGGCTGAAGAACAGAGAATGAGAAGAGCCAGCGAGGCAGCCTAACACAAAGCCCCACAGGGATTTTGGTCTTCATCCCAAGAGCAGAAATGTGAAGATCTAGGTATGTTTGTTGGGGAACACACAATTAAATTCACAGTTCAGAAAGATCATGCTGCAGAGGGATATGGATTGCAGAGGGTTAAGATTAGATCTAGGGAGTCGAATTTGGAGGCTGCTGCCGTGAGTGGTCTAGGTGAGACAGAGGGTGACTTGGATAAGAGTGCTGGTGGAAAATAAACTCAACCAAAGTCCCAGACACCCGAGGTCCACGAGGGCAGAGTCCACAGAGGATCAGGACTGTCAGCTGACTGGCTCGCACTCACTGTCCTGGGTATGGACATGCTGACACAAGTGGTCAAGGCATCATCATAATCAACCTGTTAAAATGTCCCACAACTTCTTTCTTAGAGCACTTACCTAACAAAGCCTTGTGCTTGCAACCACAAAGGCTACACCACATGACAGGATGGGAAACCAGAGCAGGGGTGGTGGGAGCCATCTGTGAATTGGACAGTCCACACTTCAACAAGGCACTAATGGCATCTTGAGAGGGCATCCGATCCTCTCTGATCTCGGGGGATGGGGGCATCCATCTGAAGGGAAGCATCCTCTCCTTGGGTACATAACTCCCCCCAACCACCCCCAACCAACACCAGCTTCTGAGCTGCCTATGAGGAGGGGCCCATGTCCCACCACGACTGCAGTCCAGGCCTGACACAGATTCTCAGTAGGGCAACCTCCTCCCTGGATGACAGGGTCCGTGAGGATAGAGTCTCCATCTTATGCCTCCTTGCAATTCCACTGTTAAGCCCAGACATAATCTTTTTTTTTTTTTTTTTTTTTTTTTTTTTTTTTTTTTTTGAGACAGAGTCTCACTCTGTTGCCCAGGCTAGAGTGAGTGCCGTGGCGTCAGCCTAGCTCACAGCAACCTCAAACTCCTGGGCTCAAGCGATCCTCCTGCCTCAGCCTCCCGAGTAGCTGGGACTACAGGCATGCACCACTATGCCCGGCTAATTTTTTCTATATATATTTTTAGCTGTCCATATAATTTCTTTCTATTTTTAGTAGAGATGGGGTCTCGCTCTTGCTCAGGCTGGTCTCGAACTCCTGAGCTCAAACGATCCGCCCACCTCGGCCTCCCAGAGTGCTAGGATTACAGGCGTGAGCCACCGCGCCCGGCCTAAGCCCAGACATAATCTATCATGTGTACTCAATCAGATTTTGCTCAATGAATGAACAGATGACTCTCTTCCATTCCTTTACAGTTGATGGCTCAGTCACCCAATCTGGTTCCTGCAGCCAAGCTGAGAACCTTCTAGAATCAATGTCCTGAAGCTATTCGGACTGTGCTGGGAAGTCAGACACAGACAGAAAGAGATAAAGTTTATTCCTACCACCCAGACACGAGGAACTCGGAGTTTTTAAAACAGAGAATGGTGACTTCCAGGTGGAACAACCCAGAGGGGAGGCAAATGGTAGAATGGGACTTCAGGACAGGCGGGATGTGGATAATCAGACGGACGGCCAATCAGAGGGAGAGGGAAGCGCCCACTCATGGAGAACTTGTAATAAGTGAAGCCCCAGTCAGAGCCCTGAGACAGGTTCTTCTCACAGTGGCCCTGCAGGCAGGAGCCATCAGCTCATGTCACTGTCCAGAACACTGAGGCTCAGAGTGGTGAAGGGACGTGTCCATGGTTGCAAAGCCAACAACTGGTGGAGCTGAGGACTGAACCCAACACTTTCTGAAGCCAGAAGCCATGGATTGCTCAGGCATCCAAGGAGAAGAAAAAATGGGATCAAAGCACAGAAGTCAAAGAAAGAAAGCAGTAGGTTTAAAAGACAGGAAGTGAGATCTGCTTACCGGGACCAATTCCCCACTTGAGAGACTTAAAGGTGGTGGATCAGACTGGATTCACAGGCTGGAGTGATGCTGAGGTGGGACTTAAATGCCTTCCTGAGAGGTCTGACTTCAATCCTGCAGGAGACAGGGAGCTGCTGGCTGTTTCTGAGCTGTCCAGGGACATGAGCAGAGCTGTGCTTTCAGAATTTGGACATGACCTTTGGGAGAAGAGTTGAGAGACAGGAAACTCGTAAGACGGGAAAACTCAAGGTGCCCAATATGAGGCCCGGGACGGGAGAGGCGGGGTGGGGGAGGAGAGATGGAAGGAAACAGAGATGTGGGCGCCAGCAGGAAGGAAGCAGAGGCAGGAACTGCTTGCTGGAACGGGTCCATGGAGAGGGAAAACCACTTCTCCTTCCCTTTCTGATGACAGCAAGATTAGTACTCGGGAGCAGGGCTGCATGAGACAGGACTTCCCGAAACTCAGGAGGGGAAGGACCCTGAGCGTGTGTCCCCGACAGAGGCTGCAGCTCCCAGTCACATGGTCCACTCAACCTCCTCTTCCCACCCTAGAGCTTTGGCCTCAGCCAGGCCCTCAGGGCACAGGGCAGTGCCTCTTCCTCCAGGATTCAGGGCAAATGAGAGGCTCAGAGATCAACCAGACCCCAAAGCAAGTGACAGATGTCAAGTAAAGTGGCATCACTTCCGTACTACAGATAAAGAATCTGAGGCACAGAGAGCTTCAACAACTTACCTACTATCACATAGCAAACGCATGCCAGAATCAAGATTCAAACCCAGGGCCCTCTGTGTGGACCTTACCTGAATCAGTCAGGGACCCAGCAGGAAGGCTGTAGAAAAATAAACACCTTAATCTCACTCCCTTCCTGCCCTCCTATCCTGCCAGTGCCTCCAAGACAGAAGCCAGAGGGTTCTGGAGCCCAGTGCTGCATCCATGCTGCTGATGCATCTGCACAGGTGGGCCTCTCGGCACAGAACAAGGCGGAGCAGGACAAAGAGTGGACCTGGAGGGGCACGTGGAAGCTCCCCAGCACCCCACCACTCAGACAGCCCAGACCTTGTTGGGTATCAGGGCCTCAGCTGTCTCTGCCCTGCAGAGCCAATGAGTCCCCAGGCCTCTCAGTAGAAGGGCAGGGCCCTCTTCCCAAGCTGGGCAGCATCACCACACTCCCTTCTTCCTTCCTCATTCACACTCCCCGCCCTGCCTCTATCAGTGGCTCCAAAAGGCAAAAATCTCAAAATGGCCCACTTCCTCAAGGAAGACTATCTCAAGAGAGGAGGGTCAGCTGATGGCCACGACAGCCCGCGCTGCCCCTCCCAGCCTCCCTGCCAGCGCTGCTCGTGGAGGCCTGGCGGCTGAGAAAAAAGAAAGGGCTCTTGTCTCTGATTCCGCAGGGCCTCTGATAAGAAATGTCATCCCTCGCTGGGTAATATTACCAGGCCAGATAAGAATCTCTATCAAGCTCAAACATATGGCTGGCTACAGAACATGGAGCCCGGCGGAGCAGGGTAATTTATTTGCTTAAGCTGAAAACCCTGGGCGGCCAAGAGAAGTGCCCTGAATAAAAGAGTAAGAGCCAAATTATAAGCTCTTCTGACTTGTCGTTGGGATTCTTCCCTGGGAAGGATGAGGCACCTGAGAACAACAGGGGGCCCTCCACACTTTCCTCCCGACACGGTAAGCACTTTCACCTTCCTCCTTCTTCAAAGGGCACTTTCACTTATGTTATCACATTTAATCCTCACTACAACCTCAAGAGAAGCATTTTTAGCCTGCTTTTACAGATCAGGAAATTAAGATTCAGCAAGGTTAAAGTAAAGTGGCCAAGGTCACATGGGCAGCCACGCTGGAGGGAGGACTCAAACCCCAACAGGTCTGACTCACTGGCACACTGTCAGATGGAGAGGTTGAGCCCAGCCCTGGGGCGGCTCAGCCCATGCAACCAAATTAATCAACGAAGTCAGATCTGCCCGACTGAACTGACAATGTCAGCTACACACTGTAATCTCAAAGGTCTGCTTCAAATCTCTCCTCTTTCCTTGTTTCTCTGTAACCTGGGGGATAATGAAAAAGGCTTGCAGAGCACAACTCAAGGGCGAGGAGGGGAGGCCAGGGAAGTAACCAGGAGAAGGAGAAGAGACCTCAGGGCTTAGCCACCAGCCTCTCATGTTCAAGGAGTAGCAAGCAGAGGGGAATCATAGAAAGAAAACTCCTCCCTCCCTCCCTCCACTCATTCATTCATTCATTCACAAATACTGATGGAAAGCCTCCTGTGCGCTTGTTCTATGGAGTGCTCTCTCCTAGGACTGACTTACAGGTCAGTAAAGACGCAATAACAACAGAGCATCAAGCACATCTGCAGATGCAGAAGTTCAGGTAGCTTACCTGGGGTTGGTGCATTAGTGTGTAGCTATTAGCATGCTCACACTCCATACTGTTCTATGCCCAGTTGTTTTTTTAAAAAAACATTGTTAAGGTTTACATTGCTCTTTGATAGTTAATATAGCTTCAAAGAATGTTCCCTATTCATTCATAAAGCCACTAATTAATTTTCAGATTAATTTTTTAATTGACAAATAAAAATTGTAAATATTTATGGTGTACAATATGATGTTTTGAAATATGTATACATTGTGGAATGGATAAATTCAGCTAATTAACATGTGTGCCATGTGTTTTTAGTATTTTTTGAAACAGCTATATTGTATTTCACTTTATGGAGGTATCACAATTTAATCAACCAATCCCCAGCTAATGAACTTTTAAGTTAAATCTCATTTTTTCTATTTCAAACAATGTCATGATGAAGATTCTATTCACATCATGCATGCTTCTGCAGAAAAAATTCTTAGAATTTTTAGAATTCACCTAATGTCTCTTAGACTTGCCTTTTCCTGTCCTCTTCACTGCAGCAGTAGCAAAGTCTCAATATTGTTCCCAGAGGTGGTTGGTTTTCTTTTACTTTTGGGCCCTGCGATATTCCAGAATGCAGAAAGCCCAAGGCTAGACTGAAGCAAACCTCCACTAGAGCTCAGGATTCACCTAAAACCACAGCTCAGCCTAGAAAACCACAGCATACGTCAAGTGTGCAATTTAAAGCTAAGGTGTCTTGGAGGAAGGCATTGGTCAAAGCCAGAAACCCTTCAGGTGGTCAAAAGACACAGAGAGTGTATTTCGGTGGCTAAAACAAAGTAGAACCTAAGGTGAAGGAGGGCATCCTATGTGTGAGGGGCTGGCCATCTGCTGGAGGCACCGTGGTGGGCACTGATGGAGAACAAGCATCAGTAAGGCAGAGCCCCACTCTGCAAGGCACCTGTAGTCCCCTGGAGGGGGCTGAGGAAAAAGGCTATCATCTATGTGATCACAGAGAAAGGGACGAAGAACTTCAGGAACAAAGAGAAAGGCCTCATTCACTCTTCCTGGGCCAGTTAGAGAAAAGGATATTTCATCTAGGTATTGAAGAGTAGGGGTTCACAGGCAGAGAAAGGGGAGGGGACTCCCAGATGGTATTACCAGAATGTATAACACGGATAGTGACAGAATGGTCAGCCAGGGGTCAGGATGCATAGGGCATACCTCATATGCTGTGCTGAGGAGCTTGGCTTCCCCCTACAGATGCACTACGAGCTGTGGTCCCTGAGCACCAGAGTGACAGATCAGAATGAAGCTTCAGCATTACCACGGAGGATGAAATGGTGAGAGAAAATCCTCAGCCATGTGGGAACAAGTATAGCACAACTCTAAGAACATCCTGCAAGGCAATAGATGTAGTGATTAAAACAGCAGCCTCCAGAGCCAGGCTCCCTGTCTTCCAATCCCATTCAAATCCTCTGCTACTACCAGCTTGAACAAGTTCCCTATGGGCTCCATGTTGTTTGCTCATCAGTGGAATGGAGATGACACCAGCAGAGGCCTCTTAGGGCCACTGTGTGGGCTGTAAACTGAATGAGTTAATATATATAAAGTGCTCAGAACAGTGACTGGTATGCAGGATGAACACAGCACATGACAGCTGTTGGGACCACGCCCAACTCCCTGGTCCCTCAGCTTCCTCTTTCAGCATTGTCATTTGTTCTGAAATGGGAGCTGCCACAAATCTGAGCAAAGGTGAGCAGGTCTGAGTCAAGGCTTGCTTTAGGAGGGCTGGAACTACTATCTGAAACAGCGTTTGGGGATTGCCCGCTTCCTCTTAGAAGATAGTGGTTCTCAAACTTTGCTGCACAACAGAATCATCCGGGGAGAAGACGTTATAAATCCCAAAGCCCAGGCCCCATTCCCGACAAAATCAGAACTTTTGCAGGTGGGATACTGGCATCAGGATTTTTAAATTCCCCTGGTGATTCCAACATCCAACTCAGTCTGCGAACAGCTGATGGAAGAGTCAAATCCAACAGGAAAGGCACGCTTGGCAGGAGGTAAGCGTCCCCAGAATCCACGTCTGCTCATTACGACGTCTACCCTCACTACACCTCACAAGGCAGCTCAGCTGTCACGCGGAGCTAGCAGACTTGAAAGCTGCCCCAGATCACGAAATGTGTAACACACCCCTCAACTCTTTTCTGGCAGCAGGTAAGGAGAGAGAACAACAAGAAATACAGCCATTGCAGGAAACTCTTTGGAAAAAGCACGGGGTTGCTAGCAGACAGCTGGCTCTGGCCCCAGGCTCGCTCTCTCATGCTATGTGATCTAAAAGTCATATAATTTTTGAAATTCATACAATTTTAAGAAAATTTCAGTGTCTTATAGGGATAAGGACGGACTCACCCATCCGACAAGGTGTGGGTGAGATACAAGCTGGAAGACAAGGGTCACATTATGAAGACTCAGGCAAAGATAAATCATATTTATATAACATGTTTTCTAGGTCTTTCCTGCAACATGAGAAGTTCAAGAGAGAGAAATGGCCCCTTAAACAATTTTTTTTTCACCAGGGGGAGGCATCAAGGAGCAGGGTGGGACACAGGAAAGTTCTCTTCAGGGCAGGCTGCACTGCTGCCTGCAAAAGGCCCAAGTGCGGCTAGCGATAGGGCAGGCTCCTGGGTGTGTCCGAGGGCTGCCCCTCGGAGACGTTAAGATAGGGCATGTTATCCGGGAACAATGGAGCAACCTTACCGTTGTCCTAGACCTGAATCTGACAAGGGAGGATAAGGCTCCAGGAAACACGTCCCCAAACATCTGGCCAGAGTGGCCCCAACAAACCCCTGGCCCACTTGTTCGCTCGTTTATCCGCTCACTCACGTACATTAGCACATGTCAACGACATACCAAGAACAATGGTAGAAGGTGGGGATGCCGGGATGGCTAAGGCTCAGTCTGGCTAAGGCTCAGGACGGACAAAGATAAGTAGGGCAAGCAAGTAACATTCAAGTACAACACCATGTGCTAAAACACAGTAAAAATAACAAGTTTAATAGGAAATAGCCACCACTCTTTGATGGCACACCAGGCACCAGGCACCAGCCGCCGCGCTTGGTATTTTATAGTGAACATCTCAAATCCTTGCTGTCCCCTCAAGGTAAGGACCTGCATGGGGCAGAGACGGTTGTTGTAAGCATTAGTACCTTTATTTAGCATTGACTCAGTCTTTCCTGTGTTGCAGGCACTGTGCTCAGTTTTCCTTGGTTTGTTTGTTTGTTTGTCACCAGCAGGCGGTAGTGATGATTTAGATTAGAACGTGGGCTCTGGGCCCAGATTTGCCTGCTAGTAGCTGGGTGACCTTGGGTGAGTTACTTTACCTCTCTGTGCCTGAGTCTAGGCCCAGAAGTCATCTCTAAAATAGAGACTCATTCATCTGACAAATATTTACTTGGCACCTACCATATGCCAGGGAATAAAGCATTTAATAAAACTAACAAAAATCTCTTCATTCCTGGGGCTCATGAAGGGATGGGGGTGGCAGACAGTCACCAAACAAATAAACAGGTAAATATATGGTGGGTTGGATGACGGTAAGTGCTGTGGAGATCAATAAAGACAGAAAAGCAAAGGAAGATGGGGGTGTGAGGTGGTGCTGTCTGCATATAGTGGCCAATAAAGGCCTGTCTAATAAGAAGACCTTTGAGCTCCCTGTGTGTGAGTGTGTGTGTGTGTCTGTGTGTCTATGTGTGTGTGTGTCTATGTGTGTGTGTGTGAGTGAAAGAGAGAGAGAGAGAAATCTACTGGGCACCTCCTATGTGCTGGGCACCATCACCATTCTAGGGTTAAGTAAGATGTTTCACACAGAATAACTCATCCTACTCTCCCTGACATCCCAAGGAGGAAGACAGTGACACAAGTCCCATTTCACACAGGACAAAGCGGAGACACAGAGAGCTTAAATGACTGGCTCCAGGGACGGAAGTGGTGAAGATTGAGCAGGCTGTCGGGCTCGGCAGCCCCGACTGTGAACTGCTGCACACGAGGGCTTCACTCCAGTGCGATGCTCTGAAGATCTTTACTGTGATGATTGTAACAACGCCCACAAGAAAAGCAGCAAGAAGTGCAGAGGATGAGAGCAGAGGGACATGCAGGCACAGGGTGTGCTGTAAACCCATTTGGAAAATAAAGGAACACTGACTGCAGACTCTCCTCCTTCTCCCTGCACCCGTCTCTGATGAGGAGACCGCCTTCAATCCCTGTAGTCATCTCTACTTAATATTTTGGAATGAAAAACATGAGAGGCTCTGTATTCATTTTCAAGCTGGCTTCTGATTTGCAAATTTGTTCAAGGTTCTGCTCTCTCTCACTCCAAAGAAAAAAGCTGTCCCATCCGGGCCCATGAGGGTCAGCTTGTCCCTTCTCAAGGCCACCACTCCAGAGCCCACCATGGTGTTCTTCTGCCCAAGCCACAGACTTCAGAAATAGGAAGGAGCAGGGTGGGGGATGCAGCCAATGAAGGTACTAGAAGGTCCCAGGAAGGCAGATGTGGTAATATCGGTCCAGTGGCTGACCACTGAGACCCTGCCTCAGAGAGTCTTACACACTCCAAAGGCCAGAAAGAGCTCCTTTAATAAGAAGCCCACCGAGGAACCTGCTTCCCGGAATGACTGTCACGTGCTTCTTCTCTAGGAGCCCACTGGATTAGAGCTCTTGCAAGCAAGGCCTTTGTGCCTCATCTGCCAGCTTCAACAGGGTTAGCATGTTTGATGAATGGATAAGGGACGAATGCAGGGAAGGAGGAAGGGAAGAAGGGAGAGAGAGAGGAGGGAAAGCAGGGAGGTGTGGAGTGTAGGGTGGGTAAAGAAAAATTACAGGACCCTATGACATGACATCAGAAGAAGTAGAAATAGGCCGGGCGCGGTGGCTCACGCCTGTAATCCTAGCACTCTGGGAGGCCGAGGTGGGCGGATCGTTTGAGCTCAGGAGTTCGAGACCAGCCTGAGCAAGAGCGAGACCCCATCTCTACTAAAAATAGAAAGAAATTATATGGACAGCTAAAAATATATATAGAAAAAATTAGCTGGGCATGGTGGTGCATGCCTGTAGTCCCAGCTACTCGGGAGGCTGAGACAGGAGGATCGCTTGAGTTCAGGAGTTTGAGGTTGCTGTGAGCTAGGCTGACGCCACGGCACTCACTCTAGCCTGGGCAACAGAGTGAGACTCTGTCTCAAAAAAAATAAATAAATAAATAAAAGAAAAGAAGAAGTAGAAATAGAAGGGGAAAATGGATAAAAACAAATGTTCATTAATAGAACAGGGTTGGAAAAGAATCTATGGAATACTATGCAGCAGTTATAAATGAATGAGGTGTGTGTACACATCCTACACGCACACACACAGATCTCCAAGATATATTATTGAGTGAAAAATAAAAAAATGTTGAAATATTTGATTTCCTCAGACTCTGAATGCCATGACACGCACAGAGCGGAAGGCAGGGCTGGAGGAGGGACCTCAGCATAAATTCCAAGGAGCTCAGCTCTGGGGCCCCTGTCTCAGGCCATTCATTCCATCTGGAGGAAAGCAGGGCTATGCCCTCTGTCTAGGTCTCTAGGCAACAGCATCTCGTGACCTGGCTTCCCCTCTGATATTATTCCCCTAGTTCTTGAAAATACTCATGCTGATTTCAAAACAAAATGAATCAAAAGAGCTTCCTTCACCTCCTGGCCCCCAGCCCATGATAACCCACGAAGAGCAATGCGTGAAACCGAGTTGGAGACTGAAGACCTGGGGGCTTTATCTGGCGACATGTTTCACCCACAGGATGTTTAAAATATTTTTGGGTTCAGTGCTCACATCCAAAATTCAGAAAATTTCATTATATTACAATGTCCAAAAATTAATCTGGCAGCCCTGGACCCGCTCTCCCGCAATACAATAGCCAGCTGGATGCTGAGGGAGGGCTTCCCCTGTAGGGCATGCAACGCCCCCACGACCAGTTTCCCACCCCTCAGAGAACACCTAGTCCAAACTCCTCACAGATAAAGACACTGCTGCTCAGAGAGGTGAGACACATGCCCAAGGTCACGCGGCAAGGCAGGGGCAGTACCATAGCCACAACTCAGTAACCCTCACACAAAGACCTGTGTCCCTTCAACCTGCCAGGCTGCACTCCTCCTTTAGAGTTAATCACAGCCTTAGAAAGTAGATGATCCACTTGACAGTGGGCTAGAAGAACAAGGCCCCGGGGATTACCCTGGATCCAGAGCACAACCCGGCTGAGAGAGAAGTGATGCTCTTACATGACACGATGGCCCAAACACATTGCAACACTGTCACCATAATTAGCCCAGGCCCGGTGACCAGGACGTCTCTTGCTCAATATTATTCTTTGCTTCTTGGTTTCCACATCCAGAGGAACAATACTTCTCTAAAAAATCAATTGTCCCCGCCAACCCACCTACACACAGTTCTTGGAAAATATAGGTTAAACATTGTGCCTTACAAAGAAAACAAGGAACAAAGAGGGAGAGGGAAATTCATCTCCATGGTCCTGCACTTCTCATTATTCACACCAAACGTTTTTCAAGTCACTAAGTTCAAATGACCCTGTCCCTTGGGGCTGCGGAACTATTTTTACTAACACTTGCCAGTAAGGAAGCTCCACATGCTTTAATAAATGGGATTACGCAGTACGAGGAGGCGCTAAATGGCTTCAAGAGACTGGTGGTTAGGGGAACTGAAAATGGCCCAGAAGGAAGATGCCGGAATAATCAATTTCTGGCACAGGAGAAGGGACGGCTGGATGCCATTCTGCTGCCCAGAGCACCGGAGGGGCTGCAGCACGGGAATCGCAAAGCATCCATCAGATAAATAGGTGGCCCCATCAGGATGACTTCCCAAACTTCCAGAAAAAACAAGGAGATAGATGGCTCTGGTTTTAAGAAGAGGCAGCGTAAACACACACGCACATGCATGCACACACACACACACACACACACACGGCTTCTGAATCTCCTTTCCTGTGCTGTGCAGCCCAATGAACTGCTCTTCTCTGTCCACACTTGCCGCCTGGGATCACACCCAGCCTCAAGGCTTAAATGACTTGACTCCCATATATGAATCCAAATACATACTTATTGTATAAATGTTGGGTATCTAAGTTTATTCCTTTACTCCATGTACTACTCAGGATTTTCCAGAGAAACACAACCAACAGGCCAATTACGGGGACCGGCAAGTCCTGAACCTCCAGGACCTGGCAGCAAACTGGAGACCCAGGGAAGGGCTGGTGTTGCAGCTCGAGTGCCAAGGCAGCGTGGAGCCAGAATCCCCACTTTCCAGTTTCACGGGAGACCTCGGTCTTTTTTGCTAGAAAGCCTTCAACTGGTTGGATGAGGCTCACCCACATTATGGAGGGTAATGTGCTTTACTCAAAGTCCATTGATTTAAATGTTAATTGCATCCAAAAAATATCTTCATGATGACATCTAAACTGGTGTTTGATCAAGGTGCCATGGCCTAGCTAAGTTGACACTCCAGATTCATATGAGAAGCTGCTTCCTCAGTATCTTCACATGGATGTCTGACCAATATCTCAAACATAACAGTTCCACTTCTACCCACAAAATAAACACCCACTCCCCTCGCGATTCCCCCATATCAATATGTGGAAACTTCATTCTCTAGTTGTGCAAGATAAAAGCCTTGGGATCATTTTCTGCTGGCACCCCATGTCCAATCCACCAGAAAATTCTACCTTTGAGATATATCCAGAATCTGATCACATGTCACAATCTCCTGAAGCCCACCCCGCTGGGAGAGGAAGCAGTGCCCACAAGCCGAACAATGGCCACGAAGACCTGAGGGCATTAACTCAGGACAACAGGAAAGGGAGGGACACTGAGAAGTGTTAACTAGAAAAGAGGTAGGCACAGGGTGGGATTTGTGTCTTTGGAAGATTCCCTAAGGCAGCTGATGAGGCTTGTTCTCTGAACCCCATTTACAAAGAGAAGAATTAGGTGGCTGCCGGGTAAGGACAGGTGGGAGGAGGGAGGAAGCAGGGAAGGAGGAGAGGCAAGAACCCAGGCAGGTGCTCTGCCACCTCCGTGAACCCCTCTGCCAAGTGGCTGCGGCTGCGATTTCACACACCAATGGTCAGAAGAATCCCAGGGAACAAAGGCAGAGAGAAGAAACAGTGTTTGATTGTGGCCAGGAGGAAGAAAGCCTTCCAGTGGCCAAGAGGAGGGGCGCCCGTGCTGAGCAGGTTGGCTTGGCAAGTGGAGCTCACCCCTCCCTCCCCACCCTCCTGTCTCCCTTCTCCTCCCTCAGACAGGACCTGAGCACAAAGACACAATAGCGCCAAGGTCCCTTCTGTGTTCTGTGGCCTTGGCTGAAGACATGTGGGCAGGAGAGAGGAACGACCATCATTCCTACCGCAGAACATTAAGCTTCCTTCTGGGGACCTGCTCGGCTCCAGCAGGGAGCTTTAGCAACAGGGCCGGGTTCAAGGTCTCTAGAGGGCCTCCTCTCAGTGAATCTAGTGAGACTGGGCCGCACCACTTCCCAGAACACCTCTCAATTAGCAGGACATAGCCTACTGCAGAGCCTGCTTTTGCAAGCAATAAAGGACAAATCATTTTGTCCCCAAGGAGGCAACTAACGAGAACTGGGCACTGTCAATGAATCCGTGGAATGACCCTGAAGGGGCCCAGCGATGACTGTGCAGGAGGGCAGGGCCCGTAAATGGGTGACTTGCTTATTTACAGAGGCCCGTTACTCCAGAGACTGTCACCCTTGAGCCCATTAACACAACGTGCCTCCCTCTGGACACTCCTGACCACCGCAGGAAATGACATTCTTTCTTTCTGAGCCTCCCCCACTTGGCTCCAGGCCCCATGAGTGCCGTGGCCGCATCTGCTGCTCACAGCACCATCCCTGCACTCAGGAAAGTGCCAGGCATGTGGCAAAGGATGAATAAATACGTGCTGAATAATGACGCGGCTCATGCCAAGTGGGGAGAAGATGAGATGGAGACTCCTGGAGATATCAGAGCTCAGAGGAACCTTCCAACAGACATTTGAGCCAAATTCTTAGTTTTAAACAGCAAAATGAAAGTTGATAGCAGTGATTCCAATCTGGGTCTCAGGACCCCTCCATGGAGGGTCTTCAGGCCACCCTGCTCCAGGGAAACACATTGTATTCTTGCTCACATGCCTGGCTCCTTACTTTTCCGGGGGTTCCATGGAATGGCCCTCTCTGGTGAGAAGCTGAGCCTAGTGTTCTCATTCCCAGCACCCAGTTTGGCTCCTTATAAGAAGCTATAATTAATTTTCCCCTTTATCTGCCTCTCTCCTTTACTACAGACTATACGCGCCCTGAGTGCAAAGGCCATGTTGGCGTTTTTCACCATTGTATTCCAGAGCCAGGCACAGGTCTGGGCTCGGAAGAGGTGCCCAGTGAGTATTTTTTGAATGCGTGAATGGATGCATGATAGGGATGGTGTAGAATCAAAAGGGATAATGAATACAAAGCTCCCTTTCCAGGTCCCACTTGAAAAATAAGTCCTCTGTCTGTACAATTGGAAAATGTGATTTTTGGTGGGGACACAATTTAACCCGTAACAGCACCCAAGGCAGAAACCTTTCCTCTAGCTCCTTTTAACCACCAGACCAACTCGCCCGAGAATGGATCAATCAATTAGTAAGCGGGGTGAGCACAGTGGAGCGCTCTGATTGAATTAGCCATCAGGTCCTGGTTTATCAGCAGCAGAGAGTTTTTCTGATGAGCCATCTAAGGAAGCCCTGATTGCATTGAGTGCCTCCTGCTCGCTCGCTCTCCGCCCAGAGGGTATCAGGGCAGTGGGTGTGCCCTTCTGGGTACTGGAGGGTTGGGTGCATCTTGGCAGAGAAGAGAACAGCTAGCTCTGGACAATTTTGCAGTGCTCTTTCACATCCACGATTCATTGATTATTTCATTTAGTTACGGAAATGCAGAGGGACAAGAACCATGATCACATTTTCCAGTTGAAGAAACTAAGCTCAGAGAGGTTCGGAGATTGCTCAGGATCACACGGCATGCAAAGGGCAGTGACAGCTTCAAACTCAAGTCTTCCCGCTCCAAGGCCAGTGTTCCTTTTCTACTGAACTGTACAAAACAAGCAGAAAGCAAGTGTCAGCTGCCTCCACAACGGCAGTGACGGCCACATTTGCTGTTATAGCCACATGATCACAACATGAAAGAAATAAAGCAAGAAGAAAAGCTCACCCATTCTTCCCATTATGTTAACATAAAAACTTGAAATTCCCAATAGCGCCTTCTAGGAATCATCTGTATGCACATGTATTTTCACATAGTGTTCATATGAAATTATGTGCTTTGCTTGGGTCACTCAGCGGGTTATTTCAAGGATCTAGAAATGCTTACTCATCATTTATTCAACCAATGTTTACCGTGTACCTGCTATATGCCAGGCACCACACTAGGAAGCAGAGACAAAATGGTGTGCAAAATGAACACTGTCCCCACTAAACTAGTAGGGAAACAGACATTAATTCAATAATCAATGGGAACTTCAAAATGATAACTGTAAAGGTTTCATTATATTGTGCCAGGTGGATACATCATAGTTTATTTAATCATTCTCCTTTTCGGTTTGGTTTCAACTTTTTATCATGACTAAAGCTACCTTTAAATATCTGGGAGTGAAATATCATGATGTCTAAAATTTACTTGAAAATATTTTAGAAAAAGAGGATGAAGTCAATAAGACAAATGTTCAGAATTATTAAAACCAAGTAATGGGCATATGGGTGTTCATTATACTATTCTTTCTACTTTGCTGGGTATTTGAATTTTACCATAATCAAAAGTAAAAGAAAAATATCATGATTTAATAGGCATTTTCACAAAATAATTGTTTGCTTCCTCTGAATTATCCCCTTAGGATAAACCTGAGAAATGAGATAACAGAGTGAAAACATGCAGCCACTATGAACGCCGCATGGCACGCTAGGCTAAGAAAACCCATTCCAAGGACTCTGCTGACCGCCGCCAGCAGCACATACCTGCTGTCCTCCAGCCTCCCTGCAGCAATGGATGGCGAGCCTTCCATTTTTACCTCCTTTAATGAGTGTAAACAGGTAAGGCTCACATACTTCCCATTTCTTCCATTTTCCCGCAAGCATCCATACTGCCTCTTATGACATCAGCTTACAGGAGGTGGCAGAGTGCAAAGACGAGGGCTTCGGAAGGAGGATGACCGGATTGCAATCCCGGCTCCACCACCCTGTAGCTGGGCAAATGTTTGGGCAAATACTGAATGTCCCAGGCTGGAGTTGCCTCACCTGAGAAATGGGAGTAATGATGTCTACTCAAAAGGGGAGGCAGAGCTTTACGGGATGATCTATCTGGAAACACCTGGAACAGCATGGGACAGAGTGAATGTGCAGTGAAATCCATGGTGTTTCCCCTGCGCTTGTTGCAGACAGCACCCCTCTTCCACCAGCCAACACACCCTCACTGCAGCCCCCGATTTCACCGTCCAGTGCCACCTCACCCAAGAGTCCTACGCCACGTCTCATCCTATGGCTGACACCAGGAATTGTACTCAGCTAAATGTAGGGCTGAGCTCTGGCCCGCGAGCATGAGTGGTGTTTGCTGTTACCTGGAAGGAGACTGGGACTGAGCCTCTCCTGCCCCTGAGTGGCTCCGAGCTCCACTGAGGTCTGTGGTTCAGAGCACAGGCTTCTCAGACAGGGCAGAGACTCTGGGGTGGCTGGGGTCTTCCTCTGTCTGTGGCTGCAACCAGCCCAGCATGCATTTATGCTAAAAATGCATAGAGATCCTCCCTCTGCATGCTCTTCTTACAGTCCAGATGCTTCAAGGCTGCCCATGTCCCTCTGCAAACCTTTTGTTGACATGGTTTCAGGAATGCAAACAGACTGCCACAACACAAAGCAATGACAAAGGCATTTCCAGTTGGGGAAAAGAAAATACTCTACAACAAACCAAAACAACCCCTCCCCCATCTATTATTAAACAAAAAGACATACATTCCAGAACCTCATCTGGGATCACCTCTTACTCCTTGTGTGACCATCAGTAAGTCAGCCTCTCTGTTCCTCAGTTCGCCATATACGAAACAGTGATAATGATCCCTCCTCTCCAAATGTATGTGCGGGATTGAAAGAGAGAATAGGTGTTATGTCCAGTAAGCAGCCAACAGCAGACGGGCAGACCATCATGGGCACGAGAGCTTCTACCCCTCAGGGGTGTGGTGATCACAGGGCCTGAAGCACCAGCACAGTGCCCAGCCTCCCAGAAGTTCTGAGTCTCAAACATCCCTGCCTCCTCCACCACCCACCTCTAGACCTCTGGCAGTGACCGTGGCTCACTGGCCGGGGGAAAGGGGCCAGGCAGCCTATTAGGTGAGAATCCCCAGAGCAAGTCCTCAATGGACAAACCAGAGAGCATCAAAGCCATCAGGCTTCCTCCTAAATGTTCCAGGGAAGCGGCAAACCCCAAGGTAGGCCTGAATGCAGCACCCTCGATGCAGCGGGGGCAGGCAGGAACGGAACTGCAGCCCGCGGCAAAGGCCTGGCCCTGAAGCAGCCTCAGTTTCTCTAATAGTCACTTGCTGGACTACTGCACTTGCTGCACGAGACGCTCCATGAGCTGCTCTGACAGCCTTCTGGTGCCCTTCTGGGGAAGCTCGGAAGCAGCGGCCCTGCAGTAGTTCCCACTCACCCGCCACTCCTAAGGTGCCTGGCAAGCCCATGACAGGGGCGAGACACCTGTTTGCTACAGGAGAGAACTGTGCATGCTCATGAGTGGCTCACGGAGGAAAAACTGGGGCTTCTTGTGAATGGCAGTGCCCAGCAGGGTGAGGAACAAATGACTGTTTCAGAAAAATCCAAAACTATGCCCTGTCAATTCTCCCATCCAAAAGCCTCAGCCCAGGAGACCTCTCCAGACATTGCCCGGCATTTCGCATCCCTGCTGAGTGGTTCTACAGCATCCAGTGCTTCCCTGCTGGAGGCACAGGAGAAGGGTGCTGGGCACATACTGCGCTCCAGACCCGGAACTTCACGTGCATTTCACTGCTCAATCCTCACCACCGCTGCGACATGGAAATGACTGCTACCCTTATTTTACAGATGACAGATGAACCTGAGGCTTTGGGGAGTAACATGGTGAAAGTCCCCTTAACTAGTAAAAGGTGATCATGAACTTGAACCAAGGCATTGGGACTCCAGGGCTCTAGCTGGAAACCATTGATCCATTTAGGCTCCTTCTTCACTAGGGAAGACTGGTGTTAACACTTATAATACTGCACTGATACACTGTATTAGTTTCCTCTTGTTGCTGTAACAAATTATCACAAACTTGGCACTGAAAACAACAACATTCTCTTACAGTTCTAGAGGTCAGAAATCCAAAATAAGTCTTAAGGATCTAACAGCAAGGTGTTAGCAGGGATAGTTCCTTTGGGAGGCTCCAAAGGAAAACCTGCCCTTGTCTTCCACTTCTTGAGGCCGCCAGCATTCCTTGGCTCCTGGCTGCATCCCTCCAATCTCTGCTTCTCTAGTCACATCACCTTCTCATCTTGGGTACTCAAATCTCCCTCTGCCTCCCTCTTCTAAGGACACCTGTGATCACACTGGGTCCACCTGGATAATCCAGCATATTCCCTCATTTCAAGATCCTTAACTTTATCACATCTGCGCAGTCCTTTTGCCATGTGAAGTGACAGTCAAGGGTTCCAGGAATCAGGATGCGGTCATCTCTGGGGGGCTGCGATCCAGCTGACCACGTGTTGATCTGTCTGTCCCCTGCCTCACGTCTTACTCATCACCATGTCCCCAGCACCTAGCAAGATGCCCACCAAGAAATGCAGGAGGGAGGAAGGGTGGGATCACAGTTCTAAAGGTCATACACGATCCCATTCCCACCCCCCCCCACAGAGTGCAAGAGCAAAGGCAGGCTCCACTTCAAGGGAGACTGAGCAGATACATGCATATCTACTGGGAACCCTTATAAGTCACAAGGTGCCAGCCCCTCATTGGCTCCAGGATGGAAGTCCTCAGTGACTCACGTGTTTGTTGTCCTGTCCCTGTGTGTTCCCACAGCCTAGGACTGCAGCTGAAACAACAGGCCAGCAAGCAGCAGGTGCCTACTCTGCTGCTGATTTCCAGGGAGTCCAAGCAGAGCTGCAGTAGCCAGCGGGTTTACCATGTGTCCTGGTGAAGGCACTTTTCCTGCAAGAGAGTAAACCGACAGAGGACACACCTCCAAGTAACTGGACTCTTGCCACAAACGCTTTTATTGCCCCCACAGGGATAGTAAGAACAGTTCCTTTTTGGAAAAAAGAAAATCGCCGTAAGAGCTACTGCTTATACTGGGGCTCTGCAAGCATCACCTCGATTCTTTCCAACAAATCAGGGGAAGCAAATGTTTCTATGTTCATTTTAAGAGGGGGAGACTAGACCCAGGCACGGGTAGCAGTAAAGTAACTTATTCAGAGTCGCCAGCTGGGGAAAGGCAGAGCAAGGATTCAAAACTGAGTCTGTCAAACTCTAAGGTTGGGCTCTTTCTGCTTTGATACGTATTTGCCAAGTGTGAGGAATAAACTGCATGTACAGAGCCACAGGCCTCATCTGCGTGACAGAGTCAGGCGTTCCATCTCCAAGCCAGGGTGGAGCGATCTGGAGCCCAGGCCCTGTGCGGAACTAAGGGTGTTCCCACTTGCACCTACATTTACCCATTTTGCACACACAAGTTTTTGCTTCCATGCTATGCTTGGCACTGCAACAGGCACTGGGGACACAGAGGTAAAAAAAGGAGCCACAGCGACTGCCCTCAAACAGCTCAGCGAACACACACACAGAGATTACGCCAGGACAGCATAGCGAGTGCAATCCGGACCGGAACAAAGCCCTGGAGACGCGGTGTCCAAAACGGAGAGTCAGCAACTCCCGCTGGGTGGTGAGCACAGTCTTGTAGGAAAGGAGGTTCTTCTACCAGGTACAGAAGGATGAATAGGAGTTTTTCAGGAGGAAATGAACACTATCCTTGCAGAGGCAAAGGCATCCTTTCTATAAACCGTTAGTTCACTGGGAAAAATAAACACCTGGGTTGATGTTTGGCACAGAATAAGTATAGAGAGGAGGAGGAGGAGGAGGAAAAAGGGAACATCTTGTTTCTGTCTTGCCCATTCAAGGCTCTGCATTTTGCTTTTATCAGGCCAAAGGTCAGGGCAAGAAGAGGTGCAGGTGATACTACCTTTAAGCTTTCCGCTAGGCAGGGTTGAGCAGGGGGGCTGCAAAGCAGATGGTTGCCCAGCCTTTGACGCTGGCCACCCAGGAATCATGTTCAGAAATGTCTTCTTGACATGGGAAAGCAAGCAAAAGTGTGGAGAGGGGCCCTGGGCAAGTGAGTGGAGAACAGTGTTCCTAAGGGAACGGCCTCCAAGATGTGGGTCAAAGACTTAATTTGGCATTTGTACTCCTTGGGGCTCTGCCATGGTGAAGAGAGGCAAAGGCATAGGGGAAACAGCTCCAACCGTACAAGGAGGAGTGAATCGCTTTGAGTCCATTTTCAAAATCAGAGCCCTGACTTGATTTCAGTCCTCAAGGCTGGAAATTTCTCTTAACTGGAGAGGCCCCAGCCAGCACGCTGTGGCTAATTTATGGCTAAAGGGCCTCATTTCTCCATGACACATTTCAGAAGACCTTTTTGTAAAGACTCCCAGGGTTTCAAGAGAAATCTTCTGCTACGTTCTAGCCTGTGGGGTGGCCACCCAGAGGGAAGTTTGTGGGAAACCACTGGCTCTACCAACCCATGTAAAAGGAGGTCACCGTTCTTCTGTCCTAAAGCTTATTTTCTTTCCAGCTTCCACGCAACACTGTGTGGGAGAACTGGCTGCAGGATTCCCATAGGTCTGACCTGGGCCCAGGTCTGGGCGAACGTGCACACACACACACACACACACACGCACACGGAAAACAGGCAGGCGACATTCCAATGCTGGCTGAGCCACATCTCGGGGCAACCTGGAGACAGGACCCTGGTCCCACGAGCCTCAGGGAGTCATACTACTGACCTCCTTAAGTGAATTGCCAGGCATTCAGTCGCTGCTAGGAGCCTGCTAGTCTCTTTCCTCTTTATAATGGTGCAATTATTTTTAAGTAAGGATGGCAAAGTTCAGGAAAGACCGAGGGACACTTGAGATGACATCATCTATGATCAATTGCTAACAGCGTCCTGATTCTTCACCCTTCCCTGCATCCTCACTCTCCACCACGTCCCTCTGCAGCACCCTCCCACTCTGACACTGAGCAAGGCTGTGCCACCTGCCTCAGCCAGTGGCGTGCTAGCAAATGAGAGGCCAGCAGGAGCTTGCAAAGGCGTTGCTCACGGAGGAGTGGTCTTGTTCAGCTGCCTCTTAAGGCCCAGTTTCCGCAGAGTTCAAAATTATTGCCACTCCCAGACTTGCTCTGAGGATCATCTATAAAAATGAATTTGAAATCTCAGCAAGAAGCAGATGGATATACAAAATGAAGGCATGTCTTCCTCCATCACCATCACCATCACCATCATCGTCATCTTATCACCATCATGATTGTTGTCACCATCATCGTAAGCAGGAAAGCTTAATACTCAAAAGAGCAGGAGAAAGAAACGGGGAGCAAGGTGGTTATAGACCTTGCTCCACAGCCAGAGAGCCAGGTGTGCATTCTGGGCTGGCTTCTAACGCACTGTGAGACTTTTGAAAAATTGCTTAACATCTCTGAGCTTCAGTATTCTCGTCTACAAAATGGAAATAATAGTACTACCTACCTCATAGTATCATTATGAAGATTAAATGAGTTAATACATATAAAGCAATGGAAACAGTGTTTGGCACACACTAAATGCTCGATAAGTATGAACTGCTACTGTTCTTACTACTGTTGTTGTTATCACTATTAGAAAAACACACACACATATATACACACACACACACACACACACACAATAAGCATTTTAAGTATATCAACTCATCTAATCCTCACATGGACTCTAGGAGTTTGGACTCATGAAATCAATTGTACATATAAGAAAGCTGAAGCTCAGGAAATGAAGGGCATTGCCTAGCTTCGAGGTTAATGCTTTGTCCACAATACTAGGGGGCTGGCAACGTGCAGGGCATCACACAACCCAGAACTATGCCCCAAGCCTTCCCATCCCCCACACCTAAAACCAGGAAACAGGCTGATAAGCTCCCTGGCAGTTCCTGGGTCATTTTCATTTTATTTGTGCTGCTTTCTGCAGCTTTTGTGTCCTACAATGCACTTGGCTGGGCGGGTAGCTCCTGTGTGCATCAAAGGCCCCGTTGGCAGCAGATAGAAAGCAGGGGCAGTGCCAAGGGTTCCTCCCCTGCCAGCCACCCGCCACCAGCCTTGCAGCCCAGGGGATTCACAAGAAGGAGGTGCCCAGCCGCATAACCACTCCAGGTGTTACTTAACCCTCAGCCATGAGCTCTGTCCCGGAACAGGCCAGGTGTGCCAACGCCAGGTGTGACAGGCAAGGGCTGATGTCCAAGTTGCTCCTGGACCAATGATGGCAAGCAGATTGCTGGCTACTTAATGTTTTAGGGAACTTAACTTCTGCATGTGATGAAAGAGTTCAGAAAAACTTCGTGGGGAGGGCACTGCCTCAAACCCAGAGTGGAGAGATCCCTGCTTCCACAATTCTGTACTCATTTACTAGGGAAGGCCTGCTCTAGGGAAGGCCTTGGATGGCAGCCCAGGGACTCATGGTCCCAGCCTTGAGGAGTGCAAAGGCTAGTGAGGGCCCACGCAGGAAGACATATAAAATGCTATGATGAGCTTTGAGCAAGAAATGGGATCAAAAAAGGAAGGAGACTTAACTTCCTGCATTCATCCACTCAGCTAGTAACAGAATGCCCACCTCGCGGCAGGTGCTGGGCGACAATGGTGAGTGAGGCAGACGGTCCCTGTTCTCACGGAAGGAACTTGGGTTCTTTCTGAATCTGCCTCAGGGCACTGCAAAGACTTTCACGGAGAAGCTTCTGGGTATTGGCTGTGCCTCTAGCAGCTGGGTAATCTTGGAGAACTTACTTTGCTTCTCAGTGCTTCAACTTACTCATCTGTAAACATACCATGTGGCCTTGAAAAATTTCCCTGTAGAAAAATTTCCTAATAGGAAAAAGTTCACTTTATGTTAAATGGTAAAAGCTGGTTACAAAAACCAGAGGAGCCATTCTTTACTTTTCTCAAATATTCATAAATGCAAGAATACAGATGTAACATATAAATGTGTAAATAAAATGAAATGTATATAATATGAACAGTACATAGGAGATAATATATATGAACTGTTATATACATATGAACTATCCTATATATGGGTTATTAACCAGCGAGTCTAGTGTATGTGTAGGTGTATGTGTATGAGTGTGTGCTTAGATGTGCACATGGCTATACATATTGGAAGGATAACAAATATTTTTTAGTTTCCCTTTTGCTTATCTGAATTTCCTAAATTGTGCAGTAAGCACATATTAGTTGTAAAATTAAAATATAAGAACAGAAGACCCCTCTTTCTCCCACTGGACAGAAAAACTCAGATGCTCTTCAAGAACTAGTGATAATCCCCACATAATGACAACATCCTCACAGCAGCTGTTGTTGGAATATTTACAATGTGCTAACCTGCAGGACTTCATCACCGCACACTGAACGTTCGTGAACTGGGCCTTCTATTCTCCCCACGTACAGAGAGGAAACTGAGTCACGGAGCAGCCATGTCGCCAGCTAAAGATGGCAGCGAGGCTCTCGACACCTGTGCTCCTGCCCTCTGCCCTGTACAGCCTCTCTTTAGAGAGCTCAGAACCCAGCCAGACTGTTCCCACTGCCAGTTGTCCTTTGTGGGGACAGAGGCTGCGGCTGCATGGCCTGGGAGGAACCAGAGGGCTTTGCTATGGGGGAGGGGAGCCTGAGAAAGGAATCTGGGCTGTGGGAACAGCCCCAGCCGGCAGCCCCGGATGGAATGTCCATGCCAGCGGAGGCGAACATCCGGGCATTGCTGTCCCCGTGTGAATGGGCCCTGGAGCAGCCAGGTCCCGGGAGCCAGCAAGGCGGGAAGTGGCTGCCAGGGTGCTGGCACCAGCACCCCGCTCTGCGCGCTCGGGCCAGCTCGGTTGGCTGCCTGTCAGGGCTTCAAAAGGGTGTGTGAAGCGGGCTGGAGGACCAGGCTGGACGGGTCTGCCTGAAACTGAGATGGCTGAACAAAAGGAGTCCGTGTGGGCTGGTTTGGCGGGAGCCTGTGGCGGGATGGAGGGCGGGAAGCTGAGACAGCAGGGGGAGGGCTGGGGAGAGATGCAGGTGTAGTCATCCCTGGGCAGCCTGCACCTGCAGGAGGGGACAGAACACCAGCAGGAGGCCACAGGCACAGCTCCCATACGAGAAAACTGAGGCACAAGGAAGCCCATGCCTCCACAGGTGGTGGCCAGGAGAGCAAACCCTTGTGCCAGTGAGGAATCCCAGGGATGCAGTGAGTTGTCTGCGCATTTCAGGGAATTCACTCTCCCATATCTCCATTCATACAATACCGGCTGAACCCCGACCATGAGCCAGATACTCAGTGGTGCTGAGGACCCTGCTGGGAGCCAGAACAACAAGGCCCCTGCCCCGGCCAGCTGGATGGTGGCATCTCCCACAGGCCTGGGGAGGTGGGAACCCAAGGTCTCTCTAGGGCTTTGTCATATGGCATAGAGCTTAGACGAAATGCTGTGGGCTGTCCTCCTGGTGCCATCACTGACTCTGGGACCCGGAGCCTGTGACTTCAGCCCTAAACCTCAGTGCCAGCAGCACTACGTGCTCCGTGAGTGTCACCTGGACAGTTAACCACATCAGCATATTGGTAGGCAGGGGTAAGCCCAGGACACGGGTGCCTGTCCCCAGCCAAATTCTCCTCTACCTGCATCCTGCCTGCTCCCAAGAGAATCACCACCATGGGCCTGAGAGACTCCACTCTACAGAGACCACAAACAGTGCAGTACTTAGCACAGGGCCTGGCACTTTCTAGGTGCCCACCCAAGAGGAGCCACTGTTATTGTTGCGGGAGAACACGACAGGGGGAGGAGGAGTCACCTGACTTTGGAAACAACAAGCACCCACATGGTCAGGGTCAGAACCCAGTTCCAAGGGACTCACAGCCCGGCTCTTTCCTCAACATCAAGTCAGCTCCGAAGAGAAGGTGACAACCCAGCCCCTGACTCTGAGATCTCTATGTTCTTCCTAGAGATGAGAGCCACATATATGTGGAACCAGGGGGACTGTGTATGACTGTGATCAAGGGTCAAACAGGTGCCCCAGTAGAGAGCTCAAAGTAATCAAAGACAGCAGAGGGAGGGGCTGATGGGCGCGAGACAATAGATGAACCCCCAAGCACAGGCCTGAGAGTCCGGGGTCCCAGGTGCCACTGTAGGCTCTGCCATCCCTCCCATGGAACGGGGCCAGTCACATCTCCTGTGGAGCTGCTCTTTGTTTGGTTACCTGAAAGTACCAGAGCAGAGGATCCACAAGGCCATTCTTTGCACATACCAGCACCACATTTCCAGATGGAGGAGAGGTAGGAGGCTGTAAGGAGAAGGCTGATATCTGAACTTTTCCAGCCCCTGGAGCAGGACCAGTGGAGCGGGGCAGCTCTGGGTGCTGCCCTGCCCTCTCAGGAGTGGAGCCAGCCTCCTCACCCTGCACGGCTGGTCTCAGTAGGGGCCACAGACATGGAGGCCAGAGAGACTTGGGTCCATCTTGCACCCCTGCTTGACGTGGACTTAGGGGAAGACATTTCATCTCTGTGAGCCTCAGCTTCCTCAGGTGTAAATATAGGGGACAATAATACCTGGTGCTAAAGGTTGCTGGAGAGATTAAATGAGACACTGCACAGTAAAACATGAATTCCTTTCTCTCTACTCTGACTATTTGAGCACAAATCCTCTGCATAGAAAACCCATGTCTTCTTAAATGTCCGCGACCACGAAAGAGTGAATTAGAAAGAAGGCTGGAGTTTCAGGGGGAAGACCTGGGCTCCCGTCTCTGCTCTGATGCTTATTCTGCCTCTAAGGGACTGGGCAAGGCACCCATCTCCCTCGGCCGTAGCTGCCTCACCTGTAAAGGGGGGCCAGTAAGAACGCTCCATTCCCAGGGTTTGGGAGATTCTAAGGGAACTAATGTGTACAAAAACGCTTTGCAAACAAACCATGAAGCTTTCAACACATTAATTACTGCAGTGCTCTGTCTTATCAAGGCAGAATCCTCTTGTAAGAAATGGTCTTGGAACCAGTCTCTTGCACAGTTCTAATAGGAATGGAGCTGTAGTGAGATTCTGGATGAATTTAAATTGATTGCTCCTAATGTTTAATCAAAGGCAGGCAGTGTGGTGCCAGAAGTTCTCACCAGAATTCCAGCAAATTCTTTCTGGCAGAGCCAAAATGGTCTGGGGATGGTGCAAGACACGGCATTTGGAGCAGGGGGCCTGAAGCGTGCTGGAGGGACACCACTCTCCTTCAGAGGACTACAGGTTCCTGGTGCAGAGCTCTTGGGCACCTTGCCAGTGTTTGTTCCCTGCACACTAGCTGGGACTCCTGCTTTCTCTGGGTTACATCAGGTGATGGGAGGATTATTAACTGCTTGTCAGGTAGCTGAGAGAAAGAGCGGTGCAGAGAGGGCAAAAGACAGCTCCTCAGAGAACTTGCCAGCCCGGCAGCTGGCCCCCGAGGCCCGGAACGCCCAAGGTCCAACAGAAAGCATCCTGCTTCCGTGCCCCGACCCACTGAGCAAACACACGAGGGTGGCAGGTGCCCGGGGCTGCCAGCCAAGCAGGGCTTCTGCCCGGCCAGCACCAGCCCAAGAGGAGGCCCAGGAACCTCCCTGGCACCATTTCCACTCTCTGAGCTGGCAGGCAGGAGGCAGGACAGGTAGGTACGGGGCGGGGGTGACAGGAGGGGGGCGGGAGGAGGCCTCCCCTCTCAGCTGCTCGAAGGGGTCACCTGGAACAGGCACAGCTGCAGCTAGCTGGCCCTCATGCCTCTCCCCACAAGTAACCCCCTCACGTTGCTGACTGGCTTCCCTGAAGGGAGCATGAGAGCCCAGGGGCGACTCACGTGTTCCATAGTGCATCTTTTAAGGCGCTCACGTGGAAACCCGGAAACTACCTTCACGGGAAACTTTTATCCTGGCATTTCAGTGACGCCCAATGACCCGTGAGATATCAACAAGTCATACCAATGGCCCTAGAACGGGTGACAGGTAACCTGGTGACACGGACTACTGCGTAACCTCAAGCAAGCTGTTTCCCTACGGGGAATTCAGAGCGGAATTCCTTCATTGATAGAATGAGGGCTGTGACTGGACGCCTGCTCCGGCCTGCAGACTGTGACGGGGCTCAGAAGAGGCTGTGCTTGGCTCTCAGGTAGCCCTGGACCTAGAAGCTCATGTTGCCACCCTAGCTGTGTGCTCTCTGGTCATTTGTGCGATGCCTTGGAGCTGAGTTTCATCCCCTTTAAACATCAGGAGAGGGTTCCTTCCTGCAGAGTCAAATGAGGCTGGGCAAGAAGGACCTGGTGGAGACCAACTGCCCAAAATAAGGGAACTGCCGTTTCTCCAGCTCACTCCTGGTATGTTCTCAAAGTGAATCTCTGCTAAATTGTTTCTCCTTGAGGAACCTAACAGGCTTGCCCTGGGGTTGGGGACCCAAAATGCTCAGTGGATCAAGAGGGACTTACTTGCCCTTCAAGCTTCTTATGCAAAACTAGCACCACAGGTCCTCCACCCCCCACCCCAACTCTCTCTCTCGCTCTCTCTCCATTCAGCAAATGGCATCTCTATGCTTGCAGGTCACCAAGTGAATGGCAGAATGGTAGTGATCCCAGCCAATTAGAGATATTCTGAGTAAACAGGGGATATGCTTAGACAGGTCTACAGAGGGTTACCTAATTTATCCCTATGAGATCAATCATTCAGCAAGGATATGATGTGTCAGGCAACGCGCGTGGTACCAGCCAATCCCTGTTCTTGCAGAATTCAAGTCATCCAATAGTTATTACTGATATTCCCATCGTATCTAGCACCAAAATGATGCTGCATGATAACAAAAGCTCAGTGGCATAAGCACTAAGTGTCCATGAATCTGGGTGGTCAGGCAGGTGGCTTTGATGATCTTGGCTGGACTTACTCAGAGGTCTGAGCATTGGCTGGCTGTCAGCTGGTCCAGGCTGGTCTCAACTAAGATGAGTTGAGCACCTGGGTTATGTTCTCTGTCTCTCATCCCTCTCCTGGAACCAGAGGACTAGCCCCAAACATCCTTTTCTTGGTGATAAGAGAGGTTCAACAGTGGAAATGGGAATAGTTTTTCAAAGCTCAGCTTGCACCATGTCTGCTAACAGCTCACATAACCAGGTCCAGCATAAGATGCAGAGAATGGGTGAAGAGTCAGAGCCATTCCTGTAATCACGTCACCACTTCATTTTATAGATGGAAGGAGGGAGGGTCCATATAATTATGTTACCTAAATAAAGTTACAGAGCTTGATGTCTGAGTCAGGATTTGAAATTGGGCTATTTGGACTGTACCAAGCCCTGTGCTTTTGCCATTATAGCATCAGCCCAAAGGAAAGGCAACAAGAACTCGTAACACCAACAGAGTGAGCCCAATACTAGATTTGGGCCCTGGCAGGAATTCTTCAGTGTGTCTTAGGTGTGGATGGCCTTAGAGGGCACAGGGAAACACCTACCGGGCCCAGGTGGAGATGTAGCACGAACTCTGGCCAACAAAATCTCCCTGTACCCAATACAGAATGAAAGCAGATAGCATAGAGTTAAATAGCTACAATCAACCAGCAGCCCTGTTTGGGAGAGTGAGTATGAATTAAGCAGTTCCCCAGAAAGGAATGCAACTTTCCTTGTATTTCTAAGCTCCATAAATCCAGGGTAAAGGTCAACCAAAGATGCTATATTAACTGATCCACTGCCACCCTCTCTCCACCCCAAAATGTCCTGGTTTTACTGGGGATAAGGAGAGCATATTGTAACCTACCTCCACACAGGGTGTGCAGCTCCACTGGGTTGACATGGGAAAGAAAATGCCAAGCAGGGCTCAGAGCTGACACCCGGCATCTGATTCAGTGGTTCTGGGCTGGGGCCCAGGAGCTGACATTTTCAATAAGCGCCCTCAGGTGACTCTGGTACAAGGGTTCCTCGGATCTCCCCAAGCTGGATGAAGGAATGCAGCTGTCAAATCACTGCGTGTCCTGCAGAGATTGTGCATGCCCAGAGCTGCAGAGTGTTCACCTTCTGGTGGGGAAACAGACACACACAAATGAGCGTGTGCACACATACACACGCACACATGCAGAAAAGGAAAAAGGTCTGTGATAACAGTAGCTAGTAAATACTTCATACTTAAAACACCAAGCACTATTTTACACTCTGTGTACATTTCATCTAAGCCTCACAATAACTTTGGGAGACAGAGATCTTTCATTACCATTTTTTAGGTAAGAAACAAGGCACAGAGAAGTTAAAGTGCCCAACATCCCAGAGCTAGGAAGCTGTGGAGCCCAGATGCATTTGCAGACATTCTGACCCCAAAGCCCAGGTTCTTAAGTGACAGCATGAATTCTGCTTGAGGGTGCTGCCTGCCCTAAGAAACTAGAGCCTATCCTATAGTGTCCTTAAAAAGATGAGAGTCAAGTTTGTAAACTTGATGCCTGGTCCCAGTATCTCAGGGCAAAGCTGCTGAGATCAATACTTATTTTTTCTGATGCCTTTTGAATGGGGAAATGGCTTAGTCATGTTACCTCCCATTTTCTCCTCCTGCTTCCTCACTCCAGCTTGTACCACCCTTTCTGCCAGGCCGCCATCCAGGCGGGGTGCTGTGAGGAAGGCAGCTGTCCCCGTGAGGAAGGCAGCTGTCCCCCGGGCCTACTGCATGCACCCAGGTGAGCAGCGTGCCTTCCTTCGGTCCCCATGGACTTGCTGGCACTTCTCGGGAGGCGCTGAAGGAGCCTCAGAGAGGTGAAGGAACTTGCCCGGGTCCACACACCCAGTCTGAGGCCCAGTCCTGTATCTGAACTTCAGCCTTGGCTAACCCAGAGCCCAAGCTTTCGCCTCTTCTCAAATGTGACTCATAGGCTTGTGTCAAGGCTCTTGGGGATTCAAAGAAAGTCAAAAAAATGTGATGACCATCTTTACTGGAGGAAAAATAACTTCCTGTGTAATTATTAAAAGTAACGAAGGTGGGGGGTGGGCTTAGGATCGGGTATGGGAAATACGTTGCTTCCCAGCAGAGGGGGCGTTTGGAGCCAAGGAGATGGTCTATTTCCTAAGGCACATTCCAGGGCAGGGAAGGCGCATCCCTGTGGCTGTCCAGTGTGAGAATCAAGAGAAAAGCCTTTAAAACTTTAAAGCCCTGTGTACATGTGAAGTGTTAAAAATAGTAACAAACAGTGAACTACAGCAATAATGTTAATGATAATGACATTCATCCAGGGACAAAGGGTTCTTCTCCCTCTCATAAACAGACCAAAATGGTAGCAATAGAAAGAACTCGGGGTGGGGGAAATGAGGCCACTGGTTCCAGAGTCAAACTGCCCGGGTTTGAAATTGGGCTGTGCTACTCAATAGCTGTGCAACCTTGGGTAAATCACTTAACCTCTCTGTACCCCAGTTTCCTCATCCATAAAATGTAGTTACGAATAGTCCCAACCTCATAGCATTGTTGTACAGATTAAATGAGCTAATTCATAGTGATCACATGTACTCAATGAGTCAGCTACTCACAAAATTGTGATGGTAAGACTCTGTTAAATATAGTAAAATATTATTTGCCAATGTGTGGGCCATCTTCAAACTCACTATATGCAGCCCCTGCAAACACAAATGCTGTTGTTAGAAGAGTGTGCCATAAATACTTCTGAGATTTTTCAAGTCCTTAGAGGCACTCATTTTTAAATAGTGCAAAAGCAACCCACCACATCCTCACTTGAGAGCTATTTTAATGCGTGACTGTCGGCATGTGCCCAACATGGCGGAGAGGCCCTCCCTGTCTAGTTGCCTTTCTCCTTCACTCTGGGCGTCTGTTGATGAGCGAGTGAGCTCACAGGCCATATATATCATGATGTAGCACTGTGCAAGGCACTGGGGGCAGGAAGTAAGTCTGGTGGGGAGCCGGGTCTTATGCATGCAAACGGCAGTGCATCTGGGGAAACCGGGAAGGCTGCAGGGATGAGAGGGTGCGTGAGCAGGGCCCCACAGCACTGGTGGAACAAAGAACTGGGGCTGGGACAGCTAAGGTGTAAAGGGGACAGCAGGAAAATGCAAATGCACAAGAGGGAGTCCTGGGAAATCAGACTGGAGGGGCAATGGTCCTTTTCTGACTAGAGATTGTGAATTCTAGGCAGAGAGATTTGTGTTGGATTCAGTGGGAACAGGAAACACACGGGATGCCTGTAGCTGGGGAGTGAGTGATATACACAAAGCTGCTCTCCAGGAAGAGGCGTCTGGCAGCAGTTTGGAGGATAGCTGGGAAGAGGGAGGGTTTGTAGTTGGAGAGACCCCCTAAGGAAGCTACCGTAACATCCCAGGGGGTCTGAAATTGGGAGCAGAGGCCCACGCTTCCGTGGTAAAATCTACCAAGTGGTGACTGTGGGTGGGTGGGGCGGGGAGATGATGGGGAGATGAAGTGTCTGGAAGATGTAGAACCTGTTCGCTCAGGAGGGCCGGGGGAAGCAGGGCTGAGACACGGGAAAGCAGCCACTGGGAACTTGAGGTTTCCCCAGGGAAAGGGCAAACATGCTTTGGAAGTCAAAAGAGAGGGGCCCAGAACCTGCGATCCCAACCACTGGGAGCCTGTATTAATTTTCTACAGCTGCTGTAACAAATCACCACAAACTTTGCGGTTTAAAACAACACACACATAATTATCTCGTGGCTCTGTGGGTCAGAATGTGGGTTGGCTCAGCTGGTTTCTCTGCTCCCAGTTTCATTCACAAAGCTGAATTCAAGGCGTTGGCTGGCTGGGCCCCCATCCGAAGGCCTCTTGGAAGCTTATTCACGTTGTTGTGAATTCCGTTCCTTGTGGCCGCAGGATGGAGGTCCCTGCCTCTTTGCTGGCCGTCAGCTGGCGCCACCCTTAGCAACCAGAAACCCCCTCCAGTCTTTGCATGTGGGCTCCACATTTCAGAGCCAGCACACCGAATCCTCGTCACACTTGGCATCCTTCGTGGCAACTCTCTGATCACGATTAGAGAAAGTCTCTGCTTTTAAGGGGTCTTATGATAGGATCGGGCCCACCAGATAATCCAGGATCCTTTTTTTATTGAGGGTCAATTGATTAGGAACCTTAATTACATCTGCAAAGTCCCTTGTGCCATGTGGAGTGACATATTCATAGGCGTAATACCGGGGACTGGGGTGTGGACATCGTTAGGGGGACCATTCTGCCTACCAGAGTGTCTCTGCATCTAGACATGAAAGAGGTAGACGTTGTGCAGTAAATAAGGTGTGGTAAGAAATCCCGCAGGAGAACTGGGTTCCAAGAAATCATTGCCCAGCCGCAGGGAGGAGTGTGGGGAATAGGAGAGTAGTGAGAGAGGTTTCCCAAGAGAAAAATGAGATTTTCTAATGGAATCTGGAAATGAGCAGAGTGAAGGGAAATGTCACCTGCAGAGGTGACTAGGCTACAGGTTATTGGAAGAACACATTTAGAAGAGGCCAGAAGCTGGAGTCAACTCCAGGGAAAAGCCAAATGTGGACAGCATTGCAGTAGCCAGCCCCTGAGTGCCAAGCCGCTGTCACCTCCCCTCTGCTGCCAGGCCGATCTGCCCTTCCAAGAAAGGCTCAGAGGCAACATGGTGTGCCTTCATGGAAACCCTGCCACACAAGCAAAAGGAGCCAACTGAATCTGCATGAGCTGGTCTGGGAAGATGTCAGTAACACAATAAATAACAATGGCATGCTTACCAATATGATAACAGGTTTCCAATCCCCCAAAAGGAAAAGTGAAAACAGACAACAACAAAAAACTTGTGAGTATGTACGGGCTTGCAAAAGTCAACTGTTAAATATCCAAGAATTTTGCAAGCTGGTTTTTAAACCTCTGGTTGTCTGAAATCGGCCGTGGTGGGATTTCAGCACAGAAATTGACACACCTACAATTCAGAGCTGTCCCTGTCCCCCTGCCCCACCCTGCCACCCCAAGAGTTTTAACAGTACACCACTGAGTTTTTGTAAATTACCAATTACTGATAATAGAGATTATCTCAAGAAGGGGCGGGCTGGGTTTCAAGCTGGTGTTGGTTACTCTCTCTTCTTCATATTAATTTTTTAAATTGGTACAATTATAGCAATTTTAAATTTTTTCCATTATCTTCCAGATGTAAAAAAGAATGAATGTAAAGCAAACCCCACCCTGCTGTAACGCCCCATATTCAAGGCTCGCTTCCTTGGAGGCAGCAGCCGCATCCTGAGCACAGCGGCTGCTTCCAGCTGGTCCAGACACGGCAGCTCTGACGTCCGCGAGCAGATGGGAAATGCCACCTACAGTCAGGAACCAAGCATTGCTGACCGCGTGACTGGGAACCAGGCAGCATAGGCCAGGTACAGGGCCGAGGTCCTCCAGGAAGGCTGGGCAGGACTCCTTGGGGAAGGGCTTTCATCAGCTGCAGACTGAGCCACGGCCCTCAGGGCTCATCTGTTGAAATCATTACAAATCATAATCGGATTGTCAAGGAGCAATCTCCTTCTCCAGGGCCAGCCCTTCCCCTCCTGCTGCCAGATCCAGGGAATTTTAAGTGGTGGGGCATAGGGGGAGGAAGCTTGAGGACTCCAGACAGCAACACTAACTGCCTGTCCAGAGGACACGAGGCTTTCTCATTTGCAAGGCTCTGTAACACACCCGTCCTGGCCCACAGAGCTTCGATGTCAGGGCGTGGACTTCTCCCCAGGAGGCAGGCTGGACACTAGGTCATAGATGGGCTGAGGCTCCCCTGAGAAGACACTTCCTGTTTGACCCCGATGTTATCTGTTGTGGCCACCTGGAACAGAGATTTTTACACCTGGAACATTTTGGTACCTATCCCCCTGGCATTTCTCCGGGACTCCCTCTGTGACTGCTTAGCACAACAAACACACAAAGGCATTGCAGATAGTGCTAAAGACCAATTATGTGAAGTAATGAAGGGAGCTTCCAGGAGACGCACGGTGGAGACAAACGCAGACAGCAGCTGCCCATTTTCTTGAAAGAGGCTCCGCTGACTTCCAGCCCAGGTGCCCGGCACAGAGCGGCTAATAGTGACAGGACTGCTGATCTGCGGGTGACCTTATCTGACCTTTTGCAGGATCTTTTTCTTTCCTTATCATATTACGAGCAATTTGCATCCCGTCCCTTTTTCCCATAATGTAGCCATTTTTAGCTATCATTTTAATGTTTAAATGGCTGAAGGATGAATTCTGTGCATGTGCTACGGTGCCTTCAAACACTCCCCTACTGTATGAGATTGAAGCTAGTTCTGATCTGTCACAGTTATAAATACCACTGCAGCCAACATCACTGCAGCATATGCACAGTAGGACTCTGAAAAGGATCTCTGAAACAAATCTACCTATTTATAGATCAGCACTAACTCCCAGGGTGCAGGAAGGTGAGACGTGCTGGTGTTCCCCCCAATCCTGGAGAGCACAGGAGTTGAATGTGACCTGCAGCTCGCTCACAAGTGGCATCAACCCTGACATGGGGAAGTGAGAGCCCCAGAAACTGGGTTCTTGTCTGACATGGACAGGCTGTGATGGACACCAACATCAATGAGGCTGCGGGTGTCCAGGTCCTATTAATTTGTGTTAAAGAAAAAAAACTTAAGAGGGATGTAGCTGACTGGTACCTGCACAGACAACACAATTCTTACTGCCTTATGGAGCAGACAGTAGGATTATTGGTGTCTCTTTAGCCTCCCCATCTGTTCTGCCCTGGCCACCTCTCCCCCATCCTCCACTGACCTTGGGCACGCTGACAAGGTCCTTTTGACATGGACATATCCAGAGGCGAAGTTTGGGAAAACGGCACTCTGGGACCTGCTGCAAGGGCAAGAGGATTTAATTCAAGATAGGGACACCTGGCTTTGAGGTATAAGTGATCCAACCTCTCCGAGCCTGTGTTTCCCCATCTATAAGCAGGTGGAATGAAAATGGCCAGATGATCTCTGAGGGCCCCTCTCTGACGTTCCACATGGTCCTGAAATCCAAGAAGAATGTGGAAGCTGGTGACCCAGGAAAGGCAGGGGACTGACTCGATCTCACCTGGAGTGGGATTCTCTGCACTTCAAACTCCCACAGCATTGAGCTCTGATTTGGAAAGTTGTCACTTTCTGTCCAGGTAAGCATGTTGTGTGACCTGGGTAGCTTATTCAATTTTGAGTGTCTTGAGGGTAGTAGATGCTATGTCTTCATCTCCCTCCCAGAACCTGCACTGTGGTGAGCCTGTAGGAGAATTCATGCTGTCTCCTTTGTAACAGCAGCAAAACCAAAGACAATCTGAAAGACATCAGCAAGGGGTGAGTTAATGTAAATCATGATCCAGCTACAGAAGATGTAAACATTAGTCATTATACGTATGATGGAGATCTACCCTTAATAACACAAAAAGATGCCCACTGCATAGTCTCAGGGGGATAAGTTAATTACAGGACCACGTGAATGGTCCTGGGTGGCCATGTGTGCCTACAAGTAGTCCACAAATAATAAAGGCCATAGTTTACAGCAAACACCATAAACCCAACCTCACCTATTCTTATACAACACTAAAGAAAGGTATTTTAGAAAGCAACCTTTTCTTGGAAGAGAGAAAAAAAAAAGGCATTTATGGCAGAGAGTCGTCACCATCCCTCTTCTAGAGCTTGTTCCTGGGAAGTGAGATAATTGTGGACAACGTTCAGGGAGATGTGCTTAAGGAGTGGAGTGCCTTCTCTCCTGTCCCTTGCTCCCTCTTCCAGCTAAATGGACATCAAGGTCCTAGGGATGGCAGAACAGCAACACAGAGGAGAACTGGGTCTGCAAATCACTGC